>NC_040076.1:33927855-34530416 GCF_003369695.1 Bos indicus x Bos taurus | reverse complement strand
AATGAATGAATGAAGGAGTGAGTGAGTACTTAGTACAGCAACTAACTCACAATCAAATAGAAAAAATTTAGAAAATGTTATTTTTGCTATTATTTTATCCTTAAATTTTCATACCATTTTTGTGACTCGATGGACGTGAGTCTGAGTGAACTCTGGGAGTTGGTGATGGACAGGGAGGCCTGGCGTGCTGCGATTCATGGCGTCACAAAAAGTCGGACATGACTGAGCGACTGATCTGATCTGATCTGATCTGATAGCTGTTTGCTATTTACACACTTTTTGTGGGGTAGTATAGCAAACCAACTCATCCAATATCTAAATAATCTTATAACCTGTTTTACTAGTGGTTCATCTTGGATTCTGTTGAAGAAGCATAATATGTAAGGTGAGTCTTAAACTGCTAAATGGGCTTCCCTGGCAGCATAGATGGTAAAGAATCCACCTGCAGTGTGGGAGAACGGGGTTTGATCCCTGGGTTGGGAAGTTCACCTGGAGGAGGACATGGCAACCCACTCCAGTATTCTCCATGGGAAAATCCCATGGACAGAGGAGCCTGGCACAAAGTTGGATATGACTGAGCAACTGAGCAACACATAGCACATAGCTCTTTAATGATTTCTTTTCTGCCTTATTCTGGAATACCATTGTGAATCCTTTACTTTGTTTAATGATATTCACATACATTCATTCTTTTCTTTCATACTGATCACTATAAATAGGCCATACTTTCTCTATTTACACACCATTTTTCTACTCTAGTACTGATACAACTCATTCTACTCTATGCAACAGTCACAGGAATCCCACATTTAACACACTTACACTTCTTGATGTTAAATATCAGAGCATTAAAAGTAATCTCATGGGAATACAGAAATTTATGTACTTAGAATGACACATAACAAAGCTCAGCAATGTGTAGGAGGAAACTAGATTTTTTTCTTCCAAAATATCCAGTTCACCACTGTGAACCT
Organism: Bos indicus x Bos taurus; assembly: GCF_003369695.1. Taxonomy (NCBI): domain Eukaryota; kingdom Metazoa; phylum Chordata; class Mammalia; order Artiodactyla; family Bovidae; genus Bos; species Bos indicus x Bos taurus. The sequence continues at coordinate 34,529,442 of NC_040076.1, read as the reverse complement.
AAATTTGTAACAACTCTTGAAATCTTTGATAAAATTTTTATTAAGGTGTCTAGCATAGGAACTAAAGTCAATTGTTTCCAACTTTAATAATTACAACATATGTTTACTGAGTGCCTATGTTTTTCAAGATTATTGTTCTAGAAGTTTTATTCATATTAACTTATTTAATATTCATTTAGTACTTCTCTCTTTCAAAAGAACAAGAGAATCACAGGTTAATTACCTTGCTCAAGGCCAAGATAGTAAATGATAAATCCATGGTTTCAACTCAGTCATAAATTCTAAAGCTAGAAATTTTAAATACCACATGATTTTAATCAGTACAGTTCAGGTCAGTCGCTCAGTAGTGTCTGACTCTTTACGACCCCATGGACTGCAGTATGCCAGGCTTCTCTGTCTATCACCAATTCCCAGAGTGTGATCAAACTTGTGTTCATCGAGTCAGTGATGCCATCCAACCATCTCATCCTCTGTTGTCCCCTTCTTATGCCATCTTCATTCTTTCCCAGAGTCAGGGTCTTTTCCAATGAGTCAGTTCTTCACATCAGGTGGCCAAAGTACTGGAGCTTCTGCTTTAGCATCTGTCCTTCCAATGAATACTCAGGATTGATTTCCTATATGATTGACTGGTTGTATCTCCTTGCAGTTCAAGGGACTCTCAAAAGTCTTCTCTAATATTACAGTTCAAATGCATCAATTCTTGGGCGCTCAGCTTTATTTATGGTCCAACTCTCACAGCTATACACGACTATTGGAAAAACCATAGCTTTGACTAGACAGAATTTGTTGGCAAAGTTATATCTCTGCTTTTTAATATTCTGTCTAGGTTGGTCATATCTTTTCTTCCAAGGAGCAAGCATCTTTTAATTTCATGGCTGAAACCCATCTGCAGTGATTTTGGAGCCCAAGAAAATAAAGTCTGTCACTGTTCCATTGTTCCCCATCTATTTGCCATGAACTGATGGGGCCAGATGCCATGATCTTCGCTTTTTGAATGTTGAGCTTTAAGCAAGCTTTTTCACTATCCTCTTTCTCATTCAACAAGAGGTTCTTTAGTTCCTCTTCACTTTCTGCCATAAGGGTGGTGTCATCTGCATATCTGAATTAGTGATGTTTCTCCCAGGAATCTTGATTCTGGCTTAAGCTTAATCCAGCCCAGCATTTTGCCTGATGTACTCTTCATATACGTTAAGTAAGCAGAGTGACAATATATAGCCTTAGATGTATATAGCCTTTCCCATTGGAACCAGTCTATTGTTCCATGTCTGGTTTCAACTGCTTCTTGACCTACAAACAGATTTTTCAGGAGGCAGGTTAGGTGGTCTGGTATTCCCATCTCTTTAAGAATTTTCTACACTTTGTTGTGATCCACACAGTTAAAGGCTTTAGCACAAACAAGGAAGTGGAAGTATATATATATATATATATATATATATATATATATATATATATATTTGAATTTTCTTGCTTTTTCTATGATCCAGCAGATGTTGACAGTTTGATCTCTGGTTCCTCTGCCTTGTCTAAATCCAGCTTGAACATATGGAATTTCTCGGTTCATGTCCTGTTGAAGTCTAGCTTGGAGAATTTTGAGCATTTCTTCGCTAGCATGTGATATGTGTGCAATTGTGCAGTAGTTTGAACATTCATAGGCATTGCCTTTCTTGGGGATTGGAATGAAAACTGATCTTTTCCAGTCCTGTGGCCACTGCTGAATTTTCCAAATTTGCTGGCATATCGAATGTAGCATTTTCACAGCAACATATTTTAGTATTTGAAATAGCTCAGTTGGAATTTCATCACCTCCACTAGCTTTGTTCATAATGATGCTTCCTAAGGCCCACTTGAGTTTGCACTCCAGGATGTCTGGCTCTAGGTTAATGATCACACCATCATGGCCATCTGGATCATGAAGATGTTTTTTGTATAGTTCTTCTGTGTATTCTTGACACCTCTTCTTCACATTTTCTGCTTCTGTTAGTTCCATACCATTTCTGTCCTTTGTTTTGCCCAAATTTGCATGAAATTCTACCTTGGTATCAATAATTTTCTTGAAGAGATCTTTAGTCTTTCCCATTCTATTGTTTTTCTTCTATTTCTTTGCATTGATCCCTGAGGAAGGCTTTCTTATCTCTCCTTGCTATTCTCTGGAGCTCCACATTCAAAGAGGCATATCTTTCCTTTTCTCCTTTACCTTTTGCTTCTCTTCTTTTCTCAACTATTTGTAAAAATCCCCCTCAGAGAATCTTTTTGCATTTCTTTTTCTTTGGGATGATTTTAATTGTTATCTCAAAATGGTATTTATCACAAGTTGTCATGGACTGTATGCTTGTATCTTCTGCAAGGCTGTATGTTGAAATACTAACCTCCACCACTATGAGATTTAGGAGATAACTAGCTAATGAAGGTAACACCCTCATGAAGGGGATCAATGTCCTTATAAAAAGAGACATGAAGTAGCTTGCTCTGCTCTCTGCTGTCTTGCATGTGAGGATTCTGTGAGAAGATGGCCATCTGTAAACCAGCAAATAAGCCCTCCTAAGACACTGGGTCTGCTGGCACCTGATCTTGGATTTCCCGGTGCCTAGAACTGTACAGAATACATGTTTGTTGTTTAAGCCATATAGCCTGTGATAATTTATTATCAAAGCCCAAACTATCTGAGAAACAGACATTGAAAGTGATTGCATCATACTATTGAGTAGTATGATTTTTATTTGGGGGTGGCTTTTAAAATGTATTAGCTCATCTAAATTTGCTTCTATGAGAAATATAGGGAATTAAAGAACAGCAGCAACAGATTATTGTAAATTTGTTGAAATATTATCATTATAAATAAGAAAATTAAGTAGACTGCAAATCAGCATAACTACTTGCTATAATGAGGTCTTAGTATTTCATTTGTTTTATTGAAATATATTTAAAATATCAGTCAAGTAGCTATTAAAAAGGCTTAACAGTAGAGATGACCATAAGAAAGCCAAAAATTGAAGAGACAACAACACTGACTGACACCTTCTATTATTTTTTACTATCTGCTTAGTGAATATTTAAAAGTCACTTTCATTTTCTCTTTGAATAAGACACCAAGATAATTTTGACTACAGACATTATGATCAATAGGATTTATTCATCAATGACTTGTTTAAGCTCTTGATTTTCTAAATATTCCACTATTCATATTTCTATATTAATTTCAATTAAAAAAAGGTTTAAAGTCCAAATTGAGTGGATTCTGGGCAGGTTTTCTAGGCTAATCATATATAAAGAAAATGTGTTTCTAATGTCTCTTATCTAAGTGTAGTCATCAAATAGTAGTTGAAAGAGTCACTAAGCAGAGCTATATATATACACACATACACAAACACACTCATATATTTAAAGGTGACAGTTATCATGTGGAGTTATGTAATCTTCCTAAATACAACTTTCCAGAGAAGTAAGATTTCTGTTTGATGTAGTATCAACAATGAGTGATATATAATTGATAGGGTTCTTTCCATGAAAAGAGCACTGTGGTATGTACACCTTGGTAACTTTGAAATCTGTCATTCTGTGTCATATGAAATAGATAATTACACAGTAGATAATTACAAGCATGCAATAAAAGCTACCAAGTGACTTTATATTTTGGCAACTTCTGTTTGAAAGAATAGTTCATTTTTAATGGAGTAATTTAATATATTATTTTAAATGTTTCTTACATATTAGCAGGTAATTTTATAAATGAGTCTTTGGAAGAACAAGTAGTAGTACATAACGCCTTTAGGTAACAGAAGAAACAGAGTATGAATGGGAGATGCTTAGTTAATTTATAGGACATGTACATTTCAAAAGTCCTATTTTTAATCTCTGCTGTATGACACTTTATTTTGTACAGCTATGACATTTCTTCATTTGAGAAATGAAGAACAAGGAAATAGAAGCTGAAATATATAAAGCATTACTATTCAACAGGCTTGAGATTAACCCTGTCTATTTACAATATTAAATCAACTATGTCTTAAAACCAAGTTTATAACATTAATAAATTTATCACATTGAAAAGAGCACAGTCTTTGGAGTCAGATAGATGTGTCTAATCATGACCTTGACATTTAATGAGTAGGCAAACATATGCAATTTACTTCACCTCTTAGAAGCTGATTTTCTATCTATAAATTGAGTATAATAATATCCACAACCTTAACAAATGTAAGTATTAAAATAAGTTTTCCCACATAGAGTAATGCTTGGAGTTTAGTGTGCACTGAAAAAAAATTCTCCTCTTTATTGACAATAGAGAAACCTTGTATATGTTCTTAAAAATGCTCATAATTACAAAATGAGAGACAGCAAATACAAAATGCTTTTTTTTTTATAGCAACTTCTATTCAAAGTTGTTTGAATTCAAAATTTTGTTTGAATTTTTCATAGGAAATTTTATTATGTATGTCTTTAAAACAGTTTTCAAACTATCTATTATGTTTTTTATGTTTATGTAATTTGTGCCTGTCTATGTAGTTTATTGGAGAAGGCAATGGCAACCCACTCCAGTACTTTTGCCTGGAAAATCCCATGGACGGAGGAGCCTGGTAGACTGCAGTCCATGGGGTTGCGAAGAGTTGGACACGACTGAGAGACTTCCCTTTCACTTTTCACTTTCATGCATTGGAGAAGGAAATGGCAGGCCACTCCAGTATTCTTGCCTGGAGGATCCCAGGGACGGGGCAGCCTGGTGGGCTACCGTCTATGGGGTCACACAGAGTCGGACACAACTGAAGCGACTTAGCATAGCATATGTAGTTCATAAAAAGTGTAACACACACACTTTGTGTCATATAAGCCACCCTGTCGACAAGTGACAGCTGAGTTGCTATCTAGAAGTTCTCCATGAGGGACTATGTAATGTGAGAGTCAGTCAAGCCCATTTGAAGACATTCTGTCTCAAAATCTCACAGAAGCATATCAGAACCAGGTTGACTTTCTCTTACTGATTATCTTAATCTTTTTTATGTATGGCCTTAGACTCAAACATCATAAGCTAGGCAGAAGTATTTGGTTTGATTTTAAATCCTTAATTTATGAATACAAAATTAAGATGCATTTTCCTCTGAGCTATGCCACAGGCATTCTTAAATTATATCAGTGGATATGACCTTAACAAGTGCAATGAACAGCAAAGAAGCAAATTTCACTGAAGCAAAAGAATAATATGGCAAATGTATTAGGCTTAAGGTTAAAAATCTTGCAATCAATCAAATTATGGAGAATTTTGTGGACTAAAGAGATTATCTTAGTTTGAAAACACTATTACCAAAGAAATAATGGAAAACCACATTTCAGAGAACATCATGGTGAAAAGAATACTCAAAGAATATTGATCCAGCTGTGGGGGGCAGTATGGAGTCTGAAAAACTATTTTCCCCATTTGTTCAATTATTTAATTGTAAGAGTCCCACAAATGATGGCTCCTCTCTGAAAATAGACTTGTGTTCTATTTCAGGTAAGATAAAATTATTCTTCTGTTGAAAGACACTTCTAATGTGCATTGGGGCATGTAAAAACTGGGGGAAAGTCTTAATAATATTTTAAAAGTAAACAGAAAAGTAATGCCAGGTATTAATGACTTTTATTTTACTTGGGTATGGCTGCAAATTACCATTGTAAACAATCATCTTAACAACTACAGGATAATTCAGTTTCAAATAAAATACAGATAAGGTATCTTCTCTGAAAAATTTTGCATTTCTTTTCCTTAGTTATCCATACTCAGAGATTCAATTCTGTATCTGAAATGGATAATAATTATGCTGATTATCTCACTGCCGATTCATATTTGCATGAATGGTAGCCTATAAAAATGTACAATAGTTCAATTCAGGGGGACAAAGGGACCCAGCAAGTAAAGTCTCATGCTCAGATTACAGGAAGTCTCCTGTCTTTACAGAAAGGCTTCTGAGCTATTCTGTGCATCAAAAATCCATGAGTATTTGTTTCCTATGTAAAATGCTTCAAGCAGCTGCTTACTTTTTATCTGTAACTTTTCTTTCCAATCTTCTTTCATTTTTCTGATTACATTAAGGGAAATCCTTGATCAGGAGCCAGTGGTCTTTAACACCTGCTAATCTCCTTTTGAACAAGGGAAGTGTTTGCCAGGCCAGGCCATCTGCAGGCAACAGAGGGCTAGAGTGGCACCAGGGGGGCAGGATGCAGTGGGTATTCAAATCCTCATATCCTGAATCTTTGAATCAAGAGGGTTTCCTTCATTGAACACTTGAGTGGGGTCTCCTAGCAGCTAAGGAAGCCCTGGACATGTGTAATTAAAGGAGTCCATTATGCACTAAACACAATGAAACGATAGCTACTCCTAATTCCCATAAAATTGAGCCAGCTCCTTGCACCCACTGCAGAGTTTGTGCTCATTCTCCAGGAAGTGCCCAGCCACCCCTCCCCTATAGAAAGGCGACAGTGAAGGGCTGTAGTATGTTTCCTTGTAGTGGAAAGCAGCTTATATATTGTGGAAAAAGATATGGTGCTAAAGCTAGCACCTGGGCTCTCTGAACATCCATGCCTGTCAAGCCTGGCTTAAAATTTAATGAGGTCTTTTGGGAGAGGACATTCTACATATTTTTAGTACATGCCAATTCTTAGTCCACAAATGACATAATAAAAATCTCAGGGCTGAGTTGCACCTTAGAAATAATTTCAACTGCCCTCATCTTTTTCCCAGGGTGGAAGGATAGTCAAAATTGAGTGAGGATATTTAACTGAAGTTCTCAATCTTCTGTTTCTCAGATTGTTTACATTCTAACTGTCCTGAGTTTCAAACAAAAATCTTTATGGTTCTTGCATTATATGCTGGGCATCATAGTACAGTTGGGGAACAGAATAGAACAAGGTAGAAATAGTCCATGCTTTCCAGAATTTATATCCGAAGGGTAGAAGACAAACATCTGTAAAGTGTTATAATAGAAAAATTTACTATGGAAAAAAATTCAAATAAAGAAGTATGAGTTATATAGATTAAAGTTATTTTTTTTAATTACCAGAGCAACAAATTTTAAAATTAAAAATATAGAACTACTTGTAAAATTTATTTATGAGTATATGCTGAGGATTTTGATTACTGAGACATTGTACATCTTCTTGAAAAAAGATTACAAAACTTCAACAAAACATTTTCCAACTGCAGATTCTTGTAATTAAAGGAACTTGGGTTCATTAAAATCGTATAAATGAATGTATTTATTCAAACAGATATTTTTAGGGTAATTAAAATACTTTCACACCTTATAGGAACAAGTATGCTTGTTTTGTTTAAACTTATTCTACCTAGTGTTGCTGTTTTCAAAAATATTTTATAAGGAAAAGGATTTTCTTTTTGTGGATAGTAAATGTCATACTAAAATAATTCCCTTAAGTTGTATCATATGATAAATGAATTGATATTAGCCTAAGTTCAGGTACAATGTATTTTGACACCTCTGATTCATTTTTTGAATAGTAGTTTTAAATATATCAGGGCAAGTGTGGAATCAATATCCATTTGAATGTCAGATTTAACCTCTTTAAAAATATATATATACTCTTGTTTTTTCACAGATTCCACATCCTGATCAAAGGAAATCTATAAGTATATGGCTTGGGGTTTTGTCACTGATCCTGCCTTATTTTTTCAGTTTATCATCAGTTCTGAATGTTGAGATTTAGGCCAACTTTTTCACTCTCCTCTTTCACTTTCATCAAGAGGCTTTTAGTTCCTCTTCACTTTCTGCCATAAGGGTGGTGTCATCTGGATATCTGAGGTTATTGATATTTCTCCCAGCAATCTTGATTCCAGCTTGTGTTTCTTCCAGTCCAGCGTTTCTCATGATGTACTCTAGATGTAAGTTAAATAAGCAGGGTGACAATATACAGCCTTGACTTACTCCTTTTCCTATTCGGAACCAGTCTGTTGTTCCATGTCCAGTTCTAACTGTTGCTTCCTGACCTGCATACAGGTTTCTCAAGAGGCAGGTCAGGTGGTCTGGTATTCCCATCTCTTTCAGAATTTTCCACAGTTTATTGTGGTCCACACAGTCAAAGGCTTTGGCATAGTCAAAAAAGCAGAAATAGATGTTTTTCTGGAACTCTCTTGCTTTTTCCATGATTTAGCGGATGTTGGCAATTTGATCTCTGGTTCCTCTGCCTTTTCTAAAACCAGCTTGAACATCTGGAATTTCATCGTTCACGTATTGCTGAAGCCTGGCTTGGAGAATTTTGAGCATTACTTTACTAGCGTGTGAGATGAGTGCAATTGTGTGGTAGTTTGAGCATTCTTTGGCAATGCCTTTATTTGGGATTGGAATGAAAACTGACCTTTTCCAGTCCTGTGGCCACTGCTGAGTTTTCCAAATTTGCTTGCATACCGAGTGCAGCACTTTCACAGCATCATCTTTCAAGATATGAAATAGCTCCACTGGAATTCCATCACCTCCGCTACTTTGTTCTTAATTATGCTTCCTAAGGCCCACCTGACTTCACATTCCAGGATGTCTGGCTCTAGGTGAGTGATCACACAATTGTGATTATCTGGGTCATGAAGATCTTTTTTGTACAGTTCTCCTGTGTACTCTTGCCACCTCTTCTTAATATCTTCTGCTTCTGTTAGGTCCATACCATTTCTGTCCTTTATTGAGCCCATCTTTGCATGAAATCTTCCCTTGGTATCTCTAATTTTCTTGAAAAAATCTCTAGTCTTTCCCCTTCTGTTGTTTTCCTCTATTACTTTGCATTGATTGCTGAGGAAGGCTTTCTTATCTCTCCTTGCTATTCTCTGGCACTCTGCATTCATATGCTTATATCTTTCCTTTTCTCCTTTGCTTTTTGCTTCTCTTCTTTTCACAGCTATTTGTATGGCCTCCCCAGACAGCCATTTTGCTTTTTTGCATTTCTTTTCCATGGGGATGGTCTTGATCCCTGTCTCCTGTACAATGTCATGAACCTCCATCCATAGTTCATCAGGCACTCTGTCTATCAGATCTAGTCCCTTAAATCTATTTCTCACTTCCACTGTATAATCATAAGGGATTTGATTTAGGTCATATCTGAATGGTCTAGTGGTTTTCCCTACTTTCTTCAATTTCAGTCAGAATTTGGCAATAAGGAGTTCATGATCTGAGCCACAGTCAGCTCCTGGTCTTGATTTGCTGACTCTATAGAACTTCACCATCTTTGGCTATAAGGAATATAATCAATCTGATTTCAGTGTTGACGATCTGTTGATGTCCATGTGTAGAGTATTCTCTTGTGTTGCTGGAAGAGGGTGTTTGCTATGACCAGTGTGTTCTCTTGGCAAAACTCTAATGGCCTTTGCCCTGCTTCATTCTGTACTCCAAGGCCACATTTACCTCTTACTCCAGGTCTTTCTTGACTTCCTACTTTTGCATTCCAGTCCCTTATAATGAAAAGAACATCTCTTTTGGGTGTTACTTTTAAAAGGTTTTGTAGGTCTTCATAGAACCGTTCAACTTCAGCTTCTTCAGCGTTACTCCTGGGGCATAGGCTTGGATTACCTCGATATTGAATGGTTTGCCTTGGAAACGAACAGAGATCATTCTGTCGTTTTTGAGATTGCTTCCAAGTACTGCATTTGGAATCTTTTGTTGACCATGATGGCTACTCAATTTCTTCTAAGGGATTCATGCCCACAGTAGTAGATATAATGGTCATCTGAGTTAAATTCACCCATTCCAGTCCATTTTAGTTCACTGATTTCTAGAATATCAACGTCACTCTTGCCATCTCCTGTTTGACCACTTCCAATTTGCCTTGATTCATGGACTGAACATTCCAGGTTCCTATGCAATATTGCTCTTTACAGCATTGGACCTTGCTTCTATCACCAGTCACAGCCACAACTGGGTATTTTTTTTTTTTGCTTTGGCTCCATCCCTTCATTCTTTCTGGAGTTATTTCTCCACTGATCTCCAGTAGCATATTAGGCACCTACCGACCTGGGGAGTTCCCCTTTCAGTATCCTATCATTTTGCCTTTTCATACTGTTCATGGGGTTCTCAAGGCAAGAATACTGAGGTGGTTTGCCATTCGCTTCTCCAGTGGACCATATTCTGTCAGACCTCTCCACCATGACTCCACCCGTCCTGGGTGGCCCCACGTGGTATGGCTTAGTTTCACTGAGTTAGACAAGGCAGTGGTCTGTGTGATCAGATTGGCTAGTTTTCTGTGAGTGTGTCTGTCCTCTGATGCCCTCTCGCAACAGCTACCATCTCACTTGGGTTTCTCTTACCTTCGACAAGGGGCATCCCCTCATGGCCGCCCCTCCTGTCCTTGAACATGGAGTAGCTCCTCTCAGCCCTTGCACGCCCGCGGAGCCACTGCTTCTTATTTTATCACATTAGAATGTAAAAATCCAGTTAGTAAAATTGTAGGATTTTGGATAGGGTCTGGATAGATTAGATGAGGTAAAATGTCTTTGGACATCTAAAACAAAAGACTCAAAATAATAATACTAAACATATTAAAGGAGACAGTTTAAGGGTCTGTCAGTTCAGTTCAGTTCAGTTCAGTTCAGTTCATTTCAGTCACTCAGTCGTGTCTGACTCTTTGCAAAGCCATGAATCGCAGCACGCCAGGCCTCCCTGTCCATCACCAACTCGCGGAGTTCACTCAGACTCATGTCCATCGAGTTAGTGATGCCATCCAGCCATCTCATCCTCTGTCGTCCCCTTTTCCTCCTGCCCTCAATCCCTCCCAGCATCAGAGTCTTTTCCAATGAGTCAACTCTTCGCATGAGGTGGCCAAAGTACTGGAGTTTCAGCTTTGGCATCATTCCTTCCAAAGAAATCCCAGGGCTGATCTCCTTCAGAATGGACTGGTTGGATCTCCTTGTGGTTCAAGGGACTCTCAAGAGTCTTCTCCAACGTCACAGTTCAAAAGCATCAATTCTTCGGCTCTCAGCCTTCTTCACAGTCCAACTCTCACATCCATACATGACCACAGGAAAAACCATAGCCTTGACTAGACGGACCTTTGTTGGTAAAGTAATGTCTCTGCTTTTGAATATGCTCTCCAGGTTGGTCATAACTTTCCTTCCAAGGGGTAAGCATCTTTTAATTTCATGGCTGCAGTTACCATCTGTAGTGATTTTGGAGCCAAAAAAAATAAAGTCTGACACTGTTTCCACTGTTCCTCCATCTATTTCCCATGAAGTGATGGGACTGGATGCCATGATCTTCGTTTTCTGAATGTTGAGCTTTAAGCCAAAACTCTCCACTTTCACTTTCACCAAGAGGCTTTTGAGTTCCTCTTCACTTTCTGCCATAAGGGTGGTGTCTTCTGCATATCTGAGGTTATTGATATTTCTCCCGGCAATCTTGATTCCACCTTGTGCTTCTTCCAGTCCAGCGTTTCTCATGATGTACTCTGCATATAAGTTAAATAAGTAGGGTGACAATATACAGCCTTGACGTACTCCTTTTCCTATTTGGAACCAGTCTGTTGTTCCATGTCCAGTTCTAACTGTTGCTTCCTGACCTGCATATATACTGAAGTTAAAATAATCAAAACAATAAATAATTCCACTCACTTTTTCTATGGGTATATGCAACTCGAGTTCTATGTTTATAAAAGAGGATCGCCAAACTAGTAATATTAAGATAGTGAAACTAGATAATCTTATCTGAAAATGGTCACCCAAGCAACAATCTAAGGGTCCTATGATGTCTAGCTTAGAAAAGAAACATAGGGGCTCATGTCTCTTCAAGTAAGACAACATTCTTTGTTGAGATCAGAATTAGCAGTGATTAGTGTGTTTTATCACTTGATTACATGCTCTTAAGAGCAAGTTCTATAATTATTTATACCTGGAATAGTGCTTCATAAATACTTGTTAAGTAAACTAATATATGTTACAGAAAAGAAGCTAAAAATAAAGAGAAATGTCAAATTGCGAGCTGAAAGAGACCAGTAGTGCTCTTGTAGATGCTAAATTATCATTTACTAGGAACTTGAAGAGGAAACTCTTGAACTAGGAATGAGAAAAAGATAGGTGATTTCTAACCCTTTGTTCAAATAGTTAATTTTCCTTTATAAAGAGGATGTTTCTTTGTCTTTAGAGAATATGAACAAAAAAATAGGTATTTATTTTTCATCTAATTAATTTGTTAAAAATTATGATACTTCTATTTCTTACAAATTTGTTAACTTGTCAACACATCAGGCATTGAATTCAGAACATTTTATCTTTCGATACATTTCTTTTGATACATATCTTTTGATACATTACCCAATACACAGATTCTGTGTTTTGGGTTTGTAGTAGTAATTACTATAAATCCCTCCAACTGAAGGCTGTAAAAAACATACAATTACAATTTCATCTTCAGAGGAAGCCTCTCCAAGGATCTTGACTCTGTGAAATCATAAGCAATTGACTCTGTGATATCCGCAGATTGGTGTGTTTAAAAGATGAGACTGAAAAATCAAGCAGAAGAAAGCCACAAAAATGTTAAGGTAATAGTATCTATTACTAGTCTGAATTAATAAAATAAATTGTATTTAAATTTTTCTTCTGGTTTACATCAGACTTTTTTCTGTTTGAATTTTCAATATGCAATACAAGCACTTTTCTTAAATAGTGTTTGTGTGCTTAGTCACTCAGTCACGTCCAACTCTTTGCAACCCTATGGACTGCAGCCCACCAGGCTCCACTGTCCCTGGGGATTCTCCAGGCAAGACTACTAGAGTGGGTTGCCATGTCCTCCTCCAGGGGATCTTCCCAACGCAGGAATTGAGCCCAGGTTTCCCTCATTTCAGGCAGATTCTTTAGCAACTGAGCCACCAGGGAAGCCTGAAACCCAGGGAAACCAGGGAAGCCCGTTATGCTCAAATAGTGGGTATCAATAAAACATGACAAGTATCAGGCCAGTTGAGAACATGATTTACACATCAGCTTTCAACCTATACAAATATATTATTTCATTAGGAAATATGATTTAGTCCCATAGTTACCTGATTTATAAAATGCTAGTACAAATCCTTCCAAGGAATGGTGTTGATAAATTAAGGTGACAAAATGACTTCACAGGGATCAGTTCTAAGGATAATAGAAAAAATAAGTGAAAAAAATATTAGAGAAGTCATCTGTATGTAAAATTAATACATTCCAAAGGCAGACAGTTAACCCAAATGACAATGATGAATAGATTACCTGATGTTTTGTAATGTCATCTGTAATCCTATACAAAGAAGAATCTGTTTTTCTTTTGCTGTCTTAACTTTAAGACTACTCAAAGAAAAGGGAAAGTTCATATATAATCTTATAAGAATAACTAACAAATGAGATGAGGAATAATCACCAATTATGCCACTGAGTACCCCTTAGAACTTTCCAGTTTTCCATTTTTAAATATTTTAACTATTGAACTCATTCATATTAGATTCCATACAGAGAAATCATATTATCTCTTCAATCTATAAAACATAAACATTCATTGAAAGTTTTTATTATAAAAAGTTTTTGTTTATTAAAAACTGTAAAAAAGTTTGACTGTCATTTCAAGATAACAGGTTGTAATTGGTGATACACAATCTTTCAAAACCCTTTAAAACTCTTAGTATTTTGTTTTTGCTGTTCTTGTTGTTATATCAGCTGACTCCATATAGAACTTTTATGTAAATTCCAAAAACAAAATTGTTGTGGTGAGAAGTAAAAACAGCAAAAAATATTGTTAAGCACCTGTTACCTCCTTGGCAGTTAATCATATAAATAAAATAGGAGAAATAAAAACCTCAGTTTTCTTGATAAATATTTACTGGCTTAAAAGTTTCTCCTTTATTTGGATTCCCATTCAGAAAGGCATGTATTAGCTAATGGTCTACTTTGCAATTATGCTGTTAGTTTACAAAATGAGTTAATATATAATCCCTCTGAATAATTAACCAATCATTTATTTTAACATTTGATTCACAGAAACTATTCATCAACATATGACTCTTACTTGATAGTCTGAAAATGTGAGTTTCAAATTTCTAAAGGTAATTCCTATATAATTGAAAAGAATAGGCAGATGAAGAAAAACTCAAAGAAAATAGTTATGAATATAGCATACTGACATATTCTGGAGTTATTTTTCTGAATATCTATATACCATTTAAAATGGATTGATATACAAAAGATTATATATAGTAAAATAAAATGATAATTTAAACAAATTTCAAAATCAAAAGCATACATTTTCCTTGGTGGATTATTTCCACAGGAGTGTGTATTTTTAAAGAGGAAACATGCAGGAAAGTATACTTTATGAGCATTTATGCCTTCTGATAATATATATTTTTAGTTTTCTCTCCAGCCATCTCTACCTTTGTTGTAGAAGGATACACTCTTCTTGTCAAGATCATATTATGAATTCACAAAGAAATAACCCAAACTCCTACATAAATTTAGAGCAATAATGGATAAAATATATGTCAAAATATATTTTAAGAACATTACCATCATCAAAAACAAGATAAAATAAACCTGTATACCTAATAGAATAGTGAGCAGAAGCCACAGATGTGTCTAACTTCAGTCTAGTAAAAAGACTGTTAAAATTATCTTATAAATGTAAAGGAGGAGAACTAGACTCCCTGTGAAGAACTAGGGCTTTGGTAGACTCTCTCTGTCTACAAAAGGAGGTTAAATACTTACAATTGTTGCTTATGACTGCTCGTAGCTTTGAACTACTGCTCAGGTAACAGGTAGACTGGGGAAAGCTACATGATCGGGAGCATGGTCAGGCCATGTAAGGGACATAGAGCTGAATCATTAATTCCACTACAGAATGTTGTTGTTCAGTTGCTAAGTCGTGTCTGACTCTTTATAACCCCATGGACTGCAGCATACCAGGCTTGTCTGTCCTCCACTATCTCCTGGAGCTTGTTCAAATTCATGTCCATTGAGTTCAGTGATGCTGTCCAACCATCTTATCTTCAGCCACCCCCTTCTCCTTTAACTTTCAACCTTTCCCAGCATCAGAGTCTTTTCCAATGAGGTGACTTTCTGCATCAGGTGGTCAGTATTGGAGCTTCAGCTTCAGCATCAGTCCTTCCAATGAATATCCAGGGTTGATTTCTTTTAGGATTGACTGGCTTTATTTCCTTGCTAGCCAAGAGACTCTAAAGAGTCTTCTCCAGCATTACAACTTGAAAACATCAGTTCTTCAGTGGTCAACCTTCTTTATGGTCCAGTTTTCTCATTTGTACATGACTACTGGAAAGACCATACCTGGCAAAGGAAATGGCAGCCCACTTCAGTATTCTTGCCTGGAGAATCCCACAGACAGAGGAGCCTATCAAGCTATAGCCTATGGGATCACAGAGTCAGACATGACTGACTGACTAACACTTTCACTTTCATCTTTGTCTAGGTTTGTATTACTAATATAATCTCAGATTTTGAAAAGGAATATCTCACTTGCCAGGTGGAGTGAAGTATATACTTCTAGATATGAAGGGGATGTCATGATGTGAAGCTGGAGGAAAAGAGAGGGCTGGCACACAGACAGAGTTCACTAGGCAGCCATGGGACAAAGAGACTGCACAGGAATTCACCCATTCAGGGGCCAGAAACTAGACTTAGTCCACAAAAAGTTATCTGTTGCAGTGCAGTAGAAACTCACTAGAGGCTCAGCACCTGGGGATTTCCTATATTTTAACTGCTGGCAGCTGTGGCCCTAGAAGAAAAACAGGCAAAAACTATAAACACCTATCTACTATGCCTTGTCATGTCTCTATAGCACCTTCTGTTAGCTATTTCTCCTTTGCCACATGGACCAGTGTTAAACTCTGCACCCCAGAGGTGGCTAATAAAAGACAAGCTCCTGCTAGAGGCACCTCAGCAAACTTCTTCATTATGACTTTGGGCTGCAATTATGCTTTCTCCAAGTGTAGTTGCTCAGTTGTAACTGGTTCTTTGCAACCCCATGGACTGTAGCCCGCCAAACTTCTCCGTCTATGGAATTCTCCAGTCAAGAATACTGGAGTGGGTTGCCATGCCCTTCTCCAGGGGATCTTCCTGATCCAAGGATCAAACCTGGCTCCCACATTGCAGGCAGCATTACCTTTTTCATGCTACTTTCTTGTAAGCCAAACATGATGCCTCAGGTAAAGAAACTGCTGTTAATAGGCCTTTAGTAATGTTATTGGAGAAGGAAATGGCAATCCATTTCAGTATTCTTTCCTGGAGAATCCCATAGACAGAGGAGTTTGGTGGGTTATGGTCCATGGGGCTACAAAGAGTCAGACATTACTGAGTACATGGCCTGGGCATGGCAGTAATGTTAAAGGGAGGTGTCTGGGGTGGAGAGTGTTCTGTGACCCTACTATGATCATGTGTTCTATGATCTGATTAGGTCTCAGCTTTCTAATGAGCCTATGCTCTCATTAGAAGTGTTTCTCAGTATTTTATCCTCACCTAGGTGGAACAAGAAGGCTAAAATGGGCTGGAGGTGGGTTTTTCCCTCTTCCACTTGCAAGGATAAAGCCAGTTGAGATTGGTTATTTCGCTTCCCACAGGTCAATTAGGCTCTGATAAAACCCCAGCAGGTTCACTTCAGTTCAGTGGCTCAGTTGTGTCTGACTCTTTGTGACCCCATGGACTGCAGCATGCCAGGCCTCCCTGTCCATCACCAACTCCCGGAGCTTACTCAAACTCATTTCATTGAGTTGGTGATGCCATCCAACCATCTCATCCTCTGTCATCCCCTTCTCCTCCTGCCTTCAATTTTCCCCAACATCAGGGTCTTTTCCAATGAGACAGTTCTCTGCATCAGGTGACCCAGGTATTGGTGTTTAGCCTCAACATCAGTCCTTCCAATGAATATTCAGGGCTGATTTCCTTTAGGATAGACTTGTTGAATCTCCTTGCAGTCCAAGGGATTCTCAAGAGTCTTCTCCAACACCACAGTTCAAAAGCATCAATTCTTCAGCACTCAGATTTCTTTATAGTGCAAATCTCACATTCATACATGACCACTGGTAAAGCCATAGCTTTAACTGGACCTTTGTTGGCAAATTAATGTCTCTGCTTTTTAGTGTGCTGTCTAGGTTGGTCATAAGTTTTCTTCCAAGGAGTAAGCGTCTTTTAATTTCATGGCTGCAGTCACCATCTGCAGTGATTTTGGAGCCCAAAAAATAAAGTCTGTCACTGTTTCCCCATCTATGTGCCATGAGGTGATGGGACCAGATGCCGTAATCTTAGTTTTCTGAATGTTGAGCTTTAAGCCAACTTTTTCACTCTCCTCTTTCACTTTCATCAGGAGGCTCCTTAGTTCTTCTTCGCTTTCTTCCTTAAAAGTGGTGTCATCTGCATATCTGAGTTTATTGATACTTCTCCCAGCAATCTTGATTCCAGCTTGTGCTTAGTTAATTAATTTCCCCTGAGGGGAGACCTTGGTAAGAAAAACAGTGCTCTGGTAAATTTCTCCCTTCTCTGCCACAAGTCCAGCAATTTTTCTCAGATGTTTACTTGGGGACATTGGATGAGCTCCTGGAGGAAAATCGCACAATATTGTGGGGGCCTCTGTATTACTTGCACCTCTTGGAGTTTTTAACTCTGAGACTTGCCCATACTGAGCTTCCAGCAGTTTGTCAAATAAGTTCAGGTATTCTTACTCTAGCACCAGGTTCAAGGTGGTTTCTGCTTGTGAGTCTCAGCTCCAGGTAAGCCATGATTCCCTGAATTTTCCTTTCTGCCTCTCCAGTCTTAGAGGTGGTGGTTTACCTGTGTCCTCTACTCTTTTATGAATTCAAGAGGATATGTTGATTTTTCAGTCTGTTCTACTTTTAACTTGTTGGGATAAAGTGGTGACTTCCAATCTCCTTAATGTGTAGAACTGTTGCTGGCCAAAATCTTGGCCTTCCTTGCCCACTGAAGCTGAATGAAAAAAATATGGAGACAGAGTTTGGAGGAAATACAAAGTGAAAGTCACTCAGTCATGTCCACAGGCCAGAATACTGGAGTGGGTAGCCTTTCTTTTCTCCAGGGGATCTTCCCAACCCAGGGATCAAAGGTGGCTTTAATTTTCAACCAGCAGAGAGGGAAAAACAGTAGCCTCATGCCTCAAGAACTGTGCCTCTTCTCCATGAGGAGTCTAGAGGCTTATATAAGGTAAGGGCTTGCAGTCAGAAGTCTGGTGATGAGGAACAAAGGTGATAGGTTCTTGATTTCTTCCTCTTTCACTGTTTCAGAGACAGTCATAAACTGGCATCAGTAACCCAGTAATTGAGTCTGGCAGTTAGGTGTCTCTATGGCCTTCTTTCTGATATGTAGCTACAAGGGGAAGGGTGTTGTAAGGGTAAATACCAGGTAGGGGATGTATTTACCAGAGTCAAAAGAAAAAAAATGTGAGTTGTAGCTCCTGCAGAATTAGGGGGCAGAGAAGCAAACTTAGTTATAGACATTCAGAATTAGGAGCAGTTAAAGTAAAATTACTCCTTGGAAGAAAAGTTATGACCAACCTAGATAGCATATTGAAAAGCAGAGACATTACTCTGCCAACACAGGTCCATCTAGTCAAGGCTATGGTTTTTCCTGTGGTCATGTATGGACGTGAGAGTTGGACTGTGAAGAAAGCTGAGCGCCAAAGAATTGATGCTTTTGAATTGTGGTGTTGGAGAAGACTCCTGAGAGTCCCTTGGACTGCAAGGAGATCCAACCAGTCCATTCTGAAGGAGATCAGCCCTGGGATTTCTTTGGAAGGACTGATACTAAAGCTGAAACTCCAGTACTTTGGCCACCTCATGCGAAGAGCTGACTCATTGGAAAAGACTCTGATGCTGGGAGGGATTGGGGGCAGGAGGAGAAGGGGACGACAGAGGATGAGATGGCTGGATGGCATCACTGACTGGATGGACGTGAGTCTGGGTGAACTCCGGGAGTTGGTGATGGACAGGGAGGCCTGGCGTGCTGCGATTCATGGGGTCCCAAAGAGTTGGACACGACTGAGCAACTGAACTGAACTGAACTGAAAGTAAAACAAGACCAGGAATGTTCAGGCCTGCTCACTGTTCTCTTTATCTTCTTTGTTCTCAGGAAAGGGGAAGAAAAAGACTTGTTCCTCTTTTGTCCTTTTTCTCTGCTACAGAAGTAGAAACTGCAAATGAGTACTTTCTACAAATGAGCTGCAAATGAGCATTTATCCTTAAAAAAAAAAAAAAAAACTGTCTCTGACCCTGTCTGTAATCTAAGTTTTAGTTTTACATACTGGAGAAAGCTTTATATGTCCAAAGATGTTCACTGTAGCTTTGTTTGTAGTTCAAAAAGCATGCAAATAACTTGAGTACTTCGGTAGAATGGAGATACATTTGTGAATATCTTGTATATAGGGGTTAAAAAATAAACTAGTCGTGCATATATCAACTTGGCTATATCTCAAGAAAGAAAATAAGTGAATAAGTCAAAATGCAAAAGGATTTCATATAGCTTTGTAAAATTATGTAAATGATTCCTCTTTGTGCTTCTAGAAATACTTATAGGTAGACAAAATGTAATACAAGGATTATAAAGTGTTGTGTTAAATTATGATTATCCACCCACTCCTTAGTCCTTATCACTATGGAGAAATGGAATTAAAGGTTTGCTAAGAAGAGGGAACTTAAAGTTTATATATATTACTTAAAAAAATCATATAAAATCATATAAAGTCAAAATTGAAATAATCACTTATGATTATGAAAAATAGATATATAAGTATTTAAAATGGTTTTAATTAGTCTTTTCTGTTTAATTAAAAATGAAACATTTTCTCAGTTATGTTTCTAATTATAGAAAATGTAACATACAATATCTATAGCACATGGCTCTTGGTAGTCCTTTTGAAAGGTTGGTTGAAATAAATGATATCAAAATCACATCATATATACAATATTGCTTTCTGCGTCTTTCCTTGTTAATAGCATATTATGAGAAATAGCAAAGAGTGGATCTCTGAAGTTAGAGTGCTTTTACCTAAACACCAGATTCATGATTGGACAATTCATTTGAACTCTTTGTGCCTCAGTTTCCTCAAATGTAAATAAAGCTAGTGAGATTGCATAAATGTTGAAAGATGCAATACATATAACATACTTGGAACAGTATCTGGCGCAAAGGAAATTTATCAGTGAGATATATATAAAACTGAATATATTATATGAATGGCAGCATAATATTCTAGGTTAACATGGTTATATAATGCTTTATATTTATCACAGCTTTTCCACAGGTAGTAGTAATTTTTGAGCCATTTAATATTTGAGAATATTTTTCTATTCTTCACAAAGAGAAAAAGTTGTTTGATAAAACCTTTCACAAATCTCTGAAAATGTGCTATTTTTTTCAGTATTTATTGAGAAATTAAAAAAAATTAAAACGAGTCTATTTTTTGCTCTATTATATGCTCATTTGTGCCTAATTGAATAAATATGTGTATGTGCTTTTAATTCAGTTTTTCCCTTATTTTGTGTTTGAGTGTGCTGAATTGCTGAATTTTTACTCATATTTACTACACATGATGAGGGGTTTATACCAGTCATTTAGTTTTTCTTTCTACTTTTTAAAAATTTAATGCAATTATTTGGTTGTTGGTTTTGTTCTGTTTTTATCTAATGAATTTTTATTTTCCTGTGTGATTCCCTAAATTTATTATACTCATAATTGCTTCCTTTATGGTTATCTTCCTTATAGACTAAAAGTTCCAGGTGAGCAGAGGGGTATTCTGTCTTTCCCATTATTAACTGCAAAGCAGAGGACTGTATTTGATCAAAGTAAAATCTTCACCTTCTTTTCTTCCCTCCTCCCTTCCTTTCTCCATTCCACCCACTTTCTTTCTTTTTTATTTCTCTCTCTTTTTCTCCTCCTCCCTCAACTCTGCCAATATATGAAAATAGATAAAGAAGGTGTCCATCTAAAGACCAGAAAGTGCATCTGTTAGCCTCTTGATCTTAGATTTCTCAGCCTCCAGAATTGTGAGAAATACATTTCTGCTGTTTAAGCCACCTAGCCTATGGTGTTCTTATTATGGCAGCCCAAACAGACTTAGACTCCACCTCAATATATTTTTTCTTGTATTATATTAATGTATGCACATAAATTGGAAAAGGAATGGCAACCCACTCCAGCATTCTTGCCTGGAGAATTCCATGGATAGAAGAGCCTGGTGGGCTACAAAAGAGTCAGACAGAACTGAGCAACTATCACACACTATGCACATACATATATACCATGCATGCTTATGATATTCTGAATTATTTAACTTTATTTCATTGATAGTGAATATCATTTATGTTCACTAAATCATTAGCTCATGTGTTACCTGGAATGCACATTTTTCAAACAATAATTCTTTACTGACCTGTTGCACAGACTAAAACATACCTTATTCTTACTAAATAAAATGAAGACTATATCCAGACAAATTCATGTTCAGTCCAAATACAACCTAGGACTAACAGACATTGTCATCATACCTTCTTTTGTTTGTTTAGTCATGGTTTCCTTCAGTGCTATGAACATATTTATAGAGGCTGCTTAGATGTGTTTGCTTTTTAAACGTGGCATCTGTTTGTTTTCATGAACAGTTTCTACTGCCTGCTTTTTTCTGCTTTAGGAGGCATACTTTCCTTTCTTTGTATGTCTTATATGTTGTTGTTGGCTCTCTATTCTCTGTGTCTTCACATTGTCTTTACTGTATGTATCCAAATTTCCTCTTCTTACAAGAACACCACTCATATTGGATTAGGGCCACCTTAATGATCTCATTTTAACTTATTTCTTTAAAGACTCTATCTCCAAATAAGACTACTTTCTGAGGATAGGAATTCAGTGCATGAACTTTCAAGGGATGTCTTTGTCTTGTGTGCTCAGTCCTGTCTGACTCTTTGTGGCACTATTGATTGTAGCCCACCAGGCTCCTCTGTCTAAATAGGAATTTATTCATTTCATCTGGGTTATACATTTTGTTGATGTATAATTGTTAATACTAACATCTCACAATCCTTTTAATTCTGTGATATTGGTTGCAACTTTGCCCTTTTCATTACTTCCTTACTGCTTTTATAGATTTTGGTCAGTCCTCTGCACAATAAAAAACTTTTATCTCAAACACTTTAAGAATTTACACACAATTATTGAGAAATCTGTATATTTCACTCTAGAATATAATATCTGCTTATTATTTTTTCAATATTTATTTAAGACTAAAATTTAAAATTTTGTACCTAGAGCCTTTCCAAAGATATATTTTTTCCTTATGCCTGATTATGACAGCACTTATTATTTTTTTTATTAAGGTTTCATTCCCTTTTGACATTTATTGATAGTGCCAACAGTCCCTTCATTGTAAAGTTAGGTATTTTCTCATGATGTCTTCATTAAACAGTTTATAGTTCCTATATCCTAGCTTCTGTAGATTAAGGGTAGATCACATGATCTCCATATGGTAGATGATATGTGTTCAGTGCTTAAATGCTTCATTTTCTTTATTATTTTAGGTAACGGGATGACTATGTTGTCTCGAAAGAGGCAACTGATTTCAAGAATACAAGGAGTAGAATACAGAGCAATGCACTGATACAAATCCATCTCCCTTCCTGCAAAACCAATGAACTTGAATGATGATCTCATAAAATCATCTGTAAGTACATATCAATTAATTAAAAATTAACCAATTAAACTTTATATCAGTTTTCACTTGACATTATTTGCAACTTTGATAAATCCTAGTCAACATGTCTAGTGTAGTTTTCAGTAACTAAGATTTGGAATTTTACAACCTGGACTTCAGATCCTATTTATCACACTATGTGACTGTAAAATTGTCAGTTGTAGAATGGGAATAATAACATTCACTAGATTAAACTTGATGTACAGAGTGATGCAGGGTGAGAGACAGGGAGGACTTCATAGTTTCTATGTCATCTCAGATCCCATTTCCTTTCTTAACTACCAGTTGCCTACTTTCCCTTTGATTTTTAAAAATGCCTTAACAACAGCAACAATAATAGTAACAATCATAAGCAGTCACATAACAGTAAACATGTAAATTCAATCCTAAATATTTTTAAAAGCAATAGCCATAGTGACCTTATTAAATAGGTGATATAATTATTTCCATCTATAGATTAAAGAGAAATTGGGGAACAAAATCGTTAACTAACTTGTCTAAAGTCACCTGGAAAGTAAATGGTAGAATTGAGACTTAATTCAGCTCTTAACAACCATGTATACCTGCTCAATACTGGTACTCTTTTAATATTTATAACTTGTGCTTGCCACTGAGCTGCTGCTGAGTCACTTCAGTCGTGTCTGACTCTGTGCGACCCCATAGACGGCAGCCCACCAGGATGCCCCACGCCTGGGATTCTCCAGGCAAGAACACTGGACTGGGTTGCCATTTCCTTCTCCAATGGATGAAAGTGAAAAGTGAGAGTGAAGTCTCCCAGTCCTGTCCGACCCTCAGCAACCCCATGGACTGCAGCCTTCCAGGCTCCTCCATCCATGGGATTTTCCAGGCAAGAGTACTGGAGTGGGGTGCCATTGCCTTCTCCGAACTTGTGCTTAGTCTTCCATGAATTTGGTTTGTGACACTTGCAATCCAAATTCTCATAGCACATTCTTCACACATAGTATTTAAAAATGCTCTCAGAAATCGTCAGAAACTATTATGGCAGGAGCAATTCTAATGACATTGGTGGCTGAGGTGGTGGTGGTAGTGATGATGACTAAAATTGAATCATTTATTCTACAGCATCTATGTGTAAGGCACTCTTAATTGCTTTAAAACAAGGTTTTATTATGTAACTGTAAAATGGAACTGAATGTTAAACCAACTACTATACAACAAAAAGGCTAAAAAAGAGACATAAAATAATACAATTAATTCAGACACAGTCTATGTGTAAAATAACACAACAGAGATGGGAATACCAGACCACCTGACCTGCCTCTTGAGAAACTTGTATGCAGGTGAGGAAGCCACAGTTAGAACTGGACATGGAACAACAGACTGGTTCCAAATAGGAAAAGGAGTATGTCAAGGCTGTATATTGTCACCCTGCTTATTTAATTTATATGCAGGGCATATCATGAGAAATGCTGGGCTAGAAGAAGGAAAGCTGGAATCAAGATTGCCGGGAGAAATATCAATAACCTCAGATATCTAGATGACACCACCCTTATAGCAGAAAGTGAAGAGGAACTAAAAAGCCTCTTGATGAAAGTGAAAGAGGAGAGTGAAAAAGTTGGCTTAAAGCTCAACATTCAGAAAACGAAGATCATGGCATCTGGTTGCATCACTTCATGGGAAATAGATGGGGAAACAGTGGAAACAGTGTCAGACTTTATTTTTGGGGGCTCCAAAATCATTGCAGATGGTGATTGCAGCCATGAAATTAAAAGACACTTACTCCTTAGAAGGAAAGTTATGACCAACTTAGATAGCATATTCAAAAGCAGAGACATTACTTTGTCAACAAAAGTCCGTCTAGTCAAGGTTATGGTTTTTCCAGTGGTCATATATGAATGTGAGAGTTGGGCTCTGAAAAAAGCTGAGCACCGAAGAATTGATGCTTTTGAACTGTGGTGTTGGAGAAGACTCCTGAGAATCCCTTGGACTGCAAGGAGATCCAGCCAGTCCATTCTAAAGGAGATTAGTCCTGGGTGTTCTTCGGAAGGAATAATGCTAAAGCTGAAACTCCAGTACTTTGGCCACCTCATGCGAAGAGTTGACTCATTGGAAAAGACTCTGATGCTGGGAGGGATTGGGGGCAGGAGGAGAAGGGGATGACAGAGGATGAGATGGCTGGATGGCATCACCAACTCGATGGACGTGAGTTTGAGTGAACTCCGGGAGTTGGTGATGGACAGAAAGGCCTGGCATGCTGTGATTCATGGGGTCGCAAAGAGTCAGACACGACTGAGCGACTGAACTGAATGTGCTTATTAGGGAAACATTCTGTATTTCCTTTGAAAATCTCACAGTACTTTTTCCCTGTGAAGAAAATCTTCAACCTTTTGCTGTAAGCATTGCTTTTTCTGGGTAAGATGATTCCAGAGAGCATTAGTGAAGAACAATTTTAATAGAGAGAATATAAAAACACCTTTTTTAAAAGGATACACTCCAATAGAAATAATTTCCTTTCTGACAGACAATATATTTTTTCCTCCTTGGTTTTTTCTTCAAGATCAAAACTGTAAATTTCACTTTGCCTTCAGTCTTCTCCATTTAGGTTAATGTAGAGTCTTTGATCAATCCAGTCAAAGTTCCAGGTAGATTACCAGCTAAAAGCTGCAAAAAGATTAACATATACACACTTAAACACTATAGAGTTAAAGATGTCTAGAATATGGATATTTTGAATCACTTTTTCTTTGTTTTATTTGTCTTTCAAATGTTATATATTTAACTACTTTGTAGTTAGCTAGGATTATTATAGTTCCTGGGGATTACTAAAATTTTTAGAAGGTAGTTTATTGACAGATCAGAATATGAAACCTAATTATTATGTGATGTACTTTCAAACGTTATGTAACCAGGCCAAAGTAAATATTATTTATGCACAGAGAAAGAATGAACAGTATATAACATATTTATAAACTGAAGTATAATATACATTAAACATCAATGATGACTCCCTCCTTCTACCTTGTCTAGCTTTCCCCTGCCAGCTAGATCAATTTTTACTGTAATCCCTGTCTATCTACTACTCATCTATCTAATATTTTTTCTTTAATGGTACTCTCTCTGATAGAAAATGCAAGAGAAATTTAAAGTCTTTAAAGGATTTTATAAAATTAAAGTGGATTGTACAATTTAAAGAATTTTAGGCCATCCTGAGTACAGAGCTAAATAAGCATTCAAATAACTTGATATTCTTTACAGAGATATTATCTTCAACAACTATTTCAATACTTATAGCTTCACCCATATTTTCTAATTCTTCTCAGACTTTTGTAAAAACCAGTCAAGACACTGAGTAGCTGTATAAGTAAAACAAATAGCTTGGTAGAGATCTCAAACCATTTCACTTCTTCCAGCCATATCAGTTTAATTGGTTT
Organism: Bos indicus x Bos taurus; assembly: GCF_003369695.1. NCBI lineage: Eukaryota > Metazoa > Chordata > Mammalia > Artiodactyla > Bovidae > Bos > Bos indicus x Bos taurus. The sequence goes on along the minus strand of NC_040076.1, from coordinate 34,503,380 downwards.
GTGATAGACAGATGATGTTAGCAGGACTCACAACAGTTACATTAAAGAAAGTTTTCTGTTGGAGTAGTGATCTAGGTTTTGTAGAGGTCACTTATCTGAAAGAGTGGAAATAATGTCAAATTTTATAATAGTTAAGATGGGAGGAGTCAAACATTGTGATTTCTGTATTTTAGTCACATAATTCTGATCCAAAATATATGCCACAGAGTAATCCTTGTAATTGCATTGTTCTCTGTGTCTCCTCTTTATTGTGAAACATAAAGACCAGGAATTCTCAGTATTTGCTGGTCTGGTCAAGTATGAAGTAGTCAAATTCTAACTTGCTTTTATATATGCTGTTTTGACAAAGAAAAGGTTATGGGTCAAGTTATATAACTAATTCTGTTGTGCCCCTTGAAGGCAGAAAAAAGCCTAGGTTAGAAAAAAAAATGGTGAATGGACTACAGCCATGCCATTATCTGATAATCTCACAGAGAACTGTTCCAGCTCATGTGAAGACCTACAAATATAGAATTCTCATTACTTGGAGCTATAAGAGGGAAGTGGAACTGAGTAATGAGGGCTGATTACTTGTGTATTTATAGTTTTGAATCACACTGCGGTGAAATTACTCTCCATGTGTATGTTTGATGACATTCTTGTGCTAGGTGAATGATTCTGATAAGCTGGAAAAGACACTATATATGGGGTATATTTAAAGTAACATCAACTAAAAGAGGAAATTCTGATCCCTGAGTAATGATAACGGAAAATTATTCAAGCACCAATTAAACATTCAGGAATCTCCCTGTTTGCAAAATTGCCTTAGGCCACCTTTAGTCACAGAGGACATGGTGGCAAATCAGTAGAGAGCAATGCCCCACTTATTCTCCATTGTTGGGTAACAGGGTGTTCCAGCAATGAGAATTTTCCCAGAGAACTTTACCCCTTCAGAAAAAAAAGTTTTTATTATAGCCACTTTGTAGCCTGTGGTCTTCTACCAGCACTTAGATCTCTAAAGCTCATATTCTCATTTGCAAGTTTGAAAATTTTGCTTCTAACTCCAAAAGAAATGGTTCTTTGAGATCTTAGTTATATTCACTTTTTCCCCCCTTAAACAGGGTACATGGCCTCTAAAGAAAAGAGAATTCAAAATTACTGTTGTCATATTTGTTCTCAGCTCTCTATTTTTACTCTAGATAACACCCATAAAATGGAGAAAGATGTTCTTATATTTTGTCTTATAGAGATTTTTTGAAAAAAGAGTCACTGGAAAATCAGTTGCCTGACCCTAGAACTGTGCTTAGAGTTGTTTCTGGAGGCCAGTCCCTCTCTGTGCACCTAGAAATGCAAAGCTGGAGACACCTTTCAGCTGCCTTTAGTTTCAACTCATCATCATCAGGTGAGGAAACTCAGCACCAGGGGGTGAAAGTCTTGTCTGTCCATCAGGTATCACTGCCATGACTATATCCTACGCCAACTGTTGGAAATCCATGACCTACAGGATAAAGTCAGTCTTTCTTTTGTTTTCGTAAATAAAGTTTCACTGAAACCCAACCATGTCTGTTAGTTGACATATTATCAATGGCAGTTTTCATGCTATAGCTGCAGAGTTGATTAGTTGTGACAAAGACCAGAGACAGAGACAGCTGGCTCACAAAACCAAAAATGCTTGCTATCTATCCCTTTACAGGAAAAAAAAAAAAAATTGCTGACTTAAATCTGCCAGTTTACTGCCCAATACTTTGCCCTCTCTTCTCTAGCATACACCTTTTGTTTGCTGGATTCACCTCATACATAGACACAAATATTACCCAGTGGCCTAAAAAATGTGATGAAGTGACATGTGTTAAAGCTTTGTCTCAATAAGATCTGCTCTTATAAGGGAAAAATCTGAAGACCATATTACTTTAAATTCCACTACTTTTATTTGTTTTTTAGAGCATAATTGTTTTACAATGTTGTGTCAGTTTCTGCTTTACCAAAAAAAAAAAAAAAGTGAAGTTGATCAGCTATGTGTATATACATCCCTTCTCTTGAAACCACTACTTCTAAAATGCAACATATCATGTCACTTCATTTCAAATTAATGTAGTGGGAAGAATATAGAAAAGTCCATCTCTCTTTAATCTTTCAATAGTGAATATTTAGATCATTAGTTTACTAGAATATACACGTTAGTTACTGATAAACCTTGCTACATTGTTACAGCAATAAGAAATTTGACAACAATTTTTGTTGTGTGGTAGATGCTTATGAGTATAAATATAAATCATGTCTTCCTTAGAATTGAAAACTCACTTGAGACAAGGAATTAAGGGATGTCTCACTCACTAAGTAAGCATCTCCCCTTCCTCATGGCACAAACTATCCATATAGAAGCTTGGGTAATGAGGAAACTCTTGCTGAAATTCAAAACACTTCAGACAAGCTTTCTCATGCACAAAATACCACTTCTAATTGGTTCTTAACTAAATTAATTAACTGGTATGACTCACTCTCCAGTCACAACTCAACTTGAAAAACACAAAGGAATATGGCTGGGATAACAAAAGCTAAGAGCCCTGAATTACTCCTGATTTTCATATTAACAAGGGAGTTCAGCCTAGAGAGAAAAGGTTAATTTGTTTTTTAATGGGCTTTTGAAAGACATGTTCAGGTCTAGTGTGATAATTTATGGTTAATCATATGTTTAGAGGCAAAAGGCATTAATCTTTTAATATTAGAGTCATTTTGTGTAATATAAAACAAAGTTCTCCTCATAGGAACTTTAAAAGTCAGATCAGACTTCCTTTTTGAGAAAAGGTGGCAAATTGACAACAAGGAAAAAGACATTCTATGTGAACAGCAGTGTGGTAAGCGCAGAATGACAGAACCACTCCCTGAGCAGACCTCAATCACAATGTCTTCACTTTCCCTTTGTTTTTCTATATCTCATGACTTAAACATTAGTCCCACTGCTCATGTGCTGGTGGTACTCCACCCTGAACAGCCTAGCAAGGGCTGTGTTCTAAATGCTCGCAAGTTAAATTAAAAAGAAAACTATCTTTCTGAGTCTATCTTTACCCACTAGAATGTAATTCTTGGAGCAGAAGTTTGCTAAACTCAACCTCAATCACTTTACCATATTGTAATCTTGCAAAACACATCCACAGGGATAGACACCACGTTGGAAAAACAACACACAACAGTGTAAGTCTACAGCATTGAAAGCTTTTATTGGCTAACTTCTGTCTCCCACAGAAAGATGCATTGCAGTTCTAACCTCTCACACTTCAGAATGTGACTTATTTTAGAAATAAGGTCTTTAGAGTGGTAACCAAGTTAAAATAAAATTAATTAGGTAAGCCCTAATCCAATATTTTTGATATCCTCCTAAAAACAGGGAAATTTAGACAGAAGCACATTCACACAGGAGAGACTACATGAAGACATCCAAGGAAAAGACAGCCATGTGATCAAAGTGATTCACCTTGAAGCCAGAAATGATAAGGAATGACAGCCAACATTAGAAGCTAGAAGAGAGGCGGGATTCTCCCACAGTGCCACTAGAGAGAGCACGGTCCGGCTAATGCCTTGATTTTAGTCTTCTAGCTTCCAGAACTGTGAGGCAATAAGCTTTTTCTGTTTTTGGTGCTTTGTTACAGCAGACCTAGGAAAGTAATACAGGACATCAGGCACAACGGTTTTCTTCCTTCATGACCTGGTGAAAGCACTTCAGGAAAGGAGTAAGAAAGAAATAAACAATGTTAAGTTGGGTGAGACATTTACAATTTAAAAATCAACCTCCTATGGTTGGGGCAGCAGCACAATTTCAGAGATGTGAGACCATTACATATTGTACACCCCCTCACACTGATCAGACATTAGGAAACCTAGTCCCCTGGTGGCAATGCTGTCATAGACACTTCCATCTTTTATGAATAGGTGGGATACATAAAGGCTCAGATATAAGGTGGTGATTTTCCCCTGTTAAAAGATCACATTTAACAGGGTTGGTACATTCACAGAGATGCTAAAGAAATCTAATCATAAAAACTCCAACTTAAATACCTTCCAGGCATAAAATGCATTCCTGAGAATCACATTAGAAGAAATCATTTCTTGTTGATAGACTTTAATAGATGTGAAAGGGTCCTTAAACTTATCCTGTCCAACCTTTTGCTCAACTCTGCAGGGCTATTTATGCAATGGAAATGTAACTTAATTTGACCCCTACTGCTCTGGCACTTTTCCTCTTAGGACTACTAAGACCCCTGGGCTGTACCCATGATGCAGTGCCATCTCAGGGTCTGAAGTTGGCTGATTCATTACATCTCACCTTCTCACTCAGCTGGGTCCAGCTTCAAGCCCTGACTTAGTTTAGATTGCACATCCTTAAGTCCATAAAATTTAATTTACCTTTTATTCATTTAATTGTGTCTGAGTCTTCAACCAAATCAAATGAGTTAAATAATAAATGGTAACTAAAGTCTTCTCCTTTATCTGTTGTGTTGTCTTATCACATTCTGATCATTTCAATCATATTTCAGCTTCAAGTAAGCTCCACTATTATAAGATGAAAAACAAATTGTTTATCCTCAGTGTCAAATCAGTGCTTGGTCTGCCTCAAACATTGACTTCCTCTTCCTTCATCTCACTTCTAACAAAATTTACTAAAGGTCCCAGTTTTCTTAGTTGCAATCTCACCTTTGCAACATTTCATTGTCTTTTTTCTATAAATCTCTCACTCCCTCTTTAGAAGTTCATTTACTTACTGATTAAACAACAATTTGGACCATTTTGATAATATAGGGAAGAGCACAGATTTCATCACCCTGGGAATAATTGTTAGCTTTACCTTGTTCCAAGGCCAGAGGATGCAGAGATATCAATGCCTTTTGTACACAGTACAGAGCTAAGTATCTTCTATGACTTAATGTGGTTCTAGTACCTAATCTAGAAAAAATAACATATAGGGGATGTCTTTGAGGAAAACTCATTGTACATTTCAAGCAAGGGGAGATTTTAGAGAGAAATACACAAAGCAGAAAGGAAGGAGATGCTGATTAAGGTATATGAATCTTCCAAATCATCATGGATGACAATAGGATGATAAATAAAACTATCAGTATCTCTTTGTATCTACTTTTTCAGAGTTTAAGTAAGGTGAAAGTGAAAGGGAAGTCGCTCAGTTGTGTCTGTCTCTTAGCGACCCCATGGACTATGGCCCACCAGGTCCTCTGTCCATGGGATTTTCCAGGCAAGAGTACTGGAGTGGGGTGCCATTGCCTTCTCTGTTTAAGTAAGGTAATAAGTAAGGTAAGTATATTTTAAAATGCATGAAAGAATTTGAAAGACAACATCATAAAATATTCAAGTATTGAATATGTAAGTATATAAATTCATAGTTGTCAAAGCACTTTAATGTAGTAAGCTTACTGTTCCTTCCATCTAGTCTAAAAACTGTTGGTGGAAAATCTATGACTCCTAGAGAATAAAATAACATTACCAAGGTCACATAGAACTGAAAAACTGGTTGAATCAAGATTCAGATTCAGGATATCTATTGACTCAATAAATATTAATTTAGTACCTACTCTGTGCTAGGGGTAAAACCTATACTTGGGGTAAAACCAAGAATTTTCTTATATCACTATGACTTTGAAGCTCATGCTGTAAATTGAATAGAAAGATAATCTTTTAAAAAGTCATTGTGAATTGTCATTTCTTTCCAATTTGACAGATTTTTTTTTGGTTTAGGCTTTAGAGTTGTCTGAAGCTCAAAAATACAATCTAGTACCATTAAAAAACCATTTCTGAAGCACCTCTGACTATTAGTGCATTTATTTGTGGTGTGGAATTATAGCATCTTCTCTATATTAATGTTGAGGCATCAACACAAAGAGCATTACTCTTAAAATGACTTCAATTTAGGAACATCTGTACTTTTTCAGTAGAATACACAGTCAACTTCATAATTAGATTTTGTAACCCCAAATTAGATGTGTAAATAAAGCATCCTATTTTAACTGACAGGAGATATACATCAATAGCTTTCTTGTCTTCTAAAGTTAAAAAGAATCACTTGTTTGTGTTCTATGATCCAAGTAGAATGTATGGGTACAGAATCTCTTAAAGCACTTTGCTTGTTAAAATCTAACTGAATATTGTAGGGCATTCAGTGTAGCATTGTAAGTTGCCTTAATCATGAAATTGAGGGGGAAAATGTCAACTCTTAGGTAATTCCAAATTTTCTTATAACCAAGCCAACTTGGTTATTAACAAATGCTTATTTTTGCTAATGCATCCTTTCACTCCAATCTTCAGTTTACTCACTAAGCTGTTGGCTTTTTAATTCTGTAGAATCCTGGCTTTATAAACCCAGTGAGCTTGTGATAACTTTCAGTACCATTCTGCAGTCCAGGAGTGCAGCTTTGAACTTTGCAAACACCCTGGAGCTCCAGATAATAATGTGATGTTTACCCAGTTGATTGCTCAGGCCAGGCCTTAGTGGGAAGTTTCACCTTCATGGATCCCATGGCCCCACTTAGCTAGTTCAGATGCTTACTTTTGTCAGTATATCCATGTGTGACCATTCTCTGAATCTCAGTGATCTAAAAGACATTGACTTATGAGCCAGAATAGTAATAATTTACAACTGGGTAGGAGAATTTGGCATCTGCTTACCATAGTGCCTTACAAGTAAGTAGGTTTATTCAGATAAATAAAGATCAGGAGTATGCCTGGTGAAAACTGTGTTATAGAAAAGGAGTAGACTACTTTGAAAGGGTTTCTGTATCCTAACTGAAAACAATGTGTATCCACTACAGAGAAAGTTTAAAGGAAAGAGATTAATTACTGGAAGTACAACTTTTCTTGAGGATATTGAAGAAACTAATAATCTCTAGCTCATTATCCTTTAATACATCACCCTTATGTTGTGCTTAACAAAATATTCCTTCTTTTTCTTTCAAGGCATATGTAATATTTATTTTTGTCACTTGAATTGTTTAAGTTATGAGAGGAAAACTCATTTATTTTACAAGGCATTTTGTCCAATTATAGCATGAATTACTTCTGGAGTCTTTCAAACAGCTAATTTTAAATATTAATCCATTTGGGATGACCCAGATGGATGGTACAGGGAGGGAGGAGGGAGGAGGGCTCAGGATGGGGAACACGTGTATATCTGTGGTGGATTCATGTTGATATATGGCAAAACCAATACAATACTGTAAAGTTAAAAATAAAATTAAATTAAAAAAAACAACAACAAAAAAAAGAAATGTATGTTTTGACAGTTAACAATAAAAAAAATAAATATTAATCCATTTGTCCATTTACTTTTATATATTTGTTTATTCAAAATAGTATGTCTTGTTAGTTTCAATCAAAAAGAATGTCTTTCTTTTCTCTGAACTTCCATTCTTTTACTATCTTTAGTAGCTTCATTAAATAATTATTTGACCAACTCTTGTAACTCTTGTTTGGACTTTCATTCTTTCCAGTCTATTCTGGCCTGGGTCAATTTCAATATTCTAAAAATTACTTAAGTTGACTCTAGGTACCTGTCCTAAAATTTTATATTACGGAAGATCTGAGCTCTCAGTTGGCCTTTCTGAAGGCAATTCTCTTTCTAAAGATCTGAACTCTCAGTTGCCTGTCATTAACAGCAGGAAAATGAATGCTTCATTGATCCCTCAGAGGCAGTACTAATAAGGAATACAGAATTTTCCCCAAGTTCTATTCCTAGAGTTAAGCCAAAGAGGTCAATAATATCATGGGGTTAATCAGCTTTGAAGCAGAAACTGTAAAGTCCAAAACATGACAGCATAAATCACTATAAAAATCACAGAGAATTTTTCTCAGGAATGCAGAATCTGGTTATTCTAATCTTTCTGTCTTTTCTGTCCTCATAATTGTGATTTCTTTTGAATATTGATATTCTATTTTACTTTTTTAAGAAAGTAGAACATATCAAACTTGACTTTATCTCAGAAAGACTTATTGATTTATCATAAATGCAGACAGACCCCCAAAAGTACACATTTGCCCAATTTTGTATCATTGTCTTGAACAAGATTATCAAAAAGTCAAGTAGGAATGCTTTCTCTTGATCTTTACATAGTTGCAAGCAGATCATCTTTCGCTTCAGAAGTGTTAGAGTATTTTTCTGCTAAGTCTGAAAGTTGAGTTGTTGTACTGTCCAAGCCAGGGTAAAGAACCAGACCTTGGCTGGAGAGAAAATTAAAATTGTCCTAAAAATCAGATATGTACATTCAAGTATAGCTAGACTGTCACTTTGCATGCTATGACATTAAGACTTATGACAGCCCATTAACTTTCGAGATCTGACATGGTAGTCAGTTTCACACTATGCATTTCTAAGGAGGCTATTATAATAATGAGCTCATGAGGGATATCGGAGAAGGTAATGGCACCCCACTCCAGTACTCTTGCCTGGAAAATCCCATGGACGGAGGAGTCTGGTAGGCTGCAGTCCACGGGGTCACTAAGAGTCGGACATGACTGAACGACTTCACTTTCACTTTTCACTTTCATGCACTGGAGAAGGAAATGGCAACCCACTCCAGTATGCTTACCTGGAGAATCCTAGGGATGGGGGGAGCCTGATGGCCTGCCGTCTATGGGGTCTCACAGAGTTGGACATGACTGAAGTGATTTAGCAGCAGCAGCAGCAGCAGCATGAGGGATATAGGAACAAATAATCTGATTATACTGAGATTATATTTTGTAAAGATAGTATATAAAACAATTATATGCTGGGTAGGTATGCTTTGCCTCTTAATGAAACCTAACACAATCGTGCATTCATTTATTTATGAAAATAAATTAAGTTATACTCAGCACAACAAAAACATTCCTTACTTATATCTAACAATAAAAACCTTAAGCACAATAAAATATTCAATTTGGAAAAATTTTATTCATGTATTTATTTCTTAGACATCTATCTATCTCATAAGTATAATTTACAAATGAATAGAAAACTATTTGTCATGTTCCTGGTCTAGTTATTTTCAATCATACAAACCTCTGATTCTTACAGAGCAATTAATAGTTTTTGTTTGTTTTATATCTTTTGGAGGAAAGCATTATTGTTTATAAATACAACTATCAAGATTTCCAATGATAAATATTGCAAAAAGAGAGAGATTATTTAGGCTTGCAAAATTCTTGTGAAATATTTTTGTCCTAGTTTGTGGTAGTCTGAAAGTTCATGTGTCTTATAGAAAAAATCTGCCTATGAACCTGCTATAAAATAGGTAACAGAGTTACGATTGGCTTTTACTAGTGCCCATCACTTATGCCCTGAAAAATTAGCAGAAGATGCAAGAGCACACCCTCTTTAAAGTGGTCTCTGATTTGTGTTAGAGATGAATGCCAGAACACCCTTCTGTGTGTGCCCAAAGGAACAGATACTGACAGACTACTTCAATGTTTAAAGAGAGAAAGTGATTTCGGCAGGAAGAGAGAGAAATTCAGTGAGTATGTTTCATTTTGATTAGCATAGAGAAGACAGAAACTTCTGTCTCATAGTCTTTGAAAATTTTTTCTAATTAGTTTCGAGAGACGAGCCTTCAAAAACCAAAATATTCATTTATTTACTCTCTAGTCAATATACACAGAATGCCTGCTGCTGCTGCTAAGTCGCTTCAGTCGTGTCCGACTCTGTGCCACCCCATAGATGGCAGCCCATTAGGCTCCCCTGTCCCTGGGATTCTCCAGGCAAGAACACTGGAGTGTTTGCCATTTCCTTCTCCAATGCATGAAAGTAAAAAGTGAAAGTGAAGTCGCTCAGTCGTGTCTGACTCTTAGCGACCCCATGGACTGCCTACTATGTGCCAAACCCTGTCCTATGCAAAGAAGATAAAATAGTGAATAAGAATAGCCAGGCTTAAAGTAAAAATAACCCAAATTCTCAAATCATTGCATGAATCCATGAATCAATTTTATTATTTTTTAGGAATTACTTAACTACTGAGCTTTTTTATTTGAAATTTTAAAAAGCCCTTGGTTTAAGATTTGTAAAGCCTGAAATTGTATAAATGAAAATAAATATTGAATATTCTATATCCTTAGATAAAATATTTTTTTTCAACAGTGCTATGGGAAAAAAATTACAGCATTTAGTGGAACTTTAAAACACATTTTTTTGACTGTTTACATAATATAAAAAAAAAATTTGTCTCTAATTTTAAGAGTAAAGAATTCCAGGTTCAAATTTTGATCTTTAATTTACTGCATGACAAAGTTATTCTGTTTAGTACAGAATCCAGGTAAAGTTTATGTTAAAGGGTTTCAAAATGTGTGAAAGGGAAGCTGACATAATTTGTGAGCAAAAAGTCATTAAATAGCCAAGGAGCCTGTGTAACGGGAATGCAAAGAAAGCACGAGTCCACGTTTGCACTCAGCGAAGGAAGCTTTCATTTGAAACTCAGTCTGCCAAAAATGTACTCTTTGTGTAGAAAGCTGGCAGGAGAGAATTCCTCCCTTTACAGCAGAAAACACAGACCATAGAGGCAGCAAGCAAGAGAGACAGAGAGAACAGAGCATAAGAAGATGAAAGTAGAAAGACAAGCTTTTCTTCCGTGGAGATAACTAGTGGTGTGTATTTTGTGAGCATATTAAAGGGAAGTGAAGCATCAGCATAGAGCTAATAATAGTCTGTTCTTAATACAAACGTTGAACAATTGTATAAACACAGGCTGAGGATTTTCTGCAAATAATAAAGGAAAGCATCAATGCATATTATCCTGGGAGAATCGCAAATTGGTGTCACAAAAGCATATCAGGTAATTTAGAGAAACTTTCCTAGACCCATAAAGCAAATGAATGGTTTTCTCTAGTTCCTTACTGGGGACAGTTGAAATTAACTTCAGCATTTTAATTCATTTTCTGAATGCAACTCTGTTTCTGTTACTCATGATCTTATTAGACTGTGTAGAAATGTTACTCTATAAGACATTTCAATCATTTTCATAAATGTACTTATTATATTTAAAACACCTCTTCTAAGTAACTGAATTAATTTTCATTGTCATATAGGACTCTATGTTATAGAAAACAGCATCAGGTAGGTATAATTACATGCATATATGCATATAAACTGTATCAAACAGAAAAAACTGGTAACCGATTAATGACCATCTGTAAGGAAAGGTAAAATGAATACTACAACTATTGCATGACTATTATACATCCACTAAGTAGAAAAAACTGAAGTAACTAGTCTAGGAAATTTACTTAGGAAGTACTCATAGGTGAAGAAACAAGGTACAGAATAATGAAAATTTTCACATCTTTACATTATTTACATTTTTGTAAAATGCCCAATGCACTTGGAACACTTTGTATGTATATGTGCATATATACACATTTACAAAATATCTATATAAAATTATATAAGCATGATGAAAATAGAGAAGGATCTATACTAGGTGGTTACAGGTATGAGAAAAGGTAGAGACTTTCTGATGGTGCTTTTTTATTGTTATTATTATTTATTTTTAATTTTTTGTACTTGATTTGAGGTATGTTATATACATATACACTCAATATGCCAGCAAAGTTGGAAAACTCAACAGTGACGACAGGCCTGGAAAAGGTCAGTTTTCATTCCAATCCCAAAGAAAGGCAATGCCAAAGAATGCTCAAATTGCCACACAATTGCACTCATCTCACACGCTGGCAAAGTAATGCTCAAAATTCTCTGAGCCAGGCTTCAACAGTACGTGAACTGTGAAATTCCAGATGTTCAATCTGGATTTAGAAAAGGCAGAGGAACCAGAGACCAAACTGCCAACATCTGCTGGATCATCAAAAACACAAGAGAGTTCCAGAGTTCCATCTATTTCTGCTTTATTGACTCTGCCAAAGCCTTTGATTGTGTGGATCATAATAAACTGTGGAAAATTCTTGAAGAGATGGGATTAACAGATCACCTGACCTGCCTCCTGAGAAACCTGTATACATATCAAGAAGCAGCAGTTAGAACTGGACATGGAACGACAGGTTCCAGATTGGGAAAGGAGTATGTCAAGGCTGTAGGTTGTAACCCTTCTTATTTAACTTATATGCAGAGTACATCATGAGAAACGCTAGACTGCACGAAGCACAAACTGGAATCAAGGCTCCCGGAAGAGATATCAATAACCTCAGATATGCAGATGACACCACACTTAGGGCAGAAAGCAAAGAAGAACTAAAGAGTCTCTTGATGAAAGTGAAAGAGGAGAGTGAAAAAGTTGACTTAAAACTCAACATTCAGAAAACTAAGATCATGGTGTTCAGTCTCATCACTTCATGGCAAATAGATGGGGAAACAATGAAAACAGTGACAGAGTTTATTTTCTTGGGCTCCAAAATCACTGCAGATGGTGACTGCAGCCATGAAATTAAAAGAAACTTGCTCCTTGGAAGAAAAGTTATGACCAACCTAGACAGCATATTAAAAAGCAGAGACATTATTTTGCTAACAAAGGTCTGTCTAGTCAAACCTTTGGTTTTTCCAGTAGTCATGTATGGATATGAGAGCTGGACTATAAAGAAACCTGAGCACCGAAGAATTGCTGCCTTTGAACTCTGGTGTTGGAGAAGACTCTTGAGAGTCCCTTGAACTGCAAGGAGATCCAAGTAGTCCTTCCTAAAGGAAATCAGTCCTGGATATTCATTGGAAAGACTGATGCTGAAGCTGAAACTCTAATACTTTGGCCACTTGATGTGAAGAACTGACTCATTGAAAAGACCTGGTGCTGGGAATGATTGAAGGCTGGAGGAGAAGGGGATGACAGAGAATGAGATGGGTGGTTGGCATCACCAAGTCAATGGACATAAGTTTGAGTAAGCTACGGGAGTTGGTGATGGACAGGGAACCCTGACGTTCAGTAGTCCATGGGATCACAAAGAGTCGGACATGCCTGAGCAACTTAACTGAACTGACTGATGTTATATACATATAGCATTGTATTAGTTACAGGTATACACTATAATAATTTGATATTTGTATGCATTGTGAAGGGCTTCCCCAGTGGCTCATTGGGTAAAGAATAAACTGCAGTGCAGGAGACACAGGAGATGTAGGTTCAGTTCCTGGGTTAGGAAGACCCCCTGGAGGAGGACATGGCAACCAACTCCAGTATTCTCACCTGGAGAATTCCATGAACTGAAGAGCCTGGTGGGCTATAGTCCACAGGGTCACAAAGAGTCAGACATGACTGGATAACTAAGCATAGCACACACATGTACATTGTGAAATGATCACCACAGTAAGTCTAGTTAATATCCTGCAGCTTTCATAGTCAAAGAAGTTTTTTTTTTTGTTTTTTTTTGTTTTTTTTTTTTTATGATAAGCACTTTTCAGATCTACTTTCTTATCAACTTTCAAATAGGCAATACTCTTTCACTAACTGTAGTTGCCACGCTGTATATTATAACCCCATGATATGTTTATAATATTTTCACTGGAAGTTTTTACCTTTTGACCCTCTCACTCATTTCTACCTTCCATGCCCCTGTTCCTCTCTATCTCTGGCAACCATCAATCTGGTTTCTGTACCTTGAGCTTGGTTTTTAGTTTTGGGTTTTATTTTTGCTTTAGATTTTACATATAAGTGATATCGTGTAGTATTTGTTTATCTTTGCCTGGGCTGTTTCCCTAGGCATAATGCCCTCAAGGTCCATCTGAATGTGCTACTTTTCATTTTTTTGAAGATAAAAGAAAAGAGGAACAAAAAGTAAAGCCAAACAAACAAAATAAAAAGACAAAAAATAGAAAATTTGTTCCCTAAAAAGTATTTGTAACATTGCTTATAGATTGACACACCATTATTTATGTATCTATGTTCATGAAGAATTTAAATGTTAAGAAAATATTCTGATTCTTGAGTGATAGAATTATTAAGTGGTACTCCACACAGATTATGTTTTGATTCTTGAATTTTTGAGCCACATTACCAAAAAATATCCATTCAATATTTTTCATTTACCCTATAGTGTTGATAGTTAAATTGAAACTTTAAATGTAATTTGAGATTATTTCCAAAAATAAATTTTCTGGACAATATTATAATACTCCAGAGAAAACAATAATATATTTAGATAATCTAATATTTATACATAAACTCTCATAACATTTTCTAATTGTAATACTTTTTGAAGCATATAGCTTCAATGTTTCAATATGAAATATATATCAAGATATATCAATATTAACCTCTGTCTACATTTAGTAACTTTTAAAATAATTTTGTTTTGTAATGTAGTAGTAAAGAATTACTCTATCTTTTTCCCTGTAGTTTATTTTCTGGTTAAAGTTTTATCTAAGTGAGGTACAGATTCACTATTTCATATACAATGCAGGATAATTAATACCTTTTTAATGTAATGAATTACTGAACAATAGGAAAGCAGTTTTATTTTTTCTGAAAGCCCCTTGATATTTTGCTTTAATAAAGTATATGAACAATTGGTAATGGCATATTATTTTATATAAAGAATTATTAAGAGCTTGAGTAATTTCTTAATGCTTGAAAATATAACCATTCTACTGTGATAAACTTTGAATGATTAGCAAACTTTTTTTTTTTCAGTCTGTGAAGCACACATTTTGCCCAAGCCCTAGAAGATTCAAAATTTTCAGTGTCTTAATTAATTATAGGTTCCAGTGTATTTGCATTCTTAAACTACTATAAGAGTAAAACTTGTGGCTTCCTTTAAATCCAATACATTCTAGGAATAAAAAAAAACTACTTACAATAACAGCAAAATGTAAACTTCAAATATAAGCATGTATACTGAGCAGATCCCTAAAAAGAATAAATGAGAAAGCTGAATTATATCAATGCTACTTATATTTAAATCAATTTTCAAGGTTTTTTTTTGGGGGGATGTTCTTATTCACTGATGTTTGAAAAACTTAATAATAGATGACATTTATTGAGTGCTTCATATGCCAGTCACTACTGTAGGTGATTTATATGTCTGAATGTATTTAACCCATAAAAATCTTTGTGAAATACAAACTATTAATCATTTTATAAATGATGAAACTAAGACACTAAAAGATTAAGTACATTGTTAAGAAATTTAATGGGTATAAAATTTCAGTTATGCTAGATGAGTAATTTCTAGAGCTCTGCTATAAAACATTATGTCTATAGTTAACAATGAAGTATCATATGTTTCAAACTTTATTCAAAGAGTAGATTGTATGTCAAGTGCCCTTACCATAAAAAGAGAAAACAAAACAAAAGGAAAAACAGAGGGACATAAGGAAACTCTGGGAGGTATTGGTTAGAACTATAATGTTAATTGAGGTGACGGTATCACAGATATCAGTTCAGTTCAGTTCAGTTCAGTCTCTCAGTCATGTCTTACTCTTTGTGACCCCATGAACCACAGCATGCCAGACCTCCCTGTCCATCACCAACTCCCAGAGTACACCCAAACCCATGTCCATTATGTCAGTGATTCAATTCAACCATCTCATCCTCTGTCGTCCCCTTGTCCTCCTGCCCTCAATCTTTCCTAGCATCAGGGTCTTTTCAAATCAGTCAGCTCTTCACATCAGGTGGCCAAAGTAGTGGAGTTTCAGATCCAACATCAGTCCTTCCAATGAACACCCAGGACTGATCTCCTTTAGGATGGACTGGTTGGCTCTCCTTGCAGTCCAAGGGACTCTCAAGAGTCTTCTCCAACACCACAGTTCAAAAGCATCAATTCTTCGGTGCTCAGCTTTCTTTGTAGTCCAACTCTCACATCCATACATGACCACTGGAAAAACCATAAAGATAGACATTTGTTAGCAAAGTAATGTCTCTGCTTTTTAATATGCTGTCTAGTTGGTCATAACTTTCCTTCCAAGGAGCAAGTGTCTTTTAATTTCATGGCTGAAATCACCATTGGCAGTGATTTTGAAGCCCAGAAAAAATAGTGTCAGCCACTATTTCCACTGTTTCCCCATCTATTTGTCATGAAGTGATGGGACTGGATGCCATGATCTTAGTTTTATAAATGTTTAGTTTTGAGCCAACTTTTTCACTCTCCTCTTTCACTTTCATCAAGAGGCTCTTTAGTTCTTCTTCACTTTCTGTCATAAAGGTGGTGTCACCTGCATATCTGAGGTTATTGATACTCTCCCGGCAACTTTGATTCCAGCTTGTCATCTGCATATTTGTGGTTATTGATATTTCTCCCAGCAATCTTTGTTCCATCTTCTGTTTCATCCAGCCCAGTGTTTCTCATGATGTGCTCTGCATATAAGTTAAATAAACAGGGTGACAATATACAGCCTTGACATACTCCTTTTTCTATTTGAAACAAGTCTGTTGTTCCATGTCCAGTTCTAACTGTTGCTTCCTGACCTGCATACTAGTTTCTCAAGAGGCAGGTCAGGTGGTCTGGTATTCCCTTCCCTTTCAGAATCTTCCACAGTTTATTGTGATCCACACAGTCAAAGGCTTTGGCATAGTCAATAAAGCAGAAATAGATGTTTTCTGAAACTCTTGCTTTTTCCATGATCCAGCGGATGTTGGCAATTTGATCTCTGGTTCCTCTGCCTTTTCTAAAACCAGCTTGAACATCAGGAAGTTCATGGTTCACTTATTGCTGAAGCCTGGCTTGGAGAATTTTGAGCATTATTTTACTAGCATGTGAGATGAGTGCAATTGTGTGGTAGTTTGAACATTCTTTGGTATTACCTTTCTTTGGGATTGGAATGAAAACTGACCTTTTCCAGTCCTGTGACCACTGCAGAGTTCTGCAAATTTGCAGACATATTGAGTGAAGCACTTTCACAGCATCATCTGTCAGGATTTGGAATAGCTCAACTGGAATTCCATCACCTCCACTAGCTTTGTCCACAGTGATGCTTCCTAAGGCCCACCTGACTTCACATTCCAGGATGTGCAGCTGGAATGGACACACCACTCACTAAGGTGAGTGTGAGTGATCACACCTTCGTGATTATCTGGGTCATGAAGATCTTTTTTTACAGTTCTTCTGTGTATTCTTTCACCTTTTCTTAATATTCTCTGCTTCTGTTAGGTCCATACCATTTCTATCTTTTATTGAGCCCATCTTTGCATTAAATGTTCCCTTGGCATCTCTAATTTTCTTGAAGAGTTCTCTAGTCTTTCCCATTCTATTTTCCCTCCATTTCTTTGCATTGATCATTGAGGAAGTCTTTCTTATCTCTCCTTGCTATTTTTTGGAACTCTGCATTCAGATAGTTATATCTTTCCTTTTCTCCTTGGCTTTTTGCTTCTCTTCTTTTCACAGCTATTTGTAAGGCCTCCTCAGGCAGCCATTTTGCTTTTTTACATTTCTTTTTCTTGGGGATGGTCTTGCTCCCTGTCTCCTGTACAATGTCATGAACCTCCATCCATAGTTCATCAGGCACTCTGTCTATCAGATCTAGTCCCTTAAGTCTATTTCTCACTTCCACTGTATAGTCATAAGGGATTTGATTTAGGTTGTACCTGAATGGTCTAGTAGTTTTCCCCACTTTCTTCAATTTAAGTCTGAATTTGGCAATAAGGAGTTCATGATCTGAGCCACAGTCAGCTCCTGGTCTTGTTTTTGCTGAGTGTATAGAGTGTCTCCATTTTGGCTGCAAAGAATATAATCAATCAATATCTTTCAATATCAGTCTTCAGCATTACTGGTCGGGGCATAGACTTGAATTATTGTGATATTGAATGGTTTGCCTTGGAAACGAACAGAGATCATGCTGTCATTTTTGAGATTGCATCCAAGTTCTGCATTTCTGACTCTTTTGTTGACTATGATGGCTACTCCATTTCTTCTAAGGGATTCCTGCCCACAGTGGCTATGTTCAAATTGAACAAATTAAATATGTTCAGTTGTTTTATATGAATGATATCTTCTTTAAGCTGTTGAAAAAGAAATTTGTCCAGCTTACTCATCCAGGATGTGTAGAGCTGTGCTCCAGACTAGACAGATCACTGTCTGCCATTATACCAGGGTTTCTCAAACTCACCTCTGCTCATATTTTGGATCAAATAATTTTGTTATGTAGGGCAATTTCCTGTGCCTTTTAGTATGTTTAGCAAACCATTTTCCTATGCTTATGTGATGCCACCCCATGAATCATGGCAACCAACAGTATCTCCAAGTATTATCAAATGCTTCCTGGGGACAAGTCTCTATCAGTTGAGAAACACTGGGTTAGATTAAGCAGACTATTAAGACCTCTGACTTAGCAGTGGAGAAGATGAAAATAAAAATTCTTTTAATGAGATCAGGAAGGACTAGGTGTTAGGTAAAGCATCTACAGTACCCACTACCTATATTATCTATTGTCCGTTGTCCTCTGTGCTGGAATGTGCTGAGTTGCTCAGTCTTTTCTGACTCTTTGTGACCCTATATACTGTAGCCCATCAGACTCCTCTCTCCATGGGGCTTCTCCAGACAAGAATACTGGAGTGAGTTGCCATGCCTTTCTCCAAGGATCTTCCAAAGAAGGGATGAAATCCAGGTCTCCCACATTGCCAGCGGATTCTTTACAGTCTGAGCCATAGTGAATTATATATTTATATATATATATACACACACACTATATTTACATGTATAAATATATATTTATATAAATTTGTCCTTTACTACATAATGTGTCCTGTATATATATATGTATATATATATGTGTATATATATATATGTGTATATATATATATATATATATATATAAATTTCCTCTATTACTACATACGTATTTGTCCTCTACTACAATGAATATTCTTGAGGTTTCGTTTTGCTTCTTGTTTCTCTTATTCCAAGGGGACTATGGATAAGAAGTGAGGGAAGGTCATTGCTATTTAAGAATGTTTGAAGATATCAGATGGTACCAATGCAAACATGTTCTGATTCTGCATATTTAAGGGTGAAGATACCTATCACAACTCAGTAATTCTGTGCACATAGGTACTCATAATCAGAGCTTCCATTCGTGGCGTGACCAAAGAGAAAAGATAAGGTGTTCCTCCCTCTTTTCCTCCATCCCTTCTTCCCTAAAATGTGTCAAAGTGAAAGTGAAAGTCCCTCAGTTGTGTCTGACTCTCTGCAACTCTATGGACTATACAGTCCATGGAATTCTGTAGGCCAGAATACTGGAGTGGGTAGCCTTTCCCTTCTCCAAGGGATCTTCCCAACCCATGGGTCAAACCCAGATCTCCTCCATTGCAGGCAGATTCTTTACCAGCTGAGCCACAAGGGAAGCCCAAGAATTGTGGAGTAGATAGCCTATTCCTTCTGCAGGGGATCTTCCTGACCCACGAATTGAACTGGAGTCTCCTGCATTGCAGGCAGATTCTTTACCAATTGAGCTATCAGGGAAGCCATGTAAAATGTGTCAAGCAAAGTTTAAATGAAGTTTTTTCTGAGTATGGACATTATCTCCAAAAAGGATGAATTGAAGAAAGAAGAAAGATGAGTAAAAGGAAAAAATATGTATATATGTATGTGTATATATATATAGTCGTTCGGTCACTCAGTCGTGTCCAACTCTGTGACCCCATGGACTGCAGCACAACAGGCTTCCCTGTCCATCACCATCTCCTGGAGTCTGCTCAAACTCATGTCCATTGAGTCAGTGATGCCATCCAACCATCTCATCCTCTTCATTCCCTTCTCCTCCTGCCTTCAGTCTTTCACAGCATCAGGTTCTTTTCTAATGAGTCAGCTCTTTGCATGAGGTGGATAAAGTATTAGAGCTTCAGCATCAGTTCTTCCAATGAATATTCAGGGTTGGTTTCCTTTAGGATTGACTGGGTAGACCTTGCAGCTCAAGAGACTGTCAAGAGTCTTTTCCAACACAATAGTACAAAAGCATCAGTTTTTTGATGTTCAGCCTTCTTTATGATCCAATTTGCTCATCTATACATGACTACTGGAAAAAGCATAGCTTTGACCACACAGGCATTTGTCAGAAAAGTAATGTTTCTTCTTTTTAGTATGCTGTCTAGGTTTTCTACCAAGGAGCAAGTGTCTTTTAATTTCATGGCTGCAGTCATCATCTGCAGTGATTTTGGAGCACAAGAAAATAAAGTCTGTCATTGTTTTCATGTTTCCCCATCTATTTTTCATGAAGTATTGAGACCAGATGCCATGACCTTAATTTTTTGAATGTTGACTTTTAAGCCATCTTTTCACTCTCCTCTTTCACCTTCATCAAGAGGCTCTTCCATTTCTCTTCACTTTCTTCTATAAAGTTGGTGTCATCTGCATATCTGATGTTATTAGTATTTCTCCTGGCAATCTTGATTCCAGCTGTGCTTTGTCCAGCATGGCATTTTGCATGATGTACACTGCATATAAGTTAAATAAGCAGCATAACAATATGCAGCCTTGTTGTACTCTTTTCCCAGTTTTGAAACAGACCTTTGTTTCATGGCTTCTGTTTCTAACTGCTGCTTCTTGATCTGCATACAGGCTTCTCAGGTGGCAGGTGAGGTGGTCTGGTATTCCCATCTCTTTAAGAATATTCCATAATTTGATGTGATCCACACAGTCAAAGGCTTTAGAGTAGTCAATGAATCAGAAGTAGATGTTTTTCTGGAATTCTCTTGCTTTTTCTATGACCCAACGGATGTTGGCAATTTGATCTCTGGTTCTTCTGCCTTTTTTAAATACAATTTAAATATTTGGAAGTTCTTGGTTCACGTATTATTGAAGCATGTCTTGGAGAATTTTGAGCATTAATTTGCTAGTGTGTGAAATGAGTACAAATGTGCAATACTTTGAATGTTCTTTGTCATTGCCCTTCTTTGGAATTGGAATGAAAACTGACCTTTTCTAATCCTGTGGCCAATGCTGAGTTTTCCAAATGCTGGCATATTGAGTGAAGCACTTTAGCAGCATCATTGTTTAGGATTTGATTTGGAAATATTTTATCTTTCCAAAGTTAATTACTTGCAAGCAATTTAATTTTTAGTGCCAAAACCCGCCTTCTAATATTTCAACTTCAGTTTCTGCTTCTACTGTAACTTGGCCACACAATTCACATCCCATCTCAGCCTTTAGGTAACCGTGTCTCAAATCTCTCATTTACCACAAGTGAAACAGGTAAAGAGTGGTTATTAAAAAATCAAATTTAGCCTTTAATTTCTTAATTACAATGAACATATATTAATTGAATAGAAAATAGCTCAGAATTGATAAATAACTCTAAAATTTACTATAATTCTAGCTTCACAGGCCTTTTCTCTTATGAGGGAAAAATTTTGTTTCTACAGCAATAAGAGTAAAGATTTTAATAGTAAATAGATACAATGGTGTTAAAATTACCTGTGACATAATAGCAATTAGCAAAGGATGGCACACATGGATAGCAGTGAAATAATGGCAGTCACTTAGGGGAAATATCACATCAGTGATCACATGAACAAAAGCAAATGCAACTGATTATTTTGCATTCTTACTAAGTGCTATTAAAGTTTCTTTATTTTCCTGTCACTTAGAAATAGCAAATTTAATTCACACTCATTGTATACCGAGGAAAAATGAAATGAATGGCTATTAGAGTGGATAAAATCTCCTTTGCTAGCAAAAATATTTTTGATAATTTTCTTTTTGGCTTGATATATTTTAGTTAATTCCATTTTGTTGTATAATAAGTTATTTCTTCAATAGGATACAACTTATAAAAACACATTATTTTATTATTATTAATCTTTAGTCAAGAATCTCATCAGTTATTCAGCAGTCTTAATACATAACAAAATTCCTAATTTCTTGTTTCTTCATGTTCCATGACAGTACTATGTACAGTACAATCCTTTTGGAAAACAGTATATCTGAAGCAAAACAGTTGCCATTTTAGATATTATGGTATTTAGATATTTTGGTACTAATCTGTGTTTTGTAAGGCTTGAAACATAATAATAGGTTCTGGAGAATTAAAACATCACTAGTGTTTCTACAAAAAGCCTCCAAAGGTTGGAATAGATTTAATGTAAGGAAAATTATGTAGTCCTTCAAGCAGAGCATATGAGTCCTGGGAACCCTTTAATATTTAAATCAATAATGGAGTTTAAAACATGTTATTAAATAACATTAATACCAAGCTAGAGAAATGTCATGAAATTAGACCTATCCCATGCAGAAACACTGTGTGTGTGTGTGTTTGTGTGTGTGTGTGTTTGTGTGTGTATGATAACTTTTAATAATAAGTACATATTTTCCCCAGTACAGAAAGATATGTCAATATCTCCTAAAGTGCATTATAAGATAAAATCACTTACAGTTTAGGTTGTTTGGATTGCAGTCTATTGACATGTTCTCTCAGTAAATTTCTCAGCGTTGAGGGGTGAAAACAGGAAAAAGAACGGAGTTGGAGAAAATAGTGATAAAGCCATTATAGTACATAATTTATTTTATACATAAGTTCTTAGATTCTTTTAGCTCTCATAACAAGTATAGAATATGGATATTATTATTACTTCCATTTACCAATGAGTAAACTGAGATCCAAATAGTTTAAATGGCTGACTAAGTTCACAGAGCTAAGAAGTAACTGAGATTGGAAGCAAGACGGATCAAAAGTTGACATATAACTCTAAATATATTATAATATAATTCTAATTCTATATTTTGGTTTCAGAGTCTGTTTCTTATCTGTTCTTTTATTTTGAGTATACCTGGAGTATCCTATAATTATCTATACTATCCAAGTGAATACCACTTTTTTTCTGTATCATTTTCTGTTCCAATGGAAACTTTTAATAAGAGGATTTCTTTTCAACCATGCTTATATGGACAAAGCTAAGTAAAGCTCTGTGTGGGTAACTATCACTAAAACTGACATTCTTGAATGGTATGGGATTTCTCTCAAAGAAAGTTTAATCTGTACAAGAGTCTCTGAAGCAAATAACTTTGTTGACAACTGTGTAACTTGGTTAATAATACAAATTAAATAATATTTTCCCATGCTATTTTCAAAGAAATGTGCTGTAAAGCTGAACTGCTCAAACTTTTTAAAACATAAATTTGTATTTGTATTTAATTTAGTTAAATGCATGTTTACATTTAAATATTTATTTAAACTTTTTGAAAAGGTAGACGAGGAAAGGCAGTCAATTAGCATAATGATTCTATGTGCCTTTCTTTCTTAATAAACAATTGAAATATTTTAAAGTCAAGTCGTTATAGAGAAGTATCATCCTATTTAAGAGACTGTAAATACAATTAGTTAAAATCATTTTGAAGTGAATTACAGTTTTCAAATAAGGGAAAAATTGGCAAATAAATAATTTTTAGAATGACCTGATTGATTATCATAATCTGTACATATAGCAGATAAAATATTGCCTTTATGTATGTGGGCTTTACTGAAGAAAATCAATATCCTCAGCTCCTCCCAAAAAAAGAGATAGAGGAAGTGTGGGGAATAGAAAGAGATAGAGGAATAGAGAGAGAGGAAGAAAGCAATTTGTTCCATTCCATTGGGTAAGGGTTAATCATAACAGGATTTAATGGAGAATCTTTGATCTGTTTCAATTTCAGTTTTACATTTCAGTATAGTAGGTATAATTCCTTGCGCCATAAAGTTGGTTAAAGAAAAGACTCAAAAATGTGCTTTAAATGTTGAAGAAATTACAGTTTTTCTGTACAGATAAAAATATCTTTACAATGTTCTGTAATAAGTTCAGCTCTGTATAAATTGAAATACTATAACTTGTCTCACACCATCAGTTTTTACATATTGCTAAAATTAACCTAAAGAGTTTCAATCTATTAAATTGCTTTAAAAATTCTTGGTGAATGCTTCCATGTAAACAAGTACTTAGTATCCAAACATCTTAATGAATATCTAAATTGTATGTGAAAGAATAAATGTAAAAACACTGGTCTTATCTGAAAAAAACATTTTTGAAATCTTTAAAGCATGTGTATTAGCTAACTTCAAATTGTATTTCAAAACTTGTAAAGTCTCAGAGCCAAGATAGTAAGTTGTTTGTGCTGTATTGTTATTCAGCGAGCCCCTAAACCAGAGTCTCTATCTTGACATGATATTCAAAGTTTATTTTTGCAATATAACAAATGTCTCTTAAAATATGGCTTATTCCTTTATATAATCATATATCATAAAAAGCAAATCATGTATTCCAGAAAAAATAGATTAATAAAAAATTGGTTGTGGTACAGTTAGCTAAAGCACCATCTTAAGGAAGATATTAGTGTTGTTCATCATTATCAAAGAAAGACTGTCTTCATAAATTATTTCTCATAAATACCTGATGGTTTCTCACTTTAAGGAAAAGACTGAGGTAGAGATGTTTCCTTCCTATTTTATAATTAAATATAATTTGTATGTATCCCTTTGAATCTAACATTGCTGTACTGTAGTCTTTTGAAAATTTCCTTCTCCGTTTTGCAGAATTCATGCATCTTAATTTGCTTTTCTCTATGCTTTTAAATGATATAAATAATAATATTTTGTTGTTATTGTTCAATCACTAAGTTGTGTCAAACTCTTTGCAACCCTGTAGACTGCAGCACACCATGCCCATTTTATCTTCAAATATTTAAGAAACTTCTCAACTTCAAGCCAATATAGTCTATATTATATAAAGCACGCACTAACGTTTTTCTGAAATCATATTTGTTACGTGTCCAAAAGGAATGGTTTAAAAACAGAACAAAAATGAAGCAGACGCTTACACACCTTTTTCTGAACTCAAAGACTTGTGATCAATGTAAATATAATAATACCTGAGATCAGTTATTCCTGTGGAAAAAAGTCTTATTCAGTGATCCCCTTATATACACTGCTAGAGGTCACAGGTGCTTGTATTCAGCTACACTCTTCTGCATTCCCTGTATATCTATTATGCCCTATAGAAGAGAATTCTGCTAACTCAGTATTCACTTCACCAATGGAGAGGGCTAGTGATTTAAACAAGTAATATGTATTTCCATAGTTAAAATTCTCAGACATGCCCCAGCTAATGCAAAATGCTGATGAGTTTCCAATCATGTGGAATTAATTTCTGGGAGAGGCTGTAGAGTAACATTAGGTTTCATGAGGAAATCAGCTAAAAAATGAAAGACCGGTACATGAAAACTCTTCCTCAATTTAGCACTGCAATAGCCTTTGATGATCACTTAGAGCTCTGCTCATGCAAGAAAAGTAATATCCAGAAACCAAGTTATTAGTACTGTGAGTGAAATAAATCATTTAAAGATAAGCAATGTATAAGGCTACTGCACCTTCTTGTTCTAAGCTTGGGTCTCTCATTGTGGATAATAACAATGATCATTTCATTAATAACTTACTGATAATTATAAGATTTTGAAAAATCACATTAAAATTTGCAAATAAATGGATATTCATTATCTTCCTTAAAAATACCAGTAGGTTTTAGAGACAGATAATGATGTTCATATGTAACCCCAGAGCAGTATAGAAGCAGATACTGTAGGAATTAGAGTTATAAGATTTCATAATTTTAGAAAGTAAATGAAATATTTCTGAATTTTATAAGTAACTATATGGTAACAAGTAACAAGTTGCTAAGAGACACCCTGGTGGCTCAGATGGTAAAGTGTCTGCCTACAATGCCAGAGACCTGGGTTCAATCCCTGGGTTGGGAAGATCCTCTGGAGATGGAAATGGCAACCCACTCCAGTATTCTTGCCTGGAAAATCCCATGGATGGAAGAACCTGGTCAGCTATCGTCCACGGGGTCACAGAGTCAGAGACGACTGAGTGACTTCACTTTCACTTTTCTGAAAAGAAAACTTTTGAATCTTGGGGAGATTTTTTAAATTGGAAAATAATAATTTAAAAAATAATATAGATACTTATATTTAACTTACATTTAAGCTCATTCTTATATAATTTTCTTATTTTGAAGTTTAAATGTGCTAAACTTTTGTAACTAAACAATAATGGGATCTTACTTTAATTCCTTAACTGCAAGTCTATCTTTTTAAATGCATTAAATTGATCAACTGGCTCCAAGGTCTGGGTTAGAGAATTGAATGATTTACTACATGTAAATTTCTTTGCTTATGTGAGTTCCCTGGGTGTGAATAAGCTCCACATGCTGAATAATACCCAGTGCAGCAATCAAGACACTTGCCAGTCTATCACTGAAATACTGAAGTACAGAGTAAGCAACATTCACTGACTTAACTGACAAGATCTTGGTTATTGAAGTTTGCATATAATGTCTACTTCAAGATGATTGTTTCCTGGATTAGCAAAAAGATAATCAAAAAGAATTTTCTTTTGAGCTCTACATTAGCCAATATTTAAAAATCTGTGGGCTTCCATCTCTTTATGCAGTGTCATCTCATTCCCTGACCAGAGTTGTGCATTGATTACCTATGTAGCTACCTTCAGACAGCTGCTCTGGCTCTCCTGTGGCCACTGACTTGGAAATCTCTCCAATTCTGACCCAAGTTAAGCCTAGTCCTTTTCTTCCAGTCTCCAGACATCTATGTGGGTTCTAGCTACCAGACTACATGTAAACCGACCATTTTCAGAGTTAAAGCAGGAGTGCAATTATCTTGGGTCATATTGAGCCCATAGTTAATTCCACCCTCTGACATTGCAAAAATTACATGTATTTGCTCTATTGGAATTTTACATATTTAATTTTTTATTTTAATTGTTTAAGTAACCTAAGAACATCAATATTATAGTTTACCCTCAAAATAAATATTCCTTCAGAAGGTATAAAGGGCTCAAAATACTCTGGAAATACTTTAGAACTCTCCCCTAAGCAAATAAATAATTTTCACTTAAAAAAACAAAACCTAAAAAAACCTTCTACCAACAATATTGTCAACCATGAAATTATTGTGCAATAAAATTTGGAAAATAAAGGATATGATCATTCTAAAAACTCCCGTCTTAGAGCTGTTATAGGAACACTGTACTTAAAATGCCTATTTGTTCTGCCTATTAATATCAAAATATCCATTTCCTGTGATTTGTCAACACAATAGATTTACCATGATTAAACTGTAACTTAAAAAAAAAATCTGCTTTTAAATGTTTTTCTAGTGATTATTCAGGTTTACTACCTGAATATATTCAATTGAGCATAAAAAATTAGTTGTAATTAAAAACTCTTTGCAAACCCTATCACAATATCCATGAAGACAAACTTCATCAGCTTGTTCATCCAGTATCATAAATTCCCCAGCTTTGTCTTTCTTCCTTCTCTTTTGCTCTTTGTGAAAGACCAATACAGTTTTACACCAATTCAGACCCAGTCTAATCCAAAACTTGCTTTTTGCTCTAATTTGAAAATATGAAGCATCAACCATTATCAAAATGTGATTTAAATTGTGCTTTAAATTATATACTGCAGTTGATTTTTTGTATTAATTTCAGGTATACTGCAAAGTTATTCGGTTATATGCATACATATATCTATTCTTTTTCAAATTCTTTTCTCATTTAGGTTATTACAGAAGACTGAACAGAGTCCCTTGTGCTGTATAATAGGTCCTTGCTGGTTATCTATTTTAAATATAGTAATGTATATATGTCAATCCCAAACTGCCAATTTATCCTTCCTCTTCACCTTTCCTATTTAGTTTGTTTTCTAACAATAACAAACATTGTTTGTTTTCTAAGTCTGTGACTCAGTTTCTATTTGTAATTAATTTCCTGGTGGCTCAGAGGTTAAAGCGTCTGCCTGGAATGCAGGAGACCCGGGTTCGATCCCTGGGTCAGGAAGATCCCGTGGAGAAGGAAATGGAAACCCACTCCAGTACTCTTGCTTGGAGAATCCCATGGAGGGAGGAACAGTCCATGGGGTAGCAAAGAGTCAGACACAACTGAGCGACCTCACTTTCACTTTTCACTTTCATGCATTGGAGAAGGAAATGACAACTCACTCCAGTGTTCTTGCCTGGAGAGTCCCAGGGACAGGGGAGCCTGGTGGGCTGCCGTCTATGGGGTCACACAGAGTCAGACACGACTGAAGTGACTTAGCAGCAGCAGCAGCATGGTAGCTCTACTTTTTAGTTTTTAAGCAGCCTACATCTGTTTTCCATAGTGGCTGTACCAAAGTACATTTCCACCAGCAGTGTAGGAGGATTCCTTTTCTCCTCACTGTCTCTAGCATCTATTGTTTGTAGACTTTTTGATGATGGCCATTCTGGACTGATAGGTGATATCTCATTTTAGTTTTGGTTTGTATTTCCCTGATAATTAGTGATGTTGAGCATCTTTTCATGTGCCTTTTAGCTTCACTGGTGGCTCAGATGGTACAGAATCTGCCTGTAATACGAGACCTGGGTTCAACCCTTGGATTGGGAAGATCCCCTGGAGGAGGACATGGCAACCTACTTCAGTATTCTTGCCTGGAGATTCCCCATGGACAGAGGGTTCTGGCAAGTTACAGTCTAGGGGATCACAAAGAGTCGGACATGACTGAGGGACTAAGTACACTTGGCCATCTATATATCTTTGGAAAAAACATCTGTTTAGGTCTTCTGTCCATTTTTGATTGTTTTTTTTAATTATTATTGAACTGCATGAGTTAATATTTGTGCATTTTGAAGATTGATTCCTTGTCCTTCACATCATTTGCAAATAATTTCTCCCATTCTGTGGGTTGTCTTTTCACTTTGTTTATAGTTTCCTTTGCTGTGCAATAATTTTTAAGTTGAATTAGGTCCCATTTGTTCATTTTTATTTTTATTTTCATTAAGAGGTGGGTCAAAATAGATCTTCCTGTGATTTATGTCAAAAAGTGTTCTGCTTATGTTTTGCTCGAAAAGTTTTACAGTACCTGGTCTTACCTTTTACCTTTATTCCACTTTGAATTTATTTTTCACATGGTATTAGAGAATGTTTTAATTTCATTCTTTTACATTTAACAGTCCAGTTTTCTCAGCACTGTTTATTAAAGAGGCTATCTTTTTTCCATTGTATAGTCTTATTTCCTTTGTTATAGATTAATTGATTATGGGTTTATTTCTGGGTTTGTTATCCTGTACCATTGATCTATATTTCCATTTTTGTGTCAGTACAATAATATTATGATGACTGCATCTATGAGGTACAGTCTGAAATTAGGGAGCCTGATTCTTCCACTTCTGATTTTCTTTCTGAAGATTGTTTTATTTGGGGTCTTTTGTGTCACCATACAAAGTTAATTTTTTCCTGTTCTATTTCAATGAAAAATACCATTGAAAATTTGATAGGGATTGCATTAAATCTATAGATTGTCTTGGGTATTATAGCCATTTTTGTAATACTGATTCTTCCAATCCAAGAACATGAAATGTCTTCCTGTTTGTGTCATATTCTGTTTCTTTCAGAATACAGATATTTTGCCTCCTTAGGTAGGTTTGCTGTTGTTTAGTTGCTAAGTTTTGTCTGACTCTTTTGTGATCCACATGGACTGTACTCTGCGAGGGTCCTCTGTCCATGAGATTTCCCAGGCAAGAGTACTGAAGTGAGTTGTCATTTTCTTCTCCAGACGTTCTACCCAACCCAGGGATCAAAACTGTGTCTCCTCAATTGGCAGGTAGGTTCTTTATCACTGAGCTACCAGAGAAGCCCTTCAGTTCAGGTTAGTTCAGTCGCTCAGTATTGTCCGACTCTTTGCGACCCCATAAATGCAGCACGCCAGGCCTCCCTGTCCATCACCATCTCCCAGAGTTCACTCAAACTCATGTGCATCGAGTCAGTGACACCATCCAGCCTTCTCATCCTCTGTCGCTCCCTTCTCCTCCTGCCCCCAATCCCTCCAGCATAAGAGTCTTCCAATGAGTCAACTCTTCGCATGAGGTAGCCAAAGTATTGCAGTTTCAGCTTTAGCATGAGTTCTTCCAAAGAACACCCAGGACTGATCTCCTTTAGAATGGACTGGTTGGATCTCCTTGCAGTCCCAGGGACTCTCAAGAGTCTTCTCCAACACCATAGTTCAAAAGCATCAATTCCGTGGTGCTTGGCTTTTTTCACAGTCTCTTACATCCACATGTGACCACTGGAAAAACCATAGCCTTGACTAGACAGACCTTTGTTGGCAAAGTAAAGTCTCTGCTTTTGAATATGCTCTCCAGGTTGGTCATAACTTTCCTTCCAAGGAGTAAGCGTCTTTTAATTTCATGGCTGCAGTCACCTTCTGCAGTGATTTTGGAGCACAAAAAAATAAAGTCTGACACTGTTTCCAGTGTTTCCCCATCTATTTCCCGTGAAGTGATGGGACTGGATGCCATGATCTTCGTTTTCTGAATGTTGAGCTTTAAGCCAACTTTTCCACTCTCCTCTTTCACTTTCATCAAAAGGCTTTTTAGTTCCTTTTCACTTTCTGCCATAAGGGTGGTGTCATCTGCATATCTGAGGTTATTGATATTTCTACCGGAAACCTTGATTCCAGCTTGTGTTTCTTCCAGCCCAGCGTTTCTCATGATGTACTCTGCATATAAGTTAAATAAGCAGGGTGACAATATACAACCTTGACACACTCCTTTTCCTCTTTGGAACCAGTCTGTTGTTCCATGTCCAGTTCTAACTGTTGCTTCCTGACTTGCATATAGGTTTCTCAAGAGGCAGGTCAGGTGGTCTGGTATTCCCATCTCTTTCAGAAGTTTCCTCAATTTATTGTGATCCACAGAGTCAAAAGCTTTGGCATAGTCAATAAAGCAGAAATAGATATTTTTCTGGAACTCTCTTGCTTTTTTGATGATCCAGTGAATATTGGCAATTTGATCTCTGATTCCTCTGCCTTTTCTAAAACCAGCTTGAACATCTGGAAGTTCACAGTTCACCTATTGCTGAAGCCTGGCTTGGAGAATTTTGAGCATTACTTAACTAGTGTGTGAGATGACTGCAATTGTGCCATACTTTGAGCATTCTTTGGCATTGCCTTTCTTTGGGATTGGAATGAAAACTGACCTTTTCCAGTCCTGTGGCCACTGCTGAGTTTTCCAAATTTGTTGGCATATTGAGTGCAACACTTTCATAGCATCATCTTTCAAGATTTGAAATAGCTCCACTGGAATTCCATCACCTCCACTAGTTTTGTTCATAGTGATGCTTTCTAAGGCCCACTTGACTTCACATTCCAGGATGTCTGGCTCTAGGTCAGTGATCACACCATCGTGATTATCTTGGTTGTGAAGATCTTTTTTTTTTTTTTTTTACAGTTCTTCTGTGTGTTTTTGCCACCTCTTCTTAATAGCTTCTTCTTCTGTTAGGTCCAAACCATTTCTGTGTTTTATCAAACCCATCTTTGCATGAAATGTTCCCTTGGTATCTCTAATTTTCTTGAAGACATCTCTAGTCTTTCCCCTTCTGTTGTTTTCCTCTATTACTTTGCATTGATCGCTGAGGAAGGCTTTCTTATCTCTCCTTGCTATTCTGTGGCACTCTTCATTCAGATGCTTATATCTTTCCTTTTCTCCTTTGCTTTTCACTTCTCTTCTTTTCAGAGCTATTTGTAAGGCCTCCCCAGACATCTATTTTGCTTTTTTGCATTTCTTTTCCATGGGGGTGGTCTTGATCCCCGTCTCCTGTACAATGTCATGAACCTCCATCCATAGTTCATCAGGCACTCTATCAGATCTAGTTCCTTAAATCTATTTCTCATTTCCACTGTATAATCATAAAGGATTTGATTTAGGCCATACCTGAATGGTCTAGTGGTTTTCCCTACTTTCTCTAATTTAAGTCTGAATTTGGCAATAAGGAATTCATGATCTGAGCCACTGTCAACTCCCAGTCTTGTTTTTGCTGACTGTATAGAGCTTCGCCATCTTTGGCTGCAAAGAATATAATCAATCTGATTTCGGTGTTGACTATCTGGTGATGTCCATGTATAGAGTCTTCTCTTGTGTTGTTGGAAGAGGGTGTTTGCTATGACCAGTGCGTTCTCTTGGCAAAACTCTAATAGTCTTTGCCCTGCTTCATTCTGTATTCCAAAGCCAAATTTGCCTGTTACCTCAGGTGTTTCTTGACTTCCTACTATTGCATTCCAATCCCCTATAATGAAAAGGACATCTTTTTTGGGTGTTAGTTGTAAAAGGTCTTATAGAACTATTCAACTTCAGCTTCTTCAGCGTTATTGGTTGGGACGTAGACTTGGATTACTGTGATATTGAATGGTTTGCCTTGGAAACGAACAGAGATCATTCTGCTGTTTTTGAGATTGCATCCAAGTACTGCATTCTGGACTCTTTTGTTGACCATGATGGCTACTCCATTTCTTCTAAGTGATTCCTGCCCACAGTAGTAGATATAATGGTCATCTGAGTTAAATTCACCCATTCCCGTCCATTTTAGTTCGTTGATCCCTAGAATGTCAACGTTCACTCTTGCCATCTCCTGTTTGACCACTTCCAATTTGCCTTGATTCATGGATGTAACATTCCAGGTTCCTATGCAATATTTCTCTTTACAGCATAGGACCTTGCTTCTGCCACCAGTCACATCCACAACTTTTTTTTTTTTTTTTGCTTTTGTTCCATCCCTTCATTCTTTCTGGAGTTATTTCTCCACTGATCTCCAGTAGCACATTGGGCACCTACCAACCTGGGGAGTTCCTCTTTCAGTATCCCATCATTTGCCTTTTCATACTGTTCATTGGGTTCTCAAGGCAATAGTAGAGAAGCCCTTAGACAGGTTTATTTCTAGGTATTATATTCTTTATTTTGAGATAGTAAATGCGATTGTATCAAAGAAGAGAAATAAATAAAAGGAATTCAAATTGGGGAAAAAGTAACTGCAAGGAAGTAAATGAAGAAGTTTGCAGATGATGTTATACTATACATAGAAAATCCTGAAGAATGTTCAAACTACCGCACAATTGCACTCATGTCCCATGTTAGCAAAGTAATTTCAAAATTCTCCAAGCAAAACTTCAACAGTACATGAACCATGAACTCCCAAATGTCAAGCTGAATTTAGACAAGACAGAGGAACCAGAAATCAAATTGCCAACATCCACTGGATATCAAAAAAGCAAGAGAATTCCAGAAAAACATCTACTTCTGCTTTGTTGACTACACCAAAACCGTTGACTGTGTGAATCACAGCAGACTGTGGAAACTTCTGAAAGAGATGGGAATACCAGACCACCTGGCCTGCCTCCTGTGAAATCTGTATGCAGATAAAGAAGCAACTGTTAGAACCAGACATGGAGCAACAGATTGGTTCCAAATGGGGAAAGGAGTACGTCAAAGCTGTATCTTGTCACCTTGCTTATTTAACTTATATGCAGAGTACATCATGCAAAATGCCAGGCTGGTTGAAGCACCAGCTCAATCAAGATTGCCAGGAGAAATGCCAATAACCTCAGATATACAGATGACACCACCCTTTAATGTATAATAGACTAATCAAGAGATGTGAAACTTAGTTTTTAAAATAATTTTTTGCTACTAATATCCAAATATCAGAAAAACTTTTTCACTTTACACATTTAGTGGCACGTGCAAAATTGTAATTTGATATTTCATGTGGTAGCAATTAACTTTATTTTCTTTTTAGACATGGAGTAAATATAGAACAAAAATGTATAAATAGATTATGGCACTTGTTTACTCAGGAAGTTGTGTTCAACAATTATTTAAAGATAGAATCATTTTAGCAAAGTGTATTCCACAGTACATGTAATCTTTTAGAAGATCTAGTTATAAGTCTATCCACTCATTGTGAAGCTATTATCAGTTTTCCTGAAATTTCACATCCAAGGGCAGTCATGATATCTGTAAACAATCAGAGTAATAAGGCATAGTGCAACCCTGACAATTTAGATCTAAAGATTCATATTTTATAGAAAAAACTATAATCTCTATCAAATGATTAGTTTGCAAACCGACTCATACTATTTGAGAAGGAAATCTTTAGAATTGTTGGCTAGAGCTATTTTGAAAACTGTATAACTTCTTTGAAAATTTTCCCAGCAGGAAACAGACTTATCCTTGCCATCTTTGAAGCTGAAAAGGCTAAAGGGTAAATATCGTATTTCTTATGTACATGAAATTATTAAATGTCAAAGCAGAAGTAATTCACATCTCAAAGATAATTCCATTTCTTCATCATCATAAGCTGTTCATTACTTACATTCAGAATTATATAAAAGTTATTTTCATAAGAGAAAACATTTTCACATAGCAGTAGTTTCTATAATAATTACCTGTGGAAACACATAGCCTAGTAAAAATGACTCCTTTTGGAGAGATACTGTGTGTCTGTAACCTCATTTTTAATTAAAAGAAACTATGAATTTCTTTAATATGTCCATAATAATATGTCTTATAATTAATGATCAGCTTCTCCAGCTTTGTTTCTATAGCCTACATTTCTTGTGATTTTGTGTGAAATGTTATGAGCTTGACTAATAAGCTGTCCTAATTACTGGTATTGTTTATAGACTCACATATACAGAGAACAAACCAATAGGTACCAATGGGGAGAGGCGGGTGGGGAGGAGAAATAGAGTGGTAGGGAAGTAGGGAGTGCAAACTATTTACTATAAAATAAGTTACAATGATATATTGTATAACAAAGGGAATATAGCCAATATTTTATAATAACTATAAATGGATATAACCTTTAAAAATTGTGAATCACTATATTGTATACCTGCAGCATAGTTTGTGTAGCAAATACACTTCAATAAAAAAGCAAAGTAAAAAATGTTATAAATATATGTGAACATATAGACATGATACAAAGTAGACACATCAAATTTGAGTGTATTTGTAATGATGAAGAATCCATTTTTCCTGTATTCTCTCTTTTTATACAATGCAATGAAGAACTGTGCAATTCCTGACTATGGATTTCAGAAAAACATTAGCAATTAAGAAACATTCAGAGAAAAGGCAATCAGAACAGTAAAATATTGTGAGAATATATCACATGAGAAATTGTTGAATGAATATGGAAGAAAAATACCAAACACTTCCCAAGAAACAGAAAGCAGACCAGTGGGTAGACATTATAGGAGCCATTCTTTTTCACATGTAACAGATGTTTTTGTTCAGTTGCTAAATCGTGTCAGACTTTTTGTGATCCCATGAACTGTGGCATGCCAGGCTTCCCTGTCCTTCACTATCTCCCTGAGTTTGCTCAAACACATGTCCATTGATCTGGTGATGCCATCCAACTATCTCATCCCATTCTTCTCTTGCCCTAAATCTTTACCAGCATGAGGGTCATTTCCAATGAGCCAGCTCTTTGTATCAGGTGGCCAAAGTATTGGAGCTTCAGCTTCAGCACCAGCCCTTCCAATGAATATCCATGGTTGATTTCCTTTAGGATTGAGTGGCTTGATCTCCTTGCTGACTAAGGGACTCTTAAGTCCTCTCCAGCACCACAGTTTAAAAGGAGCAGTTCTTCAGTGCTCAGCCTTCTTTATGGCCCAACTGTTACATCAATACATGACTACTGGAAAAACTATAGCTTTGACTATATTAAACTTTGTTGGCAAAGTGATGTCTCTGCTTTTTAATTTACATCATTTTATCCTTTAGTAATATCTTAAAAAGTTGTAAACTGATTACCACTAAAAATGTTCAAGCACAAGCTAGGTAAGCATTTCTTATGAATAGAATAGGGTTGATTCACTAACTGAAGTTTGCCCTAGATGACCTCTAAGGTAATTCAAAAATTCTAAGATTGGGTCAACTCAATTATACATAGACATACAGTCTAACGGAGAAGGCAATGGCACCCCACTCCAGTACTCATGCCTGGAAAATCCCATGGACGGAGGAGCCTGGTAGGCTGCAGTCCATGGGGTCGCTAAGAGTCGGACACGACTGAGTGACTTCACTTTCACTTTTCACTTTCATGAATTGGAGAAAGAAATGGCAACCCACTCCAGTGTTCTTGCCTGGAGAATCCCAGGGACGGGGGAGCCTGGTGGGCTGCTGTCTATGGGGGTCACACAGAGTTGGGCACTACTGAAGTGACTTAGCAGCAGCAGATAGTCTAAAAATATATTTTGAGTTCCACTAATGTGCGGTAAACTGAAACTCAAAATTCAGAGAAATATTAATGGGCTATTAAATCATGCCCTATGGTGTCTTTAAATCATATGTCTTTTAGGCTTACATTTAATTAAAATTTAAAGGCTATTTTTGGCTATCGAACCTGCTCTTCCATCAGAAAACTCTTAGAGAAAAGTAAGATTATTCACTTTTCTTGTTAAATATTCAGCATCAGTTAAATGTTTTCATACCACTAACTACATGCTCCCAAAATTCTAATTCTAGTGACCTATTTCATTTACATAATACTTTCCTTGCTTTGAGAATACTTTATGGTAATACTTTTATATTTGGATAAACTAAAAGGCCATTACAATTTTAAATAGATTTATAATCTATACACAGAAATATGGTGTTTGCACATCCTCTTTTTAAGGTGATATTCCAAAAAGCAAATCTTTATTATGAATGAAGGATTTTTCAATTTTTATAATTTTATATCCTTGACTTGTATTCACACCAATAATGTATCTTCTGTAGTTAATGTAATGTAATATGATCACCTAAATGGCTACCAACGTTTTATTTGTAAGAGAAGACTATGAACATTTCTATAATAATATTTTTAAGAGATTTGAGTCAGAAAGAAGAACCCTGGATTTACAAGGTTCCAGTAAGATTATATTGAGAAGGTAGTTCAATTTTAAAGTATGTATATTAATACTCTGAAAGTTCAACTGTTGATGGATTAAGAAGTAGAGTATAAAAGAATAAAAAAATAATATAATTCAAAAAGAAAATTAATTAGTTCCACAAAGATAGGCAGAATTCAAATCTGAATTTGAGTATAGAAATATCTTTTGTGGAGGGATGCTGAAGGATGCCAGGTGTAGCAAAAATTTGGTCCTATAAGCCTTAAAATGCATCACTGAAATGGTTCTAGTTGAATGAGCTCTGATTCGACTTTGAGTAGGCAATCTACGGAGTAATGATTATGTGAATTTTTCTGGGACAATAGCTTCACATGTTTGTGCTTTTTTTTCCCCCCTTCAACATAGAATTTGATTATTGCTACTGTTGTAGAACAAAAGCTTGAGATTTTCCTAGTTATTAAATTTTGAAAATCATTTAAAAAATCCTGATTTGGGGATACACCAGGTTTTTAAAGAGAGAGAACACTACAAATAGAACTCTATTAAATAAAGAAGAAAAAGATGATATGCTATGAGAGTAAAATTTTAAAAATTCCCTTAGTATGTTTCATATGTGATCTAACATGTAGTTATATACTAGCACTAATAAAAAAACAGAATCTGTTTCCTATTGAAGTTAATTTGTGGGTTATTTGGAAATTAAAAAAAAAAGTAGTAATGCATTTTGTAAAAGTTAGAAAAGTCACTGAATTGATTGAAATTTTGAGCATTGAATTAGGAATATGCAACACCCATCCCATTCAGGAAATATATAATATTTTTAGAAAGATAAACTGTGTTGCATCCAAAATAAATGATATTCAGTTGGAGGGACTCTAGATAATATTTGTAATTTCAAAAAAACAACAACAACAACAAAAAAGCTGATAATCTATGATATCATTTACCTTAAGAAAGGGGTATAATTGTTTTAAAAACAAAGTATCTTTTTGCAATTAAATGAATGTTTAAATTAATCAATATGTCTTTATTATTTTTAGAAATATCTACTTCTCTAGTTTGTAAGATATTGAAGAGTATTTGACTTTCATATGAATCAGGGAATCAAAGTGTCACTACATATCCAAGTCTTTTTGTTTTCAAGGTATTACAATGTAGTGCTAGTTTAATCAACAACTATTCTGCTGAAAGCCACGTTTTACTCAGTTGAAGGCAGTGGCACCCCACTGCAGTACTCTTGCCTGGAAAGTCCCATGGACTGCGGAGCCTGGTAGGCTCCGCAGTCCATGGGGTCGCTAGGAGTCAGACACGACTGAGCGACTTCACTTTCACTTTTCACTTTCATGTATTGGAGGAGGAAATGGCAACCCACTCCCGTGTTCTTGCCTGGAGAATCCCATGGACGGGGGAGCCTGGTGGGCTGCTGTCTATGGGGTCGCACAGAGTCGGACACGGCTGAGGCGACTTAGCAGCAGTAGCAGCAGCATGGAATTTGGGTCATTCAAATAACTTTACAAACACATCATCCGCAGAGTTTCACCGGTAGAGGGAGCCATTATCTACATAGTCTAAAATCTGAAAACAAAAATGTTCTCTGCTCTTAAAAAAAGCAGTCACAGAATATTAGTCAATTTATCAAGCCCTTTGTAAATTAAAAAAAGAATCCTAATGGGTTTAACATTTTTAATTTTAAAGCAAATTTGAAATTAAATTTACTTTAATTTCTTTTGATGAAATAAAAACATTTTTAATAATTTACATACTTTCAAAAATCTTTCCTCAATTACTTAAATGTCAGTATACTGAAGGAAACATATAAATAGCTATTACCTGAGTATTTTCTTATTTTCATATTATTGCTAATATATTTAGACTCATTTTTACCAAAAAATTTTCAAACAACATAGTCTCCATTTTCATATTATCAAGTCATATAAAATATTTTCTAACTTACAAATAATTATGAATTTTCCTATTAGTAACTATGAGAATATACTGGAAAATTTTTTGATGAGTATAATATATTTAGTAAACTAATGCTTGTCTCTTAAAAATAAATAGAATTAGGAATCTGTGTTTGCTCATATGTTGACACATTTGTAACAGTGTGATATTTAAAGCTTATATATTTAATGAAAAGATATTGAAAAATAATGATGTGTGAACATACCTAAAATGACTCACATAATTTTGTATAGCACAGATTAACGCAAATTTAAAATAAATGTATAATTCAAAGTTTCCACATTCATACTCCAAAAGCTCAGTTTGCTTCTCATAATGACATTTGAATTAACACCTGTATTAATCAAATAAAAACATCTTGTGAGTATTTACTTTTAAGAAGTATTTCGTTAGAGATTATAAAGGATCCCACACTTTTTCACAGTTCTTACTATCATTATTTGATACACTTCTTACTTTATCATAGTTGTAACAGTTACACAGACACAGCCCTTCTTTATACCAAACCTTAGGGTCTAAATTCAGCAAATATAAGGTAGCAGATGCAAATGAGATTATTGGTTGTTATAGTGTGAGTCAAAACAAGGTTTCACAACTTCATTTTTAATGTGGTTTGTATAGTAAGAAATCAGCCAAGTTAATGTTCAAGAGAGGAGTCTACACCTTTGCCACTCAAAGTGTGTTCTAGTATCCAGTAACATTGGTCTCCTCTGGGAGCTTATTACAACTCTCCTCTCAGGTCCCATCCCAGAGCTTCTGAACCTGAATCTGCATTTTAATAAGATCCCCAGGTACTTCGAATGCACATTACATTTTAAGAAACACAGGAATACACCAACTCTTTACAGAGGTTTCCCTGGACGCAGGGGACCCCTAGACTTCTGGTATCTCTAGTATTAATAAATATATGTGACTTTGAACCTGAATAGTTTTTGGAAATCTATAAAAGTTTTCTAGTTCTTAGATGGCCTGTCAGTGCCTAGGCGTTCTCCTTGAAATCGTGACTCTGAAAGTGTGACACAGAGTACTTAATGCAGTTTTACACCTGCAGGGTTTAATTCTGAAATCACTGAAAAGTTATTTTTTATTTATTCTATAGTTTTCAGTAGAAAAAAACATTCATTAGAAATGCATCTAAGGCTATTATCTACATAGCTTGTGTGTTTTGTTCTTCTCTGTCTGTAAAACTTTTCTATTTAAATAGTCACTGTCAGATAAGCAGTTTTTATAGAATATGAAGTGACAGTATATTGGTAGCATTAAGACATTTCATAATAGTGTTGAAAAAATAATCCTGTATATACGCTTTGGCATAACAAAGCTGGCAAGGAATTAAACATCACTAGCTGCTGCTTGTGGAGAAGGCAATGGCACCCCACTCCAGTACTCTTGCCTGGAAAATCCCATGGATGGAGGAGCCTGGTGGGCTACAGTCCATGGGGTTGCTAAGAGTCGGACACGACTGAATGACTTCACTTTCACTTTTCACCTTCATGCATTGGAGAAGGAAATGGCAACCCACTCCAGTGTTCTTGCCTGGAGAATCCCAGGGAGGGGGAAGCCTGGTGGGCTGCTGTCTATGGGGTCGCACAGAGTTGGACATGACTGAAGCGACTTAGCAGCAGCAGCAGCAGCTGCTCCTTGGGAACAGAGGTGAAGATTGAGGTGCTAGAATACTGTGATTACCTGTTGTCCCCAGACTTGCACTCCCACTTCAGCTGACAGGGTGATCATCTCCACATTCAGTGATTCCCAGAGTTCTGTTTATACTTCGCCAAATTAAATCTTCAATGTCATAAGCAGTCTTGCCTTCATTATGATATAAAATGAATAAACAGCAAAACCTGTGATGTAGAACCAGCAAAGAGAATGGAAGTTTATCTTCTGGCTAGAGCTAGCTTTGTGTCCCTTGCAATGTGGGTGATGACCTCAACCCATGCACATCCCTCCTAGAGAACTGTGTCTCACATGGGAAAGAAGTAGAGGAGGAGAACCAGGAGAAAGGTAGTGATTCCATTGCCTATAGTGTCCTAACCTCCATGTTGTGTCTGTATGTGTGTGTGTATATATATGTGCACACACAAAACTAATATTCCCTGTCTCTCTGTCTTTTGTCCATTGTCACAATTCACAAGAGCCTCAAGGGATCAATGTCATGTCCTTGAACAGAAGGAAGAATCAGCCACTTTGATTACAGATAGAGAAAGTGGGGTTCAGCAAGAACTATGAAACAGTCAAAGCCAAGTTTCATCAAGGCCCAGCAATATTTTTCCACAGTCACCTCAAAGACTGCTTTTTAAAAATGTATGGATTTTATTCTTCCTTCCAGGCATCCCTTTTAAACATAACTTTGAGATTGGGAAGAATGGGAAAATGCTCAAACATGAGGCACCCTGGGTCTTTAGACTAATTTGATTGAAGGAATTGCTGTCAAGTGTCTACCATACTCAGGACTGTGTTAAGTGGTAAGACAGATCAACCAGAAAGATGTCCCCTCTTATCTCACTGAGCTGATATATATGTGAAGGCTGAGGGTTGTCCCCAGGCTGCACAAACTGAACAATTCTCTCCAGTAGGAAGTTACAGTAGCCTGTCATAAGTCTCAGTGGGAGAAAGCACCTCTCTCTCTCTCTGATTGTTCACACTTATACCTAGAGGACTGCACACACCCCTAGGAATCACACATTCTCTGAGCACATAAACAGGTCTACCTGACTTAAATGTGGTTCCCTGGAAAATAGCAGACCATGTCCCTTATTGACTTGAGAACCTCCTTGAATTTGAAAGGCGCAGACTAGGGAAATATTGAAATTCTGAACATAGTATTGTGTTGTTGAAATTTCATCATAAACTAGGCTGTTTTATCAAACACCAACATCATCTTATACTTTTAATTTTTTGCCGAACATAGGGGTTTGCAAAATTAAAAAAATAGTGGCCTCAGCAATTTAAGATTGGCATGTTATTTTTAAAAACTGCAAAATTTAAAATTCTAATGTTTCACCCTTTGATCTCATTCCTTTCCCCTGTTGGTAAAATGATCAGTGGCAAGCGTCAGCTCCCCACTCAAATATACACATGCATCCTACTGTTTCTGCAAGAGAATAAAATTATATTTCTGACTGAGAAAAATCATAAACCTCTCATTAGATCATTTTTATCCTTCCCCAAAATCAAATAGAAAGAGAATGGCAGGAAGATTGGCATTATTAGGGATTGTCATTGCTAAAAAGTGCTTTAGCACATGCTAAAGAAATTTCAGCATCTCCCCAATTAAAATTTTGTTGTTTTAAACCAGTGAGATGCACATGTGAAGAATCAAGTGCAGATCATTTTAACACTCTCATCACATAAAAGATGGGTACTTACCTTGGAGGGGAAGGGAAAGAGGGGGATTAATAAAAAAAAATGAAAGCGCAGAAACTTTAGAAGGATAGAACTGTAGATGTTGAAACATTCTTACTTAATCCACCTAAAAAGAAATTATATATATATATGAAAAATCAATAGTGCACACATACATAATGATAGTAAGAATTTCATTTTAGATGCTGCTATTAATTATGTGTAAGTCCAGGTCCTCACTCTCACTTGAAACACTGCTTCAACTTCTTGACTGACTACATCTTTACATGTCTCTCCCTAGTCAAATCCATCTGACAAATTGCCACAAAAGGTCTTCCTGAAAATATAATTCGCATAATTTCCTAGTTTTTAAACAGTTTCCTGTTGCTTGTCTATGGGATGAACTCCCACACAGACCTAGGCGTTAAGGTCATTTGCAACCTTTCTGTAGCTCCGTTTCAAACTTTGTGTTATGTTGGCCATTACTCTAACACTCCACCTGCTTTCTACAACGTATAATCTGGGTTGCTAAAAGTCTTCCAATATTTCCCAGACAAGCAAAGCATCATTTAATACCCTCGAATGCTCTTTTCCTCCTCGGCTTGGGATGCTTTCTCCCTTTTTCACAAGGCAAACTCCTGGTTTTCTATGTAATTCTGACTTTAAAGCTAGCTAATGAGAATGAATCCCTTAGTAACACTGCTCCTGCCTCTTCAAACCATGACTTAATGTCGTGTATCTTGCAGAATCTGACCATGTATCTTCAACAATCACTATAAGATGGTATTATACAAGTTTCCCAAATTTCTCATCTATTTTTTTTTAGCAATTAATAAGACAGATGCTTTTGAACTGTGGTGTTGGAGACTCTTGAGAGTCCCTAGGGCTGCAAGGAGATCCAACCAGTCCATCCTAAAGGAGATCAGTCCTGAGTGTTCATTGGAAGGACTGATGTTGAAGCTGAAACTCCAATACTTTGGCCACCTGATGCAAAGAGTTGACTCATTTGAAAAGACCCTGATGCTGGGAAAGTTTAAGGGCAGGAAGAGAAGGGGACGACAGAGGATGAGATGGTTGGATGGCATCACCGACTCTATGGACGTGGGTTTGGGTTAATTCCGGGAGTTGGTGATGGACAGGGAAACCTGGCATGCTGCAGTTCATGGGGTCGCAGGGAGTCGGACATGATGGAGGGACTGAACTGAATAAGAGAGAGTCCATGTTTTTTCTATTTATCTATTTCCAGTGTTCATTACCAAGCAGAGTACCAGGCAAACAGTTGTTTCTCAATAACTAATTGTTCAAGGGAAAATAAATGAATGACCCTAATTAGATTGGGCAAGTCCATTGACAAAATTAAAGAGTTCACTCTTTTTCAACTCATGAGCACAATATTTTGCAGCTCAAATTATTCTTCAAATTGTATTTATATGTACTACAATAATTATTTATTGGCTATTTCTGGTGTATAGGGTACATCCCTCCTTTTGACTGAGAAACAGCAATATGAAAATGCTTTCTATCCATTTAGACCCTCACTAGAACAAAGCTAGTGAAGGTGATGGAATTCCAATTGAGCTATTTCAAATCCAGAAAGATAATGCTGTGAAAGTGCTGCACTCAATATGCCAGCAAATTTGGAAAACTCAGCAGTGGCCACAGGACTGGAAAAGGTCAGTTTTCATTCCAATCCCAAAGAAAGGCAATGCCAAAGAATGCTCAAACTACCACACAATTGCACTCATCTCACACGCTAGTAAAGGAATGCTCAAAATTCTCCAAGCCAGGTTTCAGCAATACATGAACCGTGAGCTTCCAGATGTTCAAGCTGGTTTTAGAAAAGGCAGAGGAACCAGAGATCAAATTGCCAACATCCACTGGATCATCGAAAAAGCAAGAGAGTTCCAGAAAAACATGTATTTCTGCTTTTATGACTATGCCAAAGCCTTTGACTGTGTGGATCACAATAAACTGAGGAAAATTCTGAAAGAGATGGGAATACCAGACCACTTGACCTGCCTCTTGAGAAATTTGTATGCAGGTCAGGAATCAACAGTTAGAACTGGACATAGAACAACAGACTAGTTCCAAATAGGAAAAGGAGTCCGTCAAGGCTGTATATTGTCACCCTGCTTATTTAACTTATATGCAGAGTACATCATGGGAAACACTGGGCTGGAAGAAACACAAGTTGGAATCAAGATTGCTGGGAGAAATATCAATAACCTCAGATATGCAGATGACCACCCTTATGGCAGAAAGTGAAGAGGAACTCAAAAGCCTCTTGATGAAAGTGAAAGTGGAAAGTGAAAAAGTTGGCTTAAAGCTCAACATTCAGAAAACTAAGATCATGGCATCTGGTTGCATCACTTCATGGGAAATAGATGGGGAAACAGTGTCAGACTTTATTCTTGGGGGCTCCAAAATCACTGCAGATGGTGACTGCAGCCATGAAATTAAAAGATGCTTACTCCTTGGAAGGAAAGTTATGACCAACCTGGAGAGCATATTCAAAAGCAGAGACATTACTTTGCCAACAAGGGTCCATCTAGTCAAGGCTATGTTTTTTCCAGTAGTCATGTATGGATCTAAGAATTGGACTGTGAAGAAGGCTGAGCACTGAAGAATTGATGCTT
The DNA here is from genome assembly GCF_003369695.1 of Bos indicus x Bos taurus. Classification (NCBI taxonomy): domain Eukaryota; kingdom Metazoa; phylum Chordata; class Mammalia; order Artiodactyla; family Bovidae; genus Bos; species Bos indicus x Bos taurus. Next base: position 34,458,871 of record NC_040076.1, on the reverse strand, counting down.
TTGAACTGTGGTGTTGGAGAAGACTCTTGAGAGTCCCTGGGACTGCAAGGAGATCCAACCAGTCCATCCTAAAGGAGATCAGTCCTGGGTGTTCTTTGGAAGGAATGATGCTAAAGTTGAAACTCCAGTACTTTGGCCACCTCATGTGAAGAGTTGACTCATTGGAAAAGAGTCTGATGCTGGGAGGGATTGGGGGCAGGAGGAGAAGGGGACGACAGAGGATGAGATGGCTGGATGGCATCATCGACCAATGGACGTGAGTCTGGGTGAACTCCGGGTGTTGGTGATGGACAGGGAGGCCTGGCGTGCTGCGATTCATGGGGTCGGAAAGAGTCAGACACTACTGAGCAACTGAACTTAACTCAGTGTATCAGTGAGAAATTTTCTGCTATAGCAAAATAATTTCCACATTTGTTCTTAGATTTCTATATAACTTTCTACAAATATCTTGCAAAATTACAATGAATAAATCTCCACTGATATCATAAAATATCCTGTTATATCTCTCCAGATTGTTGGACACTAAGCACACGTTTTGGATTATCATCTTGCATTGCTTCCCTGATATTTCAGCTGATAAAGTATGCACCTGCAATGCAGGAGACCCTGGTTCAATCCCTGCAATGGGAAGATCCCCTGGAGAAGGGATAGGCCACCCACTCCAGTATCCCCTGTGGCTCAGCTGGTAAAGAATCCGCCTGCTGTGCAGAAGACCTGGGTTTGATCCCTGGATTGGGAAGATCTCCTGGAGAAGGGAAAGGTTACTCACTCCAGTATTCTGGCTTGGAGAATTCCAAGGACTGTATAGTACATGGGGTCAAAAAGAGCTGGACATGACTCTTTCACCTACCAGGTATAAAGTTCAAATCAAATTAATTAAGATTATAAAGTTTTATCCTACACTCTTTGTGTGCTATTATAGTTAATAAGTAGTCTCAATGTGTTTGCAAAGCCTTATTGATCCAGCCATCTAATAATAGGAAATATTAAATTTGTGGTTCATTTACCACATTAATCATTAAATGGATTCAAGAAAGCCAGAGAACCTACACTTTTTCACCATGAGATGCCATGATTCACCTGTATGACATTAACCCAGGTTAAGCTTTCTTAGAAACTCTTTGAAAAAAAAATTACTCTATTCTCTATAGAAAATTATGCCTATAAGTAATCATAACAGTAACTGTATTGGATACTACTCCCTTCAGAAGTGTTTGAACAGACATGATCCCATTTCCACTGCTATAGTATAAAGTTGAATAGAAATAATGAAAGAAGATGTTCTTTTCTTATTCTCAATATTAAGATGGAGGAAATGTTCAGTATTTCTTCATTAGGTATGATGTAAGCTGTAGGCTGTTACAGCTGCTTGCTTTTAGATTGGCATATTCTCCATTTAGTTTGTTGATAACTTTTACTATGAATTAGTGCTGACTTTCATCATATGATACTTTCTGTATCTATTGATGTCATTACATGATCTTTTAAGGTAACAGTTTACACTGATTGAATTTTTGTGTGAAACATTTTATAATCTTGGGATAAAGCCTATTTGATCATAGTGCATTATCCATTTTCTGTATTGTTGGATGGGATTTTCTAATATTTTCTCATGCTCATGAGCTTCCCTTGTAGCTTAGTTGGTGAAGAATCTGCCTGCAATGCAGGAGACCCAGGTTTGATTTCTGGGTCAGGAAGATCCCCTCAAGAAGAAAATGGCAACCCATGAAGGATTTCAATCTGTAATTATCTTTGCCAATAATACTTTTGATTTTTGTATCAGGGTTATATGGTCTTGAAAAGAGCAAGTTGAGAAGTGTTTCCTCTTCCTCTAGTTTGTCAAGAGCTTTCCCATGACATGGTAATAATCTTCCTTTAGTGCTTCACAGAATTCATCAGTGAATTTATCTCATTCTGAAATTTTCTATGTGAGGTTATTTTTGTTAAATATTTCAATAACAAGTATAGGAATAATCAGATTTTCTATTTCTTGATTCAGATTTGGCAAGCTATAACTTCCAAGGAATATGTTCATTTCACCCAAGTTGTCAACTTTATTGACATAACATTGTTATAATCTTTTAAAATGTGAGTTTCATCTGTAATGATGTTCCACCTCTTATCAGGGTACTGATATTTTGTGCTTTCCCCAGCCCCCCTTGTGTTTCTTTTTGCATCATCAGTGTTCCTGAAGAGTTAACAATTTTATTAGTGTCATCAAATAATCCATTTTGACTGCTGATTATTTAAGTATTATTATTTAATGATATTTAAACATTTGTTGTGATTTTTTTCTAAAAACATGATTTATTTGCAAGTGGTTGCTTAATTTCTGATGTTTAAAGATTTTTCCAGATATTTTTCCGTCAATGATTTCTATTTTAATATCAGCATGATCAGAGAACATATTCTGTATGATTTTGATTCTTTGAAACTTATTGAGATGTGATTTATTGCCCATTCTTAGTGCATGTTCTATGTGCAATTGAGAATGTGTTTCCTGCTGTTTGGAGATGTAATATTCTATAAATATCAGTTAGTGTAGCTCAGACTTCTATAGTCTTTCTTTTCTCTACTGGAATTTCAGTGGAAATCTAAATTGTCTCAGGACTCTGGGTCCTGATCTGGATATTTTCCCAGGAGGAATAAATGGCCAGTCATCCAAGTTCACTCTGAGGAGAGGTCAATGCCATCACTTTCATTGCTTCTGTAGTAAAAGAATAAGGTCTATGGAGTCCCTTCGATATAGGAGGCCATCTCTAGAAACTTAAAGGTATGGGAAGAGGTGGGAGAAAAGAAATCTTCACTATGTGTCCTTGTTTAGTTTCTTCATGTTGAATATACTCTGCTGTTTTAAAAGCCTGTATATGAGGAGTGACAAAATACCACACAACTGCACGCATCTCACACGCTAGTAAAGTAATGCTGAAAATTCTCCAAGCCAGGCTTCAGCAATATGTGAACTGTGAACTTCCTGATGTTCAAGCTGGTTTTAGAAACGGCAGAGGAACCAGAGATCAAATTGCCAATACCCACTGGATCATGAAAAAAGCAAGAGAGTTCCAGAAAAACATATATTTCTGCTTTATTGACTATGCCAAAGCCTTTGACTGTGTGGATCACAATAAACTGTGGAAAATTCTGAAAGAGATGGGAATACCAGACCACCTGATCTGCCTCTTGAGAAACCTATATGCAAATCAGGAAGCAACAGTTAGAACTGGACATGGAACAACAGACTGGTTCCAAATAGGAAAAGGACTATGTCAAGGCTGTATATTATCACCCTGCTTATTTAACTTATATGCAGAGTACATCATGAGAAACACTGGACTGGAGGAAACACAAGCTGGAATCAAGATTGCCGGGAGAAATATCAATAACCTCAGATATGCAGATGACACCACCCTTATGGCAGAAAGTGAAGAGAAACTCAAAAGCCTCTTGATGAAAGTGCAAGAGGAGAGTGAAAAAGTTGGCTTAAAGCTCAACATTCAGAAAACTAAGATCATGGCATCCAGTCCCATCACTTCATGGGAAATAGACGGGGAAACAGTGTCAGACTTTATTTTTTGGGGCTCCAAAATCACTGCAGATGGTGACTGCGGCCATGAAATTAAAAGACACTTACTCATTGGAAGCAAAGTTATGACCAACCTAGATAGCATATTCAAAAGCAGAGACATTACTTTGCCAACAAAGGTTCGTCTAGTCAAGGCTATGGTTTTTCCTGTGGTCATGTATGGATGTGAGAGCTGGACTGTGAAGAAGGCTGAGCGCTGAAGAATTGATGCTTTGGAACTGTGGTGTTGGAGAAGACTCTTGAGAGTCCCTTGGACTGCAAGGAGATCCAACCAGTCCATTCTGAAGGAGATCAGCCCTGGGATTTCTTTGGAAGGAATGATGCTAAAGTTGAAACTCCAGTACTTTGGCCACCTCATGCAAAGAGTTGACTCATTGGAAAAGAGTCTGATGCTGGGAGGGATTGGGGGCAGGAGGAGAAGGGGACGACAGAGGATGAGATGGCTGGATGGCATCACTGACTCGATGGATGTGAGTCTGGGTGACCTCCGGGAGTTGGTGATGGACAGGGAGGCCTGGCGTGCTGCGATTCATGGAGTCACAGGGAGTTGGACACGACTGAGCGGCTGAACTGAACTGAACTGAAATTTAGTCAGCCTCACAAAAGCTATGAAGGGAATTGGAAGTTACTTCAAATTTAAAAGCAATGAGGTTTGATTAGAAATTCAGAACCAGTCAAGGGAAATTTAGAATAGTGCTTATAATAAATATTTTGCTTAAATAACATTTGTTTCTTTTCTTACCCTTCTTAACACCATCATACACAACACACACACACACACACACACAATTCAGATCTTAACTTCTAAAATGAAAGCCCAGAAATCATTAAGTTTTGAATACAGAATGACACATTTAAAAGGTACCATTGTATCCCTTCTAAAATTATATTTGCATAAAGTTTTTTAAAAAATAAATTTAATCAAAATCTTTGATTTAGCAGACCCATGAAGGAACACCAAATATTTTCCCTTTGATAAAAATGCAAGAATAAAAAATATGAAGAAAACATTTAGTTAGAATTCCCATCAGCCTAGGTTTTTTTTTTTTTTTTTTCCTCCTTCTTGGCTACTTTAAACATTAACAAATGAAAGAGTGAAGAACTATTTCAATATATAACTAAATCATAGACACTTTTACATTACTTTACAAAATAGATTGGTTGTTTCCGAAGTAGTCTATTTGCCAGATTCTTTCTCTAAAAAAGTACTGCTGTGACCTAGAAACCACATGAGAACCTTATAACCAGAAATGATTATTACAGTGCTTTAGAAAGCAGGGAATGGGTGTCTTCATTAGTTGCATATTTTTATGTCTAATAAACTGCTTTTAAAAGATCATTTCTTATAGCAGAACAGCCATTAAAATGAGGTTTTCCAAGTAAGATAATTTTATCAAAGAGCACTGTGGGTTTTTATTGGATATAGTCATAACATGTGAATATATGTTTTTGCTTTATCATTTTTCATCTGTTTAGTTATATCATTAATTTGTGTGACTCTATTGCCTCCTATACACATATAATTAGGGAGATGAAAATCAACTCAGAGAGAAAGCTGGGAAATTCTATACAAGGTAGTCATTTTAATCTGCTGGTGTGAAGACTATTGAGATGTATTCTTTTTTTCCTTTTTAAGTCAGTCTTACACAATGTCTTGAGTGGCAAACCTTTTTTCCTACTTCATTGATATATGATTGACATATAACATTGTGTGAGTTTAAGGTGAATGGTGATAATTTAACACAATGCATATATTGTAAAATATTTACAACAGTGAGGTTTGTTAACACATTCTTTACCATAATAACAATCGGATTGGTGGTGGGGGTTCAGTGAGAGCAGTTAAAGCTCTATTTTGATAGCAACAGTAAAGTTATAGAATACAATATTGTTGACTGTGGTCAGCATGCTTTATATTAGATCCAGGTAACTTATTCATCCACTGAAAGGTTGTATGCTTTGACCAACATCTCCCATTTTCCCCACCCCATAGCCCCTGACAACCCCTCTTCTACTGAGTGGTAAAGTTTTACAAATGTTTAGAGTTATATATGCTTTGGTGTTGGGGCAGATTTGCTGGTGTCTTTCCACAGGGTTAAAAGTGTGTTCTCAAGGCAGTCTGGTCTAAAAGGACAGTTTGGAGTGAGAAGCAAAAGTAGGCACCTGTTTGGAATTATCTTTGACCAGTGGTGAAACATTTTGTATATTTCTGTTTGAAAGTATATCCATTAACAGAGAGCAAATCAAAACTGCTTCCAACAATCATTTCCCGAACAAGGTTATACCCTTTAGCTTAAACTCTTCTATAAAATAATAACATTACATCAAGGATTGAGTTCTTGCTAAGTGAATTTAGCTGGTCAGTTTCCATCTTACTCACTTGAAATGTTTTCTGCTATTTAAAGAATTGCCATATGTATTTAAAATTATATTAATGGCTAAAGAAAAGCAGACTGGGCAAAATATGGCAGTAGCTATTTTCAAATATAAGTATATATATATTATAAATAATACTTTTTGCCTACAAAAATACAAAAAAAATCATTCTTATTTCTACTAAGAATACCTTTAAAGTTATCATCTCCCTGAGAAAATTGTTGTCTATAGAACAGATTTAACGTAGAGATACTTATTTGAAGTGTTATTTCTTCACATATGTATATTTTTGGGCAAATGAAACCCAATGAAATAGACTTTTTATTATTCATGCCCATTTTGCCTAAGATGAAACTAAAGACTAATTTGTTCATCATCATACAAACAGGATAGAGAAAATTAACACATTTATCAGATATTTATTTTATTCATTTATATTATTTAGCATCTAGACCAACCATGTGCATACAAACACATGGATGTATAGTATGAAATAGACTAACAGACTGATTTATTGTTCAATATAATTTATATGAGTCCATATACAGAAATATGTATTAATTAATTTATTACTATTTCAGATGATTTAATTATATATGGCCTGGAAGAATGTAGTAAAATTTAAAACACCAAATAAGCAAATCATAAAACCTACAATAAAATTTTTATAAATCATCAGAAAATGGAGAGATGGCTAATAAAAGTATCACTCTGATGTAAAAGTCATGGATAGTAAGGCTCGCTAAAAACACTCCCAAATATTTTTTCCTTCTGCAATGAGGAGCTTATTTTATGTAAATCTGCATCTATTCCTGTGGAAAGAGAAATGCATGAAGATAATGCAAATTTAACCCAAAAGGAATTTTTGTAACCAGGGTTAGCAGGGATAGTAATACAGATGAGAAGTAGAAGCTATACAATTTTAAAGCCCAGATGCAGAAGCAATAAGGGACTGCTACTCAAAAGCAACAATTTGGTGGCAATTTAGGTTCAAACACATTAAGATTAGAGTCAAATGAGTGTGATCTACTCTCATATCCTTGAATTTTCCCTGGATGGAATGGACAACTCAGATACATGGCAATAACCTCCTGGCTGATTTTGACCTAGAGACTTTCTAGTTCATTACCTTCCTTAGTATTTTAGTCCAGGGAAAACCAATTTCAATTCTATTAAGGGATTCTTGCTATTATGCCTCTTTGTCTCTCTCGTTCATTTTTTAAAATATTTTTTTCTTCTACCTTATCTGAACATATTTCAAGAGACAACATCAGTTTTGCTTTATACTCCACTGCTTTGAAATAGGTAGTGTTTCTACTATGATCTTACCCAATAAATGACTGCAAAATTTCTGCAATACATGCTGCCAGTTGCAATGAAATATTAAATATTAATTAATTAAAGAATTAATATTAATTCTTTAACAAAATTAAAGAATTTTGATTAGTTATTTATATCCACAATTAGTTGAAGTATTAAGAATTGAAAATGTATTTATAGCACATCAAAATTGATTAGCTTACATTTACACTTTTCACTTACTTTACAGAAAATCAAAGTCAGAGCATTTGCACAGTGACGCCAGTCACCAGTACTTTCTACATATCCAGCATCCTTGTCAGTTATTAAATCAGTGTGCTTCATTTTCTCAGCGTAGCCTTATGCTACTGCAGAAGTGATGTGAACAGTGGAAGCAACTGCTTGAATTTCTCAAATAATCCAAGCAGAAATAGAAAGTTTGCTTGAAGCACTATTGTTATCCTTCTCTTCACAAGTTGAGTCATCCCCAAGCCTGTCAATCAAATGTCCTCTCTGTTAGACGGTTCCACTCTCTTAACCACCGTTGCTCAAAATGTCTAGACCTCATACATTTTCTTATTTTATTCTTGGAAACACTCTTTTAAAAATATAGACCTCATTTTTGATAGAGAAAGAAATGAACTCCAGCAACATTTTTTTGTAAATTAAATATTTTATTGTGAATTTCCATATAAAATTTTCCAATCCTCATACCAACATGATTATATTTCCTCCACCATATAAGTCATTATTAAAATAGGCATATTGTGTATGGCTATGTGAATTTTCAAACATTAAAATATACACATATAAATAATGTTAATACTTTCAAAGGTAGGTTATACGTTTATTCAGAAGTAACTACTACTCTGAAAAGAAGTATTTAGTGTTTTTCTTAGAGAATTAAATTGAATGTCTGTGATAAATTTGTTGGATTTCTAGAATTCTTTGCCCATAAAAAATTTATTCATGTCATCACTGCTGCACAACCTCATCAAACATTCTTCCATATCAGAAATAGAACTTAGCCTGGCACCCGAGAGGGTCCTGATGTTCTCCATCCAGATAACAATCTCCTCTCTCCTTCCAAAATAACACTATCTTGATTTTTATCATCAGAAACATCCTTGCTTTTCTCTATGATATTTATCATTCAAGTGTTCATTCACAGACATTATTGTATAGTACAGTTTTTTTTTTTTAAGTTGGATATGTAATTTAAATCTCTTTTAAGCTTCAGGGTCATTTTCTATTTCTTTAAATTTTAAAATGTTAATTATTGAAACGTGTATAATATCATGTATGAAACGAAAAAAAAATAAAATGTTAATTATTAAGCCATTTGAATTGTAGAGTTTCTGGTAGTCTGAAGGTGACAGATTTCATGCTTACTGTGTAATGCAAAGTGCTACTGTGACTTCTGTATTCTTGTAAACTGGCCATTGGATCCAGAGAGTTGATGAGACTTAAGTTTGATCCCTTTGGCAAGCCCACATGTGAGGGTGTTTTTGTGTGTGTGTGTGTGTTCAGGAGACACATCGGAGTGGATTTTGCTAATGAAAATGACATCTTTTTTGGGTGTTAGTTCTAAAAGGTCTTGTAGGTCTTCATAGAACTGTTTAACTTTAGCTCCTTCAGCATTACTGGTTGGGGCATAGGCTTGGATTACCTTGATATTGAATGGTTTGCCTTGGAAATGAACAGAGATCATTCTGTAGTTTTTGAGATTGCATCCAAGTACTGCATTTCAGACTCTTTTGGTGACCATGATGCCTACACCATTTCTTCTAAGGGATTCCTGCTCATAGTAGTAGATGTAATTGCCATCTGAGTTAAATTCACCCATTCCAGTCCATTTTAGTTCGTTGATTCCTAGAATGTCAATGTTCACTCTTGCCATCTCCTGTTTGACCACTTCCAATTTGCCTTGATTCATGGACCTAACATTCCAGGTTCCTATGCAATATTGCTCTTTACAGCATCGGACCTTGCTTCTATCACCAGTCACATCCACAGCTGGGCATTGTTTTTGCTTAGGCTCCATCCCTTCATTCTTTCTGGAGTTATTTCTCCACTGATCTCGAGTAGCATATTTGGCACCTACCGATCTGGAGAGTTCATCTTTCAGTGTCCTATCTTTTTGCCTTTTCATACTGTTCATGGGGTTCTCAAGGCAAGAATAGTGATGTGGTTTGCCATTCCCTTCTCCAGTGGACCACATTCTGTCAGACCTCTCCACCATGACCCATCTGTCTTGGTTGGCCCCACATGGCATGGCTTAGTTTCATTGAGTTAGACAAGGCTGTTGTCCATGTGATCAGATTGGCTAGTTTTCTGTGAGTGTGTCTGTCTTCTGATGCCCTCTCTCAACACCTACTGTTTTACTTTGGTTTCTCTTACCTTGGACGTGGGGTATCTCTTCACAGCTGCTCCAGCAAAGTGCAGCCGCTGCTCCTTACCTTGGACCAGTGATACCTCCTCATGGCTGCCCCTCCTTACCTTGAATGTGGAGGAGCTCCTCTCTGCCCTCCTGCGCCGGTGCAGCCGCTGCTCCCCGGACATGGGGTTGCTCCCTTCAGCCGCGCTTCTGTGCAGTCCGTCGCAGCCTCCGCGCTTCTGTGTGGCAAAGAAAGAGAGGAAAACAACATCCTAAAGGAAATCAGTCCTGAATAGTCATTGTAAGGACTGATGTTGAAGCTGAAGCTCCAATACTTTGGCCACCTAATGAGAAGAGCTGATTCATTTGAAAAGACCCTGATGCCAGGAAAGTTTGAGGGAAGGAGGAGAAGGGGATGGCAGAGTATGAGATGGATGGATGGCATCATGGACTCAAAGGACATGAGTTTGGGCAAACTCCAGGAGTTGGTGATGGACAGGGAGATCTGGCCTGCTGCGGTTCATCAGGTTGCAAAGAGTCGGACACGACTAAGCAAGTGAACTGAACTGAAATTCTATGAAGGGAGCTTGGATTATATAGTTTTTCTAACTTTAGAAAGTTTTTCTTACTTTCACTACATTTTGAGTAGTGTTAAAAAAAAATAATGCCTTGTTTTATGATTTCCTGCCATGTTCCCAAGCCCAGTTTCAAATAGATCCTCTCACCAGAGGAATATAACACACAGTTGCTTTGTACTGGGGCTTCCCTGGAGTCTCATTTATAAAGAATTGCTTCGCCTACCAATGCAGGAGACTCAGGTTCAATCCCTAGACCTGGAAGATCCCCTGGAGAAGAAAATGGCAAACCACTTCAGTATTCTTGTCTGGGAAATCCCATAAACAGAAGAGTGTGGTGGGCTACAGTCCATGGGGTCTCAAAAGAGTCAGACATTATGTAGCAAGTAGACAACAAGGAGCTGTGTATTGCTTTTTAAATTCTAATTACTATTTTCAGCTCGGGGGAATACCTTGTCTTCTACCTTTGTTGTAAAATTTTTAAATATGTGCTTTATTTTATTATCTAGTCTCTGCTTATATTTGGAGATTTGACCAAATCTCCAAAGATATGTTCCCATCACTTGCCATTTTCCAAAAAATTCTGAGAACAATTTCAAAAAGAGTTTTCTGAATATCATTTGAGAAAGGACAACATAATAATGGCCATCTTTGAAAGGAGATCACTAAGATGTCTGAAATATTAAAAACTTAATATTTTATAGCCATGTCTCATGTTATATATATTTCTATTGAAAAATGATGAAAAGCAATTTGGAGCTCAATGTCATTTTAAAATGTAGCGTTGGAAAAAAAAAAACAAAAACTACTTTCCCTCTATACAGTGCTATTTTTATCAAAGAGATTCAATAAGATAAATAACTTAATATGCAGTGTTTTATTTTAATTCCAGTTTTATCTTGACTATAACACAAAAAACAAACACACTTACATATCTATAAACTACACAAATATGGAGTTGGTCAAACTCTACACAAATGTAGAGTTGGTCAAAAAGTTCAGTTGAGTTTTTCCATAAGATGTTACAGAAAAACCAGAATTAATCTTTTGGCTAATCCAATATAATAGCTTCTTATACATGGGAAATAATATACTTTGAGAGGTACTAAATTTATTAGGATATAAAATTGAATACATTTCTGTGTTATCTTAAGGAATAATGTGCATTTTTTTCTCACTGAATAATTCTATAGCAAAACTAGGAAATTTATCTGTAACCATAATATATCCTTTGATCCATGAGGCTCTACACACATAATTCCCTCCATGTTTCTAGATTTCAGTTTGATAAAGACAAATTTTCCTTAGATTATGCTGGAGGAGGTAGTATAATTTTACTACTAGTTGTCAATTCACTAACAGTGAAACTCCAGAAAAAAGCTGTTTTCTTCTTTATATCTTAAGGTAATATTTGCTGGTCATATTCCCTCTAAACTTTTAGTAGTTAAGTATTACCAATTCTGAATAGAATATTGGTTTCATTTATATTGGAACAAATTAGAATAATTTAGACAAACTAAACTTATATTTCTTGGAGTTTTAGCTCTAAATTCTATGCTCAAAAACAGTTATCTTACTTTTATCTATAGAAACATATGTATTTGTACATATATACATATATGCTAATATGTACTGCTGCTGCTGCTGCTAAGTCGCTTCAGTTGTGTCTGACTCTGTGGGACCCCATAGACGGCAGCCCACCAGGCTCCCCCATCCTTGGGATTCTCCAGGCAAGAACACTGGAGTGGGTTGCCATTTCCTTCTCCAATATGTACTAGTATTTACATATGAATTATGCATTTCATATAATTTTATATGTATATATATATATGTGTGTGTGTGTGTATGCATGTGTGTGTGTGTGTGTATGCATGTGTGTGTGTGTGTATATATGAGATGTGAAAGTGTTAGTTGCTCAGTTGTGTCCAACTCTGTGCGACCTCATGAACTGTAGCCTACCAGGATCCTCTGCCCATGGAATTCTCCGGGCAAGGATGCTGGAGTGAGTAGCCATTTCCTTCACCAGGAGATCTTCCTGACCCAGGGATATGTGTGTGTATATGTGCCTTTATATATGCTAGAGTTGCCATAGAAACAGAGAATACCACAGCACAGTCTGGGTGCTTACACAACAGAAATTTATTTTCTCACAGTTCTGGAAGCTAAGAATGCTATCAGTATTAGTTTCTGGCAAGGTTCTCTTCTTGGCTTATAGATGACTCTCTCTTGAGGACATCTCCTCAAATGTCCTTTATTCAATGCATACTTGGAAAGAGAGATTTTTGATGTCTCTTCTTCTTATAAGGACACCAGTCCTATCAGATTAGAGCTACACATTTATCACCCCCTTTAAGTTAGTTACTTCCCTAAAGACAATTTCCAAATACAGTCATAGTGAAGGCTAGAGGAGACATTATTCAACCCATTATGTATACATATAAACAAACACACAAATATACATATAAGCCTACAAACAAATAATACAGATGCAGAGAGTCAGGAACACTCTCTGTATAGATGAGCATTGTTAAAATTTCAGTTGTAGGTAACTATTTGGAAATGTGGTAGTTCCATTTCCTGACCTGTTTTTCTAAATCTGAAATCTATTTAAATCATAGTTTACCTATATTTTATATTCAAAACAAGAACTAATACAGATTGCTATTATCTCACTAGAAGTTGACTAATATTAATGTAAAACCTTAAACTATATTCTTGACATGATGTGAAATTCACTCAGTCATGTCTGAATTTTTATGACCCCATGGATTATACATTCCATAGAATTCTCCAGGTCAGAATCTTGGAGTGGGTAGCTTTTCCCTTCTCCAGGGGAAACTGTATTATTAGTGGTTAAATACTTATTATTATTATTTGTTTTTGCTATTTTGAATTTTGGTGCTGAAAACATGCAAAAGGGGGGTAAAGAAATAATTTTTATAGAAATTTAGAAAGACTTTAATATATTCAGTTCAGTTCAGTTCAGTCGCTCAGTCATGTCTGACTCTTTGCGACCCCATGAACCATAGCACGCCAGGCCTCCCTGTCCATCACCAACTCCTGGAGTTCACCCAAACCCATGTCCATTGAGTCGATGATGACATCCAACCATCTTGTCCTCTGTCATCCCCTTCTCCTCCTGCCCTCAATCTTTCCCAGCATCAGGGTCTTTTCAAATGAGTCAGCTCTTTGCATCAGGTGGCCAAAGTATTGGAGTTTCAGCTTCAACATCAGTCCTACAAATAAACACCCAGGACTGATCTCCTTTAGGGTGGACTGGTTGGATCTCCTTGCAGTCCAAGGGACTTTCAAGAGTCTTCTCCAACACCGCAGTTCAAAAGCATCAATTCTTCAGCACTCAGCTTTCTTCACAGTCCAACTCTCACATCCATAAATGACCACTGGAAAAACCATAGCCTTGACTAGATGGACCTTTGTTGGCAAAGTAATGTCTCTGTTTTTTAATATGCTGTCTAGGTTGGTCATAACTTTCCTTCCAAGGAGTAAGTGTCTTTTAACTTCATGGCTGCAGTCACCATCTGCAGTGATTTTGGAGCCCCAAAACATAAAGTCAACCACTGTTTCCACTGTTTCCCCATCTATCTGTCATGAAGTGATTGAACCAGATGCCATGATCTTAGTTTTCTGAATGTTGAACTTAAAGCCAAATTTTCACTCTCCTCTTTTACTTTCATCAAGAGGCTCTTTAGGTCTTCTTCACTTTCTGCCATAAGTGTGGTATCATCTGCATATCTGAGGTTATTGATATTTCTCCCAGCAATCTTGATTCCAGCTTAATTATATTAGCAAATACTAAAGTAATTTTCTGAAATTTCCACCAATACTTCAAAAGATATAATTTCCTTTATTAGAATATGGGTTACCCCTGAACTCCTCATATTTCGATTTGAGTCTGATAATGTTTCTATATCACAAGTGTAAGGAGGCAGGGAAGGGAAGAGAGAGAGACTGAGGTTGACTTGGGGTAATTTTTCCGTATTTCTATTCCTCTCAGTTCAGTTCAGTTGCTCAGTCATGTCCTACTCTATTCCTATACCATCTCCAAAATGAACAGCCACAGTGACACTGTCTCTCTGAATTCCTGGGGTGGAATCTCTTAAAGCTTTGGGTTGTTCTCCTAAGACTCTCCCCATATAGTCACAATCCCAGCAATCTGTCAAAGTGGTTTTCAGGACTTATGCCATCAAGGTATCTCTTTGGATTGGTCACCACAGGATACTTAGTATTCCCAGACATCTCACATCATTTAACACACACAATGATGCTGACCAGAATTATTTTAAATTCAAAATCTCCTCTCAATTCCTTATTCTTAACCAATATGCTTGATTTTTTTAAATAATACTGACTAAAAGAAACAATAGCAAAATTTTGCTTCTTTATTTTTATGCTAAAATAACAACTGGAAGATAAATAATACTTGGGCTCCACCAAGTTACCAACCTATATTGTCTGCCTTCCTTCTTTGTATAATACGGTCTGTGCTCCCATCTAGGGTGATTTCTTCATTTGCAGTGGATTATATTCACTCTTCACTCAAGGAAATCAGTTCTGAAGTTGTTTCTTCCCAAATATCACCAACTGTCCCTTCTATTTTCTCAGTCCCATCAACAAACATGCTATAGTCCGATTTTCAATAATAATAATAACAATAAAGTTGTTCTGATGATTATTTCCATCTCATTTCTCAGCTCTAATTCTGTAGCAAAATTCCTCAGCAAATTCTTCTACATTTATTGTTTCCAATTCCTGACTTCTCATTCTCTTAGAAAGCCATTTGGTTCACCATTACTCCACTGAAATATCTTACTCATGGATAATTATAGGAAAATTGTTTCAATTTCCTCATTAGTAAATTTGGAATTTTATTTTCTGTTTAGAAGGGTTGTGTGAAGATTCAGTAAGAATGTCTTATTTGTGTTCAACTGCTTGAGGACACAGCCATTTCAAAGCCCATTATAACCCAAGAAGATGGCCATTTTACAAAGACTGAAGCAGGGCTAGGACAAATATCTCTTTATTTTATTTTATTTTTTTTAATTTTATTTTATTTTTAAACTTTACATAATTGCATTAGTTTTTCCAAATATCAAATTTCTCTTTAAAATCACTGTCATTGTGAATGGGGCTGTGGAGAGAGCACAGTGCTGAGTAGCTGCAGTCTGATCATTTTACTGAGAACTTTAAGGTGGAAAATGTCTCTCTTATACATTCACTTACTAAACTCAGAAAGTAATGGTGACATATTTGATCTTCATGGCACTTGTTATAGTTGCAAAATCCTCTACAACAAAGATATCTTCTCTCCTATCTAATAGGTTAAGGTATATGCTGGAACGTGTACTATGGCTCATGAGCACCAATTGTTAAATATTTCAGAATTTTTTAAACGAGTTATGGCACTGTTCAGTTCAGTTCAGTCATTCAGTCATGTCTGACTCTTTGCGACCCCATGCATCGCAGCACGCCAGGCCTCCCTGCCCATCACCAACTCCCGGAGTTCACTCAAACTCACGTCCATTGAGTCAGTGATGCCATCCAGCCATCTCATCTTCTGTCGTCCCCTTCTCCTCCTGACCCCAATCCCTCCCAGCATGAGTCTCTTCCAATGAGTCAACTCTTCACATGAGGTGGCCAAAGTATTGGAGTTTCAGCTTTAGCATCATTCCTTCCAAAGAAATCCCAGGGCTGATTTCCTTCAGAACGAACTGGCTGGATCTCCCTGCAGTCCAAGGGACTCTCAAGAGTCTTCTCCAACACCACAGTTCAAAAGCATCAATTCTTCAGCGCTCAGCTTTCTTCACAGTCCAACTCTCACATCCATACATGACCACTGGAAAAACCATAGCCTTGACTAGATGGACCTTTGTTGGCAAAGTAATGTCTCTGCTTTTGAGACATTATGCTATCTAGGTTGGTCATAACTTTCCTTCCAAGGAGTGTCTTTTAATTTCATGGCTGCAGTCACCATCTGCAGTGATTTTTGGAGCCCCCAAAAATAAAGTCTGCCACTGTTTCCACTGTTTCCCCATCTATTTGCCATGAAGTGATGGGACCAGATGCCATGATCTTCGTTTTCTGAATGTTGAGCTTTAAGCCAACTTTTTCACTCTCCACTTTCACTTTCATCAAGAGGCTTTTTAGTTCCTCTTCACTTTCTGTTTGTGACCTGAAAGTGATAATGGAGGAAGTATTTGTAGCACAGAAACTGGCAAACACTACAAAACGGAAATTAATTAATTAGTTACTGATTTATCAAATGACACTGCATATAATAAAATGGTAATAATATGTTTCTCTGTTATTAATTATATTCAATTTATTCTAATAAATTTTTATCATTTAGACAATTCCAACTGTATCTACAACTGTGAAGAGATTTACAGATTGAGTGGACACTACTTGGGGAGAGCCTAAAAACTAGCATACACTAAAGCCTTAGAATTATTCTAGTTTCCATCTTGCTAAACTGAATAATAGTGGGGCCCAGCTGCATATTTTACTTCCCCCTTCATAAGAGAGGGCTTCATTTTAAGAACGTAATATGCCTAAAAGAATTCTTAAGCTTCTCAGACAGAGAATGATGGTCTCAAAAAAAATTGTTGAGCATATATATGAAAATGAGTCCTATTATTAGATGAAACAAAATACAGATATGTGGAAAATACAATTTCCTGTAACATTTCTTCAGAGGAAACTACTTATGCCATTATGAAACACTCTTCCCCAATCATTTATTATGGTTTATTCTCTATAAATATTTTGGTTTCCAGTTATAAATGTAGTTAAAATATCCAGTGCATCCTGCTATCTGGTTTCCATCACACTAAAGTTATGTTTGACTAATGACTACTTGTATAACTTCTTGTTTTACAATATCCTTTCTAATCCTAAATCATTCTCAAAGCCAATAATAGGTTCTGATGTGTCATGTCACTCAGCATAAAGTTCCTCATGTATTTTTGATACCACTCAGACAAAGGCAAGATAACTCTCAACATAAAATCGTTCTTGTGAACTTTCCAAGGGAAGAACTTTTGCAAAACTACTTTAAAAAATCTTTTTAACCCATGCTGAATTTTGATGAATAACAACTCCCCTAGCCCCTGACAGCATCACCCTTCTAAAAAGGTTGCCTAATACAATCTCACATAAACCACTTCTTTGTTCTTTGAATTCTCAGCCTTCATTAGTTTTCAACTCCTTTAATTTGAACTGATATTTGCATTTAATCAGAATATATGTCTGTATTTTCCATGTACTTATCTTGAGATTGTGCAGTGTACCAATATGCATTTATGCTGTGCCATAATACTTAAGTTTTAAAAACTCCTGAAGGGATCATATATTTTGAGTATTTTAATGTTTTTATTTGCTCAGTGACTAATATGACCAGCACTCAATAGGTATACAATGTGTGTTGAAAGATCCTTACATGTTTGTCAGATTTGCATAAGTATAACAAATCCAGAAGATATCATATGTAACTAGAAAAATCAACAATTTAGTTATTAAATAGAATATTGTAATATGGCTTTGTACATTCAAAGACCAGAATACTTTCAAAGGAATCAATGATTTTATGATGATAAGATATTTTAAATATTTTTGAATAAATATGACATTTCCAGACCATCCACACTGGTTAAATTATTCTTCTGGTCTTGTAATTACAGCCTTATTTGGTGATAAGAATTATTGTGGCATATCACATTTCAAATAATTGGACCAGGGCTCAGTAACAGACAATCTGAGGAATTTCATAAAGTCTGAGTGAACATTGGAATTAGGTTTATTCCCAAGTAAGGCTAAAATTTAGACTTATAGGAAGGTTGAATTAGGGAGATCTTACAACAAGTGCTGGAGTTTGGGAAAATTTCCAATTTCTTGAAAGATAGAATTATGTACCAAATGAGACTATCAGTCCTGAATAAATCACACTTATAAAGAGAATAAAACCGAAGTTTATTCAGCAGAGACAATACTGGATTTAGGCTTGAAAACCAGGCTGCACAATCAGTGAATTGGCTAACATGACTGACTTGCTTCCTAGATGGCTTGTAGAGTCTCAGGCTGAGGAGGAGGAATCTACAGATTGATATCAAAAAACATCATCAAAAAAAAAAAAAAGGAGAGAGAAGAAAACCAGAAAGAACATTGTGGTTTTATTACATGATTGGCAAAAATGATGTTCCTCTAGAAGAGTTCTTTGTAAGGCTGAATATAAACAGATTTCTGGGATCTGTATATAATTCATTCCTCAAACTGGTGTCAAAAAGTATCCTTTGTTTTATCTCCCTTTTATCCATTCCTAAATACCATAACTTATTCAGAAGACAAAGAGAGAATCATTGAATAAAACAATATTACTAGGCTGGTCATAAATGCAGTTTAGCCAAGAAGGCATTTGAAGTATTTAGCATACCTATGTACATAACTTGGAGAAAGCAATGGCACCCCCACTGCAGTACTCTTGCCTGGAAAATCCCATGGACGGAGAAACTTGGTGGGCTGCAGTCCATGGGGTCGCTAAGAGTCCAACACAACTGAGCGACTTCCCTTTCACTTTTCATGTTCATGCATTGGAGAAGGAAATGGCAACCCACTCCAGTGTTCTTGCCTGGAGAATCCCAGGGACGGGGGAGCCTGGTGGGCTTCCGTCTATGGGTTCACACAGTGTCAGACACAACTGAAGAGACTTAGCAGCAGCAGTGGTAGCAGCAGCATGTACATAACTATTAAAATAGTGTTTCTGATCCAAACATCTGCTTTCAAACACACACAGATTCAGTAAACTTGCTTAGACTTCTTGAGAAAGTGTACATTTTATGGGTAGTTCTAAATATTAAGTTGTGCCCTAGAAAGTTATTTGCATTAATATACAGAAACATAAATGGTTCTGCTAATTAAACAGTTATATGAAAGTGTTGATAAAACCTCAACTGACTTACCTATACATATTTTCCTAAAATACACACTTTATTTGCTTAGCTAAAATTTAACTATACGATTTAACATAGAAGTGAAAAAACAGGACTTATTCAGAAAATGTGAGGGGAAAGTGCTTATAAACATTAGATTCTGTTGTACAGGAATAACTTATAGGAAAGGAACATGAGTCTACTCCTTTTAATTCATTCACTTTAGAAAACATGTACTAAAAATGTATAAATTAGTTATACTGCTCGACATAAGGATGGTCTATGAAATTAATGTATTGATTAGAATATTAATTCCATGTATAAGCATAGGAGCTTTATTTCTTAAAGAATATATTTTTAAAATCATATAATTCATCAATCAACATATCAGGATAGTTTTTGTTTCATACAAAAATATATTTTCCAGAATAAAAATAACAGGTTTAATATTATTTCCATAAAGAACCTTTTATTCATCTTCTATCAAATCAGTATATATTTATATATTATATAAAATTTTCTACTAATTTTAGTCAATTTAAATTTCAAAACAAATATAAAAATTAACCAGGTTAAGAATAAAATAGGCTAATTATCTAAACAACACCTACCCATATTCAACCCATTCTTTATCATATGTCTTATTTTCTGAAATCTGTTCTGTTATTTCCATTGAATCATTCTCCTTGGATGAATGATTAGACTCTGCCTGCATTTCACAAACAAAACTTTGATTATATGTCTATTATTTTACTCAGTAATTAAAACAAGAAACTTCTTGAAAATTTTTGAAGAAATAGTTTTAATTTTTGTAAAATTTTTTTGGGAGTATAGTTGATTTACAATGTTGTGTTAATTTATGTTTTATGACAATGTGAATTAGTTATACACATTAATATGTCTACTCTTTTTAAGATTCTTTTCCCATATAAGTCATTATAGAGTACTGAGTAGAACTCCCTGTGCTATACAGTAGGTCTTTATTAGTTATCTATTTTATATATAGTATTGTGTGCATATCAATCTCAATCTCCCAATTTATTCTCCTTCCATTCCCCCCTTCTGGGTAACTATAAGTTTGTTTTCTCATCTATGACTTTTTTTTTTAATTTAAATTTATTTATTTTAATTGTAGACTAATTAATTTAAATATTGTATTGGTTTTGCCATACATCAACATGAATTCACCACGGGTGTACACGTGTTCCCCATCCTGAACCCCCCTCCCACCTCCCTCCCCGTACCATCCCTCTAGGTCATCCCAATGCACCAGCCCCAAGCACCTTGTATCCTGCATTGAACCTGGACTGGTGATTCGTTTTACATATGATAATATACATGTTTCAATGCCATTCTCCCAAATCATCCCACCCTATCTTTCTCCCATAGAGTCCAAAAGACTGTTCTATACATCTGTGTCTCTTTTGCTGTCTCACATACAGGGTTATCGTTACCATCTTTCTAAATTCCATATATATGAGTTAGTATACTGTATTGGTGTTTTCCTTTCTGGCTTACTTTGTATAATAGGCTCCAGTTTCATCCACCTCATTAGAACTGATTCAAGTGTATTCTTTTTAATGGCTGAGTAATACTCTATTGATTGGAGAAGGAAATGGCAACCCACTCCAGTGTTCTTGCCTGGAGAATCCCAGGGATGGGGGAGCCTGGTGGGCTGCCATCTATGGGGTCGCACAGAGTCAGACACAACTGAAGTGACTCAGCAGCAGCAATAATCTATTGTGCATATGGACCACAGCTTTCATATCCATTCATCTGCTGATGGACATCTAGGTTGCTTCCATGTCCTGGCTATTATAAACAGTGCTGCGATGAACATTGAGGTACACATGTCTCTTTCAATTCTGGTTTCCTCGGTGTGTATGCCCAGCAGTGGGATTGCTAGGTCATAAGGCAGTTCTATTTCCAGTTTTTTAAGGAATCTCCACACTGTTCTCCATAGGGGCTGTGCTAGTTTGCATTCCCACCAACAGTGTAAGAGGGTTTCCTTTTCTCCACACCCTCTCCAGCATTTATTGCTTGTAGACTTTTGGATAGCAGCCATTCTGACTGGTGTGAAATGGTACCTCATTGTGGTTTTGATTTGCATTTCTCTGATAATGAGTGATGTTGAGCATCTTTTCATGTGTTTGTTAGCCATCTGTATGTCTTCTTTGGAGAAATGTCTGTTTAGTTCTCTGGCCCATTTTTTGATTAGGTCATTTATTTTTCTGGAATTGAGCTGCAGGAGTTGCTTGTATATTTTTGAGATTCATTCTTTGTCAGTTGCTTCATTTGCTATTATTTTCTCCCATTCTGAAGGCTGTCTTTTCACCTTGCTTATAGTTTCCTTTGTTGTGCAGAAGCTTTTAATTTTAATTAGGTCCCATTTGTTTATTTTTGCTTTTATTTCCAATATTCTGGGAGGTGGGTCATCTATGACTGTTGAGCTGGAGACAGAGTGTTGAAAAGCACTGCCACAGAACATAATAAAGAAAAAAGAATGAGAAGAAATGAGGAAAATCTCAGAGACCTCTGGGACAACATTAAACATTTACACCAACGTTCACATTATAGTGGTCCCAGAAAAAGAGAAAAGAAAAAGACCTGAGAAAATATTTGAAATGATTATAGCTGAAAAAGTCCCTAACATGGAGCAGGAAACATTCACCCAGATTTAAGAAGCACAGTGAGTCCCATACATGATAAGCCCAAGGAGGAATGTGCTGAGACACATAATCAAATTGACAAAAATTAAATGCAAAGAAAAATATTGAAAACAACTAGGGAAAGGCATCAAATAACATACAAGGGAATCCCAGTAAGGTTATCAATTTTTTTTAAGCTGAAAATAGTAAAAACATACACAAACAGGACAATTACAAATGTTCATCTAGCAATCTTATAATCATCAGTTCAGTTCAATTCAGTTCAGTCGCTCAGTCGTGTCCGACTCTTTGCAACCCCATTAATTGCAGCACGCCAGGCCTCCTTGTCCATCACCAACTCCTGGAGTTCACTCAAACTCATGTCCGTTGAGTCGGTGATGCCATCCAGCCATCTCATTCTCTGTCATCCCCTTCTCCTCCTGCCCCCAATCCCTCCCAGCATCAGAGTCTTTTCCAATGAGTCAACTCTTCGCATGAGATGGCCAAAGTATAGGAGTTTCAGCTTTAGCATCAGTCCTTCCAATGAACACCCATAGGTATTAAAAAAAAAAAATCATTGCAGCCCTGTTTATAACAGCTAGGACACGGAAGCAACCTAGATGTCCACTGACAGATGAAAGGACAAAGAACATGTAGAGCATATATAAATGGAACAGTACTCAGCTATAAAAAGGAATGCATTTGAGTCAGTTCTAATGAGGTAGATGAACCTAGAGCCTATTATTCACAGTGAAGTTCAGTCCGAAAGAGAAAAACAAGTATTGTATAGTAATGCATATATATGGAATCTAGAAAGATGGTACTAATGAACCTATTTTCAAGGCAGCAAAAGAGAAACAGATAAAGAAGGGACTTGTGTACACATTTGGGGTAGGAAAGGGTGGGACAATTTGCTAGAGTAGCATTTAAGCATATACATTACCATATGTAAAATAGATATCCAGTGGGAATTTGCTATATGATGCAGAGAGTTCAAAACTAGTGCTCTGTGACAACCTAGAGAGTGGGATTGGGTGGGAGGTGGGAGGGAGGTTCAAGAGGGAGAGGACATATGAATACCTATGACTGATTCATATTGATGTATGCCAGAAACCAATGCAATATCGTAATTATCCTCCAATTAAAAATAAAATAGGAATTGCTCTAAAAATAATTTAAAAATTAAAAGAACAATATCATAATATTAGGAAAAGTTAGTGTAAGGCATCCAAGGACATGATGTTTAGAATAGTAAATGCCAACCTAACTACTTGAAATGAGGCAGAAAATAATCAAGGTTTAGTTGTCAGCATATTAAAAATAAATTTTAAGTTTTTAAGATCATTAAATACACAGTTATCAAAAATATCAACTAATTGATATTATCAAATAATTGAATATAAACTGATGGAGAGGTTTGTACATATAATCAGTAATTAAAAATTTTAAATTCAAGATATTAATCTGCAATAGCTGCTGTACTTTAATATGATTTAAACTGAGTTATTTGGATCAAGGATTTATTAAAAAAGATTTTTAGCAAATTCTGAGCCTGGATACATCTTTATCCTTTTGAAATCAGGGCAATGCTTAGGGGACCTTATTAAAAAGAATAAAATTGCAAAAATAATTAGCATGCCTATGTTCACTTTATAAACCCAAATGCCAGGAAGTGTCCTTTAGCTGGAGGCTCCAAAACTTTAAATGCAAAGTAGAATATTTCTAGGTGGAGAGAAAGGATTTTGTGGTAAATATGGATTGAAGAAAGGAGAAAACTGATAGCTGTTGAAAAGGAATAAGAGAAACTCAATGAAACATTCTATGCAGAAATGAGATGAGCCACTCATGAGATATAATTACTTGTGACATTCATATCCTTTTTATCCTGACTTGGTATGGTTTAGAATATACAGTAATCTACCCACATGTCAGAGCTTTCCTGGACTATTCTGCAGCATAGTCCTTAGCCTATTTCTCTTTCAGTACCCCAAGTATTGTGCTTAGTCGGTCAGTTGTGTCTGATTCTTTACGATCTCATGGGTAGTCCACCAGGCTCCTCTGTCCATGGGGATTCTCCAGGCAAGAATACTTGAGTGAATTGCCATGCCCTCCTACAACCCAGAGAGCGAACCCAGGTTTCTCACATTGTATGTGGATTCTTTACCATCTGAGCCACCATGGAAGCCCCAAGTATTAGCCTACTTCAATGACTAAGGCCAATACTGACCATGACAATTAACAAGTGGGATGACCCACACCGTTACTATTGTTATTGATGAAGAATTAATAACATTAGTGCTGCTGCAAAGAGTTGAGGAGTCTGTCCTTATACTAGACAAATACCAAGGGTTAGGCAAGGATAACACAAATGAACTCACTATGAAATGGAAAGAACTTGCAAATGTCATTCCTGTGTGTGTACTTTGACAATGTCTGTTTCTTTCCTCTGTCATTTCCCTGCCTTTAGCTACTGCTGCTGCTGCTAAGTCACTTCAGTCATGTTTGACTCTTAGTGACCCCATGGATAGCAGCCTACCAGGCTCCTCCGTCCATAGGATTGTCTAGGCAAGAGTACTGGAGTGGGTTGCCACTGCCTTCTCCTCCCTGCTTTTAGAGGACTGGTTTTATTTTCATTCTGAGTATGAAATCTGTCTTTGTCATCTTTCCTCACAGACCTCCTCTGTTTGCAATTTGGAAACTGTGATTTTTTTTCTTTGTAAGAAGATTAATATCAAACATGATCTATTATACATATATCTTAAATTTCAGATAAATTAGTATATTGGGCAGTTGACTTGCCATATCTTGAAATGATGTGTTATGCTTATTTAAATTTTTGTTGAATTATTTAGTTAGGTAAATGATACTGAATAAGGGATATCTGTCAATTAATTTTTTTAAAGCTAAGGAAGGCAAATAGGAAGATGCTAGTATTGTCATGGAAACTAGTAAAATATAACAAGGGAAATGTTTCAAGTTCTGTGAAACCAAAACTCAACACCCTAATTAGAGGGAATAATCAAACTATTTTTAGGAATAGAGCACAAAAACTATTGATAGGAAAAAAATAAAATTTAAGAGACAAAAAATATTAGGAATACAAACTATTAAATATAAAGTTAAAAAATAAGTTGAACACAAACTATAAATATAATTTAATCTATAGGAAAATCTGATTTATAATGGAAAGAAATATGTGTAGGTTGCCAAGAATAAAATATTTTGAAAATTAAATGATTCCGCATCTTAGAATATTAAATACTGTAACAATATTACCATATGAGGAAACAATTAACCTCTCCTGACATCAATGGCAAAGTTTTTTAAGGCAACTGAGGTGTGAAAACAGAAATTGAAATTTTAAATATAACCCTAAATGAATTGAGCAGTTTGTATTAGTGACATTTAGAAAATAATGTCACTTGTCTAAATATTTCCACTCATTGTGAAAAATGTTACAAGTTTGTGGATAAATTATCTACTATCTAAAATATAATATAGAAAAACAATTTCTAAAGTGTTCTTTTTGTTTTCCTCCTTGATTCAAGCTAATGTATCCAGAATACCTTAAAATCTATTTACCTATTTGTTTAAAACCGTACTCTTACCTTATTTTACATATTTAACATTTGTTTTATACAATATAGTAACTTAATATAATTATATTGCTATATAACATACACTTTGACTATTTCCTTTAATCTATTGAAAAAACTGTAGAATTCAAATAAATACAATAGACTATTATGTTGTCCCCAAAACCAGATGTTTTGAATAATCCATTAACTTTCACACTAAAACCATAGGAATGTCCTCAAGAAAAGCTTCAATCACAAAGATACATTAAAAACAAGAACCTAGTGTTCAATTCTCTTATCCATTCCCTATTCATTTTAACTGTGTAAAATCTAAATTCAATTGTAAACTGTGATCAATTAAGGTAAAATTTTCAACCAAGTTATTTAAAAAATACTTATTCAGACAGTATCTAATAGTTTGTTGGCTTGCTGGCTAATCCTCTCTTTTATTCATATTTAATAAACCATGATGGCCAAAGCAGATTTCATCCTCTCTCTTTTTCTTTTCTTGCTAGGGATAACACTATAAAATCATATCTACTACTTAAGTTACCGTTTATTTAGAGAAACTAAAGATCTAAGATGTTAAATAGCCTGCTCAAAGGTCATACAACTCACTCTTGGATGAGTCAAGTCTTAGAACTCAGGGATCTAGAGTACTCTTTGGTGCCAGTGAAAGTGAAAGTCACTCAGTTATGTTGGACTCTTTGTGACCCCATGGACTATGCAGTCCATGGAATTCTCTAGACCAGGATACTGGAGTGGGTAGCCTTTCCCTTCTCCAGGGGATCTTCCAACCAAGGGATCGAACCCAGGTCTCCCACATTGCAGGTAGATTCTTTACCAGCTGAGCCACAAGGGAAGTCACTGCTACTGCTGCTAAGTCGCTTTAGTCGTGTCCGACTCTGTGCGACTCCATAGACGGCAGCCCACCAGGCTCCCCCGTCCCTGGGGTTTTCCAGGCAAGAACACTCAGTGGGTTGCCATTTCCTTCTCCAATACATGAAAGTGAAAAGTGAAAGTGAAGTCACTAAGTCATGTCCGTCTCTTAGCGACCCCATGCACTGCAGCCTATCAGGCTTCTCCGTCCATGGGATTTTCCAGGCATGAGCACTGGAGTCGGGTGCCATTGCCTTCTCTGCAAAGGAAGCCAAGTTGTCCTCAATTCCTAAGTATGCAACAATTTCCCAGTAATTTTTAAATTGCGAGCAGATGCTAAATGAACAATGAACTTTGAAAGCTATATAAACATGAAGTTTAGAGTGATAATCAAATAAAACTTAACAACAAAGTCCTTTTAGCACATGCTTAATGGATGCGCAATCATATCCTGCCGCAAGGTAATCGGGTAAATAGTGAGCAAAGATCATAAAAGAGGACAGTTAGTCTTTTAAATGGTCAATTGTATTATCTCTTTAATTTTTTACGTCCTGGGTTATTAGTTAAACCTGATTCTAGTTTCCCATTAGCCATGTTTGGTCTTACTCTGCTTGGAAAGTTTTCATGGGGCACAGAGGCACACACCTTCACAAAAGCATTTTGAAAGCACCCTATAGATAAGTGAATAAAGTAGCCTATTCAAAAGCACCTTGCAGGTGGGAAAGGCCTCTGGAAACCAGGATTGTAAACTAAGTCTTATGAGGGAATTAGACCAGTTTCCAGCAGTAAAATATTTTCATCAAAAAACTAGTACAAAAAGTTCCTAACTTGAAAAGAAAAGTTGCTTATTGCTTCAAGTAACAGAGTTATACCAACTGGGACTGCTGAGCTCAAGGTTAAAGTAAAAGCACAATGATAAGAAGGGCAGGAGCAAGGAACTGAACTTGAAAAATGCTGGTGCACAAAGAGACAATGAAGGAAGAGGGAGGTTGAACCATTGTGAACCACACTAGCCTGACTTGCTGGGTCTTCAGGGGGTGGAGATCAGTGCTGAAATGCATGGTCTGCCTGGCTCACTTTTTGATCTGCCTTAAGGTTAAAGCTTGAGGAAAACAGCAATTGACAAGTTTAGAGGAAGACCACTGCCTAAAACTTGCTTCCCATTACTCTTACTAGTTTTTACATGAGGCAAGGCAATGTTCCTATATTAGAACAAACTAGGCTGCAGTTTGTTTACTGCCATTTAACTAACTTGCCTGCTTTATATCAAGTGTCCCTTCTTTAAGGAAACGTTTATCTTAAACAAACAAGGAGCAGCAAAATATAGTAGTACGATTGACAGATAACCATTAGGGCTTTTATTGAGAGGAAAGATTATTTTAGGAACTTTTGACTTTGATAACCAGAAATGTAAAACAAGAAGAAATAATATACTCAAGATTAAGGATGAGCATTTTAGCAAAATCATTTTAATTGATCAGATTCTCTATGGCAATGCTTTCATAATTGTATCCTATAAATAAGTCACAAAATCATTTTAAGGGGATACAACCAACATTTAAATAATAACTAGAAGAAAGAAAAAATATAATAGAAACTATAACAGTACATGTTTTATAGCAAGCATAGGTATTATTTGATGTAATTTTTGTCTGTTTGTGTGTGTGTGTGTGTGTTATGGATTTCTACGCTGCCAATGTGTTTGTTATTTGAGTCAAAAAAATCCAGCAAATCTCTACCCCCTTAAAAAAAAAAAACTAACTAAACATTGAAAATTACTACCCCCTTTTCAAGGTGCAAACTATAAAGGACTATTGTGCTGAATGTACAAACAATCAGATAGGTGGTAAAATCCCAGTAACTCATGAAGTCTTTACTTCTAAAAAAACCCACTCATTTCTCTATGTAAAAATGCTCCCTTTGGAACCTAATTTCTATTTTTATTTTCTCTCACATACACAAACACCGCAAACAGAGTCACAGCTCACATAAAGTAGCCTACAGAATATTACACTGACAAATGCTAATTAGCTCAAAATGTTTGACAGTTTGCTTTCTTTTTTCTCATAATTATTTAAAATTGGTACATCTTTTTTTCACAGTTTTTCAGAAGGAATCTGTAAAATGATACAAACTGCTTTCCGCTTACTTTTCCTATTTTGCATTACTATAGCTACATCAAACTCACAAACACTTATACATATACCCACCACAGAAACAAGAGGAAATCTTCAGAAAATCATTATTATCAACAGGCTCCAGAACCATCCCCCTACCTATTTTCTATTCATAGATAAATGGGCAAAATAACAGCATTCCATCTGGTTTATCCCACTGGGTTTCAAATGTGCCATCTGGCCCATTCTCCATAATTATATTCATCTCTTCCAACTACCTAATAAGAGTGCAAAAGAAACCCTGGATTTATCTGATTCCATGAGAAATATTTATTGAACAGTTACTCATTAAGGTAATGTTTTTATGTAATCTTTTTTCCTGACTCAGTGTAATTTTAGGGTGTACTCACCTCTGCAATAGTTTATTTCATGGAATGAAAATTATCACTGTTTAACACATATCACATGGAAGAGTGGGCTGGTTCCCATCTCTGTGTGATGAAAGTATAACCAGTACTATGGCCATTGAAGATTGGAAACGTCTATATGAGTTTGAGGACGAAGAAATGCACATGTATCCACACATATATAGCTCTAAGTCTGTATTTTACAATGGAAAATTACCTTACAATAGCATTCAAAACTAGAATTTTTCTAAGACTTCAATATAAAATTTTCAATATGCAATGAACAATGGCTTTTACAGAGTATAAGCTATTCAGTTTTGTTATGGAATTTTTATTCCTTCACTGTCTCAACTTAATGAGTGAAAACAATAGTGAAACTTAACAGGCCTTTTGCTAGAAGAATTTTCTAGCTAAATTACTTATGGAGCAACAAATATGCTATGGGAGGGAAGTGTACAATACTAAAAGTCAGAGAGCATAGCTCTGAGAGGCTTAAGTAATTCTGTGTGACTCAAGATTGATGCAAGTAATAACACAGGCTAAGGGGCAGGTGGAGGGAGCAAAGAGGGCAATATGTTTGTTTAATGGAGTGTCTTCTATATTACTGATGAAAGAGAAGGCAGGTATCTGCTGGCAAACACTTAAACCTCATATTCTTTTTGTTTCCTTATTCACAGAATTACAGTTTCCTAAAAAATGTGCAATCACTAAAGGCCTAATATCAGTGTTTGTCCAATTTTTTTCTCTATATACTTAAATACATTAAACTTTTAAAATGCTCTAAGAATAGACTTAATGTACATATAGTTTCCTCAACAATTTCAGGCCATGAGTTAAGGACTGACTTATTATTTATTTTATTATGGCAAGATAGACAAAAAATGAAATTTAGCACTTTATTTTTAAGTGTACAGTTCAGTGGTATTATGTACATTCACATTATTATGCAATCTTCACCACCATCTGTCTCCATAAAGTTTTTCACCTTCCCCAAATGGAACTATATTCATTAAACAATAACTTCCTACTCCCTCTTAGGTCCTGGCAATCTACTTTCTGTCTCTATGAATCTGAGTGTTCTAGATAACTTGTATAAATGGAATCACAAAATATTTGTACTTTTGTGGCTGGCTTCTTTCATGTAGTATATTTTCTTTGAGGTCTAGTCATGTTGTAACATGTGTCAGAATTTCCTTCCATTTTAACGATGAATAATTTTCCATTGGGTTGCTTCCATATTTTGGGTATTGTAAATAATGATGTTGTGAATGTGAAGTATAAATATCTGTTTAATACCCTGCTGTAAATTGTTTAAGGTATATATAATATCCAGGAGTGGAATTGCTAGATCATATGGTAATTCTATTCCTAACTGAATTAAACATCAGTTAAAAATCTGACTCTATATATACATATATATATAGAGAGAGAGAGAGTCAGATTTTTATAAGCTTATTTATTCAGTTCTAATATATACATCTATAGTGGTTTCAGAGTAGTTGACCAGTACTTTAATAGGAAACAGATTTACCAATAGGGTACAGTTCATCTATAAATTTTCTTTTGCCTTTAATCTTGTAGCTCAGTTCAGTTCAGTTCATTTCCTCAGTCATGTCTGACTCTTTGCAACCCAATGAACCGCAGCACGCCAGGCCTCCCTGTCCATCACCAACTCCCGGAGTTCACCCGAACCCATGTCCATCGAGTCAGTGATGCCATCCAACCATCTTATCCTCTGTCATCCCCTTATCCTCCTGCCCTCAATCTTTCCCAGTATAAGGGTCTTTTCAAATGAGTCAGCTCTTCGCATCAGGTGGCCAAAGTACTGGAGTTTCAGCTTCAACATCAGTCCTACCAATGAACACCCAGGACTGATCTCCTTTAGGATGGACTGGTTGGATCTCCTTGCTGTCTCTCAAGAGTCTTCTCCAACACTACAGTTCAAAAGCACCAATTCTTCAGTGCTCAGCTTTCTTTATAGTCCAACTCTCAATCCATGCATGATCACTGGAAAACCATAGCCTTGACTAGATGGAACTTTGTTGACAAAGTAATGTCTCTGCTTTTGAATATGCTGTCTAGTTTAGTCATAACTTTCCTTCCAAGGAGTAAGCATCTTTTAATTTCATGGCTGCAATCACAATCTGCAGTGATTTTGGAGCCAGAAAAATAAAGTCTGCTACTGTTTCCACTGTTTCCCCATGTATTTCCCATGAAGTGATGGGACCAGATGCTATGATCTTAGTTTTCTGAATGTTGAGCTTTAAGCCAACTTTTTCACTCTCCTGTATTACTTTCATCAAGAGGCTCTTTAGTTCTTCTTCACTTACTGCCATAAGGGTAGTGTCATCTGCATACTTGAGGGATATTGATATTTCTCTCAACAATCTTGATTCCAGCTTGTGATTCCTCCAGCCCAGCGTTTCTCATGATGTGCTCTGCATATAAGTTAAATAAACAGGGTGATAATATATAGCCTTGACGTACTCCTTTTCCTATTTGGAACCAGTCTGTTGTTCCATGTCCAGTTCTAACTGTTGCTTCCTGACCTATATACAGGTTTCTCAAGAGGCAGGTCAGGTGGTCTGGTATTCCCATCTCTTTCAGAATGTTCCACAGTTTATTGTTATCCACACAATCAAAGGCTTTGGCATAGTCAATAAAGCAGATATAGATGTCTTTCTGGAACTCTCTTACTTTTTTGATGATCCAGCAGATGTTGGCAATTTGATCTCTTGTTCCTCTGCCTTTTCTAAAACCAGATTGCACATCTGGAAGTTCAAGTTTCACGTATCGCTGAAGCCTGGCTTGGAGAATTTTGAGCATTACTTAACTAGCATGTGAGGTGAGTGCAATTGTGCAGTAGTTTGAACATTCTTTGGCATTCTCTTTTCTGGGGACTGGAATGAAAACTGACCTTTTCCAGTCTTGTGGCCACTGCTGAGTTTCCCAAATATGCTGGCATATTGAGTGCAGCACTTTCACAGCATCATCTTCCACGATTTGAAATAGCTCAACTGGAATTTCATCACCTCCATTAGCTTTCTTTGTAGTGATGCTTTCTAAGGCCAATTTGACTTCACATTCTAGAATCTCTGGCTCTAGGTGAGTGATCACATCATCATGATTATCTGGGTCGTGAAGATCTTTCTTGTACAGTTCTTCTGTGTATTCTTGCCACCTCTTCTTAATATCTTCTGCTTCTGGTTAGGTCTGTACCATTTCTGTCCTTTATTGAGCCCATCTCTGCATGAAATGCTCCCTTGGTATCTCTAATTTTCTTGAAGCGATCTCTAGTCTTTCCCATTCTGTTGTTTTTCTCTATTTCTTTGCATTGATCGCTGAGCAAGGCTTTCTTATCTCTCCTTGCTATTCTTTGGAACTCTGCACTCAAATAGGTATATCTTTCCTTTTCTCCTTTGCTTTTCATGTCCCTTCTTTTCACAGCTCTTTGTAAGGCCTCCTCAGACAGCCATTTTGATTTTTTGCATTTCTTTTTTTTTTTGGGGGGGGGGGTGGTCTTGATTCCTGTCTCCTGTACAATGTCATGAAACTCCATCCAGAGTTCATCTGGCACTCTGTCTGTCAGATCTAGTCCCTTAAATCTATTTCTCAGTTCCACTGTATAGTCATATAGGATTTGATTTAGGTCATATCTGAATGGTATAGTGGTTTTCTCCACTTTCTTCAATTTAAATCTGAATTTGGCAATAAGGAGTTCATGATCTGAGTCACAGTCAGCTCCCGGGCTTGTTTTTGCTGACTGTATAGAGTTCTCCATCTTTGGCTGCAAAGAATATAATCAATCCGATTTTGATTTTGATGTTGACCATCTGGTGATGTTCATGTGTAGAAACTTCTCTTGTGTTGTTGGAAGAGGGTGTTTGCTATGACCAGTGCATTCTCTTGGCAGAACTCTATTAGCCTTTGCCCTGCATCATTCTGTACTCCAAGAACAAATTTGCCTGTTATCCCAGGTGTTTCTTGACTTCCTGCTTTTGCATTCCAGTCCCCCATAATGAAAAGGACATCTTTTTTGGGTGTTAGTTGTAGAAGGTCTTGTAGGTCTTCATAGAACTGTTCAACTTCAGTTTCTTCAGTGTTACTGGTCAGGGGATAGACTTGGATTACCGTGATACTGAATGGTGTACCTTGGAAATGAACAGAGATCATTGTGTCCTTTTTGAGATTGCATCTAAGTACTGTATTTCAGACTCTTTTTTTGATTATCATGGCTACTCCATTTCTTCTAAGGGATTCCTGACCACAGTAGTAGATATAATGGTCATCTGAGTTAAATTCAACCATTCCAGTCCATTTTAGTTTGCTGGTTCCTAGAATGCCGAAGTTCACTCTTATCTTCTCCTGTTTGACCACTTCCAATTTGCCTTAATTCGTGGACCTAACATTCCATGTTCCTATGCGATATTGCTCTTTACAGCATCGAACCTTGCTTCTATCACCAGTCCCATCCATATCTGGGTGTTGTTTTTGCTTGGGCTCCATCCCTTCATTCTTTCTGGAGTTATTTCTCCACTGACCTCTAGTAGCATATTTGGCACCTACTGACCTGGGGAGTTCATCTTTCAGTGTCCTATCTTTTTGCCCTTTCATAGTGTTCATGGGGTTCTCAAGGCAAGAATACTGAAGTGTTTTGCCATTCCCTTCTCCAGTGGACCACATTCTGCCAGACCTCTCCATGACCCATCCCTCTTGGGTGGCCCCACATGGCATGGCTTAGTTTCATTGAGTTAGACAAAGCTGTAGTCCATCTAATCAGATTGGCTAGTTGTCTGTGATTGTGATTTCAGTCTGCCCTCTGATGCCCTCTCTCAGTGCCTACTTTCTTACTTGCTTTTCTCTTACCAACATTACCATATTGTACAGAATATTTTCACTTCCCTTTAATATCCTATATACTTTATCTCCTCAACATCCCCCTCTTTCCCTAAAGTACTGGGAACCATTCATCTGTTTACCATTTCTATAGTTTTGTCTTTTTTAGACTATCACATGAGTGGTATATACTGTATGTAGGCTGTTTAGATTGATAGACTAGTTTAGTGGCTCAGAAGGTAAAGTGTCTGTCTGCAATGCAGGAGACCTGGGTTTGATCCCTGGGTTGGGAAGATCCCCTGGAGAAGGAAATGGCAGCCCATTCCAGTATTCTTGCCTGGAAAATCCCATGGATCACGGAGGCTGGTAGACTACCCTACATGGGGTTGCAAAGAGTTGGACATGACTGAGCTACTTCACTTTCACTTTCAGTTTGTTTCATTTAGCAGTATGCATTTAGGGTTAATCTATATCTTGGCATGGTTTAATAACTCATCTATTTTTATCATTAAATAGAATGTTACTCACAGTTTTGTTTTCTATTCATCTAACAA
Organism: Bos indicus x Bos taurus; assembly: GCF_003369695.1. Lineage (NCBI taxonomy): Eukaryota > Metazoa > Chordata > Mammalia > Artiodactyla > Bovidae > Bos > Bos indicus x Bos taurus. The sequence goes on along the minus strand of NC_040076.1, from coordinate 34,424,700 downwards.
GGATATCTTGGTTGCTCTCAGTTTGGGGCAATTAAGAATAAAGCTTCCATAATTTTTCATGCATGTTTCCACATCAGCATAAGTTTTCAAATCATTTGGGTACAAATCTATGAACACAATACCACGATCATATGGTAAAACTACATTTAGCTTTGTATGAAACTGCCAGACGTTTTTCCAATGTGGCTGTACCATTTTACATTCCCACAGCAGTGAATGAGAGTTCCTGTTGAGGTTTGGTTTTTAACCAGCAATTTTGCAGCAAGATGGCAAACAATGTTATGCTATGCTTAAAAATGAAATGACCTACCTATCCATTCCCTCCCTTGAAAGTGTTATTTCTATGGTAGGTCAGTTCAGTTCATCCAGTCACTCAGCAAACCAGTAACAACTGGTTAAATAATAGATATTATTGCTTGAGCATCTGACCTAACAAAATCAGAAAAAATTTAAATTATGAGATAGGAAGTCAAAAGAAAGCTATACCAAATACATGGTATAACTGAACATATTTTAAATCATGATCAACTGTATAAAGCTTTGTTTTACTCTGCTAGATTGTAAGTGTGGGACCAGATCAGTATTTCTTACCATTATATTCTAATTCCTAAAATATTTATGCCTAATAAATGTTTGTGGAGTGATGAAATTATAATGATAACAATGATGCTGCTGCTGAAGGTATGTTGAAATAAAATGTGCTTACAACTTTGTTATGGCACATCTTAAATGCTAAGTAAGTTTCATTGAATAACAGATAAAATAGTACTTTTTTTTAAAATTAACTAATCATAGGTTAGTTATAGTTAGCTCAAGGTTTTTGGTGGAGATTTCTAATTCTGGAGATAGTCTTTCCAGGCATGGGTGTGCAAAGAAGCAAGGAAAAATAATTGCTAATATCATAAAATCATGGCTCTCATAAAATGGAGGGGGAGGGTGGGCTTTTCTGGTGGCTCAGATGGTGAAGAATCTGCCTGCAATGAGGGAGACCCAGGTTTGAGCCCTGGTTTGGGAAGATCCCCTGGAAAAGGGAATGGCAACCCACTCTAGTATTCTTACCTAGAGTACTCCATGGACAGAGGAGCCTGGCAACCTACCATCCAGGGGCTGGCAAATGGTTGGACCCGACTGAGTAACTAATACGCAGCATGCAGTGTTATTATGGCAGACTTAGTTATAAATATCTAGTGTGTAGACAGTTGTCTTAGTAGACTGGAACTCAGGAATGAGGAATAGGCTAAAGATTAGGAATTCTTGAGTTATATTTTTGGCAAATGAGGCCATGGATGAAACCACTCAGGAAGAAGGGTAATGAGATTAGAACAGGAGAAAGAATTCTAAGGACTTACATTTAAGGTGAGGGTGGTCAGAGAACCTTTTCTGGGAGACTTATAAGGCCAATGGATGATGGGTGAGAAACTTGGAAAAGAGTTTCCAAAAAGAGAGAGTGGTCAAACATAGTTAAGACATTAATATACAAGACTGAAATTTTCAAAGCAGATTCTGTAAATGCGATATGAATGATAACCCTCAGCAAGTAATTTTAGAGATCTGGATTGATTTTGTTATTGTTTTCAAGAGTGAATATGGTTAAGGACGTGAACACAGCCAGGATGAATAGAGACTATATGATTAAGGGTGTTAAGAGCATTTTGTTTCATTTTTGAATTCACTCTTCTAAAATGAGATCTTCTCTTGTGTTCTCTTGTTTTATCTAATCTCCATGCCTTCCCTCCTTTCTTCTTTCCCCCATGCCACCCCGCCTCAATCTCTCTCTTATATTCTGTCTTTGGTGCTGTGAGATTACTCACCTGCTTTTTCAGACACTAGAATAAGAATTTGGCTAAGAGGAAAAAAGGTTGAAATCATATAATGCCTTATAAAAGTTAGATTTCACTTCTATAGTGCAGGCTTTAAAATTCAGAGAGTGTGTTACAGGGAGTGTGCTTTGCCTTGCTGAGCTTCTGTTAGTCAGCTGACATTGCAGTTTGGTAAATGTCATTACTCTCTGGGATCTAGAATGCTAGGATGCAGCTGGTCTATTGGACTCTCTCTGAAGCTATTCAAGAAAGAAATATCTGACTTTTCATGGGGCATTTTTCCAAAGACATTGACCAAATGGAAAGTTCTTCACCAGAGTATTTGTAGAATAAACTTCCTGGTGCTGAATCGTGACATAGTGGACCAGATTAGGAAGAATTTTACTTTTATTTTTACTCTAGGGAAACAATATTCAAAAGTCATCCCTCATTTATAGCACTATTTGGAATGTTTTCTGGAACGTGAATAAAGTGACTCTGTCACCCTTCTCTGCATATTTGATGTAGCTGCCTAAATCTCTCCTTGCTTAATGATTTCTCCATAATATGAAACTTAACTCACACAAGAGTGCCTTACACAGAAGATGCACTCATTAAATATTAGGTGCTTTTGGTGAGAGGCAGAGCTTCTCTTTCACTTGAAACTGAAAATGCCTGTGATTACATTTTAATTTCCCTTTGCATTTAGGATGAGCCACATAACCTTGACTTTTTACATCAGAAACATCCTCTATAGTTTCTGAAATTGAAATATACAGATAGAGGATGTTAAAGAGACAGAGAGAGCAGAGAATAAATTCTGATGGTCCATGGTGACTATGGAGCAGACACATGCTGATGCCTGGGGTGACAGAACCCATGTTTTCAGGAGAAACCTGTAACCAGGGAAGCCTCTTTTTGTAGTATGCAGTGCTTGAGGCCTATTTCCATTCTGTGGCATGATTTTGGCTAAGGTCCTGACTGCAACCTCACATTCTTTTTCTCACTCTTTATCTGTATGTGGTTTTCAAGGCTCCTGGTATTTTGTGATCTATTCATTCTATTTTTAAAAATTTATTTTCTGCTTAAATAATAATCAGAGTCAGGTTCTATTGCCTACAGCTAAGAACCCTGAAAGATACAATTGCCATATACATCAAAACTCAGAAGCAGCCACCAAGGATCTTAAATTTAACTCTGACTATGTATTAATGCCTCAAGAATCTCAAGTATGGGAAATCTATGTGAAAATACTCTATTTATTCTTGAGAGTTGGTAATGAAGTGAGATGCTAGGCATTGATTACTTAAGGCATGAATTTGGTGAGTGAGCTCGGTAGGTCGGATTCTGATTGCTGCCTATGGAGACTGCTTTCCCAGATTGAGAAATAAAATCCCAAGCTCCAAAGCTATTTTTCTGACTAATTTCTAGTAATGTTCCCTTAATAAATAGAACCAATTTTTAAAAATCCACTCAATAATGTCCCAAATAATGATTTCTGTTGCTAAATTTTTCAAGGTGTTTTTTTTTTGTATAATGATCTTCTAACTTCACCAGTTTAGTGACTTTTGTGACTCTATGATCCTTTTTAATGTATGATGGTTCCACCTCAGTCCCTTTGCCCTCAAAGTAGAACTTTTCTAGATAATTGGGTGCTCCTGTAAAAATGTCTGCCAGTTTCCTCTTGTTTAAACCTCAAATCTGAGATTCCTCATAATTCTTTAAGACAAAAAGTATGTTTCAGGATTTGACTTAAAATAAATACTTGTGTTGAGATGACAATATCATATTGTCTTAATATGCCTACATAGAATCAGAAGAATTTTCTTTTGATGGTTTTACAGTGTGGGGCAAAATATGAAAGTGTTTTGGTTTTCTGTAATTTAAAAGTTTGTCTTGATACTTTGATAATATCTTTGAACAAATAAAGTGCATAGACATCGGCATGATGGATAGAAAGTTCTTCTGCCCTCTATATGTAAATCAAATGGACTAATTTCCTTGAAGTAGAAGTAATCTTAGCAGGTAAATGACCCCAATATATACTTGTTACCATGGAAAGTAATTATTTAGGCTTGGTTGGTAGACAAACAGAGTCTTCAGAAAATTGACTGGTTCAACAACCTATATATACATTTGAAAAAAGGATCTTCTAGTGCTCATCTGACCACCTCATGCAAGAGTTGACTTATTGGAAAAGACCCTGATGCTGGGAGGGATTGGGGGCAGGAGGAGAAGGGGATGACAGAGGATGAGATGGCTGGATGGCATCACCGACTCGATGGACATGAATTTGAGTAAACTCTGGGAGTTGGTGATGGACAGGGAGGCCTGGCGTGCTGCGATTCATGGGGTCGCAAAGAGTCAGACACGACTGAGCGACTGAACTGAACTGAACTGAGTGTTCAGCTGAAATAATAAAGGATATAACACTTTACCAATGTTATTTAATTGGCAAGATGGACATTGAATAAAATCCAGTATTATTTGGATAAACCAATATGACATATTGGGCTTCCCAGGTAGCTCTGATGGTAAAGAATCTGCCTGCAATGAGGGAGACCTGGGTTCAGCTCCTGGGTTGGGATGATCCCCTGGAGGAGAGCATGGGAGCCCACTCCACTATTCTTGCCTGGAAAATCCCCATGAACAGAGGAGCCTGGTGGGCTACAGTCCATAGGGTGTCAAAGAGTTGGACATGACTGAGTGACTAAATACAACACAATATGACATATTGCCTAGAAGTTTGACCCTCAGAGTTGGCATGACATCAAACTTCTTTTTCTTTTCAGGAAAATCTTGTCCTATTAATGGGTGGTCTTTCCATTTGAGCCTTATCAATATTCATAAGGGGAAGTGAAATCTATTCTGAGCTTAGGTGATTGTTGAATTATATGACTCCATTCTTTTCCAGTACAACACAGACCTGTTTTCACATAGATGCCAAAGAGCATAAACTCAATTCACTTCTATTTACTCCTTATCAAAACTGAGCTGAAATGGATAACCTCTAGGGAATATTGCCTGAATGAGATTTAACCTTTCTACTCATTTATCAATCAATTTACATTAGTGATTAAAAAATTATGCTCTAGAATACTCTGTTCTAACAAGACTTTGAGTAAACAGTCACTGTGTAATAGAGATGAAGGTAGGATGGTCTTAGTTGGAGTGCAAGTAGACAGCCTTCATCCTAATTACCAAAAACTTGGCTTTCTCTGGATCTAAAGAGTAGAGTTTAAAAAACTTCACCCTGTGTTAATCTGGTTTTCTGCATTAAGACATTCCATCAAAGAATGTACACCAGAGCCATACTGTTCAATTTCCACCACCTAGGATTACCTTATTTCATTGAATGTATTGTATGACACAGGTCATGGATGACTTATGAAAGATATTGAATACATCACTTTGAAACTCATCATAGCTCTATTACAATTACAATATTTGCACATTTGTCATCATTGTAACTCCTCTTTACTCACAGGAAAACTGTATTTCACATAACACAGTGAGGAATAATCATGTGAAATCAATTTGTGTTCATCTTTGGAACATTGGGACATTTGGATTCCTTATATTCACTGGTTGCTTGCAAGCTAAAATCTAGCAAGTGTACAATGAATGACCTATGGCCATATTTTATGTATTAATGTTTGATTTTGTGTGCTCTGTTTGTGTTTTTGTTTATTTGGGGATTGCTTTTGGACTTGATTTTATCTTTAACCTGTTTTGTTTCTCAACCAAAAAAATCTGATTCACAGTATTTGTACTTTTGAATGCTGCCTGAAATTCACATTTTGGGGTCTTCTTTTGAACAAGGCAGGATATATATTTGTTAGAATAATTTTAAAATGTATTATCTTTATTTTCACATCCATGTAAAATCTTGGTTTTGTCCACTTAATTTGGCACCTTCTAAAGTTTTCCTTCTCTTTTCTCAATACTTATCTTCCATTAATCCACTTATTCCTAATCTGTTTTTTCACACACTAAAAATAAGCTACTAAGAAATTTTCAAATATTTGTTGTGCTCATAAACAATTGTGAACAGTCCATTTACTTCAAAGATAATTTAGGTATAAACATTTGTCTTCTACTTTTAATTAAAAAATCTCCTAAGTTCCCAGTCTGGTGCAAAAACACTAAGCTCAAAATGCTTCCAAAATCTTAACAACTGGACAGAGTAATTAGATAATAAAGGCAGCCACTAGTGCTCTTGTACTCATTAGCAGAAAACTAAATAGCAGAGCTTTTAAAAATGTTTTCAAAAGCTAAGTGAGCACACCAAAGAGAGCTATTATGTGCACAGAGATTTCAGACATGTAAATTGAGTTGAACTTTGCTTCCATCCATCAACCTGTCCTCAGTGAGGTTAACCAGGAATTTTGTAAAGCTTTGCTGCAGTAATTGGTATATCTAAAATAATAACCAGTCTCTAAAGTATGGTCTATTAGAGTTAGCAACCTTAACATTGGAGAGAACAGGAATTTAACTTTATGTGGTCCAACTATATTTCAGGGTCATAGGGGTGTCCTGGTACCATCAATTGATTGACCAAATTAATAGATAGTGCTCAGGTGTCCTTAAATAGCTAAATTTTATTAAGAAATACTCTTCTTATAACATCTACTTCAATATAACTAACTTAAAATAAATATTTCCCAGTGTTAAAAAATTATCTGCTTAATAGTCAGAGAGTCTAGTAGATCCCCAGGGATAATTAGACAGAATCACACTATGGAAACTGGGAGGCACATCAAGCAGATAATTTCTAATACATTTTAAGCAGTGGCTCTCCACTTTTGCACTGTAATTATTTCTCACACAATATGATCCATCCCAGGGCAGAATTTTTGAATATAAACATAACTTTCAGTGGGAACCACTAATGAAGGAGCAATGCTTAGTGCTATCTAGCACAAGGACATGCATAAATCATAATCTTGAAATGCAAAAACAGAATGAACTACTCTATTATTCAAGGGTCACAGTCCTCAATACATTAGTATCTCCCAAATTAATGACATCAAGTAGACTTTCATTCCAGCTAAAACTTTCTAACCCACAAAAGCTAAACGAATATATTTACTATTTCTAAATTTCCTTAAGATACTTTCTAATTAACTGTATAATTTGGGACAACATATGACTAGCATTTCTATCAAACAAAGCCAGTATTTTAATCAAGCCAAATATCCTCCAAAATGATTTATATATTGAATCTTTTTAATAAATTAGCCTAATGTTTTATATATAATAATTGTGTTCATCTCTAATTTACTTAAAATTCTGCCACATGACAAAATCTATAGATAGATTTTTTTTTTACAAACCTGTGATCTGATATAATATTTGCAAACCAACAAGATAATGATTGATAAAAAAGAAAATCAAAACTTTTTTTTCTGTTTTACTTAGAGCCAAGATGAAGACAGGAAATTAAGCACCTTATTGCTTTCTAGTTTTTTCTAGGTGTGCTCACTGTGATGTCAAAGAATCCTGTGTGTGTGTATGTTGACAGTAAGAGCGATCCCTGGCCTGACCTTTCATTCTCCCTTATACCCAGGGTTTTATCATAGCTTCCACGTATGTGCATATTATAAGTTGATGCCATATTTAAACCACTAGGGTTTGGCAGATGTCATCTGGGCAAATACTACTCAATATCCCTTCATCCTTTGGAACTCTATTTCTCTCCTCCATTTGTTTTCCTTCCTTTCCCACCAGCTCATTCTTTAAAACAAAAGCAAGTCTTATCTTCACGTTTTATTTGGTATATGTGGTATTCTGAACTGGGAGAACTGTTCTCTATATCTTGCTAATATAATTCCAAAAACTTCCTTTCAATTATATTTCTGGACTGCAGCAATTTTTGTTATACTTAACATGTTCCCTCTATAGAAGCCTTGATAAGGTGAAGTATGGTGCAATGAAGTCACTCAGTTGTGTCCAACTCTTTGCGACCCCATGGACTGTAACCCACCAGGCTCCTCCATCCATGGGATTTCCCAGGCATGAATACTGGAGTGGGCTACCATTCCCTTCGCCAGGGGATCTTCCCAGCCCAGGGATCGAACCTGGGTCTCCTACACTGCAGACAGATGTTTTACCATCTGAGCCACCAGGGAAGCCATAGGTTACATCTAATATCCCACTAGTTGGATGTATTCAGACCTGCAATTATTCTATTTCTCAAAGAAGAGGTCAAGCTAAATAATGTAGAGAAAATTCCAATGGGCCTAGCTCTTCCCATAAGAATGGAGAATAACTTCTAAGACTATTTAATTATAGCCTTTTTTAGAATTGTGAAGATCTAGCCCAGTTTTTGTTGGTAGGTATCCAATCACCAGATCTTCTGCTAGTAGCTTCATGAAGAGAAACAAGGAAACACAAATCAAACCCAAAGTGATGAGTTTTTTTGTGAAATTCATACCATAAGTTTGGGGCCACTTAGAAAAAACAATGGATACGTGTATATAGTTCAGTTTGGATCTTCATAGCACAGTAAAGGAAGGCATTCTTATTTATTCTTAATATATGTAATTAAAATGTAGTCAGAATCAGTGAGGAAATATCATTTCAGACATATGGCATATATAAACACATTTCAATAGTATTTTACAAGTTTATCCAAAAAATTACTTTCTGCAAAGTAAAATAGACCAATTGTTTTGTGGACCAATTGAGGAATAGAAATATATATAAAACAAATTCTCACTCTTCTATTCATTTTGAAGCTTATCTTATCACATGAATCCTGTGTCTTCATGTGTTTTGCTATGCCTCTGTATTTGATTTAATAATGAAAATAAGATGATAATTATCCACTTTCATTTAATGATGAAATATTTGCAAAATTATTGTTGAACCTGGTTGACATGAGGAAAAGAATTTTTCCTAAATATAAGCAAACTTCCATGGTGGCTTCTCTGGCTTCCCTGGTGGCTGAGACAGTAAAGTGTTTGCCTACAATGCAGGAAAACTAAGTTCAGTCCCTGGGTTGGGACGATCTCCTGGAGAAGGAAATGGCAACCCACTCCAGTATTCTTGCCTGAAAATCCCACAGATGGAGGAACCTGGTAGACTAAAGTCCATGGGGTCACAAGGAATTGGACATGACTGAGCGACTTCACTTTCTTTTTTTCAATAAGTAAACTTATTGAAAAGTTACCCATGTAGACAGTGGTTTTAAATCTGAGCAGCCCAACCACAGAGTCCAGATTCTAACCGTTATTTGTTACAGCCTCATAGTTTTGTGTCTTCAGTTTAGTTCAGTTCAGTTGCTCAGTCACGTCCAACTCTTTGCGACCCCATGAACCGCAGCATGCCAGGCTTCCCTGTCCATCACCAACCCCCGGAGTCCACCCAGACCCATATCCATTGAGTCAGTGATGCCATCCAACCATCTCATCGTCTGTCGTCCCCTTCTCCTCCTGCCCTCAATCTTCCCCAGCATCAGGGTCTTTTCAAATGAGTCAGCTCTTTGCATCAGGTGGCCAAAATATGAGAGTTTCGCTTCAAAATCAGTCCTTCCAATGAACACCCAGGACTGATCTCCCTTAGGATGAACTGGTTGGATCTCCCTGCAGTCCAAGGGACTCTCAAGAGTCTTCTCCAACACCACAGTTCAAAAGCATCAATTCTTTGGCACTCAGCTTTCTTTATAGTCCAACTCTCACATCCATACATGACCACTGGAAAACCATAGCCTTGACTAGACGAACCTTTGTTGGCAAAGTCATGTCTTTGTTGTTTAATATGCTGTCTAGTTTGGTCATAACTTTCCTTCCAAGAAGTAAGCGTCTTTTAATTTCATTGCTGCAATCACCATCTGCAGTGATTTTAGAGCCCACCAAAATAAAGTCTGACACTGTTTCCACTGGTTCCCCACCTAGTAGCCATGAAGTGATGGGACCAGATGCCATGATCTTAGTTCTCTGGATGTTGAGCTTTAAGCCAAATTTTTCACTCTCTTCTTTTATTTTCATCAAGAGGCCCTTTAGTTCTTCTTCATATTCTACCATAAGGGTGGTATCATCTGCATATCTGAGGTTTTAATATTTGTCCCAGCAATCTTGATTCCAGCTTGTGCTTCCTCAAGCTCAGGGTTTCTTATGATGTACTCTGCAGACAGGTTAAATAAGTAGGGTGACAGTATATAGCATTGATGTACTTATTTTCCTATTTAGAACCAGTCTGTTGTTCCATGTCTGGTTATAACTGTTGCTTCCTGACCTGCATACAGATTTCTCAAGAGGCAGGTCAGGTGGTCTGGTATTTCCATCTCTTTCAGAATTTCCCACAGTTTATTGTGATACACACAGTCAAAGGCTTTGGCATAGTCAATAAAGCAGAAATAGATGTTTTCCTGGAACTCTCTTGCTTTTTTGATGATCCAGTAGATGCTGGAAGTTTGATCTCTTATTCCTCTGCCTTTTCTAAAACCAGTTTGAACATCTGGAAGTCATAATTCACGTATTCCTGAAGCCTGGCTTGGTGAATTTTGAGCATTACTTTACTAGCGTGTGAGATGAGTGCAATTGTGTAGTAATTTTATCATTCTTTGGCATTGCCTTTTTTTTTGGATTGGAATGAAAACTGACCTTTTCCAGTCCTGTGGCCACTGCTGAGTTTTCCAAATTTGCTGGCATATTGAGTGCAGCACTTTCACAGCATCATCTTTCAGGATTTGAAATGGCCCAACTGGAATTCCATCACATCCACTAGCTTTGTTCCTAGTGATGCTTTTAAGGCCCACTTGACTTTGAATTCCAGGATGTCTGACTCTAGCTGTGTGTGAGTGATCACATCATCATGATTATCTGGGTCATGAAGATCTTTTTTGTACAGTTCTTCTCTGTATTCTTGCCATATTTGTGTCTTGCCATACTTTAATTGTAAGGAAATTGCAACCCACTCTAGTATTCTTGCCTGGAGAATTCCATGGACAGAGGAGCCTGGTGGGTTGCAGTCCATGGGGTCACAAAGAGTCAGATGTGACTGAGGTACTGAACATATTTTAATTAAAACAATGTATTCTTTTGTATAGATTAACAATATCTATTCATCCAATTAAGCACTATTGCTTAAAATTTATAGCAGCAAAAGACAAACTCAAAGGAAGTGTCATTATTTGTTAGACATTATTTTATTGTGTATAGATTATGCATATGGAAAATACTATAAATTTAGCATTGGATTGTTTCTAGAGCAGCACTATTCAATAGAACTTTCTGCAATAATGAAAAGATTTGATATATGAGTTGTCTAATACCATAGCTTCATGTAAATACTGAGCACTTGGAATATGGTTAGTAAGACTAGGAAACTGATTTCTCCATTTTATTAAATTCAGTGAATTTAAAGTTAAATAAAAAATAGTCCCATGTGGCTGGTAGCTACTACATTGAACACCTCAACAATGGAGGATGTCCTAAAGTAATGGCTTTCAGTCCTTTATGACTGTGACTAGGGTAAGAAATATATTTTGCATCATAATGTCATATACCTTAATTGTGTTATTGTTTCTGTATGCATAAAACGAAAATGCAATTTTCATTAATAAATCTAACCAACATTCAGTCTGATAATAGCTTTTCAATTCTATAATTTAGTAAAAATTTTGACTCACATAATCAATTCTATGACATATGAACATTTGGAGAGCTGTTTCACAACCCTTCAGTGAAGGATCTGTAGGTTTGTGTAAGCTTAGTAGCACAGTTGTGCCTGACTCTTTGTGATGCCATGGACTGTAGCTTGCCTGTCTGTAGGTATAAAGGTGTCATTTTCACTTGTTTTCTGAATTGACCTGAAAGCCACTCCCAAGCACCGACGCAAGTTGCACTGAACATTTTACTCTTGTACTTCCTTTACTGGGTCTAGAGGAAAATAAGAGCACCCTGAGTCTTGAAAAGAGAGAATCTCAGTGATAGGTTTATTTTCCATTTTCAGTGAAAGCTTGTGCTGATCGTTATTGAGGGTGTTCAGGAATGACTGAAGATAGAAAACCTCACCTTTTCAGGCCAAAAGTGTAAGAAATATGTACAGGGACACTTATATCTGCAAAGCACCACAATGGGTCTCAGGAGAAAGACAGAGGAAATGATCAAAGCTAGAAGGAATTCTAAGCAGGGAGATGGAGGCAAGAAACAAAAGCAAAAAAGTCTTCTCTATCCAGAGTACAAGCGTCTGCTGCATGTCTTAGAATCCACTTGCACACATCCTCCTTAGTGAGTGAAAAATATCTTCCTCAGAATAACAAAGGGACATATGAAATCTCTCAGTCACTGTTAGCATATGACAAATCTAATGCTTATTGATCATGTCTGCTAAATTAAAGTTCTTCCTAAAACAGTATAAAAAGTATTGACAAGTAGAATGTGTCAGGCTGTCCTGTGTTAACTCTTCTATCTGGATAAAAGCTATGGATCTCCCCTTTCAATCAATGAAGTTGGTTTAGTATTAATAGTACTATTATATTATAATAAATTGCCTTAATTGCTTAAAACCAAAGATATACACAGTAAATTATGAAACAATTGTACAATTTTTTATCTTTGTGGCAAGGAGTTTAAATTTTGTTTTTCCTGTTCTACTTATAAGTATTAAACATAGATTTACTATTAAATGTGTGTGAAATCTTATCAGCGTGATCTAAAGTTGGGAAACTGAAAGTCAAACCAAACTACATATAATATTTTTCAAAATCAGTGTTAATCTTTTTTCCTTTTTCATTTCAGAAGTGTTTTTTAGGTTATCAAAACACTATCTCCTCTGTTTATTTATCTTCGCAACTCGACTGAAAAGTTATCTCTTTTTCTAAAGTCTTATCTTGAATTTTCTTTAAATGCATTGTCTCGCCCTGCATTCCAATCTCTAGGCAGTTTGTGGGAGGTTTTGTAAATTTATTTTACAGTATTTGATATTAGAGATTAGCAAATTGATGTCAATACCAGACAAATACAGATGAAAATGGGTTGTTCATCCTCCATTTAGCTCCATTTTTTTCATGAATATATTTGTAGCTTTAAAAATATTCATGGGATTTTTCTTGCTTAAAATTTATCACAAGCTTATATAAAACAATTCAAAGAAAATATAGAAGGAAAAGAGGACGTAATGTATTTAAGTCTTATCTCATACATTTTCTCCGTTTTTAATTTTAGCATATGTGCTCTGAAGTGAATCACATAATTTCTAAAGTTTAGATCACCACACATTCAAAACCAAACTACCTTTATTGTTAATTTTCTGAGGTGCCAAATGTTTGTAACTAGAGATCATATTTGTTCAAGGACTGTAATGATTTCTTCAAAGGATTTCCTTCTAAAAGGAAGAAAAACTATAGAAAAAGTATTTGGTTGGCTCTTTTGCTATCGCTTACAAAATCTATTTGTATTTCACTTACTGTGTACATGTCATGAAAAAGTGTTCAAGTGGTATAGAATATTGTATGTGTGTGAATGTATAGGTGTATATGTGTGTATGTATAGGTAAATGTGTGTATACGCAAGCATGCCCTCAATATTAAAATAGGAAATTTAGTCTTTCCAGCAAAGTGATTCTTTCTGTGTTCTGTAGAAACGCTGACTAAAGTTCCCAAAGACTCATAAGCCAGACCATTTTGCTAGGCTATAATTATTAGAAAATAATTTCTCATAATGGGCCAAACTTTGTTCTGCTGTAACTTTCACAAAGTAATATGAATTATACTCCTAAAACTACAGTAAAAAAATAATAACTAGTCTTCAAAATGATATATTTTCACTACAGCTTCAAATCATGAAAAGAGCTTTATTGATTTTTCTAACATAATAATAAATTTAATAAGTGACATAAATCATACTATAAAGTATATTTAATAAAATAAAGTAACAATCATTCATAATCTAATAATCCAGGAAAAAAACTATTTATATTTTTATATAAATGTCAGCATTTTAATGCATTTCTGCATAGCCACATCTTAGAAAAAATTGTTTTGAACTTACATATCATTTTATAGCCACTTTGTTCAGTTATGCAATCATATCTTATTTTATATATATATATGTATCTGTATGTGTGCTCAGTTGCTCAGTTGTGTTCCAACTCTTGGCAGCTCCATGGACTGTAGCCTGCCAGGCTCCTCTGTCCATGAAATTTTCCAGGCAAGAATACTGGAGCAAGTTGTCATTTCTTTCTACTCCAGGGGATCTTTCAGACCCAGGAATCAAACATGTGTCTCTTACATCTCCTGCACTGACAACCAGATTCTTTCCCACGAGCACCACCCGGGAAGCCCATATGCATCTGTATGTGTGTAAAATCCAAGTTTTATTGAATTGATGATATTTGGTCATATTCTATTGCAGTATTTAAGAATATATAGTCTTTCTCAAAATGAATTTCTGTATTTTTCTAGGTCAAAGTTGTTGGTGTGTTTTTAAGAACATTGACACGTATTTCCCTTCTATATAGTGTCTGGTCCTGAGAATGGAAAAATAAATATTTGGAACCAAGCCCCACTGTGACTGACTAGAAAACCTGAACAAAGGACTTTCCTCCTGATATTACTGTAGATTAACAACAAAATCATTTTTATTTACATTTTAAATGAAATAAAACCAAATTCACAACAAATTCTCCTCAGCACGTAGTTCATTTTATTAAAACAGAATTTTCTTTTTCTTTTTTTAAAAATTTTATTTTATTTTTAAACTTTACAAATTGTATTAGTTTTGCCAAATATCAAAATGAATCCGCCACAGGTATATATGTGTTCCCCATCCGGAACCCTCCTCCCTCCTCCCTCCCCATACCATCCCTCTGGGTTGTCTCAGCACACTAGCCCCAAGCATCCAGTATCGTGCATAGAACCTGGACTGGCAACTCGTTTCATGCATGATATTATACATATTTCAATGCCATTCTCCCAAATCTTCCCACCCTCTCCCTCTGCAACAGGGTCCATAAGACTATTCTATACATCAGTGTCTCTTTTGCTGTCTCGTACACAGGGTTATTGTTAGCATCTTTATAAATTCCATATATATGCGTTAGTATGCTGTATTGGTGTTTTTCTTTCTGGCTTACTTCACTCTGTATAATAGGCTCCAGTTTCATCCACCTCATTAGAACTGATTCAAATGTATTCTTTTTAATGGCTGAGTAATACTCCATTGTGTATATGTACCACAGCTTTCTTATCCATTCATCTGCTGAAAAGTCTACAAGCAATAAATGCTGGAGAGGGTGTGGAGAAAAGGGAACCCTCTCTTACTGTTGGTGGGAATGCAAACTAGTACAGCCACTATGGAGAACAGTGCGGAGATTCCTTAAAAAACTGGAAATAGAACTGCCTTATGATCTAGCAATCCCACTGCTGGGCATATACACTGAGGAAACCAGAAGGGAAAGAGACACGTGTACCCCAATATTCATTGCAGCACTGTTTATAATAGCCAGGACATGGAAGCAACCAGAATTTACTTGATACTAAAACTTGAGAATGATATCACAAGAAAAATACCACGTCAAACTCACCCATGGAAATAAATGTAAAAATACAAATTATCAAATAAATTGTATTAGAAGTACATTCAAAGTTAATATAGCCAGAAATTAGAGTTGTTTTAATGTTCAAAAATTATCATCTCCATATATAGAAAATTATTTTGTAAACAATGTCTATTATCAAAGTGCCTAGAATACTACAACTAAGAGAATTTGTTAAACATTTAAAAGGAATCTACTAGACAACAATAGCGCATATCAAATATAAGTAAAAAAATTTAAGACATTTGTCTCTAATCTAAGATAGGTTCTTAGATTACTACAACTTCTCCAATACTTTGGCCAGCTGATAGGAAAAACTGAGTCATTGGATAAGATCCTGGAAAGACTGAAAGCAGGAGTAGGGGGCAACAGAGGATGAGATGGTTGGATGATATCATTGACATAATCAGCATGAGTTTGAGCAAACTCTGGGAGATAATGAAAGGACAGGGAAGCCTGGTGTGCTACAGTCATGGGGTTGAGAAGACTTGGACATAACTTAGCAACTAAACAACAGTCAAGTATATCACTTGTAAATATCTTCTCCCATTCAGTAGGTGGCTATTTCATTACATTGGTAGCTTCCTTTACTATGCAACATTTGATGTAGTCCCATTTGTTTATTTTTACTTTTGCTTTCCTTGCCTGAGAAGACATATTAAAAAAAAATATATTGTTAGATTTATGTCAAAAGTGTACTCCTCATGTTTCCTTCTATGAATTTTATTGTTTCAGGTCATATATTTATGTCTATAATACATTTTGAGTGTATTTTATATATAGTGTGAAACAGTAGTCCAATTTGAATATTTGAAGGTAGCTGTCTACTTTTCCCATCAACCATTTATTGAAGAGACTATCTTTCTCCCATTGTATATTCTTGCCTCCTTTGTCATAGATTAATTTACCATCTATGTATGGGTTCATTTCTGGGCTGTCTGTACTGTTCTAATGATATGTGTCTGCTTTTGTGCCAATACCATAATCTTGATTAATATAACCTTGTACTATACTTTGAAATAAGGGAGCATGATTCCTACATCTTTTTTGTTCTTTCTCAAGATTATTTGAGCTAATCAGGCTCTTTTGTATTACCAGGTAAAATCTAAAATTATTTGTTCTGGTTATGTGAATGAAGACATTGGCATTTTGTTAGGGATTACACTGCATCTATAGATTGCCTTGAGTAGAATGGCCATTTTAACAATATTAATTCTTGTAATTTATAAGCATGGAATATCTTTTCATTTGTTACTTTCATGTTCAGTTCATCAGTTCTTATAGTTTTCTCTGCACCAGTGTTTTACCTTCTTGGTTAGATTTATTGCTAAATATTTTCTTCTTTTTGATATGATGGTAAAGAAGACTGGTTTCTTAATATCTGTTTCTGATAATTCACTGATGGTTCATTGTTAGTGTATAGATACACAATAGATTTGTTTATATTAAATTTGTATCCTACAGATGAATTCAGTTCGTTAAAAATAGGTTTTTGGTGTATCATTAATATTTTCTATGTATAGTATCATGTTATGTTCAAACAGTGATTGTTTTATTTCTTCCTTTCCGGGTTGGATTACCATTATTTATTTTCCTCATCTGATTTCTGTGGATATTGCTTTCAATTGTTGATATGGTTCAGTCACTAAGCTGTCTCCTACTCTTTCTGACCCCATGGACTGCAGCATGACAGTCTTCCCCATCCTTCACTGTTACCCAAAATTTGCTCAAACTAACTTCTCTTGAACAGTGATTCCATCCAATAATCTTATCCTCAATATGCCAGCAAATATGGAAAACTCAGCAGTGACCAGAGGACTGGAAAAGGTCAGTTTTTATTCCAATCCCAAAGAAAGGCAATGCCAAAGAATGCTCAAACTACTGCACAATTGCACTTATCTCACACGCTAGTAAAGTAATGCTCAAAATTCTCCAAGCCAGGTTTCAGCAATATGTGAACCGTGAACTTCCTGATGTTCAAGCTGGTTTTAGAAAAGGCAGAGGAACTAGAGATCAAATTGCCAACATCCGCTGGATCATGGAAAAAGCAAGAGAGTTCCTGAAAAGCATCTATTTCTGCTTTATTGACTATGCCAAAGCCTTTGACTGTGTGGATCACAACAAACTGTGGAAAATTCTGAAAGAGATGGGAATACCAGACCACCTGATCTGCCTCTTGAGAAATTTGTATGCAGGTCAGGAAGCAACAGTTAGAACTGGACATGGAAGAACAGACTGGTTCCAAATAGGAAAAGGAGTTCATCAAGGCTGTATATTGTCACCCTGTTTATTTAGCTTATATGCAGAGTACATCATGAGAAACGCTGGACTGGAAGAAACACAAGCTGGAATCAAGATTGCCGGGAGAAATATCAATCACCTCAGATATGCAGATGACACCACCCTTATGGCAGAAAGTGAAGAGGAACTCAAAAGCCTCTTGATGAAGGTGAAAGTGTAGAGTGCAAAAGTTGGCTTAAAGCCCAACATTCAGAAAATGAAGATCATGGCATCCGGTCCCATCACTTCATGGGAAATAGATGGGGAAACAGTGGAAACAGCGTCTGACTTTATTTTTCTGGGCTCCAAAATCACTGCAGAGGTTGACTGCAGCCATGAAATTAAAAGATGCTTACTCCTTGGAAGGAAAGTTATGACCAACCTAGATAGTGTATTCAAAAGCAGAGACATTACTTTGCCAACAAAGGTCCGTCTAGTCAACACTATGTTTTTTCCAGTGGTCATGTATAGCTGTGAGAGTTGGACTGTGAAGAAGGCTGAGCACCGAAGAATTGATGCTTTTGAACTGTGGTGTTGGAGAAGACTCTTGAGAGTCCCTTGGACTGCAAGGAGATCCAACCAGTCCATTCTGAAAGAGATCAGCCCTGGGATTTCTTTGGAAGGAATGATGCTAAAGCTGAAACTCCAGTACTTTGGCCACCTCATGCAAAGAGTTGACTCGTTGGAAAAGACTCTGATGCTAGGAGGGATTGGGGGCAAGAGGAGAAGGGGATGACAGAGGATGAAATAGCTGGATGGAATCACTGACTCGATGGACGTGAGTCTCAGTGAACTCTGGGAGTTGGTGATGGACAGGGAGGCCTGGCGTGCTGCGATTCATGGGGTCACAAAGAGTCAGACACGACTGAGTGACTGATCTGACCTTATCTGATCTGATCTTATCCTTTGGTGCCAACTTCTTTTCCTGCCCTCAATCTATACCAGCATTAGGGTCTTTTTTAGTGAGTTGGCTCTTTGCATCAGGTGGCCAAATTATTGGAGCTTCAGCATCATTCGTTCCAATGAATATTCAATGTTGATTTCCTTAGGATTGACTGGCTTGATATCCTGTTTGTCCAAGGGACTCTCAAGAGTCTTTTCCAACACCACAGTTCAAAAACATCAGTTTTTTGGCACTCAGCTTTCTTTATAGTCCAACTCTCACATCCATACATGACTCTGGAAAAACCATAGCTTAGTGGCAGAGGAGCTGCTGAGAGGAACTACACACGTCTAAGTCAGGGGCGGCAGACGTGAGGAGATACCCCACATCCAAGGTCAGGAGCAGCAGCTGAGAGGAGCTACCCCACATTCAAGATAAAGAGCAGCAGCTGCTCCAACAAAGCATCTGTGAAAAGATACCCCATGTACAAGGTAAGAGAAACCCAAGTAAGATGGTAGGCACTGAGAAAGGGGATCAGAGGGCAGACAGACTGAAACCACAAACACAGACAACTAGCCAATTTGATCACATGGACCACAGCCTTCTCTAACTCAATGAAACTAAGCCATGCCGTATTGGGCCACCCAAGATGGATGGGTCATGTTGGCGAGGTCTGGCAGAATGTGGTCCACTGAAGAAGGGAATGGCAAACCGCATCAGTATTCCTGCCTTGAGAATCCCATAAACAATACAAAAAGGCAAAAAGATAGGATGCTGAAAGATGAACTCCCCAGGTTGGTAAGTGCCCAATGTGCTAATAGAGATCAGTGGAGAAATAACTCCAGAGAATGATGGGAAGGAGCCAAAGCAAAAACACCCAGTTGAGGATGTGACCGGTGATAGAAACGAGGTCCGATGCTGTAAAGAGCAATATTGCATAGGAAACTGGAATGTTAGGTCCATGAATCGAGGCAAATTGGAAGTTGTCAAAAAGGAGATGGCAAGAGTGAAAGTCAACATTCTAGGAATCAGCAAACTAAGATGGACTGGAATGGGTGAATTTAACTCAGATGACCATTATATCTACTACTATGGGCAGGAATCCCTTAGAAGAAATGGAGTAGCCATCATAGTCAACAAAAAAGTCCAAAATGCAGTGCTTGGATGCAATCTCAAAAACGACAGAATGATCTCTGTTTGTTTCCAAGGTAAACGATTCAGTATCACAGTAATCCAAGTCTATGCCCTGACCAATAATGCTGAAGAAACTGAAGTTGAACAATTCTATGAAGACCTACAAGACCTTTTAGATCTAACCCAAAAAAGATGTCCTTTTCTTTATGGGGGACTGGAATGCAAAAGTTGGAAGTCAAGAAACACCTAGAGTAACAGGCAAATTTAGCTTAGAGTACAGAATGAAGCAGAGCAAAAGCTAATACAGTTTTGCCAAGAGAACACACTGGTCATACCAAACACCCTCTTCCAACAACACAAGAGAAGACTCTACACAGGGACACCACCAGATGGTCGAAACCAAAATCAGATTGATTATATTGTTTGCAGCCAAA
Organism: Bos indicus x Bos taurus; assembly: GCF_003369695.1. Classification (NCBI taxonomy): domain Eukaryota; kingdom Metazoa; phylum Chordata; class Mammalia; order Artiodactyla; family Bovidae; genus Bos; species Bos indicus x Bos taurus. The sequence continues at coordinate 34,404,628 of NC_040076.1, read as the reverse complement.
GATGGAGAAGCTCTATACAGTCAGCAAAAACAAGACCAGGAGCTGACTGTGGCTCAGATCATGAACTCCTTATTGCCAAGTTCAGACTGAAATTGAAGAAAGTGGGGAAAACCACTAGAACATTCAGGCATTACCTGAATCAAATCCCTTATGACTATACAATGGAAGTGAGAAATAGATTTAAGGGACTAGATCTGATAGACAGAGTGCCTGATGAACTATGGATCGAGGTTCATGACATTGTACAGGAGACAGGAATCAAGACCATCTCAGAGAAAAAGAAATGCAAAAAAACAAAGTGACTGTCTGTGGAGGCCTTACAAATAGCTGTGAAAAGAATAGAAGTGAAAAGCAAAGGAGAAAAGGAATGATATACAAATTTGAATGAAGAGTTCCAAAGAATAGCAAAGAGAGATAAGAAAGCCTTCCTCAGCAATCAATGCAAGGAAATAGAGGAAAACAATAGAATGGGAAAGACTAAAGTTCTCTTCAAGAAATATAGAGATACCAAGGGAGTATTTTGTGCAAAGATGGGCTCAATAAAGGAAAGAAATGATATGGACTTAACAGAAGCAGAAGATATTAAGAAGAGGTGGCAAGAATACACAGAAGAACCATACAAGAAAGATCTTCATGACCCAGGTAATCATGATGTTGTGATCACTTACACTCATCTAGAGCCAGACATGCTGGAATTCAAAGTCAAGTGGGCCTTAAGAAGCATCACTACAAACAAAGCTAGTGGAGGTGATAGAATTTCAGTGGAGATATTTCAAATCCTGAAACATGATGCTATGAAAGTGCTGCACTCAATATGTCAGCAAATTTGGGAAACTCAGCAGTGGCCACAGGACTGGAAAAGGTCAGTTTTCATTCCAATCCCAAAGAAAGACAATGCCAAAGAATGCTCAAACTACCACACAATTGTACTCATCTCACACGCTAGTAGTGTAATACTCAAAATTCTCCAAGCAAGGTTTCAGCAATATGTGAACCATGAACTTTCAGATGTACAAGCTGGTTTTAGAAAAGGCAGAGGAATCAGAGATCAAATTGCCAGCATCCACTGGATCATCCAAAAGCAGAGTTCCAGAAAAACATCTATTTCTGTTTTATTGACTATGCCAAAGCCTTAACTGTGTGGCTCACAATAAACTGTGGGAAATTCTGAAAGAGATGAGAATACCAGACCACCTGACCTGCCTCTTGAGAACTCACCTGTATGAGTTCAGGAAGCAACAGTTAGAACTGGACATGGAACAACGGACTGGTTTCATTTAAGGAAAAGGAGTACGTCAATGCTATATATTGTCACCCTGCTTATTTATCTTATCTGCAGAGTACATCATGAGAAACGCTGAGCTGGAGGAAGCACAAGCTAGAATCAAGATTGCTGGGAGAAATATCAATAACCTCAGATATGCAGATGACACCAACCTTATGGCAGAAAGTGAAGAAGAACTAAAGAGCCTCTTGATGAAAGTGAAAGAGGAGAGTGAAAAAGTTGGCTTAAAGCTCAACATTCAGAAAACTAAGATCATGGCATCTGGTCCCATCACTTCATGGCAAATAGGTGGGGAAATAGTGGAAACAGTGGCAGATTTTTTATGAGCTCCAAAATCACTGCAGATGGTTATTGCAGCTATGAAATGAAAAGACACTTACTACTTGGGAGGAAAGTTATGACCAACATAGACAGCATATTATAAAGCAGAAACATTACTTTGTCAACAAAGATCTGTCTAGTCCTGCTACGGTTTTTCCAGTCATCATGTATAGATGTGAGAGTTGGACTATAAAGAAAGCTGAGGGCCGAAGAATTGATGCTTTTGGACTGTGGTGTTGAAGAAGACTCTTGAGAGTCCCTTGGACTGCAAGGAGTTCCAACCAGTTCATCCTAGAGATCAGTCCTGGGTGTTCATTGGAGGGAATGATGTTGAAGCTGAAACTCAATAGTTTGGCCACCTGATGCAAAGAGCTGACTCATTTGAAAAGAACCTGTTGCTGGGAAAGGTTGAGGGCAGGAGGAGAAGGGGATGACAGAGGATGAGATGGTTGGATGGCATCACTGACTCAGTGGACATGAGTTTGGTTAAATTGTGGGAGTTGGTGATGGACAGGGCGGCCTGGCGTGCTGTGATTCATGGGGTCACAAAGAGTCGGACATGACTCAGTGACTGAACTGAACTGAACTGAACTGACTATATGGACCTTGTTGGTAAAGTGGTCTCTGATTTTGAATATGCTGTCTTGGTTTGTTATATCTTTTCTTTCAAGGAGCAAGCATCTTTTAATTTCATGGCTGCAGTCACCATCTGCAGTGATTTTGGATCCCAAGAAGAATCTGTCACTATTTCCATTGTTTCCCAATCTATTTGCCATGAATTAAGTGATGGGACCGGATGTCATGATCTTAGTTTTTTGAATGTTGATTTTAAGCCAGTTTTTCCACTCTCTTCTTTCACCTTTATCAAGAGGCTCCTTAGTTCCTCTTTGCTTTCTGCCATTAGAGTAGTATCATCTGAATATCTGAAATTGTTAATATTTCTGCTGGCAATCTTGATTCTAGCCTGTGATTCATCCAGCCTGGAATTTCACATGATGTAATCATATAAGTTAAATAAGCCTGTGACAATATACAGTCTTGATATACTCCTTTCCCAATTTTGAACCAGTCCATTGTCCCATGTCTGATTCTAACTGTTAGCTCTTCACCTGCATACAGGGTCCTGGTACGCACAAGGTTTGTCTTTGAGCCCGCCAAGAATCTCTGTTTCTCCCAGTGTTTGTTTCTCCTTGTCGTCTTGTGGAATTTCTGTAACTGAATTCTGTTGACCTTCAGAGTCAGATCCCCTGGAGATTCCCACTGTCTTTGCTGGATCCAGTTTGGAAAGTCTTGTGAGGCATAGAACCTTCACAACCATGTCAGAACTTCTTTGGTACAACTGTTCCCCTGTTTGTGGGTCACCCACTCAGTGGTTCTATGGTAGGGATACAGCCTTTATGGTAAGTCTAATGGCTACCTCCTCTAAAAGCACTTATACCACACATCTCGCCTCTTAGGACTGCTGCTGCCAGTGCCCCTTTGCCCAAGGCAGGCCATTGCTGACCCATGCCTCCCCAAGAGATCCTCAAACACTCACAGGCAGGTCTGGCTCACTTTCTTCTGGGAGTCGTTACTCCTTTCTTCTTGGTCCTGATGGGCACAAGTTTTTTGTGCCCTCCAAGAGTTTCTGGTGGGTATGAGGTTTGATTTTATCATGATTGTGCATCCACTACTACGTGTTGCCACTTCTCCTTTGTCCTTGGACGTGGAGTACCTTCCTTTGGTGGGTTCCAGCATCCTCCTGTTGATGGTTTTTCAGCAGCTAGTTGCAATTTTGGTGTTCTTGCAGGAGAAGATGAGCACATTTCCTTCCACTCTGACATCTTGGCTTTTATTTTCGTACTTTCAAAACTACATTGAATAAAAGTTGTGATAGTCAACATCTTTATCTTGTTCCTGTTCTTAAAGGAAATGCTTTCAGCTTTTTACCACTGAGTATCATGTTAGCCGTGGGCTTGTCATATATGACAGTTATTACATTGTGATATGCCCCTTTTATGTGTACTTCATTTAGAACTTGTGGTGGATTCATTTTGATATTTGGCAAAACATATAATTATGTAAGGTTTAAAAATAAAATAAAAAAAAGAACTTTTATCATAAATAAAAGCTGAATTTTGTAAAAAAATTGGTATTAGTTGAAATGATTATATGTTTTTACTCTTCAGGGTTTTAATGTTGTGTGTCATAATAATTGATTTGGGTATATTGAACCATCCTTGCTGAGATTCATGGGGTTGCAAAGAGTCAGACACGACTGAGCAACTGATCTGATCTGATCTGATCTAAATCTCTGTGATAAATTCCATTTGTTCATGATATGTTTTTTTTAATGTATTATTGAATTTGGCTTGATAGTATTCTGTTGAAGATTTTTTCATCTATATTCATAAGTGCTATTGGTTTCTTTTTTTTTTCTGGTATTTTTGTTTTGGTATTAAGTTCATGTTGACCTCATGAAATGCGTTTGGAAGCATTTGTTTCTCTGCAACATTCTAGTAAAATTTGTGAAGGATAAGTATTAATTCTTTAAATGTTTGATAGAATTCATCTGTGAAGTGTAAAGTCATCTGGCCCTGGACTTTTGTTGGAAGTTTTCTGTTTGTCTGTTTGTTTAACTATTGGTTCAATTTCATTACTGGTAAGAGGTCTGTTCATATTTTGTTTCTTCTAGATTCAATGTACAATTGAGAGACTGTGCATTTCTTGGAGTTCATTTCTTCTGGGTTTCCCATTTTATTACCATGCAATTCTAGTAAACTATTATGATGCTTTGTATTTACGTAGTGTCAGTTGTAACTTCTCCCTTTTCATTTCTGATTTTATTTGGGCTGTCTCTTTGTTTCTTGATAATCTGGCTATAAGCTTTTCTTGGAAAGAACCGATTCTTTGTTTCATTGATCTTTTGTGTTGTCTTTTTAGTCTCTGTTTCTTTTTATTTTTTCTGCCCTGTTTTTTTTTTTATTATTTCTTTCATTTTACTAACTTTGTGGTGTGTTTGTACATCTTTTTCTAGCTCCTTTATGTGCAAGTTTAAATAGTATATTTGAATTTTTTTGTTGTTGTTCTTGTTTATATCCTGAAGTAGGTCTGTTTGTTTCCGGAGGAACTTAATTACTATAAAGTTCCCTCTTAGAATGGCTTTTTTAAATTTTTTTCCCCCAGCTCCTCTATAGATTTTGGATTTTTGTGTTTTTAAATTCCACCCCCCCAATTTTTTATTCAGTGACCTTTGTTGCTGTTGTTGTTCAGTCTCCAAGTCATAAATCTGATTCTCTCTGACCCTGTGAACTGCAGCACAGCAGACTTCCCTGTCCTTCACTATCTCCCTGACCTTTAGTACCTATTTTTTATTCTCAAATATATCCTGACTGGACAATAAATTGTATGGTCACTCTAATCATAGATTGTTGTTTCCACTGCTTTAAAAAAAGTTAGCCCCTTGCAAATAGATCTATCTCCCTTGAGCAATTTCCCCTCTGTAAATGTGAAACAGTGTATTAGTTGATGTTACTACGACATGTGGTGGTGGTTTAGTTGCTAAGTTATGTCCGACTCTTGCAACTCCATGGACTGTATAGACTGCCAGGCTCCTTTGTCCATGGGATTCTCCTGTCAAGAACAGTGGAGTGGGTTACCATTTCCTTCTCCATACTATGACATATTACTGTTTAAAAAATTGTTTTCAAATATTTATTTTCATTTTCCAAACAATATTAAAATGATAATGGAGATTATATTAGATTGATATTTATAATAGGTAAGTTGATAGTCAGACTTGAAAAATCTCAAATGTTGAGCCATAGATTCACTCTGCTTTCTCAACCATAATGTCATTGGAGTCGTTTGACTATTATCCTGGATTTTATATTGGTATTAATAAAGTATAAATATAAATTACTTCCCTTCAGAAGCTAGATCACACTTTTGAGAAATTTTTCATAACAATACTCCTGTCTAATTATAGATCTAGTCTTTTTTTTTTTTTTTTTTTGTCTTGTTGCTCTGACCTCATGTGGTGTCACAAGGAAATTCTGTCACTTGCCCCTGCATCCTTAAGAGCTCAGGTTTGGTTGTCTTCATAGTTATTATTATTATTATTTCTGTCAGTTCATTTCAGGCTAAAGAACTATAAGACTTTATTGTTTTTTACATATCTTGGCTTTTTGAATGTATTAGCTTTGGGTTACAGTTCCTCTTCCCACCTTAATTGTTTCTCATTAGAAAAAATATTTTTTAATCCAAAATTTCATAATGAGTTGAAAAAGAGAACTTTGTCTTGGATGTTACTTGTGTACCCAACCCAAACTATAAATTGTCACTGTGTCTGTGTGATTGACTTCCAAGCTAAATAAACTAAGTGAGATTTATTCTTTTATCATTATTCAATCTCTTATTAAAATTGTGGTCTATTCATTCTTGCCTAAAATGACTTTAGATCTTGCTGATTCTCCCATAATCTTCCAAAAATACAATTAAAATTATTATTTACAAATTAATAGTCATTATTTATTGAAAAGTCCTATGCATTTTGTAATTTCCATCTGTGAGTTGGACTGTGAAATGTAAATAAGTGCAGCAATTCCTAATCCATTCTGCTTTGAATAAACTGCATCAATGTCAATTTTTTTAGAAACGTGAATATAATAAAATGAAGGATTTTCTTGTGAACAGAGTCTGCTTTCTTCACCAGTGTTGTAAGTAAAAAATAAAGAGACTTCAAAAGTCTTATATTATTTGACCTTAAGGTTATCCTTAGTCTTTTTTATTCAAGTGTTTATAAATTTCTTCTTCTAGTTAGTTAAATATTACATTTTTGCTCATATATGAAAAAATTAACAATTGAAGCTTAAAATGTCTCCCACATAGTGTTACTTTTATTTTGTTTTTCAGTTTATTACAAAATATGAGCAAACTAATGTTTATTATCAAATATGAAAGTGAAAATTTGCTTTATTATTATACGAGGATACCTAATTTTCTTCAGATACTACTTCCTTTCTTTAAATTCTTGTAAAGAATGTGAAACATAAACTAACCTGTGTCCCCAAAGAGTCTGCTATTATTGAAAGGATTCTTTCTACCATAGAAATAACAGCTTGCTTTCTTGTTTCTAATGAGTTTGACCTTGATATAAATATGAACCCCCAAATCTACTTCCTTCCTGATTCTACCTTTTGGCAGAACTTATTCAAGCGTATGTTTTCATAAAGAAACTCTGTACTTGGGTCATTTCTGTGGAAATATGAAGTAAAATGAGATAGTATACCAATTTAAGGTGCTCTATGATTTGTGCAATGTGTGCAATATTTAAAGAAATGAGAGTTAAAGAGAAGCTGTTGGTTGCAAATTGTCTTCAGGGTGGAGAAATAGCTATGATATACTTTGGCCTTGAGTGTGATCTTGAAAGTTTTGTGATAATATGCTGTCTACCAACTTGCCACACGTGACAGTTAATCAACTAGAAGAATAAGGGCGCTGGGGTAGGCAGATCTCATCAGAATGAATTCCTATGTGCAGTGACCCACTAGAATATTTCATATTCTGAAGCCTCCCTTATTATCATTTCATCTTTTATTTAATATTTCAACTCTACAGTTTCTGCCATGCCCCCCTTTTTTATTACACATATTAATAAAAATTAATGTAACATCACATTTAGAAAAGTATTTCTGTCATAAAGAAAATCAGAAAAAATATTATGACTTCTCTGGACCCTGGATAAGGAAGGAATGTTAAGCATAAGTCTAAAAGAAAAAAGATTTAATGATAAGGGAAGTCAATTTTAGGTAAAATGTAAATTTTCTATTATGCAATAGGTTATAATCAAATCTTGAAAGTCCAACAGAAAAATGCTAACGTATACAAGCATATAACATGCCACAAAAAGAAATATAAATGACAAGAAATTAATGATCACTAAAGTACAAAGAAAAAGAATTCAGGACTGTTATTTAGCTTCTCAATTTAATGAGGATTCATATACAATTATAGGCTTAGAATGAAAATGGAAGAGAGTGAGAGAGGGATACTCTGGGTTGGAATGGTGCAAATATACAGACTACAGGCTAATAGTCCACTTTAGAAATTTATCAGGAAATATTCAGCATCAGGAATGAAGTATTTAGTGACATATGCAGACATTAAGTTTCATCACAGCCTTGCCTTTATAAGCAAAATAAGTATTTAAAAAGAACAAAAGTGTTCAAGAAACTTAAATTATTTTGCATACCTTGAGAAGCATTACATTTAACATTTTTCTGTGCCTAGTTATTTTAAGAATCATGCTCATTATATGATATTAACTAAATAAAAAGCAATTTTTACTTTCTCCATGTCTGTATATATTATATGATCCTGTAGTTTATTTGGTTAATATCTGCACAATAAAATTATTAATGGTTTTCATATTCCTTATATATTTCTAGATTTTCTAATCTTCATGACTTATATATTTCCTCATTAGAAAGGATTTTATAGTGAATAATAGTGGTGAGAGTGGACACCCTTGTCTTGTTCCTGATCCCTTGTCCTGTTCCTTTAAGGAAATGCTTTCAGTTCTTCACTGTTGAGAATACTGTTTGCTGTGGGTTTGTCATATGTATATGGTCTTTATTATTTTGAGGTAGTTTCCTTCCATGCCTACTTTCTGGAGAGTTTTTATTACAGGTCGTTGTTGAATATTGTTAAAAGTTTTCTCTGCATCTATTGAGATAATTATATGGCTTTTATCTTTCAATTTGTTAATTGGTGTGTCACATTGATTTGTGTATATTGAAGAATCATTGAATTCCTGGGATAAACCCCACTTGATAATGGTGCATGATCTTTTTAATGTGCTGTTGGATTCTATTTGCAAGAATTTTGTTAAGGATTTTTGCATCTATGTTCATCAGTGATATTGGCCTATAATTTTCTTTTTTGTGTGATATATTTGTCTGGATTTGGTATCAGGGTAATGGTGGCCTTGTAGAATGAGTTTGGGAATTTTCCTTCTGCTGTAAATTTCTGGAAAAGTTTGAGCAGGATAGACGTTAACTCTTCTCTAAATGCTTGAGAGAATTATCCAGTGAAACCGTCTGGCCCGGGGTGTTTCTTTCTTGGAAGATTTCTTTCTTTATTTCTTTAAAAATTTATTTATTTTAATTGGAGGCCAATTACTTTACAATTAAGTAGTGGTTTTGCCATATATTGACATGAATCAGCCATGGGTATACATGTGTTCACCATCCTGAACCCCCCTCCCTCTTCCCTCGCCATCCCATCTCTCTGGGTCATCCCAGTGCCCCAGCCCTGAGCACCCTGTCTCATGCATCGAACCTGGACTGGCAATTTGTTTCACATATGATAATATACATGTTTCAATGCTATTATCTCAATCATCACACCCTCGTGTTCTCCCACAGAGTCCAAAAGACTTGTATACATATGTGTTTCTTTTGCTGTCTCACATATAGAGTTATCGTTACCATCTTTCTAAATTCCATATATTTGCATTAGTATGCTATATTGGTGTTTTTCTTTCTGGCTTACTTCACTCTGCATTATAGCCTCCAGTTTCATCCACCTCATTAGAACTGATTCACACGTATTCTTTTTAATGGCTGAACAATATTCCATTGTGTATATGTACCACAGATTTCTTATACATTTGTCTGCTGATGGACATCTAGGGTGCTTCCATGTCCTGACTATTATAAACAGTGCTGCGATGAACATTGGGGTGGAGTGTCTCTTTCAATTCTGGTTTTCTTAGTGTGTATGCCTAGCAGTGGGATTGCTGGGTCATAAGGCAGTTCTATTTCCAGTTTTTAAGGAATCTCCACAGTGTTCTCCATAGTGGCTGTACTAGTTTGCATTCCCACCAACAGTGTAAGAGGGCTCCCTTTTCTCCATTCCCTCTCCAGTATTTATTGTTTGTAGACTTTTGGATAGCAGCCATTCTGACTGGTATGAGATGCTTTTGATTGTGGTTTTGATTTGAATTTCTCTGATATTGAGTGAAGTTGAGCATCTTTTCATGTGTTTTTTAGCCATCTGTATGTCTTCTTTGGAGAAATGTCTATTTAGTTCTTTGGCCCACTTTTTGATTGGGTCATTTATTTTTCTAGAATTGAGCTGCAGGAGTTGCTTGTATATTTTTTATATTAATTCTTTGTCAGTTGCTTCATTTGCTATTATTTTCTCCCATTCCGAAGGCTGTATTTTCACCTTGCTTATAGTTTCCTTCATTGTGCAAAAGCTTTTATGTTTAATTAGGTCCCATTTGTTTATTTTTGCTTTTATTTTCATTACTCCAGGAGGTGGGTCATAGAGGATCCTGCTGTGATGTATGTCAGAGAGTGTTTTGCCTATGTTCTCCTCTAGGAGTTTTATAGTTTCTGGTCTTATATTTAGATCTTTAATCCATTTTGAGTTTGCTTTTGTGTATGGTGTTAGAAAGTGTTCTAGTTTCATTCTTTTACAAGTGGTTGACCAGTTTTCCCAGCACCACTTGTTAAAGAGATTGTCTTTTCTCCATTGTATATTCTTGCCTCCTTTGTCAAAGATAAGGTGTCCATAGGTATGTGGATTTATCTCTGGGCTTTCTATTTTGTTCCATTGATCTATACTTCTGTCTTTGTGCCAGTACCATATTGTCTTAATGACTGTAGCTTTGTAGTATAGCCTGAAGTCAGGCAGGTTGATTCCTTCAGTCCATTCTTCTTTCTCAAGATCGCTTTGACTATTTGACGTTTTTTGTATTTCCATACATATGTGAAATTATTTGTTCTAATTCTGTGAAAAATACCATTGGTAGCTTGATAGGGATTGCATTGAATCTATAGATTGCTTTGGATAGAATACTCATTTTCACTATATTGATTCTTCCAATCCATGAACATTGTATATTTCTCCATCTATTTGTGTCCTCTTTGATTTCTTTCATCAGTGTTTTATAGTTTTCTATATATAGGTCTTTTGTTTTTTTAGGACGATATATTCCTAAGTATTTTATTCTTTTCGTTGCAATGGTGAATGGAATTGTTTCCTTAATTTCTCTTTCTGTTTTCTCATTATTAGTGTATAGGAATGCAAGGGATTTCTATGTGTTAATTTTATATCCTGCAACTTTACTATATTCATTGATTAGCTCTAGTAATTTTCTGGTGGACTCTTTAGGATTTTCTATGTAGAGGATCATGGCATCTGCAAACAGTGAGAGTTTTACTTCTTTTCCAATCTGGATTCATTTTATTTCTTTTTCTGCTCTGATTGATGTGTCCAAAACTTCCAAAACTATGTTGAATAGTAGTGGTGAGAATGGGCACCCTGGTCTTGTTCCTGACTAAAGGGGAAATGCTTTCAGTTTTTCACCATTGAGGATAATGTTTGCTCTGGGTTTGTCATATATAGCTTTTATTATATTGAGTTATGTTCCTTCTGTGCATGATTTCTGGAAGTTTTTTTTTTTTTAATCATAAATGGATATTGAATTTTGTCAAAGGCTTTCTCTGCATCTATTGAGATAATCATATGGTTTTTATCTTTCAATTTGTTAATGTGGTGTATCACATTAATTGATTTGTGGATACTGAAGAATCCTTGCATCCCTGGGATAAAGCCCACCTGGTCATGATGTATGATCTTTTTAATATGTTGTTGGATCTAGCTGTTTGCTAGAATTTTGTTCAGGATTTTTGCATCTATATTCATCAGTGATATTGGCCTGTAGTTTTCTTTTTTGTGGCATCTTTTTCTGGTTTTGGTATTACGGTGATGGAGGCCTCATAGAATGAGTTTGGAAGTTTACTTTCCTCTGCAATTTTCTGGAAGAGTTTCAGTAGGATAGGTGTTAGCTCTTCTCTAAATTTTTGGTAGAATTTAGCTGTGAAGTCATATGGTCCTGGGCTTTTGTTTGCTGGAAGATTTCTGATTACCATTTTGATTTCCATGCTTCTGATGCGTCTGATAAGATTTTCTATTTCTTCCTGGTTCAGTTTTGGAAAGTTATACTTTTCTAAGAATTTGTCCATTTCTTCCAAGTTGTCCATTTTCTTGGTATATAGTTGCTGATAGTAGTCTCTTATGATCCTCTGTATTACTATGTTGTCTGTTCTGATTTCTCCATTTTCATTTCTAATTTTGTTGATTTGGTTTTTCTCCCTTTGTTTCTTGATGAGTCTGGCTAACGGATTGTCAATTTTATTTATCTTCTCAAAGAACCAGCTTTTAGCTTTGTTGATTTTTGCTATGTTCTCTTTTGTTTCTTTTTCATTTATTTCTGATCTAATTTTTAAGATTCCTTTCCTTCTACTAACCCTGGGGATCTTCGTTTCTTCCTTTTCTAGTTGCTTTAGGTGTATAGTTAGGTTATTTATTTGACTTTTTTCTTATTTCTTGAGGTAAGCTTTTGTTGCTATGAACCTTCCCCTTAGCACTGCTTTTACAGTGTCCCATAGGTTTTGGGTTATTGTGTTTTCATTTTCATTCGTTTCTATGCATATTTTGATTAAAAAAATTTTTTTTCTTCTGTGATTTGTTGGTTATTCAGAAACTTGTTATAGATGGAGAAGTCTTGAGGGTACTGTAACAATAAGACTGAAAACCAGAGGCAGGAGGCTTAAGTACAAAACCTGAGAACACCAGAGAACCCTTGACTCCAAGAAACATTAATTGATAAGAGCTCATCCAAAAGCCTCCATACCCTGAAACTAAGCTCCAGCCAAGAGCCAACAAGTTCCAGAAGAAGACATACCATGCAAATTCTCCATCAATGCAGGAACATAGACCTGGGCTTCAATATACCGGCTGCCCAAAGTCATAACAAACCCATAGACATCTCAAAACTCACTACTGGACACTTTATTGCACTCCAGAGAGAAGAAATCCAGCTCCACCCACCAGAACACCGATGCAAGCTTCCCTGACCAGGAAACCTTGACAAGCCACCCATCCAACCCCACCCACAGCAAGGAACCTCCACAATAAAGAGGAACCATAAACTGCCAGGATAGAGAAAGGCCACCCTAAACACAGCAATCTGAACAAGATGAACAGGCAAGGAAATACTCAGCAGGTAAAGGAACATGATAAATGCCCACCAAACTAAACAAAAGAAGAGGCGATAGGGAGTCTCCCTGAAAAAGAATTCAGAATAATGATAGTAAAAATGATCCAAATCTTGAAAACAAAATGGAGTTACAGATAAATAGTCTGGATAAAAGGATTGAGAACATGAGAGAAATGTTTAACGAGGACCTAGAAGAAATAAAAAAGAGTCAATCAATAATGAATAATGCAATAAATGAGATCAAAAACACTCTGGAGGGAACCAATAGTAGAATAACGGAGGCAGAAGATAGGATAAGTGAGGTAGCAGATAGAATGGTAGAAATAAATGAAGCAGAGAGGAAAAAAGAAAAAAGAATTAAAGGAAATGAGGACAATCTCAGAGACCTCTGGGACAATGTTAAACACTCCAACATTCAAATCATAGGAGTCCCAGAAGAAGAAGACAAAAAGAAAGGGCATGAGAACATCCTTGAGGAGATAATAGTTGAAAACTTCCCTAAAATGGGGAAGGAAATAGTCACCCAAGTCCAAGAAACAGAGCGTCCCCAACAGGATAAACCCAAGGCAAAACACCCCAAGACACATATTAGTCAAATTAACAAAGATCAAACACAAAGAACAAATATTAAAAGCAGCAAGGGGAAAACAACAATAACACACAAGGATATTCCCTTAAGGATAACAGCTGATCTTTCAATAGCAATTCTTCAGGCCAGAAGGGAATGGCAGGACATACTTAGAGTGATGAAAGAGCAAAACCTACAACCCAGATTACTGTACCCAGTAAGGATCTCATTCAAATATGAAGGCGAAATAAAAGCTTTACAGACAAGCAAAAGCTGAGAGAATTTAACACCAGGATACCAGCTGTTTAACAAATGCTAAAGGATTTTCTCTAGACAGGAAAAACAGAAAGGGTGTATAAACTCAAACTCAAAACAACAAAGTAAAATGGCAACTGGATCATACTTATCAATGATTATCTTAAATGTAAATGGGTTGAATCCCCCAACCAAAAGACAAAGACTGGCTGAATGGATACAAAAGCAAGACCCTTATATATGTTGTCTACAAGAGACCCACCTCAAAACAAGGGACACATACAGACTGAAAGTGAAGGGCTGGAAAAAGTTATTCCATGCAAATAGAGACCAAAAGAAAGCAGAAGTAGCAATGCTAATATCAGATAAAATAGACTTTAAAATAAAGGCTGTGAAAAGAGACAAAGGACACTACATAATAATCAAAGGATCAATCCAAGAAGAAGATATAACAATTATAAATATATATGCACCCAACATAGGAGTACCGCAATATGTAAGGCAAGTGCTAACAAGTATGAAAGGGGAAATTAACAGTAACACAATAATAGTAGGAGACTTTAATACCCCACTCACAACTAAACTGAAAATTAACAAGCAAACACAATTTTTAAATGATACAATGGACCAGTTAGACCTAATTGATAACTATAGGACATTTCACCCCAAAACAATTAAATTCACCTTTTTCTCAAGTGCACGTGGAAACTTCTCCAGGATAGATCACAGCCTGGGCTGTAAATCTAGCCTTGGTAAATTCAAAAAAATTGAAATCATTCCAAGCATCTTTTCTGACCACAATGCAGTAAGATTAGATGTCAATTACAGGAGAAAAACTTAAAAAATTCCAACATATGGAGGAAGATTTCTGATAACACTTTTGATACCAGTGCTTGGGATTGGTATGTTCAGATTTTTTATTTCTTCCCGGTTCAGTCTTGGAAGATTATGCTTTTCTAAGAATTTGTCCATTCTTCCAGGTTATCCACATTATTGGCATATAGTGGATCATAGTAGTATCTTATGACCTTTTGTATTTCTGAATTGTCTGTTGTAACTCCTGCTTTTCATTTCTAATTTTATTTGTCTTCTCCCCTTTTTTCTTTTTTTTCTTTTTTTTTCTTTTTTTATATTTTTTTTCTCTTCTTTTTTTTTATTCAATTTTAATTAAAAAAAAAATTATACATGTGTTCCCCATCCTGAACCCTCCTCCCTCCTCCCTCCCCATACCATCCCTCTGGGTCGTCCCAGTGCACCAGCCCCAAGCATCCAGCATCGTGCATTGAACCTGGACTGGCATCTCGTTTCATACATGACATTTCACATGTTTCAATGCCATTCTCCCAAATCTTCCCACCCTCTCCCTCTCCCACAGAGTCCATAAGCCTGTTCTATACATCAGTGTCTCTTTTGCTGTCTCGTATACAGGGTTATCGTTACCATCTTTCTAAATTCCATATATATGTGTTAGTATACTGTATTGGTGTTTGTCCTTCTGGCTTACTTCACTCTGTATAATAGGCTCCAGTTTCATCCACCTCATTAGAACTGATTCAAAAGTATTCTTTTTAATGGCTGAGTAATACTCCATTGTGTATATGTACCACAGCTTTCTTATCCATTCATCTGCTGATGGACATCTAGGTTGTTTCCATGTCCTGGCTATTATAAACAGTGCTGCGATGAACATTGGGGTACACTTGTCTCTTTCCCTTCTGGTTTCCTCAGTGTGTATGCCCAGTGGGAATGCAAACTAGTACAGCCACTATGGAGAACAGTGTGGAGATTCCTTAAAAAACTGGAAATAGAACTGCCTTATGATCCCCTTTTTTCTTGATGAGTCTGGTTAATGGTTTGTCCGTTTTTCTCATCCTCTCAAAGAACCAGCTTTTACTTTTCCTGATCTTTGCTATTGTCACCTTCATTTCTTTTTCATTTATTTCTGTTTCGATCTTCATGATTCTTTTCTTCTATTAACTTTGAGTTTTCCTTTTTTTAATTGTTGCATTAGGTGTAAAGTTAGGTTGTTTATCCTTTTTTTTTTTTATTGTTTCTGGAGGTAGGCTTGTATTGCTATAAACTTCAGTCTTAGCACTGCTTTCACCACATCCCATAGGTTTTCAGTTGTTGTGTTTGCACTGTTGTTTTTATATAGGAACAGAGGAGCCTGGCATGATGCAGTCCATGAAGTCACGAACAGTCAGACACAATTTAGTGACTGAAAAACAACAATTTTTTTTTAAATTTCCTCTTTGCTTCAGTGATCTCTTCATTATTCAAAAGTGAATTATTTAGCCTCCATGTGTTTGTTCTTCTTACAGCTTTTTTTTTTTTCTTTTCCATCAACTTGATAGTTAATCCTAAAAAAGGATTTTAAAATAGTACTATAATTTTGTTGGTGTATTATTAACTAATTATTTTCTTTAGATACTATTTATTCTTTAATTGCATTCACTTTTTTAAGAAATGATATTTGTGTCTGGAAATATATTTTTTGTGATAGTCCATAAAGATTATAGTATTACTGAGTGATTTGGAAATACTCTCTTATAATCTGTAAGCTAATAAACAGGAAATTTACTCAGACGTAACTAGACAATACCAGCATTATGAAGCTGTTGGCTCATCTACAGAACAGAGTGATCAATTAAAATTTTAGATCACTGTTTTTTTAATTCCATCAAATAAGTACTTCTGACTACCCTACCAAAAAGTTAAAGAATAATATTAATATTTATTTCATTCAAATATAATCTGTTTTCAGATTTATCCCTATTCAGTTCAGTCACTCAGTCATGTCTGACTCTTTGCAACCCCATGAATCTCAGCATGCCAGGCCTCCCTGTCCATCACCAACTCCCGGAGTTCACTCAAACTCATGTCCATCAAGTCAGTGATGCCATCCAGCCATCTCATCCTCTGCCGTCCCCTTCTCCTCCTTCCCCCAATCCCTTCTAGCATCAGGGTCTTTTCCAATGAGTCAACTCTTCGCATGAGGTGGCCAAAGGACTGGAGTTTCTTTTTCAGCATCAGTCCTTCCAAAGAACACCCAGGACTGATCTCCTTTAGAATAGACTGGTTGGATCTCCTTGCAGTCCAAGGGACTCTCAAGAGTCTTCTCCAACACCACAGTTCAAAAGCATCAATTCTTTGATGCTCAGCTTTCTTCACAGTCCAACTCTCACATCCATACATGACCACTGAAAAAACCATAGCCTTGGCTAGACAGACCTTTGTTGGCAAAGTAATGTCTCTGCTTTTGAATATGCTATCTAGGTTGGTCATGACTTTCCTTCCAAGGAGTGTCTTTTAATTTCGTAGCTGCAATCACCATCTGAAGTGATTTTGGAGCCCCCCAAAAATAAAGTCTGACACTGTTTCCATTGTTTCCCCATATATTTTCCATGAAGTGATGGGACCAGATGCCATGATCTTCATTTTCTGAATGTTGAGCTTTAAGCCAACTTTTTCACTCTCCTCTTTCACTTTCATCAAGAGGCTTTTTAGTTCATTTTCACTTTCTGCCATAAGGGTTGTCTGCATATCTGAAATTACCCCTTTTAGCTATGTGCAACCCCAAGCAAGACTATTCTGTGTAGCCAAAACTTAGCCACTCTATCAGCTAGCTAACCAAGATACTTGAGCAGGCTCAGCTTAAATCAACAGAGGGTGTTCTTCCAGATCAATAGAGTTGCCCAGGAAACTTGTAGACACATGAAAAATAATGAAGAAAATTTTGTTGTTGTTGTTTTAAGCTATTAAAATTTTAAGTGAATTTTTATAGAGCAGTAGCTATCTGACAACTGTTTAAATAAAGCTCGTGTAATTATCTTTCTAATTTTAACTCATTATAGTTACAAGATATTCTATAAATTTTGAGAATCTGTTCTCAGATCCAGCCTTTAATAAGCTATTTTAAATATCCTAGTATTAGATCCAGAGACTATGATTTGGAGCTCTGTAACACATTTTCAGTTATAATAGCTACATAATCATACATAGAGGAAAAGTAAAAATAAAGAGTATTTGCCTTTTGAGAAATGTAATAAAAGTATAGGCATTATTTCACTATTCAGAAATGAGTCAAATAAGTTTTAGCCTCGAGTTTGTCCATCTGCCTACTAATGTCAACTGGACTTTGAGTAGGTGAGGGTAGGGAAAACACTGATGTTATTTTTCATTTCCCCCTTCTTCCCCTCCCCTTAGTGCCCATTCTCTTCCCACATCAATAGGGTCTTTCAACAAATTCTGAGTCCCCAATTAATGATTTCAATCTAGGAGATGACTATGTCCCCCGTCTTTACTATGATTTTTATTCATTTTTATGACCCTGAAAAACTAGGCTGACATTATAAATATAGCATGCAGACTATTTGGAGAATCCAAGTTTTCTTTTGTTTAGCATAAGAGCAACAAAAACATAGTTGTGTGTCCTCAGCATTTTATCCGTTAACATTTTAGAACATCCTAATAATATATTATCTACTTAATTATTAGATAGAAACCTATTAACTTTATTCACTGAGTGAGAGCAGATGGTCCCAAATTAACTAGTGAATATGTTCACGAATCTTAAAAAAATGTGTCAAAGAATGCTTCCAATAAGCACACGTGGGAACTTTTTATCCTCCAGACTGCATTCTGAAAATGTGACGGTAGGCACAGTAATCTTTATAAAGGAGATGAGGTAGGCTACTGCACTAGACAACAGTGAGGCCTATACTGGGTGAGGTACCCATGTTTTTCAGCATGATGATTGCTTATCATAGCATTCAACTCTCACAATCTGTCATGTGGCTGATATGGTGAGTATTAGAGCAATTTATCTGGGTCAAATTGCTGACTGAAATTCATAAAAATGCAAATATATTACTTAAGAAAGTTAACACACTAAGTCACAGAATGCATTAATAATTTACCATGTATTATGTTATCCTAAAGTTCTCATAATTGATCTGTTGACACAGCACTTAGAAGATACATTCACCTGCATTTTTAATAACAGGTTTCTCAACTCAAGATTCAGATCAGAGCAGATCAGATCAGTCCTTCAGTCATGTCCGACTCCTTGTGACCCAATGAATCGCAGCACGCCAGGCCTCCCTGTCCATCACCAACTCCCGGAGTTCACTCAGACTCACTTCCATCGAGTCAGTGATGCCATCCAGCCATCTCATCCTCTGTCGTCCCCTTCTCCTCTTGCCCACAATCCCTCCCAGCATCAATCTTTTCCAATGAGTCAACTCTTCGCATGAGGTGGCCAAAGTACTGGAGTTTCAGCTTTAGCATCATTCCTTCCAAAGAAATCCCAGGGCTGATCTCCTTCAGAATGGACTGGTTGGGTCTCCTTGCAGTCCAAGCAACTCTCAAGAGTCTTCTCCAACATTTCAAACAGTTCAAACTTCTCCAACAGTTCAAAAACATCAATTCTTCGGCACTCAGCCTTCTTCACAGAAGAAGCCCCCAAAAATAAAGTCTGACACTGTTTCCACTGTTTCCCCATCTATTTCCCATGAAGTGATGGGACCGGATGCCATGATCTCCATTTTCTGAATGTTGAGCTTTAAGCCAACTTTTTCACTCTCCACTTTCACTTTCATTAAGAGGCATTTTAGTTCCTCCTCACTTTCTGCCATAAGGGTGGTGTCATCTGCATGTCTGAGGTTATTGATATTTCTCCTGGCAATCTTGATTCCAGCTTGTGTTTCTTACAGTCCAGTGTTTCTCATGATGTACTCTGCATATAAGTTAAATAAGCAGGGTGACAATATACAGCCTTGACGTACTCCTTTTCCTATTTGGAACCAGTCTGTTGTTCCATGTCCAGTTCTAACTGTTGCTTCCTGACCTGCATACAAATTTCTCAAGAGGCAGATCAGGTGGTCTGGTATTCCCATCTCTTTGAGGATTTTCCACTGTTTATTGTGATCCACACAGTCAAAGGCTTTGGCATAGTCAGTAAAGCAGAAGTAGATGCTTTTCTGGAACTCTCTTGCTTTTTCCATGATCCAGCAGATGTTGGCAATTTAATCTCTGGTTCCTCTGCCTTTTCTAAAACCAGCTTGAACATCAGGAAGTTCACGGTTCACATATTGGCTGAAGCCTGGCTTGGAGAATTTTGAGTATTACTTTACTAGCGTGTGAGATGAATGCAATTGTGCAGTAGTTTGAGCATTCTTTGGCATTGCCTTTCTTTGGGATTCGAATGAACACTGACTTTTTCCAGTCCTGTGGCCACTGCTGAGTTTCCCAAATTTGCTGACATATTGAGAGCAGCACTTTCACAGCATCATCTTTCAGGATTTGGAATAGCTCAACTGGAATTCCATCACCTCCACTAGCTTTGTTTGTAGTGATGCTTTCTAAGGCCCACTTGACTTCACATTCCAGGATGTCTGGCTTTAGGTCAGTGATCACACCATCGTGATTATCTGGGTCGTGAAGATGTTTTTTGTACAGTTCTTCTGTGTATTCTTGCCCCCTCTTCTTAATATCTTCTGCTTCTGTTAGGTCCATACCATTTCTGTCCTTTATCGAGCCCATCTTTGCATGAAATGTTCCTTTGGTATCTGTAATTTTCTTGAAGAGATCCCTAGTCTTTCCCATTCTTTTGTTTTCCTCTATTTCTTTGCAGTGATTGCTGAAGAAGGCTTTCTTATCTCTTGCTATTCTTTGGAACTCTGCATTCATATGTTTATATCTTTCCTTTTCTCCTTTGCTTTTCACTTCTCTTCTTTTCACAGCTATTTGTAAGGCCTCTCCAGACAGCCATTTTGCTTTTTTGCATTTCTTTTCCATGGGGATGTTCTTAATCCCTGTCTCCTGTACAATGTCACGAACCTCATTCCATAGTTCATCAGGTACTCTATCTATCAGATCTAGGCCCTTAAATCTATTTCTCACTTCCACTGTATAATCATAAGGGATTTGATTTAGGTCATACCTGAATGGTCTAGTGGTTTTCCCTACTTTCTTCAATTTCAGTCTGAATTTGGCAATAAGGAGTTCATGGTCTGAGCCACAGTTAGCTCCTGGTCTTGTTTTTGCTGACTGTATAGAGTTTCTCCATCTTTGGCTGCAAAGAATATAATCAATCTGATTTTGGTGTTGACCATCTGGTGATGTCCATGTGTAGAGTCTTCTCTTGTGTTGTTGGAAGAGGGTGTTTTTTATGACCAGTGCATTTCCTTGGCAAGATTATTCTAACTCAATTCTTGATTTCTACCTCTGCACAATCCACCCACCACCTGTTATGGACTGAGTGTTTGTGACCCCCAAAATCATTTATTGATGATTTTATTCCCAATGTGATTGTATTAAGAAGTGGGAGCCTGGAAGACATTAGGTTTAGATGAGCTTTTGAGGATGGATCCTCACCCTGCCTTAATGATGGAATCATTGCCTGTGTAAGAAGAGGAAGAGACACCAGATCATCCTCTTTCCACCATGTGAGAACACAGTCATCAGGACTGTGTGTGCCCAGAAGGAAGCTTTTATTTGAAACCAGGGAAAGGGCACCCATTAGAACCAACCCTTGCTGGTACCCTGATCTTGACCTTTCAGGCTCCTGAACCCCAAGAAAATAAATTTCTGTTGTTTAAGTCACCCAATCTATAGTATTTCACTATAACTGTTTGAGCTGACTAGACACCTCCCAGAGAAGGCAATGGCACCCCACTCCAGTACTCTTGCCTGGAAAATCCCATGGATTGAGGAGACTGGAAAGCTGCAGTCCATGGGGCTGCTGAGGGTCAGACACGACTGAGTGACTTCATTTTAACTTTTCACTTTCATGCATTGGAGAAGGAAATGGCAACCCACTCCAGTGTTCTTGCCTGGAGAATCCCAGGGATGGGGGAGCCTGGTGGGCTGCCGTCTATGGGGTCGCACAGAGTCAGACATGACTGAAGCGACTTAGCAGTAGCAGCAGCAGACACCTCCCACTGACCCAGTTTCTCAAGCCAAGAAACTGGGAATCATCATTTATACCTTTATGTTCTCTGTATCTCATATCTAAACCAATAGCAAGTTCTTTGGACTATTTTATTACTGTTTCCCTGATGAAGACTTTCCAATGGCTTGTCCTAGAATAGTAATGCAATCTAAATAATCATTATAACTCATATTTACCTTTCAGGCCTTCCCTTATCACTCCCCTCTTGATTCACACATTTCAGTCACACTAACATTTCTGTTATATGCCTCAGAAAGTCTATTTGTAACTAAGACTCCATATGCCCTCCTTCTTTGCCTGGAAGGCTCTTCTTGAACATCTTCTTATAGCTATCTCATCTTGTCATTTTTTTCTCAGTGGATGGTCCTGCTGTCCAAAGAGCATTTTTCTGACCATGCTAGCTAAAATGCTCCCAATACTACACCTGTCATACTCTGTTTCCTTCTGGTAATTTTTCACTATCTGAGTGATTATTACTTTTCATTTCTTTGCATATCTTATTGCTGTCTCACTTTTCAAAATATATCCAATATGATGTGGATTTATTTATCTTATTAGTTTCCCTATTCCCAATGTGTACAACAGCACCTAATACATCATAAATGATTCAAAAAGGCAATTTAATCAGCATGCTAAAATATACTAATTAATTCTATGACACAATCTAAAGGAACTTTGTTGACCAAATATATGTATGATATTCAATACAAAATCATCTTTCCAGTCAAATATTTAAATCAGTAAAGAAATATTTAAATAAAGCATAGCAAGATAATAGCAGCATTTGCCCTTATATTTGTAAACTGTTCAGCCTCTTTGATATTTTCTGAATAGAGGCAAATAAGTGATAACATTTTTACAATATACCATAAAATAATTTTCAGTTAATGTATATTTCAGTAAAACATGTTTACTAATATAACTGTGACAAATTTAAAAGGAGAACAATTATATTCATTAATAAACTCCTCCTCCCCCATACAGACACAGATTGGGAAAAAGTAATTACCATTCAATATTAGTTAAGTTATCCAATCGTGCATTCCTTTCATAAGCATATATGAGTTAATGACTATGTATGAGGGTGAGACTGGATTTCATATTAGGAAGCGAAGATATTTGTAAGTGATACAGCCCTGTCCTCAAGGAAATTCATCTAGGTAAAGAGACATGAAAATAAGTGACTGAAATGCAGTGGAGCTGCACAGACAAAAATAGATGTATATCTTGGCTAATCTGGAATTATATGGGAGGAGGTTTCTGATAGCTGAAATGCTTTGGGGAGAGCGAGAAAGTGACTCTGAGCTGAATTTTAAAGATGACTAGATGGGGATTGGGGGCAGGAGATGAAGGGGACGACAGAGGATGAGATGGCTGGATGGCATCACTGACTCGATGGACGTGAGTCTGGGTGAACCCTGGGAGTTGGTGATGGACAGGGAGGCCTGGCGTGCTGCAATTCATGGGGTCGCAAAGAGTCGGACACGACTGAGTGACTGAACTGAACTGAACTGAGATGTTAGTAAGGCAAAGGAGGAAGGAGTCAGTCTATGTAGGGAGTGATGTGAATGGCAAAAGTATACAACAAAAATATGAGACGAAGACAATAAGTAAAATGGCAAAAAAAGAAAAAAGTATGAGATGAAGGAAAAGCATGCTGGGCTCTGATTAGATAGTGCCTTGTCTTCACTTCTTTGTTCATTAGTCTTCCATTTATTGTCTAAGCAAATATTTCAGAAGCTCGTGTCACGTTCAATGCAGGGCACTTAATCATAAAGAGTTTGAACTTTGCATTATAAGTGTGGACAATAGATTTTATGATGGCTTGAATTTTAGGATGCATTACTCTGGCATTTTGGGGGAGAGATAAATTGAACAGTTTAGGACTGTAGGCAGGGAGACTGTGTAATAATCCATGCAAAAGTTGACAGTAGTCTACCTTAAGGCAGTGGTAATAGAATAGAGAAAATGAGACAGATTTAAGAAATATCTAAGAGAAAACAGATTTTACAAGGGAGAGAGAGAAGTAATTGTCTCCTTGAAGTGTGCAAGAAGAGTTTATTAACCTTTATCTTTTATCAGCTCCTTAATAGCTTGAAAGGCAAAGGTTTTGTAAAATGGTACGAACTGTCAAATTTAGGTGCTTCAGCTAAACTCTCTAACAAGGGGAAAAAGAAGTTTACTTCTCTTTTTCTTCTTTCCATATTGCCCTTGCACTGGTGTCAGAGTCCTACAGACATCTCTTCCTGAAGGAAAAAGTCTGTAAGACACTGCAGGTCAGAGAGGAGACAAGAACTCCCTCTCCAATCCTGTCATTGTTTATTAGTCTGTTCTTCTCTCAGTACATATATCATGAGAGTAAGTGAGAGAAGATATATATGAATATTTCACATATGCACACCTTGGGTTTTTACAATCTGCTCTTACTAAATAAGAATCAGGAAGGGGCTGTTTAATTGATGGTCTGCCCTTGGGTTGAATTTTACCTAAAGATTTCAGTACAGCATATTTTTTCATCTATAATCACCAAAACAGAAAACTGTATACTTACTGTTACAGTATGATTTTTCAGTTCAGTCAGTTCAGTTCAGTTGTGTCCAACGCTTTGTGACGCCCATAGACTGCAGAACACCAGGCTTCCTTGTTCATTAACAACTCCTGGAGTTTACTCAAACTCATGTCCATTGAGTCGGTGATATCATCCAACCATCTCATCCCCTGTCATCCACTTATCCTCCAGCCTTCAATCTTTCCCAGCATCAGGGTCTTTTTAGATGAGTCAGTTCTTCGCATCAGGTGACCAAAGTATTGGAGTTTCAGCTTCACGATCAATCCTTCCAATGAATATTCAAGACTGATTTCCTTTAGGATGAACTGGTTGGATCTCCTTGCTGTTCAAGGCACTCTCAAGAGTCTTCTCTAACACCACTGTTCAAAAGCATCAATTCTTCGGCGCTCAGCTTTCCTTATAGTCCAACACTCACATTCATACACAACCACTGGAAAAACCATAGCTCTGACTAGACATACCTTTGTTGGCATAGTAATGTCTCTGCTTTTTAATATACTGTCTATGTTGGTCATAACTTTCCTTCCAAGGAGCAAGCATCTTTTAATTTCATGGCTGCAATCACCATCTGCAGTGATTTTGGAGCCCCCCAAAATAAAGTCTGTCACTGTTTCCACTGTTTCCCTGGCTATTTGCTATGAAGTGATGGGGCCAGATGCCATGATCTTAGTTTCCTGATAGTTGAGTTTTAAGCCAGCTTTTTCGCTCTCCTCTTTCACTTTCATTAAGAGGCTCTGTAGTTCTTCTTCACTTTCTGCCATAAGGGTGGTGTCATCTGCATATCTGAGGTTATTGATAGTTCTCCCACCAATCTTGATTCCAGCTTGTGTTTCATCCAGCCCATCATTTCTCATGATGTACTCTGCATATAAGGTAAATAAGCAGGATGATGCTGTGAAACTGCTGCACTCAATATGCTAGCAAATTTGGAAAACTCAACAGTGGCCACAGGACTGGGAAAGGTCGGTTTTCATTCCAATCCCCAAAAAAAGGTAATGCCAAAGAATGCTCAAACTACAGCACAATTGCACTCATCTCACACGCTAGTAAAGTAATGCTCAAAATTCTCCAAGCCAGGCTTCAGCAATACATGCACCAAGAACTTCCTGATGTTCAAGCTGGTTTTAGAAAAGGCAGAGGAAGCAGAGATCAAATTGCCAACATCCACTGGATCATGGAAAAAGCAAGAGAGTTCCAGAAAAGCATCTATTTATGCTTTTTTGACTATGCCAAAGCCTTTGACTGTGTGGATCACAATAAACTGTGGGAAATTCTGAAAGAGATGGGAATACCAGACCACCTGATCTGCCTCTTGAGAAATCTGTATGCAGGTCAGGAAGCAACAGTAAGAACTGGACATGGAACAACAGACTGGCTCCAAATAGGAAAAGGAGTCCGTCAAGGCTGTATATTGTCACCCTGCTTATTTAACTTATATGCAGAGTACATCATGAGAAACGCTGGACTGGAAGAAACACAAGCTGGAATCAAGATTGCTGGGAGAATATCAATAACCTCAGATATGCAGATGATACCACCCTTATGGCAGAAAGTGAAGAGGAACTAAAAAGCCTTTTGATGAAAGTGAAAGTGGAGAGTGAAAAAGTTGACTTAAAGCTCAACATTCAGAAAATGAAGATCATGGCATCCAGTCCCATCACTTCATGGGAAATAGATGGGGAAACAGTGGAAACAGTGTCAGACTTTATTTTTTTGGCCTCCAAAATCACTGCAGATGGTGACTGCAGCCATGAAATTAAAAGACGCTTACTCCTTGAAAGGAAAGTTATGACCAACCTAGATAGCATATTCAAAAGCAGAGACATTACTTTGCCAACAAAAGTCCGTCTAGTCAAGGCTATGGTTTTTCCTGTGGTCATGTATGGATGTGAGAGTTGGACTGTGAAGAAGGCTGAGTGCCGAAGAATTGATGCCTTTGAACTGTGGTGTTGGAGAAGACTCTTGAGAGTCCCTTGGACTGCAAGGAGATCCAACCAGTCCATTCTGAAGGAGATCAGCCCTGGGATTTCTTTGGAAGGAATGATGCTAAAGCTGAAACTTCAGTACTTTGGCCACCTCATGTGAAGAGTTGACTCATTGGAAAAGACTCTGATGCTGGGAGGGATTGGGGGCAGGAGGAGAAGGGGACAACAGAGGATGAGATGGCTGGATGGCATCACTGACTCAATGAACGTGAGTCTGAGTGAACTCCGGGAGTTGGTGATGGACAGGGAGGCCTTGCGTGCTGCGATTCATGGGGTCGCAAAGAGTCGGACACAACTGAGCGACTGAACCGAACTGAAGCAGGATGACAATATACAGCCTTGAAATACTCCTTTCCCGATTTGGCACCAGTCTGTTGTTCCATGTCCAATTCTAATTGTTGCTTCCTGATCGCCACACAGATTTCTCAGGAGACATGTCAGGTGGTCTGTCATTCCCATCTCTTTAAGAATTTTCCACAGGTTGTTGCTATCCACACAAAGACTTTGGCATAGTCAATAAAGCAGAAATAGATTTTTTTCTGGAACTCTGTTGCCTTTTCGATGATCCAGTTGATGTTGGCAATTTGATTTAATTTCAAGCATATTTTTAATATTTATGTAAGAAAACTTACTTTATTTATAAAGATAGATACAGAGTCCCAATACATAACTTGAACTTAAAAAAAAAAATAGTTGTCCTTAAAACAGAAAATTCCAATGAATTTTTTTTTCTAATAAAGAGCATCTCACCAGACTATTGTAACAATTGGACTAATTTCTGATTAATGAATGATTTTAATTTAATTATCTGTAAGTCCAGATAAGGTTACATTCACAAATCCAGAAGTATCTTGTCTCCTTTTTTATAAATATAGTATTCATATATATAAAACCAAATTTGAATTCCTAATGAATATTTATTTCTAAGTATAATTTTAAGATTGTACAGGTAGAAAGATTCAAGTTGTGTATTTTGGATGAATTATATATTTTTCTCTCTTCTACTCTGATAACATTGAGTTTTGCTCATTATTTATTTTCATTTAATAATATTCTGGAAAAACTCTAATTTAGATATTTCCCTTCTAAAGGCTATTACATTGTGCAAGTAGATGATCTCAAGTATGTCTTTAATATAAATCTACAGAAATCTTAAGTTAAATAATTCCAAAGGCTTTCTGTTGGTTAAATAAAATTGTAAAACTTTAGATATTACATCAGAATCTATGATTGATAATTCCCATAGATTATAAACTAAAATAATTTTTACTTTAAGTGTTTTTAATCACATGATTGAGAGTGCAACTTAGGTATTGAAGCAGTAGAGTGATTGTAATACTTTTTGGTACCTTCATTTTTAAAATGATATATTTAAATTAAGTATGTTTATTTTATCCACAAAATGGCAAGAAACTGACTAGAATAGATAGTACAAAAATGAATTAAAATAGCAATGGCAAAGATTGAGTGAACTCTAGACCATATGTGGGATGCAGGCTGTTTCATTATATTTATTTAATTTATTTTTTTTATACTTTTTTTAAAAATTTTATTTTATTTTTAAACTTTACATAATTGTATTAGTTTTGCCAAATATCAAAATGAATCCGCCACAGGTATACACGTGCTCCCCATCCTGAACCCTCCTCCCTCCTCCCTCCCCACACCATCCCTGTGGGTCGTCCCAGTGCACCAGCCCCAAGCATCCAGTTTCATTATATTTAAAATTAAGGAGCACTAAGAATTTTTAGACTATATTTCTACAGGATGTAAAATATAGATATATGTCATTTTACTTGAAGTGCCTCCAGGTAGATAGGTAGATGAGTGTAGATACCTACCTTTATAGCTCTATATAGATATGGATATCCTGTCTGGACAGTTTTGGAGTTTTATTTGATATTTAGTATGCAGAAGTGAAGAGGTGTCTATGCAACATTCAGTCAGCTTGCATGCTTTATGTTCTGTAAAGGTCATTTCTGGGAGACTGACCTCCTCTGTAGGTTGGAGTAGAAAGGTGGGGAATAGCAGACCAGCCTACTTTTAAATATACACACCACCACCAGCAGGCTGCCAAAATGTCTAAGAGTCTATTATTTAGGATGTTGGGCTGCTCAGTGGTAAAGCACGCACCTGCAATGCAGGAGACACAGAAGACAAGGGTTTGATTCCTGGGTCAGGAAGATCATCTGGAGGAGGGCATGGCAACCCATTCCAGTATTTTTGCCTGGGGAATCCCATGGACAGAGGAGTCTAGAGGGCTATGGTCTATGGAGTCACAAAGAGTTGGACATGACTGAAGCGATTAAGCAGCAGAGCAGTGAATATATTAACTGTGATGGGTAACACAAAAAGTTCAGTGCTTTGTGAAGTATACAGAGCTATAAAAGTGTAACGTATTATCAGCACGTAAGTCATACTTTGTCATTTATTGTTTTTATTGTGTCCACCAAAAAAAAGAATATTAATTTATCTAAAAAAGATGTTTTAAAAAGTTATACTTGAAGATATAAAAGCCATAACTAATAATGAAATGTTATAAATATCAAAAAGTATCTACTTAAATATCTTATCAATAAAGATTGGTACATGTATTTTTGTTAGTTTTCCAATAGAATTTCAGTGTATCATAATTTAGTGAATTTCAGAAAGTTTAGATAGTACATTATATTCTTAGTTTCCTCTGTGTTTTAAATGTAACTGTAATATCAAAATTCGAAATCTATTTTACTTAGGCATAGTCTTAATAATTAAAGGTATTCAATAACTGTAAGCTTGTAGTGTGTAACAGATTACTATTCTATGAAGAACAGTATGATCTCTTGGGCAGTTTTTCTGTGTGGAGTTTTACCGATAATATATTTCAGGACACTGGTAATAGAAAAAGGAACAAAGGAAAATATTGCATCATCATCTCTCGGGTATTGTACAATGCAAATTTTATCAGTTCTTTTCTAAAGCAAACACAAACCTCTCACCTATTAGACATGATAAATTAACATAAAAGATACACTGGAGTCCAAAGAGAAAATGGAAGAGATAGTATTACCCACTGGAA
Source organism: Bos indicus x Bos taurus (assembly GCF_003369695.1). Lineage (NCBI taxonomy): Eukaryota > Metazoa > Chordata > Mammalia > Artiodactyla > Bovidae > Bos > Bos indicus x Bos taurus. The sequence goes on along the minus strand of NC_040076.1, from coordinate 34,375,580 downwards.
TGTCCAAGCACAATGCAAGAACTTGGATCATTTTTATTCTGTGCAACAAAAGAGGCATAAAAACCATTGCAAGTTCACCACACGTAGTCTCTTTATTTGTACATTATTTCTATTTGAGAAGTATTCTTTGATATATTAAATAATTGTAGTATTCCACCCAAAATAGTACAATTCTATTTACTGAGTCCATTTTCTATTAAGTCTTAAAACACCTTTGAAAGTTATTTCATTCAGAAAAAAATTCCATATAGCACAAATTGGAAATGAAGTATCTAAATTTAAAAAAAAAAGGCAGGAGTGACAATTAGAAAGTAAATGGCACCTGAAAGTATCACAACACCTTTTTTTGCTAATCTGCTGTACTCCAATACAAAATAAAAACTTAAAAAAAAAAAACAAAAAAAAAAACAAAAACAAGATAGATGGCTTTCTACAATGTCAAAGAAAGGAAAAGTAGCTTGGTTTTTTATCTGTGGTCCCAAGGGGAAGAAAATTGTTTCATTAAGAAGATATTCAGTTCAATAAGGGTCTGAAATTTCTATAATTGAAAATTTCAATTGAATTTATGGTTTAATTCAATCATCCAGCTCAAAAAATCTATAAACTTGAGATAATCATGTTTCTCCTTTAAGCAGATCACACATTAAGATAAAACTTTCCAATATGTGATAAAAATTATGCTGGATAAAATACAATAATTTATCCCTTAAAAAAAAGGTATGCTGCTACAAAAGTAAGGGAATTGTAACAATCACCAAACATACAAGAAATGCAAGTCAAGAGCTATTATAAAGTAACAGGAAGCTTTTAATTGCCTGAGTATTATGTATGAGGCAAGGCCTGAATAGTAGGTTAAATCAGAAAATTCTTATTTGGAAAAGTTTTTTTTTTTTTTTTTCTTCCAGTTGGGTAAAACTAAAAAAATACTAAAATTCAGAATATGTTTGGGACACTTTTCTTTCTTTCTTTTTTTTTGCCTAAAATCCCAACTCTCTCTCTTCTGGGATTTCCTAAAAATAGTCTACTGTCAAATATACTTGACATAAAAATTGACTGTATTTTGTACTGCTAGAACTATAAGCTAATGATCTAGTTGAAAGTTATCTTAGGCAGGTCTTTGCCCCTACTTACCTGAGAGAAGCTAATCAAATAGTCTAAGAGAAAAAGAAAAGACTTCAAAATATCTCTAAGATTTAATTTTAAGAATAGATGGTTAACCAAAATGATAAGTATACAATAGTTATCCTGAGTGAAAGTTAACTGAAACAAAAATTTTATAGTCCAAATTCTAGTTATAAGATCAATAAGAAGAGGTTGGATACATTCCCTTTTATTAATAAAATATCAAAAATTGAACTTAAAAATAAAACATTGCAATATTTAAAAATTAATAAACACTATTTAGAAATAAATCCAGCAAAAGTTGTACAAGAGCTATATTGTAATAAATTAAATATCTATATAAGCCATTGGAAAAGTCAGTATTATGAAGATATTTGTATTCCACAGATTGACTTAGAGGTTTGGTTCAGTGTCAATGAAATAGTAACCAGCTATTTTGTGGAAATTGATATGAACCATGTGGAAGCAAAATTTTCCTATGAAAGAAGTTCAAGGAAGGAGAGGATATATTAAATAGTTTTATTAAATAAAACATGGTATTACTGCTCAAGTACAAATACATGGAACAATTTATTTATTAAAATATAAGAAATGGCATTACAGATCATAAAATAGAAGATGGACTCCTCTAGTATCTTTGATTCCAATATAAGATTCACCTGTCAGACACAGTTTTTCTTTGTATTCTTTGGTGAAAATTCTTTAACATTTTCCATACCTTTACTCTGGTTTTCAGCAAAATTGCCATGCTTCATCTAGGCATGATTTGTTTTGCATTTATCTAACTGAGCTCATTGTGATTGGTATCACTTAGCAAAATTTTGATAATTCCCAACCACTATGTCTTCAAATATTATATCTTTTAAATTTTTATTCTGTCTTCTCTGAGACTCCAATTGAAATGTATGACAAACATTTCACTAAAACCTCTTGTCTCTTATACATTTTTTATGCATTCTTTTAATCACTTCAATCTTTTTTCTCAGCACTTCTTCTGTTGTATATTCTCATTTTCTTTTTTTTTCCAGCTTTGACTAATCTCTTAATTTCATCCTTCACAGTCTTAGTTTCTGTTACTTGTATATTTCAACTCTAGGAATTTCACTTGGTTCTTTTTGAAATATTAAGACTCCTGACAGGATTATAAAACTCCTCTAGGATTTTTTCAACATTTTAAGCAGAATTTTATTTGTTTAATACATGATATACTTTCCTCATCTACATTCCCTATGAATCTATCTCTAATATCAAATTGTCTATCTCTATATGTGCAGTTATTTTTGATTAAATGTTGGAAGTTGTAGATAAAAATAGTAGAGATAATTTGAGTTCCAAAATAATTTTAGTTTTTCACATTTTTATTTTCTTCTCCAAGAGGACTAAAGCCAACAGCAATCTCAAATCAACTTAATCCAATCTAGTTTTGAAATAATTTGAAGCTATGCTTCAGTCTTAGTCAGGATGGTTAGTTTCCAGTTAACCTGTACACCTAAGGTGTAGAACATCGCTTTTCTTTCATAGTGCTTATTGGGTTTATCAGTGCTCTTACTTCTTGGTAGGTCATAAATTTCAATTTTTGTCCTTTTAGCCTTGTGATTAAAGTTTCTCTCAAATTCTAAACCTCATAAGATAGAAAAAAGTCACCAAGTATTTGTAGAATTCTTTTTTCTTTCATATTTCAATTCTGCTTCTGCTTATAACCATGTAGCTGTATATATTATAACATATTTAGATATATATTTTCTAGATTTTCTATTTATTCTCATTATAAGAATTTGTTCAAGTTAACCTAATTCATTGTTATAGGGAAAATAACTCTAATTAAACTTCTAAAAAAAAATTTGGACCTGAAAACCAGATACTGCTCCTAACATTTCACTAGAGTTGAACTGTTTTACATAACTATATTTTAAGACCATAAAAGTCTGTAAGCTAAACATTTTTCATATACTTGCTGTAGATTCATTCATTTTTATTGTTAAATGGGCATCCAAACAATATTATTGCTAATATAAATTAATGACTCAGTTGAAATATGGATAAGTTCTACTAACTTTAACCATTAACATTGCTTCCCAGGTCTACCAATTGGTTTCAACAGAAAAATGTGTACTCCAACATCTTCTGCTGACCTTTTCATTTTCTTAAAAACCAATTTACTTGCAGATAGGGACAGAAAGTCAGGGTGTGCATACTGGTGAGAATTATGAAACAAAGATTAATGAATGGTGCTTGTCAAAGATTTGCTGAAGTCATGTATTTTGCACAGACTTCCTGATACAGCAGTCATGCATTCACTCATTCTATAGCATTTAGGACATAAAAATGGAATCATGCCAGATGAGTGAGCTAAGGAATTGCGAGTGCCTGAATGGAGCAATGCATTCCACATACTTCACCTTAATCAAGCCTGGCAAATCACCCTTCCTAGACCTCATTTTTCCCTCTGTCAGCTGAATATGAGTAACAGTTCTAAGATATAAAAGATAGGAATGGTATGTAAAATACTTCAACTTTTAATTTATTCTGAATGCTTTCTTTGAATTTTCAGCATGTTTGCTATGGTGCAAATAGGTAATTTAAGAGAAGTCAATCTGCATTTTAAAGACTAATCATAGACACATTTAAAATGATCATATAAACTGTACTTATTTACAGTACCAATATATGGACTTTTGTGTTTGTTGGTATCAGATGAATAATTTTGAGAATATTGTAAGCAAGATTTTAAGTTTTCATTGTAGCTCACTGTTCTCTTTACATACATTAAGGGAACTGTATCCTTATTAGCCTCTAACTAAAATATTAGTAGCTTAATTTGGATGTCATTCCAACTATACATTGATAACCAATTGCTATTCCAATATTCAAGCCTTGAAGATTCATAATACATCCTGTGATATCATTTCCTTTCATTGATCAAAAAGATTAGCAAGAATGTTGGGCAGTAACAAAAATCTTTCTCTATAGAGGAAGACACTTGTTATCTAGAGTAGAAATCACAGATTCAAGATACATTTAGATCTCCATCAAAATATCACCTCTGCTTTAGGGTTATTTTATTTAAAAAATATTTACTCACCATTTGGAGAGAAACATTCAGTTGCTTTTTGATCTTTTATTTAGAAGGCAAAACAAACAAACAAAAACAAAACCCATATATACAAAGAATAGACTGGTGGTTGTCAGAGGTGAGAAGAGTTGGGAACTGGGTAAGAGGAGTGAAGGGGGCAACAGTATGAACATCCAGTAATAAAGTAAAGAAGTATTGGGATGTAATGCACCGCGTGCTGACTACAGTTAATAATACTTTATTTTATTTCATATTAGATAGTTGCTAAGAGAGTAAACCTTAAAAACTCTCATTACACACAAAAAAGTATAACTATATGGTGATGGAACCGTATTATCTGATATAACTGATATATCCAAAAATATAAAAAAATATGCATTTTGTATGTATCAACATCTTATTTACTAGGCATTTAAATTTCCTCTACATCCATACACACCAAGAAAACCAGAATTGAAAGACACACATGCACCCCAATGTTCATCGCAGCACTGTTTATAATAGCCAGCACATGGAAGCAACCTAGATGTCCATCAGCAGATGAATGGATAAGAAAGCTGTAGTACATATACACAATGGAGTATTACTCAGCCATTAAAAAGAATACATTTGAATCAGTTCTAATGAGGTGGATGAAACTGGAGCCTATTATACAGAGTGAAGTAAGCCAGAAAGAAAAACACCAATACAGTAACTAATGCTATATATGGAATTTAGAAAGACGGTAATGATAACCCTGTAAGTGAGACAGCAAGAGAGACACAGATATATAGAAGAGTCTTTTGGACTCTGTGGGAGAGGGAAAGGGTGGGATGATTAGGGAGAATGGCATTGAAACATGTATAATACCATATATGAAACGAGTCTCCAGTCCAGGTTCGATGCAGGATACAGGATGCTCGGGGCTGGTGCACTGGGATGACCCAGAGGGATGGTACAGGGAGGGAGGTGGGAGGGGGGTTCAGGATGGGGAACACGTGTACACCTGTGGCAGATTCATGTTGATGTATGGCAAAACAAACACAATATTGTAAAGTAATTAACCTCCAATTAAAATAAATAAATTTATACTAAAAAATTTAAGTCGTTAGAAGTGTTTGTGATAAGATGAGAATAAAATTTTAACTCTCTCAACTTTACATCACTATTTACATATTTTTAGAATTAAAATTATGCTAGAGGTTCATGAAGTGATGACAAATTCAGTGAAGTTAGAGAACAATAAAATATAAAAATAAAAACATATTATATATTAAAGCAATAAGCTCACTGAGGTATTTGTGAGTTACAGCTGCTGAGGGACTAGATATTTGATAGTGTTACATAGGAAGATTTTTAACAGTTATGTTTCTAAATGACAAGAAAAAATTTTGTCTTTGACTCTGAGATTATTTATCTCACAAAATAATAATATAAGAATAATAATTTAACTCCCCTCTCTTTCCCAGCCACCCTTACAGCTTGCTTCAGCAAACAGTTGACCTGGAAAACAGAATGTGCCACCCCATGCAGAGTCATAGTGAGATGTTAACAGGTGAATAGGATGAAAGAGTTGATGGTTGTAATCGAGTAGGAAGGTTTCTAAGATGACCCCCAAGATTCCAGGTCCCTAGTGTACACATACATGTTCTCTGTTATTAAATCAACAGTCCATTCTAAAGGAGATCAGTCTTGGGTGTTCTTTGGAAGGAATGATGCTAAAGCTGAAACTCCAGTACTTTGGCCACCTCATGCGAAGAGTTGACTCACTGGAAAAGACTCTGATGCTGGGAGGGATTGGGGACAGGAGGAGAAGGGGACGACAGAGGATGAGATGGCTGGATGGAATCACCAACTCGATGGACGTGAGTCTGAGTGAACTCCAGGAGTTAGTGAGGGACAGGGAGGCCTGGTGTGCTGAGATTCATGGGGTCGCAAGGAGTCGGACACGACTGAGCGACTGAACTGAACTGAATCTAGGTTTGGTTATGAAAAGCTTTTGCAGTCACAATTAAATTTCCTAAATTGATAATAAATCAATTATCTCTAAGTTAGGAAGATAATCTAAGGGGACTGATGTGGTCAGGTGAGGATTTTAAAAAAACAGATTTTTCTTTAGCTTATTGAAGGAAAGAAAAATCAAAGATTTGAAACCCAAGAAAAATATAATTTTTATTGTTGAGTTGAAGATAGATGTGGCACATGACAAGGAATGCTTATGGTCTCTAGAAGCTGCGAGTAGCCACTGGCTGATAGCCTACAAGTAAACAGGAATCTCAGTCCTTCAAGCACATGGAACTGAATTTTGGCAACAAGAATAACTTGGAAGAAAAATTTTCCCCAATGTCTGTGGGTGAGAATTCATATTGGCCAATGTTTTTATACCTTTTGGCAGTACCATGAGCAGAGAACCCAGGACATCATGCTGGATTTCTGACCTAGAGGACTAAGAGCTAATAATTGAATACTTTTTAAGCCATTATAGCAATGGTAATTAATTTTGCAGTGAACAAAAACTAACACATATGGAAATCATGCCTCACTTTTGCTTTTAAATTTGAGGAATGTATTACCTTCTGTATTTATTTGATCCCAAAGTCTAACTTATTTGTTACTTATAAATAAAACACAGGCATGCAGTACCACAGAGCAATACGTAGCATTCTGAAAAGCACACTAAAAAGACTTGAACATTGTTTACTCTTTATCTATTGAGTTTTTAAAGCTTTAAGTCCCTTCATTTCTGGGTTCTTCTATTTCTTTTCTTAGTGACCAATTTTTGCCAGAGTACATTTCTTTGGGTTGATAAATTAAGAGAAAATGATCAGGAACACAGATAACACTATTGCTCTTTCCAACCATTTCCCTTAGAGCCACAATTCAATAGGCACATGATGTGCCTTCTGATTTATTATAGAAGATAATTTTATCAGATGTTTTACATAGTAATAACCAGGTGCCAGAGTCTTCCAACTTGTTGTATTTGTTTGTCCTCTGCCTATCAATTGACAGCTAATCCAGAAACAAATTAGAGATTTTATAACAGTACCTTCTTAAAGATAGTACATCACATCATATTAGGTAGTCACTCTATCGTGTCTGACACTTTATTACCCCATGGTCCACCAGGCTTTTCTGTCCATGGGATTCTCCAGGCAAGGATACTGGAATGGGTTGCAAGTTTCTTCTCCAGGACATCTTCCTGACCAATGGATTGAACCTGAGTCTCCCATATCGCAGGCAGATTCTTTACCATTTGAGCCACCAGGGAAGCCCAATCACTTTAAATGAGGTTGATCCAACCAGTCCACTCTGAAGGAGATCAGCCCTGGGATTTCTTTGGAAGGAATGATGCTAAAGCTGAAACTCCAGTACTTTGGCCACCTCATGTGAAGAGTTGACTCATTGGAAAATACTCTGATGCTGGGAGAGATTGGGGGCAGGAGGAGAAGGGGACGACAGAGGATGAGATGGCTGGATGGCATCACTGACTCGATGGATGTGAGTCTGAGTGAACTCCGGGAGTTGGTGATGGACAGGGAGGTCTGGAGTGCTGCGATTCATGGAGTTGCAAAGAGTCGGACAAGACCGAGCAACTGAACTGAATTGCCAAAATAAGAACACTAGAATTTCAGTGGCCTGATAACACAGTAAAAGTTTATTTTTTGCTCATCCAATGATTCAGTTTTTGAACTGTGGTGATGGAGAAGATTCTTGAGAGTCCCTTGGACTGCAACAGATCCAACAGTCCATCCTAAAGGAAATTAATCCTGAATATTCATTGGAAGGACTGATGCTGAAGTTGGAACTCCAGTACTTTGGTTACCTGATTCGAAGAACTTGACTCACTGTAAAAGATCCTGATGCTTGGAAAGATTGAAGGCGGGAAAAGAAGGGGACAGCAGAGGATGAGATGGTTGGATGACATCACCAACTCGATGGACATGAGTTTGAGTAGCCTCCGGGAGTTGGTGATGGACAGAGAAGCCTGGAATGCTGCAGTCCATGGGGTTGTAAAGAGTCGGACATGACTGAGTAACTGAGTTGAATTGAATTGAATGATCTAATGTAGGGCCAGATTAACAAAGTTTAAGTGTGAGGGAGGTTGATGGAGATATAAATGTTGCATACAGTGTTTCAAGGACTGAAGCTGCTGTACACAATGCCATTTTTAGCAATTTAACTCCATGGTTTACCTGAGTGTGAGTATCAACTGATGCATGAGGGGAAAGTGTGTAATGGGATTATATGGGAAAGGTTTTATGGAGTAGGCCATGTAAGTGATGGCAGTTCTGTTTGCTAACATTCTTTTGCTTTGAATTTGGTCACATGACCACCACTAGCAATACCAGGCAGTGTAACCAAGCAGTGGGTTCATCAAGAAGAGGAAATGAGGGATTTGAGGGATGAGACAGACGTTTCTGTCTCAGTGTAACTTTCCATCTGTCCAAGCTTTTATTCAGTTATTAAGTATCTTTAAGTTGTTAAATTTCTTAATATTCTTCATTTCCTTAAGAATTATAGGTATGTGTTTCCTAACACCTGTATAGAATCTATACATGATAGTTTGTTTCAAAAATGATTCCCCATGGGTATATATACATTTATGTAATAATATGTTGAAAATTGAACTATGGATTATTAACATAAACTTTTAAAGCCTTCTTAGCAGTCCATTCTTGGGCTTCCCTTGTGGCTCAGCTGGTAAAGAATCCACCTGCAGTGCGTGAGAGACGTGGGTTTGATCCCTGGGTTGAGAAGATCCCCTGCAGAAGGGAAAGGCTACACACTCCAGTATGTTGGAATGTAGTTGATTAACAATGTTGTGTTAGTTTCAGGTGTACAGCAAAGTGATTTAGTTATACATATATATGTATATATTCTTTTTTCAAATTCTTTCCCCATTTAGATTATTATAAAGTATTGAGCAGACTTCCCTGTGCACTACAATAGGTCCTTATTGGTTATCCATTTTAAATATAGTTATCTTCCTTTGTCTGATTTACTTCACTTAGTATGATAATCTCCAGGTCCATCAATGTAGATGCAAGTGTCATTTTATTCTTTCTAATGGTTGAGTAATATTCTATTGTATATAAGTAGCACATCTTTTTCTATTCATCTGTCCATGGACATTTAGGCTGCTTCCATTTCTTGGATACTGCTAAACAGCACTACCATGAATATTGGGGTGCATGTATCCTTTTGAACTATGTTTTCCCCTGAATATATTCCCAGTAGTGAGATTGCTTGATCACATGGTAGCTCTATTTTAGTTTCTAAGGAACTAAAAAGGAGCCTCCATATTGTTCTCCATAGAGCTGTACCAATTTGCATTCCACCAACAGTGTAGGAGAATTCTCTTTTTTCTATAGCCTCTCTGGATTTTATTGTTTGTAGAATGTTTGATGATGGCCATTTTGACTGGTGTAAAGTGATACCTCATTGTAATTTTGATTTGATTTCTCTAATAATTAGTAATGTCAAGAATCTTTTCATGTGCCTAATCATGAAAAGTGGTTTCTATTCATGTGGTTAATTTGGAGAAACATATTTAAGTCTCCTGCCCATTTTTTTTTTTCAATTATTGGATTGTATGGATTTTTTTGTATTGAGCCACATGAGATATTTGTAAATTTTGAAGACTGCTCCTTTGTCAGTCACATTGTTTGCAAAAATTTTATCCAATTCATGGGTTTTCTTTTCAATTTGTTTAGGTTTCTTTTGCTGTATAAAAGTTTCTGAGTTTAATTAGGTCCCATTTGCTTATTTTTGGTTCTGTTTACATTTTACTATGAGATAGATTGAAAAGGTATTTCTGTGATTTATGTCACAGTGTGTTCTGCCTATATTTTCCTCTAAGACTCTTACAATATCCAGTCTTATGTTTGGGTCTTTAATCCATTTTGAATATAATTTTGTGGTGATATTAAAGAATGTTCTAATTTGATTTTATTACATGTAACTATCCAGATTTCTTAGCATCATTTATTGAAGAGAGACTGTCTTTTTTCCATTGTGTAGTCTTGCCTCCTTTGTTGTAGATTAATGGACTATAAGTGCCTGGGTTTATTTCTGGGTATTTTATCTCAATATTGCTTTGGTCATTTGGGATCATGGGTGTTTCCATACAAATAAAAAAAAAAATAGTTCTAGTTCTGCAAAAAATGTCACTGGTAATTTGAAATGGGTTGTATTGCATCCATAGATTCCCTTGTGTAGCATGGTAATTTTAACAATATTGATTCTTCCCATTCAAAAACAGGTATATCTCTCTGCCTGTTTTTGTCATGTTTGATTTCTTTCATCAGCATCATATAGCTTTCAGAGTATGAGTCATTTACCTGCTTACATAGGATTATTCCTAGGTATTTTATTATTTTTGATGAGATGGTAAATGAGATTGTTTCTTGAGTTGCTCTTTCTGATCCTTTGTTTTTAGTGTATAGAATTGTAACAGATTTCTGTGTATTAATTTTGTATCCTGGAATTCTACCAAAATTATTAATAGGTTCTAGTAGTTTTTTGTAGCATCTTTAGATTTTTCTATGCATAGTAACATGTCATCTGCAAATGTGACAATTTCACTTCTTCTTTTCCAATTTAGATTCCCTTTATTTCTTTTTCTTCTCTGATTGCTATTCCTAGAATGTCCAAAACTATGTTGAATAAAAGTAGAAGGAGTGGGCATCCTTGTCTTGTTCCTGATCTTAGAGGAAATGATTTCACCTTTTCACTGTTGAGAATGATGTTTGTTGTAGGCTTATCATGTATACCCTTTCTTATGTTGAGGTATATTCCCTCAGTGCCCACTTTCTGGAGAGTTTTCATCACAAATGTGTGTGTGTGTGTATTTTTTTTTTTTATAATATCTACAGAGGAGAATGTGATGCTATCTTAACTCTCCAAGAACTTTCTAGTGAGATAGTAAAATAAAACATAATAGAAAATATTATACAGTGGAAGAGGTACCATGATTATGAGAATCAGAAGAGTAACAAGTATATATATTGAGGTAAATGAGGAAAAGCTATAAAAATACAGTATACCAATGCATACATATGGAATTTAGAAAGATGGTAACGATAACCCTGTATGCGAGACAGCAGAAGAGACACAGATGTATAGAACAGTCTTTGGACTCTGTGGGAGAGGGAGAGGGGAGGATGATTTGGGAGAATGGCATTGAAACATGTATAATATCATATAAGAAATGAATCACTAGTTCAGGTTCGATGCAGGATACAGGATGCTTGGGGCTGGTGCACTGGGATGACCCAGAGGGATGGTACGGGGAGGGAGGAGGGAGGGGGGTTCAGGATGGGGAACACGTGTACACCTGTGGCAGATTCATGTTGATGTATGGCAAAACCAATACAATATTGTAAAGTAATTAGCCTCCAATTAAAATAAATAAATTTAAATTAAAAAAGAGCATTTGACATAAACTTTGAAAATTTGGTAAATATGCAGTCATATGAGAAGAGAAAATGTTTTAAAAAAGAAATATACATTCACACAATTTCTATTAGATTGCCCCTAAATAAGTTGTTGAATGAAAAATTCTTAATAATAGGATATTCTGCTGATAAACATTGATTGGAAAATTATTTTAAATTTCATAAATATTTTGGAATAAATTTTCTAAATCTATTAATGACACAGAAATTGCAAGTTAATGACATGACACAGAGATAGCAGTGAACATCAGATAATGCAAAGCTATGTGATGAGACAGAAAATACTGGCATTAAATATCAGTATAGACAACATAACTGATGATGGAGCCTATATTCTAATGTGACAGGAAGCCAACATATGTTGTCAAATATTTAATAAAGCATATATTTAACAATACTTTAGATTAAGTAGTGTAAATGTACAGAGTATGTTTACATTTTTATTGATTCATTCATTTATTCAATTGCCAATCACTAATGCTTACCATCCTAGAAAAAGTCTCATATGGATTAGAATGAAGGAGCAGCTAAATATTGTATTTCAATTCCCAAGAATGAAATTAAAAATGATTTCTTTGATTTCAAAGAATGTGAAAAGAGAAAAGGGAATTGTTCTATTCTTTTCACTTAATGGTAATACTGTTCATCATCTTTCAAATAGAACCTTATCAAATGTTCCCCAGATAGCTGTTTAAAAATCTGTCCTCTCTTCTTTCCTTCCATTGTTGCTGCTTGAGATCAGGCCCTCATATCTGCCACTGGAAATATTTTAAAACAAACTTCTAGTTGGTTTATATACAGCCAATTTATCTAGTTCCATTTGACTTGTCATGCTGCCACTCCAGCTGCCATGCTTAAAATACAAATAAATCATCCACTTACCAGTATTAAAATTGTAGACACACTGAAACCCTTAGCTAGGTCTAAAATGTAGGTATACATTTTGTAGCATAAGCCTAATCTATGTATTTCAACTTCATTTGCTACAAATCTCTCCAGTCTTCCTACTCCATCTCTTACATTGTGGTCCATGAAACTTTTTACCATCCTTAGACACATTAGGCTCTTTCATAGTCTACGGGTTGGAACAAATTAAAGACCCAGATCAGATATCATGTCCTCATTATAATATTCTTTGCAATACCCAAAAAAAGTTGTTCTGTTCTCTGTGCTCCTTTAGAACTGTATATGTATCAAAATAAAGCTATATATATATATACATATATATATATATATATATATATATTTTTTTTTTTAGCTTGCATTTTAACTTGTCTTCTGGTTCTTCTATCTTAACAGGTAAAACAAGTTGAATGTTCATTTCCATCTATTTTTCTTTTTCTTAACATCAAACATAGTCACTAGTATAAAAGAAGTAGTAACAAATGCTTGTTAAGTAAATGAATAAATTTGCTGAATTTAATGGTATAGTGAAACTCAGTTTTCACATGTGAATTTTAGAATTTAAATTTGCTACCTTTTCACTAATCAAGTTTATTTCTTTATTCTAGAGTTAAGTATAGTAGCAAGCAGAAACAAATTATGGATAAAATTCATCGACAGTAATATATTTTCTTAACTATGGATTGAGTTTTGCCTGCTGAAGTAAAATACACCCTCCTTTACCACCAATTGTGATTTGTGCCTTCTTAGTATGCCAATATAAGGACAAGGTTTAAAAATATGTTCTATATTTTTACCCTTGGAGACAGTAATTGCAAAAATCTACAGTGTTCTTGTTGAAAAATCTCAACAAAAGATCAAAATTAACTCAGAAATTGGTGAAATATAGGAATTTTAAATGTATTTTTTTCCTACAGTGGTCTTCACATTTTAGAAACTTTCATAATTAGAAACTTTTTATAGCTTTTGCCCTTTATTTTATATGATATGTTTGAAAGCTTAGATTTCTCTGTCTTTCAGACTGAGAGAGAAACTTATTCAAGATGGGTGAAAAACTGCACAGTGTATTTTACTATTTCAAGAATTCATTCTTATTAGTATCAGCATCCATCAGGAAAATTCTAGAAATGTAATGGCTACCCTTCTCCCCCAACCCCCAACAAAAATTTCCTATAGTTTATTTAGTTTTCATCTCCAAGAATTCACATTAGAAGGCTGAGAGTTCATATCATAAAGATGTAAAGAAATGGTTGATGGAGTGGAAAAGGGCAAGTGTAAACCTTTCCTACCAGCCAGGTGATTACTTTTAAACCAAATCTGCCTAATTATGGAGCTAGAAAACATAATTAGAAATGATAAAGCAGTAGTTCAGTTCAGTTCAGTTCAGTCGCTCAGTCGTGTCCGACTCTATGCGACCCCATGGATCGCAGCAGGCCAGGCCTCCCTGTCCATCACCATCTCCCGAAGTTCACTCAAACTCACATCCCTCGAGTCAGTGATGCCATCCAGCCATCTCATCCTCTGTCATCCCCTTTTCCTCCTGCCCCCAATCTCTCCCAGCATCAGAGTCTTTTCCAATGAGTCAACTCTTAGCATGAGGTGGCCAAAATATTGGAGTTTCAGCTTTAGCATCATTACTTCCAAAGAACACCCAGGGCCGATATCCTTTAGAATGGACTGGTTGGATCTCCTTGCAGTTCAAGGGACTCTCAAGAGTCTTCTCCAACACCACAGTTCAAAAGCATCATCAAAAAAGTAAGAAAGTTCCAGAAAAACATCTATTTCTGCTTTATTGACTATGCCAAAGCCTTTGACTGTGTGGATCACAATAAACTGGAAAATTCTGAAAGAGATGGGAATACCAGACCACCTGACCTGCCTCTTGAGAAACCTATATTCAGGTCAGGAAGCAAAAGTTAGAACTGGATATGGAACAACAGATTGGTTCCAAATAGGAAAAGAAGTACGTCAAAGCAGTAGTAAGGTAAGATAAATGTTATGAGAATTTATAAAGCCTATTATACTGTAGTCATGTAACATCAGTATTAGTATAAAAATAAATCTTACTAAAACTACCCAGAGCCCTCTTTGAAAGCCATTCCACTATGCCTCAAACATCTTATTGTCCTTTGTTATTGGTTCCAAAAGTATTTGTGATAGTCATTATAGTTCATTCAATGACTACTCAATTTCATATATTATTAGCCATTATTAATATAAGCTTACTTTTTTATCCCTATATTTCTAAACAACTGTGTGTTTTCCTTTTGAATGCTGGCATAATGTACAGAACACAAAATTGTATCTTATGACTAAATATACTTTATATTATACCAATTAATCTTTCTAAAATAAAATGTTATTAAATAAAACTCCTTAATATTACTGAAAAATAATAAAATAGCATTAGCTAAAACTTTTAAGAGTTATAATTCAGATTTTTTAAAGAAATAATGAGTTTTAGATATGCATATTTCCTTTCCATTCTTACCCATACATGCACATATATTGTTTTAATTATAACCATACTCCAAATTTTGTTTGTTTGATTTAACATTACATTGTATACATTTTTCATTTTGCCATACATGAGGAGTCATTTATTTGACATACTCTAATTTAAGTATTCTTCTCAATGAAGTTTTATTGTGTTTTAAATTTCAAATCTTGTAGATAATGCTTCACCCCATTTCCTTTCAAAGGTTACATTTTACATACTCTATACAAAATCAAACTGGGAAATATATCTAATAGTGAGATATCATTTTCTCACATATGTAGATTGGTCTAACCACCACCATTCAAGGTGTATACTCTCACATCATCTCAGATTTTCTCATCCTGTCTTGTTATGATCACAGCCATTCCCTCCCTGCCCACTGTCCATAACTCCTGGCAATCGCTGATCTGCTGTACACATACATACTTTGTCACTGAAAATATTTTATAAATCAAACCATACAGCTTGAAGCCTTTTAGGATTGTGGATTTTTACTAAGCATAAATGTCTTTGAAATCTGTCCAAGTTGTAGTATGCATCAATAATTCATTGTTTTTCACTCCTGACTTGTATTTAATTATATGTATGTACCACAGTGTAATTATTCACCAATTAAAGGCCATCTGAGTTGTTTCCAGCTTTTGGCTGTTACATAATTGCTATGCGTGATTTGAATCTTTGTGTGGCCATAAGTTTTTACATCTCTGGATAAATACTCAGAGATATAATTGCTGGTCGTATGGTAAATATATGCAGTTTTCCCAGAATGGATGTAACATTTTACATTCTTGTCAGGAACTTATGAGAGATCCAGTTTCTCCACATCCTTGAGAGAGTTTAGTGCTGTCATTACTTTGTAGCTGTTCTAAATAGGTATGTAATTGTTCAGAAGCATTAACATAGCAGATCTAAGATGGCTATCATTATATAGGCCTGTTTGTAAGATTGGCTCCTGGGTGGCATCTTGGAATTTGGATTTGAAAGAGTTCCTGATATTCCCAGATAAGAACAGCTCATGGTACCTGAACTCTTTGTACAATTTAGTGGGCACTGAACACTTTCTCCCCTTCTGGGAGTCTGGAATGTTGATATACTCCAGGAAGAAGACGCCTATATAATCCATTCCCAGTTAAAACCCTGAGCACTGAGTACTTAATGACCTTCCCTGATAGCATTTCACCTGTGTCGTCACACCTCTTTGACAGAGGAAGTGCATCCTGTGTGACCACAGTGGGGGAGAACTGTTATAGGTTTACATTCTACAGGGATTCTTCCCAAACAAACTTTCCCTTTGTTCACTGTACTTTTACTGTTTCACTCATAAATCACAGCACTAAGTATCCCTATATGCTGAGTAAGTGGTCTTGTGAAGCCCAACACGGTAGTAGTAATAGCTCCTTCATCTTAATTTGTATTCCTTTACTGACTAGTAGTGTTAGACACCTTTCATATGCTTGTTTTCCATTTGCATATTATCTTTAATGAAATGTCTCATTTATCTTTTAATTAGACTTTATACATATTTCAATTGAGTTGTGCAAGTTCTATATGTATTCTACATAGGAAACTCTTATCAGATATATGGTTTGCAAACATTGCCTCTCAGTTAGTTTGCAAATATTTCCTCTCAATGTGGAATTTTTCATTTTATCCTCTTAACATGGTGACAATTTTAATTTTGATGAAACAATTTATCTATTTGTTTATGATCATGTCTTTGAGGGATGTCTAAGAGTACCTCACCAAAAGCTATGACCAAGAATATTCTCATATGTTTACTTCTAAAAATTGTATAGTTTACCATTTTATACTTAAAACTGTGATATTTTAACGTAATTTTTACATGACCTGTAATACCTAGATAAAATTTTTTGGCCTACGGATATCTCGGATTTCCCTGGTGGCTCAGATGGTAAAGTTTATGCCTACAATGCGGGAGAGCTAGGTTCGATCCTGGGTCAGGAAGATCCTCTGGAGAATGAAATGGCAACCCACTCCAATACTCTTGCCTGGAAAATCCCATGGATGGGGGAGCATGGTAGGCTACAGTCCATTGGGTCGCAAAAGTCAGACATGACTGAGCGACTTCACTTTCACTTTCATGCATATATCAGTGCTCCATCTCCATTTGTTGAAAATATTATCCTTCTTTCATTTAATTCCTTTTGAAACTTAAAAAAAAAAAAAAAACAAGAACAACAACAATTGACTATAACTAAATTGTGTTGCTTCTTGGTTCTCTCTTCTGATCCACTGATATTTTGTCCTTTCCTTCATCAATATAATGTATCTTGATTGCTCTAGCTATTCAAATTTCTTAATATAGTATAATTTCTCCCACTTTATTTTCCTTTCTTCAGAATTATTTTAGCTACTCTAATTCCTTTGTCTTGAAATATAACTTTTAGAATAGTCCTGCCAAATCTACAAAATGTCTTGCTGAAGATTTTGATAAAAATTGTGTTAAACCTGTGTAATTTACATCTTTACTCTATATAGTCTTCCAATAAATAGACAAATATGTCTCTACACTTATTTATACCTCCTTTGATTTTTTATTAGGATTTTGTAGTTTTCAGAATGTAAGTTTTAGATCTGTTCTACTGGGTATGAATCTCAAAATTTCTCTTTTTTTCAAGTGATTGTAAATTGAATTATATTTTTAAATGTTGATGTCTATATATTCACTACTAAAAATACAATTGATTTTTGTATATTATCTTATATCCTGAAAACTTGCTGTTCTCTCTAATTAATTCTCAGAGTTATTTTTGTGGATTGTTTGGGATTTAAAATTCATTATGTCATCTGGAAATAGGGACAGATTTATTTCCTTTTTTCTGATCAGGATGCCTTTTTTTACCTGCTGATTTCATTCTTTTTCCCTTTGTCTTTAATTTTCAGACTTTTTAGTATGATGCATCTTGGCATATATTTTTTTTTAGTTTTATACTATTCAGATTTGCTCAGCCTCTTGAATCTGTTGGTTTGCATTGTTTTTTAAAAAATTGTTCTAAATTAAGTTATACTTGATGTACAATATTATAAAAGTTTCAGGTACACAATATAGTAATTTAATATTTTACATTTTATGAAATAATCACCACAATATCTCCAATTACCATTCTCACAAGAAAAACTTGTTACAAAGCTATTAAGTGTGTTCCCTATGTGTAGATTCAGTTCAGTTCAGTTCAGTCGCTCAGTCGTGTCCGACTCTTTGAGACACCATGAATCACAGCATGCCAGGCCTCCCTGTCCATCACCAACTCCCAGAGTTCACTGAGACTCATGTCCATCGAGTCAGTGATGCCATCCAGCCATCTCATCCTCTGTCGTCCCCTTCTCTTCCTGCCCCCAATCCCTCGCAGCATCAGAGTCTTTTCCAATGAGTCAACCTTTGCATGAGGTGGCCAGAGTACTGGAGTTTCAGCTTTAGCATCATTCCTTCCAAAGACCACCCAGGACTGATCTCCTTTAGAAAGGACTGGTTGGATCTTCTTGCAGTCAAAGGGACTCTCAAGAGTCTTCTCCAACACCACAGTTCCAAAGCATCAATTCTTCAGCGCTCAGCTGTCTTCACAGTCCAACTCTCACATCCAAACATGACCACTGGAAAAACCATACCCTTGACTAGATGGACCTTTGTTGGCAAAGTAATGTCTTTGTTTTTGAATATACTATCTAGGTTGGTCATAACTTTCCTTCCAAGGAGTAAGTGTTTTTTAATTTCATGGCTGCAGTCACCATCTGCAGTGATTTTTGGAGGCCAAAAAATAAAGTCTGACACCATTTCCACTGTTTCCCCATCTATTTCCCATGAAGTGGTGGGACCGGATGCCATGATCTTCGTTTTCTGAATGTTGAGCTTTAAGCCAACTTTTTCACTCTCCTCTTTCACTTCCATCAACAGGCTTTTTAGTTCCTCTTCACTTTCTGCTATAAGGGTGGTGTCATCTGCATATCTGAGGTTACTGATATTTCTCCCGGCAATCTTGATTCCAGCTTGTGCTTCTTCCAGTCCAGTGTTTCTCATGATGTACTCTGTATTTAAGTTAAATAAGCAGGGTGAAAATATACAGCCTTGACGTACTCCTTTTCCTATTTGGAACCAGTCTGTTGTTCCATGTCCAGTTCTAACTGTTGCTTCCTGACCTGCATACAGATTTCTCAAAGGCAGGTCAGGTGGTATGGTGTTCCCATCTTGAAGAATTTTCCACAGTTTATTGTGATCCACACAGTCAAAGGCTTTGGCATAGTCCAAAAAGCAGAAGTAGATGCTTTTCTGGAACTCTCTTGCTTTTTCCATGATCCATTGGATGTTGGAAATTTGATCTCTCGTTCCTCTGCCTTTTCTAAAACCTGTTTGAACATCAGGAAGTTCACGGTTCACATATTGCTGAAGCCTGGCTTGGAGAATTTTAAGCATTACTTTACTAGTGTGTGAGATGAGTGCAATTGTGCAGTAGTTTGAGCATTCTTTGGCATTGCCTTTCTTTGGGATTGGAATGAAAACTGACCTTTTCTAGTCCTGTGGCCACTGCAGAGTTTTCCAAATTTGCTGGCATATTGAGTGCAGCACTTTCACAGCATCAACTTTAAGGATTTGAAATAACTCCACTGGAATTTCATCACCTCCACTAGCTTTGTTCATAGTGATGCTTTCTAAGGCCCACTTAACTTCACATTCCAGGATGTCTGGCTCTAGGTCAGTGATCACACCATCGTGATTATCTGGGTCGTGAAGATCTTTTTTGTACAGTTCTTCTGTGTGGTCATGTATGGATGTGAGAGTTGGACTGTGAGGAAGGCTGAGCACCAAAGTATTGATGCTTTTGAACTGTGGTGTTGGAGAAAACTCTTGAGAGTCCCTTGGACTTCAAGGAGATCCAACCAGTCCATTCTGAAGGAGATCAGCCCTGGGATTTCTTTGGAAGGAATGATGCTAAAGCTGAAACTCCAGTACTTTGGCCACCTCATGTGAAGAGTTGACTCATTGGAAAAGACTCTGATGCTGGGAGGGATTGAGGGCAGGAGGAGAAGGGGACGACAGAGGATGAGATGGCTGGATGGCATCACTTACTCAATGGACGTGAGTCTGAGTAAACTCTGGGAGTTGGTGATGGGCAGGGAGGCCTGGCGTGCTGCGATTCATGGGGTCAAAAAGAGTCGGACACGACTGAGCAACTGATCTGATCCGATCTGATCTGTGTATTCTTGCCACCTCTTCTTAATATCTTCTGTGTCTGTTAGGTCCATACCATTTCTGTCCTTTATCGAGCCCATCTTTGCATGAAATGTTCCTTGGTATCTCTAATTTTCTTGAAGAGATCTATAGTCTTTCCCATTCTGTTTTTTCCCTCTATTTCTTTGCATTGATCGCTGAGGAAGTCTTTCTTATCTCTTCTTGTTATTCTTTGGAACTCTGCATTCACATGTTTATATCTTTCCTTTTCTCCTTTGCTTTTCACTTCTCTTCTTTTCACAGCTATTTGTAAGGCCTTCCCAGACAACCATTTTGCTTTTTTGCATTTCTTTTCCATGGGGATGGTCTTGATCCCTGTCTCCTGTACAGTGTCATGAACCTCATTCCATAGCTCATCAGGCACTCTATCTATCAGATTAGGCCCTTAAATCTATTTCTCACTTTCACTGTATAATCATAAGGGATTTGATTTTGGTCATATCTGAATGGTCTAGTGGTTTTCCCTACTTTCTTCAATTTAAGTCTGAATTTGGCAATAAGGAGTTCATGATCTGAGCCACAGTCAGCTCCTGATCTTGTTTTTGCTGACTATATAGAGCTTCTCCATCTTTGGCTGCAAAGAATATAATCAATCTGATTTTAGTGTTGACCGTCTGGTGATGTCCATGTAGAGTCCTCTCTTGTGTTGTTGGAAGAGGGTGTTTGTTATGACCAGTGCATTTTCTTGGCAAAACTCTATTAGTCTTTGCCCTGCTTCATTCTGTATTCCAAGGTCAAATTTGCCTGTTACTCCAGGTGTTTCTTGACTTCCTACTTTTGCATTGCAGTCCCCTATAATGAAAAGGACATCTTTTTGTGGTGTTAGTTCTAAAAAGTCTTGTAGGTCTTCATAGAACCATTCAACTTCAGCTTCTTCA
This sequence comes from Bos indicus x Bos taurus, assembly GCF_003369695.1. Taxonomy (NCBI): domain Eukaryota; kingdom Metazoa; phylum Chordata; class Mammalia; order Artiodactyla; family Bovidae; genus Bos; species Bos indicus x Bos taurus. Next base: position 34,354,420 of record NC_040076.1, on the reverse strand, counting down.
GCATTACTGGTTGGGGCATAGACTTGGATTACTGTGATATTGAATGGTTTGCCTTGGAAACAAACAGAGATCATTCTGTCGTTTTTGAGATTGCATCCAAGTACTGCATTTCGGACTCTTTTGTCGACTATCATGGCTACTCCATTTCTTCTGAGGGTTTCCTGCCCTCAGTAGTAGGTATAATGATCATCTGAGTTAAATTCACCCATTCCAGTCCATTTCAGTTCGCTGATTCCTAGAATGTCGACTTCAGTCTTGCCTTCTCTTGTTTGACCACTTCCAATTTGCCTTGATTCATGGACCTGACATTCCAGGTTCCTAAGCAGTATTGCTCTTTATAGCATTGGACCTTGCTTCTATCACCAGTCACATCCACAGCTAGGTATTGTTTTTGCTTTGGCTCCATCCCTTCATTCTTTCTGGAGTTATTCTCCACTGATTTCCAGTAGCATATTGGGTACCTACTGACCTGGAGATTTCTTCTTTCAGTATCCTATCATTTTGCCTTTTCATACTGTTCATGGGGTTCTCAAGGAAAGAATACTGAAGTGGTTTGCCATTCCCTTCTCCAGTGGACCACATTCTGTCAGATCTCTCCACCATGACCCGCCCATCTTGGGTTGCCCCACGGGCATGGCTTAGTTTCATTGAGTTAAGACAGGGCTGTGGTCCTAGTGCGATTAGATTGACTAGTTTTCTGTGAGTATGGTGTCAGTGTGTCTGCCCTCTTGCAACACCTACCGTCTTACTTGGGTTTCTCTTACCTTGGGCGTGGGGTATCTCTTCACGGCTGCTCCAGCAAAGCACAGCCACTGCTCCTTACCTTGGACGAGGGGTATCTCCTCACCGCCGCCCTTCCTGACCTTCAACGTGGGATAGCTCCTTTAGGCCTTTCTGCACCCGTGCAGTCACGGCTCCCTGGATGTGGGGTTGGTCCTCCCGGCCATCACCCCTGGCCTCGGGCGTACATCCCCATAACTTATTTATTTTTTTCTTAATAAAGTTTGTTTATTATTTTAAAAAGTATTGGGATAGAATTGGTTTACAATATTGCATTGGTTTCAGGTGTACACCAAGTGAATCTGTTATACACATACATAATCCATTCTTATATTCTTTTCACTCTGTATATGCCATCACAAAGTATTGTAGAGAGTTCCCTGTGCTATCTGGTAGGGAATTGGTTATTAGTTATCTATATTTTATATGGCAGTGTGTATGTGTCTGTCTCAATCTTCCTTTTGTGCCTTTTAATCCCCTTCATGAATTTCATTGTTGTTGGTTTATGTCTTGTCATATTTGGAATAGGCCACCACTATTCCTCTGAAAACTTTTTCAGCCTCATCCTCTCTCACTTATGAATTATCACTTGATTGTCATATTTTTTATTGTTCCACAAGTTGCTGTGGCTATGTTTATCATTCCAGCCAATATTTTGTCTAAGGTTAAGATGGAGTGGTTTCTATTGTTCTAATCTTTAAGTTCACTGATTTTTTTTCTCTGCCCCCTCCATTCTATTTTTAGAACATCATTGTGGATTCTTTATTATTGCTGTTACTACACTGTCTAGTTATTGATTTTATATTTATTAATTTCTCTTTTCTTGCTGTTTTTTTATATTTCTTTGTGGATATTTTATTTTTGATTAGTTTTGACCGTTCATAATTGCTAGTTGAAATATTTTATGATGGCGTTTCAATTGTCATGCCATATCTGTCACACATGCTATTGTTGACTTCTATTGACTGACTTTTTTCATTCAAGTTGGAATTTTCTTGGTTCTTTATATGACAAGTGATTATCAGTTGAAAACAGGACATTTTGAGTATTATGAGACTGCGTATTTTATTTAACTTTGTAACTGCTTTGTTTGTTTTAACTAGTGTTTCTGACATCATTACAGAAGGGGAGGGAGGGTGGGTACTACCTCCTTATTTCCAGGTAGTTGTGAAATTCCATGTTCCCTTATTGGCCTCCACTGACTAGGGAGAGAGTTCTTTATTACTGGGTGGAATTTTCAGCTGCAGATATGCCTGTGGGAGGACCAAGATTGACTGAAGAGGCAAGAATGCCTTGTTAGTCCTCCTCAGATGATTTCCACTGTTCCTGCTGGAAGAGGGAGGGCTCATTAATGTTGACTGGTGACAAAAACTTGTCTTTTCATAAGGGCTTTTTCTGATGACAGCCCAGGAACAGGGATGCTTCATTTTCACAGGGTAAGGGTGGAGTACAGACTCTTCATGTGGTCTCTATTAATGCTGGGAGACAGGATGAAAAGCTGGCTTCTTACTCAGACTTCTGTGTTGTAACCCCAGCAGTGGTTTGGGTGCCATGTTACAGTCTTGTAGGCATGGAAGTCTTGGCTCCCAACTCACCTTTTGCTGCTGGGGCGGAGATGGCTCCACAGATTCTTTTGTGGTGTTTGCTTGAAATAGACAATGTTTTGACTCAATCAAACATTTCTGTCTTACTACTCTGCCCTTTTTCCCCTGGTCCTTTGGTTGTGGAGAGCCAGCTTTTGTTTGTTTGTTTTGCCTATGGCTGTTGACATTTCTGAATTGCTAGCTTCTCTAGCACCAAGACTGGGAAAAATAGGACAAAATTTTAAAAATTGTGTTCTCACCAATGTGTCATTCCTTGAGTCCCAAGACTCCTAGCTGGTCTGTCTTCTCTCCACATTTCAGAGTTTGTTGAGAGAGAGAGAGAGAGAGCGAGCACTTTTAGTTTTATCTCGTGGGAAGAATAGGAAAAAAGTACTTACATACCATCTTTTCCAGAAGTAGAACTACCAAAACCTTAGGTCTTTACTGAGGATTAAATGAAATACATTTACCAAGGGTCTAGAATAGTGACTATTATTTTGCAGCATTTAATAATTTTAGTACCCAATTTTGACATCTGCATAAATATTCTGAAAATTAATTAAAAGAGTAATTATATAAAATGAGAAATTAACTTTCCTCATTGATGCTATAATATGTATTGAATTACACATTAGTTTATCATCTTCTGTTAGTAACTTGCATAGTTTGTTGGAAACTGAAGATTTTAGAATATTATGTAATAAATGAAAGTCATATTTCTTCTGTACAGCACTTGCATAGATTTAATTATTTTGAAATCTTTGATACAAGCTCTCAATTTATATTTCTTAAGCATAATTACTAAAAAGAAATTGCATCAACTGGTCTCACTGCCCTATTGCTTTCCCATCTGTCCTTGACATTTAAATGGATTTTCTGAGGATGAAAGAACATAATAAAAAAGAAAAGAGAGAAAGTGATCAGGGCATTAATAGAAAGAGGTCAGATTACTGAATTCTCTCTTCCATTTATTAGCTTGAAACCTTAGTCAACAGTTGTAGATAGACTTCCTAGTTAAATTGTTCCACATCAAATGCTATTCATAAGTATTTATTCATAAATATTATATAATAGGGTACAACATTTTAAAAACAGATAGTAGATAAAACATAATCAATTTAAAAGAATCATTATCCTATTTTTTCTTTATATGGAGATTCACAGATTATTACACCTACTATCTTTCAAGGACTTGGCACAAACACTGCTACTGAGAATTTGCAAATTTTCTGTTTCCTGCTTTTCTTACTGTTTCATTCCAACCCTCCTGCTCACACAGCACCTTCTCATATTTTATGTGTGTCTTTTCACTATTATTATATTGAGTGTTACTTTTTCAAAACCCTTTGCATAGAGTTCTGTGTTCTTAGGAGGAAAAGCACTTTATAAATCTAATAAGTAAACCCAAGTTTGAAATCCAATAAAGAGGAACCTCTAGAAATTATTAAAGATTTCACTGACAGAGAAATTAAACCTTGATATCCCATTTCCTTATCTTTTCACTGCGGTAGAATCAGTGAAATCAATATTTCTGAAATGAACTGCATACAGTTCATTCAGAAGAACGGCTCTGGCACAAAAGTGAGCAGCTTCTAAAAATCGTAAAGGCTGCTCATTCCTTGAAAGAGTATGCACAGATTTTTAACGTAGTTGTTCTCTTAAATTTATCTGAATTGAGAAAAGTGGATGCCAGCACTTTTGACAGTTCCACAAATATTTGCTAATGGGCCTCAGTATTAAAAATTGAAAGTCTCAATATATAGTCACAATGTTATAAAAATGTCATACACATCACACATTTGAAACTCAGATGCATCATGATTAAACAAGTGTTATTATCAATAGGGCAGTTAAACAAATAGTTTATTTGGAATTTAATTTGGAAGCACCAGTATTTAATCTCCCCAAAACAATATAATCAACATCTAGATCAGCTTGGCACAGGAAATATAACCTTCCAAGAAATAACAGACAGTAGTACACACAGAGGGTTTGAGTGCAAAGTCAGTCGCTTCAGTTGTGTCTGACTCTTTGAGATCCTGTGGACTGTAACACACCAGGCTCCTTTGTCCATGGGGATTCTCCAGGCAAGAATACTGGAGTGGGTTACCATGCCCTCCTTCAGGGAATCTTTGCAACTCAGGGACTGTACCTTAGTCTCTTATGTCTCCTACATTGGCAGGCATGTTCTTTGCCACTAGTACCACCTGGGAGATCTTCATATATCTTCTATTCTGTCTGCAATATATATATATATATATATATATATTTAAGTTTAAGGAATAAATATATGTTAATACATACATACTGCTATATGTAAATGTCCAACTGGAAGATAAAATAGTTAATGATACACCAAACACATGTCAGTTATCATATAAGACATTTTTGTATACAGTTCATTTACTATCCCAAATTCACCTGCAGATTAGGATGTAATAGTTTATTCTAAACTTGTAAGCCACACTTTCTGGTATGCTTCTAGATTCTTAAGAGATGCTTCATCTATTATACAAGCCTCTTTAAAAATATGGTCTTAGGTGGTCATAAGTTGTACTAGGAGACTTTCACTGCACTACCCTCATTTAGATGAGTTTTTTCAGGAATAGACCCCTCCTCCAAGATTGGTCAAAACATGGGCTACCAGCAGAAAAAGATATTCTAGACCAAAAAAAAAAAAAAAAAAAAAGTATTATTATGGGAATTTCAAAGGACAAATAGAAACAATCTGTTGGTGGGTAGCTGTATTAGTCAAGGTCAAGTCAGAAGAGATTAGCCACACCAGATATTTGAATAGAGAGAAGTTAAATAGAATCTTGGTAGATATGTAAGGGATTCTTATGTGGCGCTAGTAGCAAAGAACCTGCTTGCCAATGCAGGAGACATAGGAGATGTGGGTTCGATTGCTGGATCAGGAAGATCCCCTGGAGCAAGGCATGACAACCCACTCCAATAGTCTTGCCTGGAGAATCCCAAGTCCAGAGGAGCCTGGTGGGCTATAGTCCATAGGGTTGCAAAGAGTCAGACATGACTGAAGTGACTTAACCCACAGGAACAACTTAAAAGGCAGGAAGAAGCATTAAGTTTATCATTCCTAGAAAGAACCATTTACCACCCCTAACACTGGAGAATAATAGAAAGAAATTTGAATTATTAAGACAAGAAGGTTGGACAAGAAACCCCACAGAGCTGAAACCCTGGCTTTTGAGGAAGAATTGTTGGCCAACGTTGCTGAAATCCCTGACTTTGAAGAAGGAAATATAATTGTATGATACTCAGGCCAGACCTTTAAAAAGAGGGCACTCGTACTGAAGTCTTGGAGTGGGGCATGGTGTGGAGAAAACTGAAAACTTGATTCATCTCCCACAGAAAGGAACTAGTCTTTTGGAGTAAGCATTGCTAGGGTAATGCTCACAGAAACAAAGAGAAAACAACCAAGAAGGAACAAATCTTTTCTTCCTCCTCTTGCCTTATGGTCTTCTGACACTTCCTGTTGACAGAGGCCAACAAAGAATGAGCAAAACAGATCTATGGCTTTCAGAATTTCAGCACCAGCATCACAAAGCAGATCCTAAAAGGATGCATTTGAATCTGAGAAAGAAAAACTTAATAATATTATATCCTGTTCCTTTGGCCACTCAGCTTTCATATATGCTTTTTAAATACATATTTTAACTTCCATAAAACAACAAGGTCATTTATGTTTTCATGTAATAAGATGCAACTATCTTGTATTCAAGTGAAGATATCCTTGCATTCTGCTGAAATAAAAAGGTATAAAATACCAACAGTTATTGTATCTGAGTCTGGGAGACTGTCACATTACCTGTCTTTGATCTATGCTAATTTGCCTTCAAACTCAATTGCAGTCACATCTGCATATTTTGTTCCCTGAGTTATAAATCCCCTTACCTGAGTGGTGAGTTCTGATATTGAGTTATAAATTTAACCTTCTACAAAGTGTGGATAAAATAGTGAGGGGAAGAAAGAAGAAAATTGTACACAGATCCATGCACGTGCACACACATATGTTCAACAAAAAGGAAAATATATAAATACTAATATAAATACCAATATAAATATATAAAGCAAAGAATTCCTCACTCTGTAACTGATCTTGAGGACATAATTGATATCTTCAATCTTAAGTTATTTATTCCATTTTTCTTTTGCCCTTAAGCATAGACTTTAGTCTGCAATGGATATTTATGACTTCCTTCTTTCAGAATTCCTTATATGTTTTCTTTGCCTTAAGCTAATCTTGTCATGTTTCTTTCCTTATTGTGGTTCTTTGAACTTTCATTCCTGAAGACTCTAAAACCTTAGTGGTTTTTATTTTTTTCAAAGCTCTATTTTTCTATTAACTTACATTATTAGACATTAAAGTATTACGAGACTTCCCAAGGAATTCTCTAGGTTCCAAATATAATCTTTCCTGCTCTTATTTTGTATCAGCAACCAACTTTCCCCTTGGTAATCTGTATCAGTCACTCCAGTGAGTAGAGTAACCACCTGGCTTACCCATTGGTCAGTGGCATGGAAAGCAAGAAAGGGCCAGGTAGCCTTTCTAGTTGTTGAATAGAACAAAGGTATCTTTGGTGGAGATTTTCATTCCTTGGAGACATCTCCAAAAACAGACCTATGCTGAGACAGTGAAAAACAAAATCTGTTAAGCTGTTTTAGTAACAAGAGGAGTCACTCCCGGGACTTGATCCTCTGGATAAAGGAGAAACAGCAAATATGTTGGTCAATGATTAAAACATATGTTGTGCCCTAACATACAAAAGGCTATTCTTTCAAATGTTTGTGATTCCCCCACCCCCAAATTGCACTCTGAGTCTTCAGTAGGCATTTCCATCAATGGATTAGGATAGCTACTGCTAAGACCAATGAATTCCATGAGCAAAAGCCCTTTACTGCTCTTATTTTGCTATGAAATAAGTTTCTTCACCAGAATCAATGCTGTACAAACGTCATGATGATGAATAGGCCATAATAGAAATCTTTGGATGGTGATGTTGGCAGAAGCATTAAAGGCAGAGAAAGCCAACCCATATCCAGAATACATGTCTATTTTAGTGAGGACAGAGCTCTGTTCCTTCCTTGCTGGAAGCAGTCCAGTGTAATAAACCTGCCATCAAGTGATTGTTTGGTGCCCCCAGGGAATGAATCCATACCAGAGTTCACTGTTGGTTTGCAACTGGCAGATAAGGAACTCAGCAGTAACTAGGTAATTTAGCATTGGTGGAGGACATACATGTGGGTAACCCTTCCATGAATAGTCTCCACCTCTGCCATTATGGCTACCATAGATGAATTGAGCAAAAAAAAAAAAAAAAAAAAAAAAGTGGCTGAATAAAGAAGCCAACTAAAGTCCATAGAATGTATAATTCTGTCAACCTAAAAACCTCTTCTTCAGTGGATGACCTGTGGGGAGCATTAAAATAGGACATAATTGCTTTCAAACTCTGTACCCACTCTAACAGATTCATCCATACAACTCTTACCCAAGTTTCACTCTCACCAATTTCTCAATCCTGTCCTTTTCAAGTTTCTAAGTATCCTAAAATCATTAGCATCTACATGTGAATTAATGTATTAACAGACTTGATCTTTTGACCATCATTTGGCCTAGACAAGGTGAACAGCCAAATATATATTACAGGTGAAGTTCCAAACACTAGAATAGTGCTTCCCAGACTTTCTCAATATGTTCTTTATATGGACTCTTGCGGATTGATGGCTGCAAATGCCCAAACTTATCATTCATAATAAGAAGCACACATAAATAGTCATTTGTCCCATAGTTAGGTGATTAGTGTCTTCTAGGGCTCAGTAGTGACTTCCCTTTCACTTTTCACTTTTATGCATTGGAGAAGGAAATGCACTCCAGTACTCTTGCCTGGAGAATCCCAGGGACAGGGGAGCCTGGTGGGCTGCCGTCTATGGGGTCACACAGAGTCGGACACGACTGATGCGACTTAGCAGCAGCAGCAGCAGTAGCAGCAGCAGCAGGGCTTGGTAGCAAGCAAGGAACTGTGTCTCGAAGGGGTAAATAGTGTTTGCAGAAGAGAACAAGGATTTCCCCAAAATATCATAGAACTTACTGTGATTCTTCTATTAGTCTTGCTGCTGCTGCTAAGTCGCTTCAGTCATGTCCAGCTCTGTGCGACCCCATGGACTGCAGCCCACCAGGCTCCTCCATCCATGGGATTTTCCAGGCAAGAGTACTGGAGTGGGGTGCCATCGCCTTCTCTGATTAGTCTTGCTAGGGGTCCCATAAAAGTGAAGTGAAAGAGTTCAGTCATGTTCAACTCTTTGCGATCCCATGGACTGTAACCACTCAGGCTCCTCTCTCCATGAAATTCTCCAGGCAAAAATACTGGAGTGGCTAGTCGTTACCTTTTGCAGGGGTCTCCTGTCTTGCAGGCAGGTTCTTTACCATCTAAGCCACCAGGGAAGTCCAGGTGTCCCATACAACATCCTCATTTGCCACAAACACTTTGAAAAATATTAACTCTGTTATTCATAAGGCAAACAGGAAGAGTAATGGAGACTTCAGCCTAGATTTTCTGCTAGGCCATTTCTTGCTCTGGTTCTCACTAAAAACTGGCAAACTTACAGGTTACCTAAGGTATATGATCAGAGAAGGCAATGGCACCCCACTCCAGTACTCTTGCCTGGAAAATCCCATGGACGGAGGAGCCTGGTAGGCTGCAGTCCATGGGGTCCCTAAGAGTCTGACATGACTGAGTGGCTTCACTTTCACTTTCCACTCTCATGTACTGGAGAAGGAAATGGCACCCCACTCCAGTATTCTTGCCTGGAGAATCCCAGGGATGGGGAAGCCTGGTGGGCTGCCGTCTGTGGGGTCACACAGAGTAGAACATGACTGAAGCGATTTAGCAGCAGCAGCAGCAAGATATATGATGCTCCCAAACCCAAAAGACTCATCAATAAGTGTGTTTCTTTTCTGTACAGATTCTCTTCCTGAAACTTATCTTTCAGTGTGAAGGAAATATCCTGACGTTCTAGATCTTTGTACTCGTAGAAACTTTCCTGAGTTATCAGGCCCCTGGGTATGCTTTTAGGTTTCTATACCATCCCCTCTGTCACATAGATCTCACTAAGGAATCTTAAGTTCTTGCTACTTCATTTTCATAAAATCCAATAAGCCATAATGTTAATGAAATGATGTGATCTGACACAGAATATCCAAACCATTAAGATCTCTGTGGACTATATTACTGCAGTGAACCAAAGAGTAGATATAGACCTGAGGCAAGATATTCAAATGTATACCATTGGTCCTGCTGGGTAAATTTAACAGCTTTTGATAGACTTTTAAAATTGATATGTGGAAAACTGTACTATTCAGGTCAACAGCTGCATATAAAGTACCCAGAAATGTGTCAGTTTGCTCTGTTAAATAAACTGTCTGAAACAGTGGGAGCAAGTGGAATCTCTGCCTGATTCAGATACAGTAATTCGTGTTCTCGAAGAATCACCCATTCTCCAAACAGTTAAAGGGGGGAAGTTAGAAAAGTGCTGTCATAAGAATGATTATGCATATTTCAAGATTTTGATGTTTTCCCTAATATCTGCAGTTCTCCAAGAATAGTGGAAGACTACTTCTAGCCTACTATATTGGAAGAAAAGAAAATTATAAGATCTGTCTTCCACTTCATGTTTCCTCCTATAATAGCTCTATATTATTGCTTTAGATGGCAAATGTCAGGTTTCTTCCAGTTGCCAATTATAACTATTTCTATTATATATTGAGGAACTGGAGAAATAACTATAGGAAAAGACCTCAAACATATTGGACTCAATGTGATATAAACTTAGGTCAAAATCTTATTTATCATATGAATTAAATAAAATAATATTTTAATTGGTGGACCATAAACAGTTATAGGATTTTTGTATTCTCATGATTTACAATAATTCAGAGAAAGTGTTCAGTAATTTCCAAAAGGTCCGGATGTTTCCACAGTGTGCAATTCCTCAATTAGATGAAATCTTCTTTGGGATATGCCTGAAATAAACATATACTTGGAGTATATACTTGTGACAGTGTTTCCAGGTCCTTCCTCAAGTGTATCTAGACTTTCCTTCAATCCATATTCTTTAGGTCTGTGAAAAGACATAGTCCTAGAAACTGAAAAACAATGATTTATCATTGTCGTGAATCAATTTATGTTTTTGACCACCAGATTTGGAATCTTGTTTTGTAGATCAAGTAAATTTTTGGTAACCAGAGTATATATTCACTGGTAGAGGAAATCATGATCAATTAACTATCAACAGCATCCCTGTGGATCAAAACTTTCTAATTCCCACTTTATCCTTTATTCCTGCTGTTCTTTTCAGTGTGAAATAGGTTAAGTCCTGCCCCCCAGCATCTATGTTCCTGGTATCCACTTATCTCTACTAAAAGCAAAGGCTCATTTCTATTGCATCATCTCCATCATCATACATGTTCTACAAAGAATAACTAATGTAAAACATTTCAAGCATACTGATGTTTCACTCACTAATATATTTTTTGATATTTTAAGCAACGAAGAGTCCTCTGGACCTATGAGGTTATGTGTTGGGAGAGTAGAAATGTATATTACATATGAAAATTCTATAACAATACTCCTTACACTCTAAGTATTTGAATTTCTTGCCCTTAATTATTTAGGGAAGTTTTAACATCTTAAATGAAGGTCATAATTAAGTTCAAACTTTAGTCAGTCAACTAAGTAAACTGTCACAATCATTTCCAGGAGTACAGGTTAACACATTAACCAAAATCTCTGGTGAGTGCATTCACACCAACAAACTCAGTGTTTTATCATAGCCTAATTCACCTAATATTCTTAGAATATATTCCCACACATATTTCACATGTTAACCAGCAAAATCTTGAAATTATTTTGCCACGTAGGCTATTTCTTCCTGGGGTATTTTTATACTTGCTTGTCTGAAACATGCTACAATGCATCCCTACTTATGGGCCTAGTGACAACAAGATGTTACAAGGGTTTCTCTTAGATAAAACTAGAATTTCTTTGAAATAAAGCTGCTACAAATCGTTTTATTATAGGATATTCAAACAAGGAAGGTGAAGGGAAGCTTCTTCCAAAAACTCAGACTGACAGAGTTCAAGGTCCTCAATGTCTTCTAGGTCCATTCAAGTTTAGATGCTCAATCCTTTATAGTCTTTGGTGTAGCATGCATCTGAAAGAATTGCAAGGAGGTGAATTTATCCTTACACTGCAATCCTGCAACCCAAGCAATAAAACGTTGTGTTTAGTTTTAAACATATTGGCCCTAACTGCTTTATGGTAGTCACAGAAACTGTGTTTGCTGATGGTGGCTTGGCCCAAGAAATTAAAGATGAGACCATGTCATTTTGTTTCTGTAGACATATCAATTACCTTAGCAGATCAGAAGTATAGACCTTGTAGTAATCGGCACTGCTATAATTAAAAAGTAGAGTAGCTATTTTATCCGCTGAGGTACTTGCTACAGGAGGCATTTCAAGACAGGCATGTAATAATGAATTTATGTAAGATGATAATGTGTGTCAGGGATTACTAGTATTTTATTTTCCATTGCAAAAAAATGCATGTTACTGCATTAAAGACCAATAATAGGACCGACACAATATCCAAATAATATTCTTTGCTGCAACTGTCGCCTAAAAAATTGCACAACACGAGAGTTGCAAGTTAAGGTTTGTTTGGGGCAGTGTTGAGGACTGCAGCCTAGGAGACAGCACCTCAGATAGCTCTGAGAAACTGCTCCAAAGATATAGGGGGAAAAGACAGTATATATGTGATTTTGGCAAAGGTGGGGTACACACTGACTGCGCATATTTTTTGTAGAAAGTTTCCGCTAGTCTCATGAAGTTTCTGCTAGTCACAAGAAACACTCATCACCATGAAAGATGATTTAGTGCTTTTCTAGATGTAAGGAGATATAAGAATTGGGCTTATAAAATCAGATCCTGAGAATATCTAACTACCTAAAGAACTGTCCTACCAGTTTCCTGGAGCACAGAGTGCCTCATTTCTGCTCTACACGTTGAACAGGGTGTAGGGTAGGTCAGCAGATACAGCGGCATGTGATTTAATCCTTGCAGAGGTAGTTGTCAAGGACCCACGGCAAGTGCCATTTTGTAGTTTACACAATTTCTTCATTAATCATGTCCAGTCCAGAGACAGAAACCACACCAGTTATTTGAGTAGAGAGAAGTTAACCTAAGAAAAATTTAACTAGGCGTAAAGTTTGATGAGTTAGCTAAAAAATAAGAAAAATACTATGTTTTCACAGAGGTTACATTATATAAAGTAATTGCTACCTAGGGCTGTAAGAATAAAAGACAGAAGTTGTAATTACTAAATTAGAAGCTTAGAGGAGAGGCCTCATGAACCTGAGAACCATATCCCTAAGGAGGTTATGCCAATTTCTTGGGTATTGTTGTCTTTGATGGAGGGACAACTAAACTGGTTATACAAGAGTTTCCCAGATGGTGCTAGTGGTAGAGATCTCACTTGCCAGTGCACGAGACATAAGAAACGTGAGTTCTATCCCTGGGTCAGGAAGATTCTCTAGAGAAGGGCATGGCAACCTACTCCAGTAATTTTGTCCAAAGAATCCCATGGACAAGAGGAGTCTGGCAGGCTATAGTCCATAGGGTTGCACAGAATTGGACATGACTGAAGTGACTGTTTATTTAACTTATATGCAGAGTACATCATGAGAAATGCTGGAATGGAAGAAGCACAAGCTGGAATCAAGATTTCCAGGAGAAATATCAATAACCTCAGATATGCAGATGACACCACCCTTATGGCAGAAAGTGAAGAGGAACTCAAAAGCCTCTTGATGAAAGTGAAAGTGGAGAGTGAAAAGTTGGCTTAAAGCTCAACATTCAGAAAACGAAGATCATGGCATCCGGTCCCACCACTTCATGGGAAATAGATGGGGAAACAGTGGAAACAGTGTCAGACTTTATTTTTCTGGGCTCCAAAATCACTACAGATGGTGACTGCAGCCATGAAACTAAAAGACACTTACTCCTTGGAAGGAAAGTTATGACCAACCTAGATAGCATGTTCAAAAGCAGAGACATTACTTTGCCAACAAAGGTTCGTCTAGTCAAGGCTATGGTTTTTCCTGTGGTCATGTATGGATGTGAGAGTTGGACTGTGAAGAAGGCTGAGCGCTGAAGAATTGATGCTTTTGACCTGTGGTGTTGGAGAAGACTCTTGAGAGTCCCTTGGACTGCAAGAAGATCCAACCAGTCCATTCTGAAGGAGATCAGCCCTGGGATTCCTTTGGAAGGAATGATGCTAAAGCTGAAACTCCAGTACTTTGACCACCTCATGCAAAGAGTTGATTTATTGGAAAAGACCCTGATGCTGGGAGGGATTGGGGGCAGGAGGAGAAGGGGACGACAGACGATGAGATGGCTGGATGGCGTCACTGACTTGATGGACGTGAGTCTCAGTGAACTCCGGGAGTTGGTGATGGACAGGGGGGCCTGGCGTGCTGTGATTCATGGGGTCGCAAAGAGTCGGACACGACTGAGCGACTGATCTGATCTGAAGTGACTTAGCACACACACACACACACACACACACACGTACAAGTGTTGGAAAATCTGCACACTGTATTCACTGTGGCTAAAAGAAAGAACTGCAGGCTTGGTGAATAAGAGTAGATAGGCTGACACCAACAGAAACAGGAAGTGGATTGGAAGAAAATTGGAAATGAAAAGGAAGGAACAAGTGTCTTCTTCCTTGTCCAAATTTGCTATCTCATTCTAGTATCTTCTATTAACAGAGCTTCTTAAAAACTAAGTAGTAAAGAATAAGTGTGGTTTACAGGATTTAAGCCTGAGTATCACAAAACTGATAAGTAAATGAATGTTTGAAGTTGAGATGCAATAAATTGAAAGGTAGCACAATAGCTAAAGAGAAAGAATCCATTGGGAGAACAGCCAAATCAATGTCCTAATATTGCAGGGAAGATAGTGCACTCTTTCTACAATCAATCATTTCCCTGAGTCAACTGTACATATTTTGTTAATGTCATAAGTGTGTTCATCCTTATAATAATTCCTGCTCCCATATTTAAGACATTTAAGCGAGTCCATTCCTTTTCACCAAATAAAATACACCTAAGCAACCCTTCAATTATGACACATGTATACCTGTGGCAGATTCATTTTGATATTTGGCAAAACTAATACAATTATGTAAAGTTTAAAAATAAAATAAACTTAGAAAAAAATAAATAAATAAATAAAGATGACATGACAAAAAAGGCTAAGCTCACAGCTAATTCAGAAAAATTAACAGTTTAATTCAGTCTGGATATGCAATTCTAGAAAATAGACATCTACTTATTATTTTTAAAATTTTGTCAACTACTACAAGTATATTTTATTTGATAGTTCTTAAAGTTTGGGTGCAGTGAATTCAAATGTCACAATCCACTTTCTGATTTGTTATACACATAGCAATTTCACTGCTTTTTTGTTTTTCAATTTCATTTCTAATGTATGGAATGGAGATTTTGAGACCAAACCTCTTAACTAATCCAGAATAATTGTGTTGGATAATTTCTTTCGGGAATTTGGAGAATTGCATTTTACCTGAGGCAGGTATAACCGTCACTAGAAATTAATTGACTTTAACTACAAAACTTATCCTCATGAATTTGGTTTCTTAAGTATGTCTGCTAAGAGCTGACTATCCTAGGGCTTGTTGGCAACTAAGCTTTCTGAATCATAGGATGAGAACCAAATCCTTGACAAGAAGTGATCAACCTGAGGCAAAATGTTATTCCCAAAAACCATCATTGTTCCTGACAGGAATTATAGCTTTATTCTACTTACAGTGAAGTATTAGTGTGCTAATAAGGCAGAATTTTAGATGCTTTCATTTTTAATGTTTATATTCTTTACTTACTACAAAGAAATTGTTATAGGTTCTACATAAAATGTAATGCCATTAAATGTTTAAAATCCAGAACTGAGTTTAATTGCATGCTGGCATTACACAACATATCCATTGTTAATATTGTTAATTAAGTGATTTTAAAGAAAATTATAAAATAATTCTATAGTTTCTCTAGTCATCATTTATAACTCTTTATGTTTGTATGTCATTATTTTATCCCCAAATGCAACTCTCTCATCATCATTATAATAAAAATTATATCAAAGCAGTGCATTTGCTTTACTTGCTGCTGCTGAGTCACTTCAGTCATGTCTGATTCTGTGCAACCACACAGATGGCAGCCCACCAGGCTCCCCCATCCCTGGGATTCTCCAGGCAAGAACACTGGAGTGGGTTGCCATTTCCTTCTCCAATGCATGAAAGTGAAGAGTGAAAGTGAAGTCGCTCAGTCGTGTCCGACCCTCAGCGACCCCATGGACTGCAGCCTACCAGGCTCCTCCGTCCATGGGATTTTCCAGGCAAGAGTACTGGAATGGGGTGCCATTGTCTTCTCCTTACCTGTCATATATTCTTGTTTTATCTAAACTATACAAAATTTTTTTCTATAAATTAATATATTATAAATTCTATTACTTCCTAGAGGGATCAAGCCTTCTTAAAAGATATGTGAATATTATAATATAGATATTTCACCACAGTTTCTTAATTTTTAGGGTGAACTATCTAAAAATTACATTCTATGCAACTGTGAATATATATATATGTATATGTATATACATATTTGAAGTTGCATACAATATACCTATAGTGATGTGCTAAAATTTATAAAATGATAGTCATCAACTTCTTTATAAAATACATTAAAAATTAACTAGCATAAAGAAAAGAAGATTTGTAATGTAGGTCTAAGGCCACTCTATGTTTTATATAAATAGAGCAAATAGTTGCTACTATTGGTTAACTAATTTCACTGTGTTTATTCTTTGTTGTTGCTACTGTTGTTCAGCCTCTAAGTCATGTCTGACTCTTTGGACCCCGTGGACTGCAGCACACCAGGCGTCCCTGTCCTTCGCCATCTCTCTGAGTTTGCTCAAACTCATTTCCAACGAGTCAGTGATGCCATCCAACCATCTTATCTTCTTTTGCCCACTGTCCTCTTGCATTTATTTTTACAATGAAATAAAATCTTATCATTTTAAATCTGTCACTCTAATATGTATACGTTTATGGTGCCAATCCTGTATCTGCAAATATCAGGCAGGCAACATTTTTATTCTTCCAGGAAATTATTCCTTACCTTACTATGTTCTGTGAAAATTAATGTTTACATAAGCATGACATGCTAACCCACAGAGCAGCTAGAATTTTAAGAGAGAGGAGTACAGAAAGAATTTTAGCATTCTACTAAGATTGGAACAAGTCTCAAAGTCTGGCCTCAAAGATTATTGCTGCAAAGGGGTAAGACGTAATTGTGAAACTGTGGAACAATTCATGCTCCAGAGCATTATCGAAAATAACAGATCAATTAGCTGGTGATTAGTAGAGGCTAACAGCTGGTGTGATGCAAGTGGATGCACATGATTTTAGAGAGATCAGGGAAAAGACAATCAAACAGAGCCCTCTAAAACCATGGACTCCCAGAGTGACTGTAAGCATGGTCAGGGCTCTGCCCTATGAAGAGTGACATCAGAAGCAGCACATCATGGATTATATCTTAATTAAGCTGTTTAAAAATATATCTACCCTGGTTATAATAGATAAAAAAATATTACTTCAGTTCTCCAAATAACATAAATGTGCAAATGTTTTAGACAATAAGATCAATAAATATAAAATAATTGGTGTTGTATGGTTTCAGTTTTAGGTATTACATTTAAGATAGATGAAATATCTTTCTGCCAAAAATCAGGAAAAATCAGATTTCTCCTGTTATCCCTTCTAGTCATTAGACTAATTTGCCATACTCTTAAATATAGTTATATTGTATTAAGAAGATATTGATATTTTGATTCAGTAGCCTTGAAACTCCAATATTTTTAAGTGTATTGTAATTAAAGTTTATATTTTTACAGAGGTTGTTTCAAAACTTAAATTACCATCATGTCTATTAGAAGTACTAATATTAGAAAAAGTTCATATTTGGTTCTAACTGTTGCTTCTTGACCTGAACACAGATTTCTCAGGAGGCAGCTAAGGTGGTCTGGTATTCCTATTTCTTTAAAACATTTCCAGTTTGTTGTGATCCATACAGTCAAAGGCTTTAGCATAGATGATGAAGCAGAAACAGGTGGTTTTCGGGAATTCGCTTGCTTTTTCAATGGTCCAACAGATGTCGGCAATTTGATTTCTGGTTCCTCTGCCTTTTTTAAATCTGGCTTGAATATCTGGAAGTTCTCGGTCTATGTACTGATGAAGTCTATCTTGGAGAATTTTGAGCATTACTTTGCTAGCATGTGAAATAGTGTAATTGTGCGGTAGTTTGAGCATTCTTTGGCATTTGCTCTCCTTTGGGATTGGAATGGAAACTGACCTTTTCCAGTCCTGTGGCCACTGCTGAGTTTTCCAAATTTGCTGGTATATGGAGTGCAACACTTTCACAACATCATCTTTTAGGATTTGAAATAGCTCAGCTGGAATTCCATCACCTTCACTAGTTTTGTTTGCAGTGATACTTCTGAAAACCACTTGACTTCACACTCCAGGATGTCTGACTCTAGGTGAGTGATCACACCATCTTGGTTATCTAGGTCATTAGATCTTTTTTTAAAAAATTTATTATTATTATTTTTTAATTTACAATATTGTATTGGTTTTGCCATACATCAACATGTATATGCCATGGGTGTACACGTGTTCCCCATCCTGAACCCCCCTCCCACCTCCCTCCCCATACCATCCCTCTGGGTCATCCCGGTGCACCTACCCCAAGCTTCCTGTATCCTGCATCAAACCTGGACTGGCGATTCATTTCTTATATGATATTATACATGTTTTAATGCCATTCTCCCAAATCATCCCCCCCTCCCTCTCCCACAGAGTCCAAAAGACTGTTCTATACATCTGTGTCTCTTTTGCTGTCTCACATACAGGGTTGTCATTACCATCTTTCTAAATTCCATATATATGTGTTAGTATACTGTATTGGTGTTTTTCTTTCTGGCTTAAGATGTTTTTGTATAGTTCTTCTGTGTATTCTTGACATCTTGTCTTAATATCTTCTGCTTCTATTAGGTTCATACTCTTTCTGTCCTTTATTGTACCCATCTTTGCATGAAATAGTCCCTTGGTATCTCTAATTTTCTTGAAGAGATCTCTAGTCTTTCCCATTCTATCATTTTCCTCTATTCCTTTGCATTGATAACTTAAGAAGGCTTTCTTATCTCTCCTTGTTATTCTTTGCAACTTTTCATTCAGATGAATATATCTTTCCTTTTATCCTTTGCCCTTTTCATCTCTTCTTTTCTCAGTTATTTGCACGGCCTCCTCAGACAACCATTTGGCCTCTTTGCATTTTGTTTTCTCGGGGATGGTCTTGAACACTGCCTCATGGACAACGTTATGAACCTCTATCCTTAGTTCTTCAGGCCCTCTGTCTATCAGATCTAGTCCCTTGAATCTATTTGTCACTTCCACCATATAATCATAAGGGATTTGATTTAGGTCATACCTGAATGGTCTAATGGTTTTCCGTACTTCAATTTAAGTCTGAATTTGGCAATTAGATGATATGAGCCACAGTCAGCTCCTGGTCTTGTTTTTGGTGACTGTTTAGAGCTTCTCCGTTTTTGGCTGCAAAGAATATAATCGATGTGATTTCAGTATTGACCATCTGGTGATGTCCATGTGCAGAGTCATTTCTTGTGTTGTTGGAAGATGGTGTTTTCTATGTGTTCTCTTGGCAAAACTCTGTTAGCCTTTGCCCTTCTTCATTTTGTACTCCAAGGCCAAACTTGTTACTCTGTGTATCTCTTGACTTCCTATTTTTTTTTACTTCCTACTTTTGAATTCCAGTCCTCTGTGATGAAAAGGACATCTTTTTTGTGTGTTACTTCCAAAAGGTCTTGTAGGTCATCATAGAACCATTCAAACTCAGCTTCTTTGGCAGTAGTAGTTGGAACATATATTTGGATTACTGTGATATTGAAGGGTTTGCCTTGGAAACGAAGAGGGATCATTCTGTCATTTTTAAAATTGCACCCAAGTACTTAATTTTGGACTCTTTGTTGACTATGAGGGATACTCCATTTCTTGTAAGGGATTTTTTGCCCACATTATTAGATTAAATGGTCATTTGAATTAAATACACCATTTTGGTCCATTTTAGTTCACTGATTCCTAAAATTTCAATGTTCACTTTTGCCGTCTCCTGTTTGACCACTTCCAATTTACCTTGATTCATGGACCTAACATTCCAGGTCCCTTTACAATATTGTTTTTTACAGTATCGGAGTTTATTTCCATCATGAATCACATTCGTGACTGGGCATTGTTTTTGCTTTGATTCAGACTCTTCATTTTTTTCTGGAGTCATTTCTCTTTTCCAGTAACATATTGGGCACTTCCTGACCTGGGGAGTTCACCTTTCAGTTTCATATATATTTTGCCTTTTTATACTGTTCATGGTGTTCTCAAGGTAAGAATACTGAAGTGGTTTGTCATTCCTTTCTCCAGTGGACCATGTTTGGTCAGAATTCTTCACCATGACATGTCCATCTTGGGTGGCCCTACACTTCATGGCTCATAGTTTCATTGAGATAGACAAGGCTGTGATCCATGTGATCAGTATATACAAGTATTCTATTTTGTATATTTTAAATGTAAAATGTATTCCTTAAAATGAATGGAAATAGCATTTTACAGGGTTATTTAAATCTTGACTTTGACTTTCAAGTGTTTTATATTAAATGCCATGTTTTATAGGTTTTACATCCACATCTAAGCAGCATTTTAAAAATTAAATGTGTCCTTCCTCAATGGAAAAATAAAGTAAATCATGTCATGTTAGTATTACATATCAATGACAGTTTCAAATATTGTCACCTTTGAATTCACTGCATTATTTACACTATTGTGTTCAGATATGGATATTTTTTACCAAAGTTGCTCTATGATTAGATAATATTGATGGTAGTGATAAAACATAGATATGAAAGTATTAACACCCAATAGATTGCAACAAAACTACTTTAAATAAAACTGGAAAGTCAGTGTCATCAGTGAGCATGCAAATTTCCTGATTGTAATACCTAATATTTTTAAAAGAAAATAGTGAACATCAACAGATGAACTGGAAATAAGTATGAAAATTTTCCTTCTTTTTAGAACTTTATCTGCTATTAAAATATCTATATCAAAGGATAAACACAACTCTGAAAATTAATATGTATATACATATCTAATGAGTGTATATATATATATACACACACACACACATATATATATATATATATTAAAAAATGAATATTTATCTATTTATAGGACAGATAACCTCAGCCTGTCAAACAAAAAGGAATACTATGGAAAATTAGAGGTGATTTCCATAAAAACACAATGTAAAGTTTCTTCTCTCTCAGCCATATCAGAGCAATAGATAGTACACTCACCTTCCCATTGTGAGCAACTATAATATGCATAAAATGAACAGAGAATTTCCTTTTAGATGCTGGGTAACACAGATCCAGGACTAGAATTCTTGAGGGAAGGGTAACACAGAATAAGGTCTAAAATCATGTAGCTTATTTCAGGTGTCATTATTTTTAATTAATAAGATGATTTTTATTTTTCACTAAAGATATTTTTGTGTCATGTAAATATACCTTTAATAATATTGAACATATGGTTTTACAATGTAAAAAACTTTCATCCAGATTTTTTAGAAATAACTGACAAACATAATTGTATTTGATATATAATGTTATGATTTTATATATCTATCAGTTCAGTTCAGTCGCTCAGTCATATCTGACTCTTTGCGACCCCAAGAATCACAGCACGCCAGGCCTCCCTGTCCATCACCAAATCCCGGAGTTCACTCAGACTCACGTCCATCGAGTCAGTGATGCCATCCAGCCATCTCATCCTCTGTCGTCCCCTTCTCCTCCTGCCCCCAATCCCTCCCAGCATCAGAGTCTTTTCCAATGAGTCAACTCTTCGCATGACGTAGCCAAAGTACTGGAGTTTCAGCTTTAGCATCATTCCTTCCAAAGGAATCCCAGGGCTGATCTCCTTCAGAATGGACTGGTTGGATCTCCTTGCAGTCCAAGGGACTCTCAAGAGTCTTCCCCAACACCACAGGTCAAAAGCATCAATTCTTCAGCGCTCAGCCTTCTTCACAGTCCAACTCTCACATCCATACATGACCACAGGAAAAACCATAGCCTTGACTAGATGAACCTTTGTTGGCAAAGTGATGTCTGTGCTTTTGAATATGCTATCTAGGTTGGTCATAACTTTCCTTCCAAGGAGTAAGCGTCTTTTAGTTTCATGGCTGCAGTCACCATCTGCAGTGATTTTGGAACCCAAAAAAATACAGTCTGACACTGTTTCCACTGTTACCCCATCTATTTCCCATGAAGTGATGGGACTGGATGCCATGATCTTCATTTTCTGAATGTTGAGTTTTAAGCCAACTTTTTCACTCTCCACTTTCACTTTCATTAAGAGGCTTTTTAGTTCCTCTTCACTTTCTGCCATAAGGGTGGTGTCATCTGCATATCTGAGGTTATTGATATTTCTCCCGGCAATCTTGATTCCAGCTTGTGCTTCTTCCAGTCCAGCATTTCTTATGATGTACTCTGCATATAAGTTAAATAAGCAGGGTGACAATATACAGCCTTGACATACTCCTTTTCCTATTTGGAACCAGTCTGTTGTTCCAATACACAGAAGAACTGTACAAAAAAGATCTTCACGACCCAGATAATCTCGATGGTGTGATCACTGACCTAGAGACAGACATCCTGGAATGTGAAGTCAAGTGGGCCTTAGAAAGCATCACTACAAACAAAGCGAGTGGAGGTGATGGAATTCCAATAGAGCTCTTTCAAATCCTGAAAGATGATGCTGTGAAAGTGCTGCACTCAGTATGCCAGCAAATTTGGAAAACTCAGCAGTGGCCACAGGACTGGAAAAGCTCAGCTTTCATTCCAATACCAAAGAAAGGCAATGCCGAAGAATGCTCAAACTACCGCACATTGCACTCATCTCACGTGCTAGTAAAGTAATGCTCAAAATTCTCCAAGCCAGGTTTCAGCAATACGTGAATCGTGAACTTCCTGAAGTTCAAGATGGTTTTAGAAAAGGCAGAGGAACCAGAGATCAAATTGCCAACATCCGCTGGATCATGGAAAAAGCAAGAGAGTTCCAGAAAAGCATCTATTTCTGCTTTATTGACTATGCCAAAGCCTTTGACTGTGTGGATCATAATAAACTGTGGAAAATTGTGAAAGAGATGGGAATACCAGACCACCTGATCTGATATATCTATACATTGTAAAATAATTATCAAGGTCAAGATAATTAATACATCCATAAACTTACATAGTTAGTTCATTTTTTTGTGGTGAGAATGCTTAAGATCTACTCTCAGCTATTTCAAGTATATAGTACAGTGTTACAAACCTCATCACCTGTCCATTAGATTCTCAGAAATTATTCATATTATAACTGCATCGACATACACTGTGACCTACATCTCCCCATTTCCCCTTCCCTACTCCAGGTCTTGGCAACCACCATTCTAGTCTATTTCTATGAGATCAACTTTTAATTTTTTTAGATTCTATGTATAAGAAATTCCATATAGTATTAGTTATTCTGTCTGAATTATTTTGTTCAGCATGCTGCTGCTGCTAAGTCCCTTCAGTCGTGTTTGACTGTGTGACCCCATAGGTGGCAGCCCACCAGGCTCCCCCATCCCTGGGATTCTCCAGGCAAGAATACTGGAGTGGGTTGCCATTTCCTCCTCCAATGCATGAAAGTGAAAAAGTGAAGTCGCTCAGTCATGTCGGACTCTTAGTTGACCTCATGGACTGCAGCGTACCAGGCTCCTCCATCCATGGGATTTTCCAGGCAAGAGTACTGGAGTGGGATTTTGTTCAGCATAATGCCCTAAATTTTCATACATATTGTAACAAATGACCTGTAGAACATTTAGGAAGAGCTGGTAAATCCATAATTTTGGATTTCACACATTACTAGATGATGTTCAAAACAAAAGGTTGGAGAAACTGCACTGAACCCATCAGACATTCAGTTAAAATGCCAGAAAGGCTCTATTTTAGGAATAGCCCTGACATCAGGGCTGAGAAAACAGGACCCTGATAAAACACTGAAACAAACAAACAACAACAAAAAGCCATCAAATGACCCAAATGGTCCACTTGCTTGCTAAAATAAAAGTCAAAGTTCTTTAGAGGAAGGCATCAACACAGAGACTCAATGATTAAACATCCAAGGCCACCAGCATAAAATGATTACATGTGAAGAAACAAGAGAATCTGACCTAAAGAATATATTGCCACCTTTAGTTAGCAACAGTTCTAGAGATGACAAAAATTTTGAGATGAACAAACAAAGGGTTTTTATATTTGAGGGCAGAAATGTAATTATGGTTGATTTTTTATAACATAAAAATCTATCTCTCAGTTGCAAGAATCTCCAAAATGTTTAATAAAGACAACACAAATAATCTATATATAGAAATGGTGCAGTTAAATTCCATAAAAGAGAAAAAATAAGGTGTGAGAGGGAAGAGAAACAGAGAGAGAGACTTCAAAAAATCTTTTTTAAAATAGCAATATATTACATAAAGGTAAATAAACACTATTGACACTTCATCAAAAAAATGAAATTGGGAAATCAATGGAAAATCATTTTTTAATGCTAAAAAATGCCTGTCAAACTTCTATTCTATGGTCAGCAAAAATATACTTTAAAATTAAGGCAAAATAAAAATGATTTATATAACCAAGGGCTAAGATATCTGCCACCAGTAGATATGCACTGATAAATAGTGGGAGTTTTTTGTAGGAACATAACTCTAGATAAAACCTGTGATAGTTAATTTTATTAGCAGATTGTCTGGGCTGTGATGCCCAGCTGGTTGTTCACATACTAGTCTGGATGTCAGTATGAGTGTCCTTTTGTATTTTATTAACAATCAGTTGAATTTATGTAATCTCCCTTGGTGACTCAGATAGGAAGGAGTCCACCTGCAATGCAGGAGACTGGGTTTGATCCCCAGGTTGAGAAGATCCCCTGAAGAAATGAATGGCAAGCCACTCCAGTATTCTTGCCTGCAGAATTACAAGGACAGTGAAGCCTGGTGGGATACAGTCCATAGGGTCACAAAGAGTCAGACACAGCTGAGCAACATACACACAATCACTTAAAAGCCTTAAAAGCAAAACAAAAACAAAAACTGTGGTTTCCCAAAGAAGGATATCTGTGTCAAGACTGTGACATAGGAATCCTTCCTGAGTTTCCAGCCTGCTGGCCTGTCCTACATATTTTAAAGTTTGCCAGGCCCATAAACACAGAAGCCACTTTTTAAAAATCTCTATGCCTCTGTCTTTCTCTATGTATATATCTATGTACTTCAGTACATATTTATATCCTATTGAACCTGCTTCTCCAGAGAATTTCAACTGATACAAAACTCTTGTATATGTGGGGAAACAAAACAAAACAAAACAAAAAACTGAATATTACAAATGGTAAATACTTGGATAAATGTAAAATGTTTCTCTTATCTTTGTATATTTGAAAAATGTGGACTGTTGGGTAGCTCTATTTCAGTTTTAGCTGAGTAAATACCTGGAAGACTGACCTTCATCAGATGGTAAAAACAACTCTAAGCAAAATACCAAACAAATATTAAAAAAAAAAAAAAAACTTCCTAAAACCTACAAAAAAACAAAAAAAGAAAAAGAAAATAAGTCAAATTATAGAGAGATAGCAAAATCTGAAAATAGAAGCCATCATAGGGTGAGTTCCCTATTTTTACCACTTTTAGCCCAAGGATAAAATCTGAATTATAAAATCTGCAGTGTTTGTGGTCTGAAAAACCTACAGTCAGTTCAGTTCAATTCAGTCGCTCAGTCGTGTCCGATTCTTTGCGACCCCATTAATCGCAGCACACTAGGCCTCCCTGTCCATCACCAACTCCTGGAGTTCACTCAAACTCATGTCCATCGAGTTGGTGATGCCATCCAGCCATCTCATCCTCTGTCATCCCCTTTTCCTCCTGCCCCCAATCCCTCCCAGCATCAGAGTCTTTTCCAATGAGTCAACTCTTCGCATGAGGTGGCCAAAGTACTTGTTTCAGCTTTAGCATCATTCCTTCCAAAGGACACCCAGGACTGATCTTTAGAATGGACTGGTTGGATCTCCTTGCAGTCCAAGGGATTCTCAAGAGTCTTCTCCAACATCACTGTTCAAAAGCATCGATTCTTCGGCACTCAGCTTTCTTCACAGTCCAACTCTTACATCCATACATGACTACTGGAAAAACCATAGCCTTGCCTAGACGGACCTTTGTTGGCAAAGTAATGTCTCTACTTTTCAATATGCTATCTAGGTTGGTCATAACTTTCCTTCCAAGGAGTAAGTGTCTTTTAATTTCATAGCTGCAATCACCATCTGCAGTGGTTTTTGAGCCCCCAAAAATAAAGTCTGTCACTGGTTCCACTATTTCCCCATCTTTTTCCAATGAAGTGATGGGACCAGATGCCATGATCTTAGTTTTCTGAATGTTAAGCTTTAAGTCAACTTTTACACTCTCCTCTTTCACTTTCATCAAGAGGCTTATTAGTTCCTCTTCACTTTCTGTCAGAAGGATGGTGTCATCTGCATATCTGAGCTTATTGATATTTCCCCCAGCAATCTTGATTCTGGCTTGTGCTTTTTCCAGGCCAGCGTTTGAGTTCAAGGCAAATACAGCAATTATAGAATGTGGGATGATCATGATAAGATAGCACCTCACACATGTAGGGATGGCTGTTCTCAAATAGATATCATATTAATTATGTAATGACTTTATAATCAATGGATTCTACACTTTAAAAAACATACTAATATCATATCATGGTTACTAAAATGACTCAATTGAAAATGGAGGAATTTTTTTGATAATTGGGTCTGGCACTAACGATCCAGTTTCTCTGCTGCTAGAAGACAGTTGGAGAATCTTGTGCATACTGTCTATGATACATAAACAGGCACCAAACATTTTATTAATTTATTAAACGTACACATTAGCCATTCAAAACTTGAAAAAAACCTAAGGATCAGAATGCAAAGATTCACAAAACATCTGTCCTCTAAGAATCACTGTCATCAGTTCAATTTAAATAGGGAATACAGGGGCGGTCCTACGATGGCAAAGGAATAAGACGGGGAGACCACTTTCTCCCCAACAAATTCATCAAAAGATCATTTGAATGCTGAGCAAATTCAATGGAACAACTTCTGAATGCTGGCGGAGGACACCAGGCACCCAGAAAGGCAGCCCATTCTCTTTGAAAGGAGGTGGGACCAAATATAAAAGATAAAAAGAGAGACAAAAGAGTTAGGGATGGAGACCCATCCGGGGGAGGGAGTCGTGAAGAAGTTTCCAAACACCAGGAAACCCTCCTACCAGTGAGTCTGTGTGGAGTTTTGGAATCTCAGAGGGCAACATAACCGGGAGGGGTAAAAATGAAAACACAGAATATGTGCCTAACTGCAATTCCCAGTGGAGAAGTAGCCCAGATGCTTATGTCTGCCAGAAGCCAGCAGGGGGCTGAACAGAGAGGTGTGTGTAGCATGCTTAGGGTAAGGAATGGCCCGAATGCCCTGAGGACAATCTGAGGGAGCTAACATGAGATAGCAACCCAAACTGTGGGATAACCAGAGAGAGAGAAAAAAAAAACAAATAAATAAAGAGAGAGAGAGAGAGAACTTTCTAGCGAAAA
Source organism: Bos indicus x Bos taurus (assembly GCF_003369695.1). Taxonomy (NCBI): domain Eukaryota; kingdom Metazoa; phylum Chordata; class Mammalia; order Artiodactyla; family Bovidae; genus Bos; species Bos indicus x Bos taurus. The sequence continues at coordinate 34,327,141 of NC_040076.1, read as the reverse complement.
CCTCCAAGGCACAGCTTGGCCTGCTCATAGAACAAAGGATTGGGCAATCACCAGAGGAGAGCTAGCCAACTGCGGACCGGCTCATCCCCCGACTGGAGGCAGAGGCAGGCGTGATCCAGCCAGAGCTGGAGGGCAAGGGGCAATCTCGGCCCCAGAGACAGCATCCTCCACCAAACTGTGAGCAGGCTCCCAGTTGCTAACCAAGTCTTCCTGGGATCCTAGGCGGTTGACATCCACCAGGAGGGTCGCAGCCAGAGATCAGCTTCCCAGAGGGAACACACGGAACACCTGAGATGGCACTCTCACAGTGCACCCAGGAAACCAAGGAGCTGGGACTGGGGAGGTGATAAGATGCACTGCCCACCTGGGGAGAGTGCATTCGCCAAGCACCTGGTCCCCTGAGCTGCTCGGACCTGGGAAAGGCACAAAATATTGGTCCAACCGAGTCTGTGCTTTTGTGGAGTGCCCAAGAATCTGAGAAGGCAATGGTAACCCACTCCAGTACTCTTGCCTGGAAAATCCCATGGATGGAGGCGCCTGGAAGGCTGCAATCCATGGGGTTGCTGAGGGTCAGACACGACTGAGCAACTTCACTTTCACTTTTCACTTTCATGCGTTGGAGAAGGAAATGGCAACCCACTCCAGGGTTCTTGCCTGGAGAATCCCAAGGACGGGGGAGCCTGGTGGGCTGCCATCTATGGGGTCGCACAAAGTCGGACACAACTGAAGTGACTTAGCAGTATATGTGTGTGTGTATGTGTGTGTATAGTGATTTTTTTTAATGTTGTATTTGGAAGAGTCTAACCTCTACTCTAGATTTTTAATCTCTGCTTTTTGGTATTTGTTATCAATTTTGTAACTTTAAGAATCCAGTTTTCAGTACCCATTTTTACTTAGGAATGTGATTACTGGCTTGATTCCTCTCTCCCCCTTTTGACTCTCCTTTATCTCCCCCAGGTCACCTCTATCTCCTCGTTCCCCTTCTCTTTTCTACCCAACATTGTGAATCTCTTTGGGTGTTCTGGGCTATGGAGAACACACTTAGGGAACTGAATACTGGCTAGATCTATCTCTCTCTTTTTGACTCCCCCTCTTCTCCTGGTCACCTCTATCTCCTTCCTCCCTCTTCTCTTCTTTATGTAATTCTGTGAAACTCTGTGAGTGTTCCAGACTGTGGAGAGAACATAGGGAATTGATTACTGGCTGGATTGCTCTAGCCCCTTTTGATTCCTCCTCTTCTCCTCCTGGTCACCTTTATCTCCCTCCTCCATCTTTTCTTCTCCATATAACTCTGCGATCCTCTCTGGGTGTCCCTCACTGTGGAGAATCTTTTCACCATTAACCTAAATATTTGATCATCAGTGTGGTATGGATAGAGAAGTCTCGAGGCTACAGTAAGAATAAGACTGAAAGCCAGAGGCAGGAGGCTAAAATCCAAAACTTGAGAACACCAGAAAACTCCTGACTCCAGGGAACATTAATCGATAAGAGATCCTCCAAAAGCCTCCATACTTACACTGAAACCAAGCTCCACCCAAGAGTCAAGAAGTTTCAGAGCAAGACATACCAAGCTAATTCTCCAACAACGCAGGAACATAACCCTGAGCATTAAAATACAGGCAGCCAAAAGTCACACTGAACCCATAGACACTTCACAACACACTACTGGACATCTCATTGCACTCCAGAGAGAACAGATCCAGCTCCACCCACCAGAACACCGAAGCAAGCTTCCCTAACCAGGAAACTTTGATAAGCCACTTGTCCAACCCCACCCACAGGGAGGAACCTCCACAATAAAGAGGAACCACAAACTTCCAGCATACAGAAAGGCCACCCAAACACAGAAATCTAAACAGGATGAAAAGGCAGAGAAATATTTAGCAGGTAAGGAACATGATAAATGCCCACCAAACCAAAAAAAGAGGAGGAGATAGGGAGTCTTCCTGAAAAAGAATTCAGAATAATGATAATAAAAATGATCCAAAATCTTGGAACATGATAAATGCCCACCAAACCAAAAAAAGAGGAGGAGATAGGGAGTCTTCCTGAAAAAGAATTCAGAATAATGATAATAAAAATGATCCAAAATCTTGAAAACAAAATGGAGTTACAGATAAATAGTCCGGATAAAAGGATCGAGAACATGAAAGAAATGTTTAAAAAGGACCTAGAAGAAATAAAATAGAGTCAATCAATAATGAATAATGCAATAACTGAGATCAAAAACACTCTGAAGGGAATCAACAGTAGAATAACTGAGGCAGAAGATAGGATAAGTGAGGTGGAAGATAGAATGGTGGAAATCAATGAAGCAGAGAGGAAAAAAGTAAAACGGGGGGAAAAAAATGAGGACAACCTCAGAGACCTCTGGGACAATGTTAAATGCCCCAACACTGGAATCATAGGAGTCCCAGAAGAAGAAGACAAAAAGAAAGGCCATGGGAAAAATCCTTGAGGAGATTATAATTGAAATCTTCTCTAAAATGGGGAAGGATATAATCACCCAAGTCCAAGAAACCCAGAGAGTCCCAAACAGGACAAACCCAAGGTGAAACACCACAAGACACATATTAATCAAATTAACAAAGATCAAACACAATGAACAAATATTAAAAGCAGCAAGGGAGAAACAACAAATAGCACCAAGGGGACTCCTATAAGGATAACAGCTGACCTTTCAATAGAAACTCTTCATGCCAGAAGGGAATGGCAGGACATACTTAAAGTGATGAAAGAGAAAAAAACTACAACATAGATTACTGCACTCAGCAAGGATCTCATTCCAATATGAAGGAGAAATGAAAGCTTTACAGACAAGCAAAAGCTGAGAGTATTCAGCACCACCAAACCAACTCTTCAACACATGCTTAAGGAGTTTCTCCAGACAGGAAGCACAGAAAAGGTGTATAAACTTAAACCCCAAACATCAAAATAAATGGCAATGGGAACATACTTATCAATAATTACCTTAAATGTAAATGGGTTGAATACCCCAACCAAAAGACAAAGATTGGCTGAATGGAATAAAAAACAAGACCCCTATATATACTGTCTACAAGAGACCCACCTCAAAACAAGGGACACATACAGACTGAAAGTGAAGGGCTGGAAAAAGATATTTCGTGCAAATGCAGACCAAAAGAAAGCAGGAGTAGCAACACTCATATCAGATACAATAGACTTTGAAATAAAGGCCGTGAAAAGAGACAAAGAAGGAGACTACATAGTGATCAAAGGATCAATCCAAGAAGAAGATATAACAATTATAAATATATATGCACCCAACATAGGAGCACCACGATATGCAAGGCAAGTGCAAAAAGTATGAAAGGGGAAATTAACAGTAACACACGAATAGTGGGAGACTTTAATAACCCACTCACACCTATGGATAGATCAACTAAACAGAAAATTAACAAGGTAACACAAACTTTAAATGGTATAAAGGACCAATTAAACCTAATTGATATCTATAGAACATTTCTCCCCAAAACAATTAAATTCACCTTTTTTCTCAAGTGCACATGGAACCTTCTGCAGGATAGATCACATCCTGGGCCATAAATCTAGTCTTACTAAATTAAAAAAAAAAATGAAATCATTCCAAGCATCTTTTCAGATCACAGTGTGGCAAGATTAGATGTCAACTACAGGGGGAAAAAAAAAAAAAAAAACTGTTAAAAGTACAAAAATATGGAGGCTAAACAACATGCTGCTGAATAACCAACAAATCACAGAAGAAATAAAAAAAAAGAAATCAAAATATGCATAGAAACAAATGAAAATGAAAACACAACAACCCAAAACCTATGGGATTCAGTAAATGCAGTCCTGAGGGAAGGTTCATAGCAATACAAGCTTACCTTAAGAAACAAGAGAAAAATCAAATAAATAACCTAACTCTACACCAAGCAACTAGAAAAAGAGGAAGTGAAGAACTGCAGGGTTAGTAGAAGGAAAGAAATCATAAAAATTAGGGCAGAAATAAATGCAAAAGAAACAAAGGAGACCATAGCCAAAATCAACAAAGCTAAAAGCTGGTTCTTTGAGAAGATAAATAAAATAGACAAACCATTAGCTAGACTCATCAAAAAAAAGGGGGGGGGGGAGAATCAAATCAACAAAATTAGAAATGAAAATGAAAAAATCACTATAGACAATACAGAAATACAAAGGATCGTAAGAAACTACTATCAGCAACTATATACCAAGAAAATTTACAACTTGGAAGAAATGGACAAATTCTTTAAAAGTATAACTTTCCAAAACTGAACCAGGAAGAAATAGAAAATCTTAAGAGACCCATCACAAGCATGGAAATCAAAGCTGTAATCAGAAATCTTCCAGCAAACAAAAGCCCAGGACCAGACGGCTTCACAGCTAAATTCTACCAAAAATTTAGAGAAGAGCTAACACCTATCCTACTCAGACTCTTCCAGAAAATTGCAGAGAAGGTAAACTTCTAAACTCATTCTACGAGGCCACCATCACCCTAATAACAAAACCAGACAAAGTTCCCACAAAAAAAGAACTACAGGTCAATATCACTGATGAACATAGATGCAAAAATCCTTAACAATATTCTAGTAAACAGCTAGATCCAACAACATGTTAAAAAGATCATACATCATGACCAAGTGGGCTTTATCCCAGGGATGCAAGATTTCTTCAATATCTGTAAATCAATCTATGTAATACACCACATTAACAAATTGAAAAATAAAAATGATATGATTGTCTCAATAGATGCAGAGAAAGCCTTTGACAAAATTCAACATCCATTTGTGATAAAAACCCTCCAGAAAGCAGACCTAGAAGGAACATACCTCAACATAATAAAAGTCATATATGATAAACCCACAGAAAACATTATCCTCAATGGTGAAAATTGAAAGCATTTCCTCTAAAGTCAGGAACAAGACAAGGGTGCCCACTCTCACCACTACTATTCAACATAGTTTTGGACATTTTAGTGACAACAATCAATGCAGAAAAAGAAATAAAAGTAATCCAGATTGGAAAACAAGAAGTAAAACTCTCACTGTTTGCAGATGACATGATCCTCTACATAGAAAACCCTAAAGACTCCACCAAAAAATTACTATATCTAATCAATGAGTATAGTGAAGTTGCAAGATATAAAATCAACACACAGAAATCCCTTGTATGCCTATACACTAACAATGAGAAAACAGAAAGAGAAATTAAGGAAACAATTCCATTCATCATTGCAATGAAAAGAATAAAATACTTAGGAATAAATCTACCTAAAGAAAGGAAAAAAAACCTATATATATAGAAAACTATAAAACACTGATGAAAGAAATAAAGATGATACAAATAGATGGAGGAATATACCCTGTTCACGGATTGGAAGAATCATTATAGTGAAAATGAGGATACTACTCAAAGCAATCAATAGATTCAATGTAATCCCTATCAATCTACCAATGGTATTTTTCAGAGAACTAGAACAATGTGTATGGACATTCAAATTTCACAATGTGTATGGAAATTCAAAAAACCTCAAATGGCCAAAGCAACCTTGAGAAAGAAGAATGGAACTGGAGGTATCAATCTGCCTGATTCAGAGTATATTACAAAGCTGCAGTAATCAAGACAGTATGGTACTGGCACAAAGACAGAAATATAGATCAATGGAACAAAATAGAAAGCCCAGAGATAAATCCACATACCTATGGACACCTTATCTTTGACAAAGGAGGCAAGAATATACAATGGAGAAAAGACAATCTCTTTAACAAGTGGTGCTGGGAAAACTGGTCAACCACTTGTAAAAGAATGAAACTAGAATACTTTCTAACACCATACACAAAAGCAAACTCAAAATGGATTAAAGATCTAAATGTAAGACCAGAAACTATAAAACTCCTGGAGGACATCATAGGCAAAACACTCTCTGACATAAAGCACAGCAGGATCCTCTATGACCCACCGCCCAGAGTAATGGAAATAAAAGCAAAAATAAACAAATGAGACCTAATTAAACTTAAAAGCTTTTTGCACAATGAAGGAAACTATAAGCAAGGTGAAAAGACAACCTTCAGAACGGGAGAAAATAATAGCAAATGAAGCAACTGACAAAATATTAATCTCAAAAATATACAAGCAACTCCTGCAGCTCAATTTCAGAAAAATAAATGACCCAATTGAAAAATATGCCAAAGAACTAAACAGACATTTCTCCAAAGAAGACATATAGATGGCTAACAAACACATGAAAAGATGTTCAATATCACTCATTATCAGAGAAATGCAAATCAAAACCACAATTAGGTACCATCTCACGCTTTTCAGAATGGCTGCTATCAAAAAGTCTACAAATAATAAATGCTGGAGAGGGTGAAGAGAAAAGGGAACCCTTTTACATTGTTGGTGGGAATGTAAACTAGTACAGCAACTATGGAGAACAGTGTGGAGATTCCTTAAAAAAACTGGAAATATAACTGCCATACAACCCAACAACCCCACTGCTGGGCATACACACCAAGGAAACCAGAATTGGAAGAAACACGTGTACCCCAATGTTCATTGCAGCACTGTTTGCAAAATCCAGGTCATGGAAACAACCTAGATGTCCATCAGCAGATGAATGGATAAGAAAGCAATGGTACATATACACAATGGAGTATTACTCAGCTATTAAAAAGAATCCATTGGAATCAGTTCTAATGAGGGGGGTGAAACTGGAGCCTATTATACAGAGTGAAGTATGTCAGAAAGAAAAACACCAATACAGTATATTAATGCATATATATTGAATTTAGAAAGATGATAATATTGACCCTATATTTGAGAGAGAAAAAGAGACACAGATGTAAAGAATAGGCTTTTGGACTTTGCAGGAGAAGGCAAGGGTGGGATGATTTGAGAGAACTACATTGAAATACATATATTACCATATGTGAAATAGATTGCCAGTCCATGTTTGATGCATGAGACAGGGTGCTCAGGGCTGGTGCACTGGGATGACCCTGAGGGATGGGATGGGGAGGGAGGAGGGTGGGGGGGTTCAAGATGTGGAACACATGTACACCCATGACTGATTCATGTTAATGTATGGCAAAAACCACTACAATATTGTAAAGTAATTAACCTCCAGTTAAAATAAATAAATTAATTAAAAAATAAAATGGAATCCAAATACCCCTTAACCATCCTGCAATGCAGGGTAAAGAAACTGCCTGCAAAGCAGGAGACCCTGGTTCAATTCCTGGTTCATAAAGATCCTCTGAGGAAGGAAATGGCAACCCACTCCAGTATTCCTGCCTGGAGAATCCCATGGAAAGAGAAACCTGCTGGACTACAGTCCATGGGTTACAAAGAGCTGGACATGACTGAAGAACTAAGCAACACAATACCCCTTATCATTGAACTTTACAGTCTATGTGTACTTGATTTAATTAGATGAAAAACAAAAGGATTTTACTTCTTTTGGTCATTTTAAGAATTTGCTGACAGCTATAAAAACATAGTCAGGAAAAATATATAGGCATAAATTATTTTCCTCATAATTTTTTGAAATTCATTGTCTTCTAAAGTTGTTTGACAAGGCCAAGACCTGTTCTTACATGATTCTGATTGGGGGGAAACATGTAAATAAGCAATGTATGTGTATGGACGTTCTAAGCAAAGGATGTATTGGGACATTTTAAGGAAGAAACTATTTAAGAGATATATTTTTAGAAAGAGAAAGATCACTGCTACATGGAATAGATGGTCAAAATCAGTTTTAACGTAGCATGTGTGAATCAGTTCAGTTCAGTTCAGTCACTCAGTCGTGTCTGACTCTTTGCGACCCCATGAATCACAGCACACCAGGCATCACTGTCCATCACGAACTCCTGGAGTCCCCTTAAACTCATGTCCATCGAGTCGTTGATGCCTTCCAGCCATCTCATCCTCTGTCGTCCCCTTCTCCTCCTGCCCCCAATCCCTCCCAGCATCAGAGTCTTTTCCAATGAGTCAACTCTTTGCATGAGGTGGCCAAAGTATTGGAGTTTCAGCTTCAGCATCAGTCCTTCCAATGAGCACTCAGGACTGATCTTATTTAGGATGGACTGGTTGGATCTCCTTGCAGGCCAAGGGATTCTCAAGAGTCTTCTCTAACACCACAATTCAAAAGCATCAATTCTTTGGCACTCAGCTTTCTTCACAGTCCAACTCTCACATCCATACATGACTACTGGAAAAACCATAGCCTTGCCTAGACGGACCTTTGTTGGTAAAGTAATATCTCTGCTTTTCAATATACTATCTAGGTTGGTCATAACGTTCCTTCCAAGGAGTAAGCGTCTTTTAATTTCATGGCTGCAATCACTATATACAGGGATTTTGGAGCCCCCAAAAAATAAAGTCTACAACTGTTTCCACTGTTTCCCCACCTATTTCCCATGAAGTGATGGGACCAGTTGCCATGACCTTAGTTTTCTGAATGTTGAACTTTAAGCCAACTTTTTCACTCTCCTCTTTCAATTTCATCAAGAGGCTTTTTAGTTCCTCTTCACTTTCTGCCATAAGAGTGGTGTCATCTGCAAATATGAGGTTACTGATATTTCTCCCAGCAATCTTGATTCCAGCTTGTGCTTCTTCCAGCCCAGCGTTTCTCATGATGTACTGTGCATATAAGTTAAATAAGCAAGGTGACAATATACAGCTTTGATGTACTCCGTTTCCTATTTGGAGCCAGTCTGTGGTTTCATGTCCAGTTCTAACTGTTGCTTCCTGACCTGCATACAGGTTTCTCAAGAGACAGGTCAGGTGGTCTTGTATTCCCATCTCTTTCAGAATTTTCCACAGTTTATTGTGATCCACACAGTCAAAGGCTTTGGCATAGTCAATAAAGCAGAAATAGATGTTTTTCTGGAACTCTCTTCCTTTTCCATGATCCAGCGGATTTTGACAATTTGATCTCTGGTTCCTCTGCCTTTTCTAAAACCAGCCTGAACATCTGGAAGTTCACGGTTCACATATTGCTGAAGCCTGGCTTGGAGAATTTTGAGCATTACTTTACTAGCATGTAAGAGGAGTGTAATTGTGCAGTAGTTTGAGCATTCTTTGACATTGCCTTTCTTTGGGATTGGAATAAAAACTGACCTTTTCCAGTCCTGTGGCCACTGCTGAGTTTTCCAAATTTGCTGGCATATTGAGTGCAGCACTTTCACAGCATCATCTTTCAGAATTTGAAATAGCTCAACTGGAATTCCATCACCTCCACTAGCTTTGTTCTTGGTGATGCTTTCTAAGGCCCACTTGACTTCACATTCCAGGATGTCTGGCTCTAGGTGAGTGATCACACCATCATGATTATCTTGGTCATGAAGATCTTTTTTGTACAGTTCTTCTGTGTATTCTTGCCACCTTTTCTTAATATCTTCTTCTTCTGTTAGGTACATACCATTTCTGTCCTTTATCGATCCCATCTTTGCATGAAATGTTTCCTTCATACATCTAATTTTCTTGAAGAGATCTCTAGTCTTTCCCATTCTTTTGTTTTCCTCTATTTCTTTGCATTGATCGCCGAGGGAGGCTTTCTTATCTCTCCTTGGTATTCTATGCAACTCTGCATTCAGATGCTTATATCTTTCCCTTTCTCCTTTGCTTTTCACTTCTCTTCTTTTCACAGCTATTTGTAAGGCCTCCTCAGACTGCCATTTTGCTTTTTTGCATTTCTTTTCCATGAGGATGGTCTTGATCACTGTCTCCTGTACAGTGTCACGAACCTCCATCCATAGTTCATCAGGCACTCTGTTGATCAGATCTAGTCCCTTAAATCTATTTCTCACTTCCATTGTACAATCATAAGGAATTTGATTTAGGTCATACCTGAATGGTCTAGTGGTTTTCCCCACTTTCTTTAATTTAAGTCTGAGTTGGGCAATAAGGAGTTCATGATCTGAGCTACAGTCAGTTCCTGGTCTTGTTTTTGCTGACTGTATAGAGCTTCTCCATCTTTAACTGCAAAGAATATCATCAATCTGATTTCGGTATTGACCATCTGTTGATGTCCATGTGTAGGGTCTTCTCTTGTGTTGTTGGAAGAGGGTGTTTACTATGACCAGTGCGTTCTCTTGGCAAAACTCTATTAGCCTTTGCCCTGCTTCATTCCGTACTCCAAGGCCAAATTTGCCTGTATTCCAGGTGTTTATTGACTTCCTACTTTTGCATTGCAGTCCCCTATAATGAAAAGGACATCTTTTTTGAATGTTAGTTCTAAAAGGTCTTGTAGGTCTTCATAGAACCGTTCGACTTCAGCTTCTTCAGAATTACTGGTTGGGGCATAGGCTTGGATTACCATGATATTGAATGGTTTGCCTTGGAAACAAACAGAGATCATTCTGTTGTTTTTGAGATTGCATTAAGTACTGCATTTTGGACTTTTTTTTTTTTTTACCATGATGGCTACTCCATTTCTTCTAAGGGATTCCTGCCCACAGTAGTAGATATAATGGTTATCTGAGTTAAATTCACCCATTCCAGTGCATTTTAGTTCTCTGATTCCTAGAATGTTGATGTTCACTCTTGCCGTCTCCTGTTTGACCACTTTGAATTTGCCTTGATTCATGGACCTGACATTCCAGGTTCTTTACAGGTTCGGACCTTGCTTCTGTCACCAGTTTCATCCACAACTGGGTATTGTTTTTGCTTTGGCTCCATCCCTTCATTCTTTCTGGAGTTATTTCTCCACTGATCTCCAGTAGCATATTGGGCACCTACCGACCCACGGAGTTCCCCTTTCAATATCTAATCATTTTGCCTTTTCATACTGTTCATGGGGTTCTTATGGCAAGAATACTGAAGTAGTTTGCCATTTCCTTCTCCAGTGGACCACATTCTGTCAGACCTCTCCACCATGACCCATCCGTCTTGGGTGGCCCCACAAGGCATGGCTTAGTTTCATTGAGTTAGAAAAGGCTGTGGTCTGTGTGATAAGATTGGCTACTTTTCTGTGATTATGGTTTCAGTGTGTCTGCCCTCTGATGCCCTTTCACAACACCTACCGTCTTACTTGGGTTTCTCTTACCTTGGACGTGGGGTATCTCTTCCTGGCTGCTCCAGCAAAGCGTAGCCACTGCTGCTTACCTTGGATGATGGATATCTCCTCACAGCTGCCCCTCCTGACCTTGAACATGGAGTAGCTCCTCTAGGCCCTCCTGCACCCATGCAGCCGCTGCTCCTTGGACATGTGGTAGCTCCTATCGTCCGCCGCCCTGACCTCGGACGTGGGGTAGTTCGTCTTGTCCGCTGCCCCTGACCTTGGGCGAGGGGTAGCTCCTCTCAGCCGTGCTTCTTCGCGGTCTGTAGCATAAGTTGTGTCCAATTTTTGTAAGTCTATGAACTGTAGCCCACAAGGCTCTTCTCTATATGGGATTCCCCAGGCAAGAAACTAGAGTGGGTTGCCATTTCTTCCTCCAGGGGATCTTTCTGACTCAGAGTTCAAAACTCTCTCTCCTGTATTGCAGGTGGATTCTTTACCTGCTGAGCCACCAGGGAAGCTCCAGCTTCAGTTTACTTATTGACAAATCTGGATTGATTGGTATACGAAGTATTTTGTTTAAGTTAAAACATGGATGTTTTTGTTGTCATAGTTTTTTGAGAAGTAGCATAAATATTGGATTCTGAAGTCAGACTCCTTTGGCTTTCCATAATTGTTTTTAATAGTCACTAGTGCTAAATACAGAGAAAGCAATGGCACCCCACTCCAGTACTCTTGCCTGGAAAATCCCATGGATGAAGGAGCCTGGTGGGTTGCAGTCCATGGGGTCGCAAACAGTCGGAAACGACTCAGCGGCTTCACTTTCACTTTTCACTTACATGCATTGGAGAAGGAAATGGCAACCCACTCCAGTGTTCTTGCCTGGTGAATCCCAGGGACGGGGGAGCCTGGAGGGCTGCCGACTATGGGGTCGCACAGATTCGGACACGACTGAAGTGACTTAGCAGCAGCAGTAGCAGCTCTAAATATGAAGTTTTACTATGCTTTGTTTGAGCAAAATGGAACTAAGAATAATAGCAACTACTTCTTGGTGATTTTTAATTTAGCTAATATTTGTGAAGAGCTAAGAATGACATTCGGAAATACCAAAGGTTATATAAGTGAAAGTTAAATTGCATTTCATGGACTTTGTAACTATGTAAGGACCTGCCTCTTGAGAAACCTGTATGCAGTTCAGGAAGCAACAGTTAGAACTGGACATGGAACAGACTGGTTCCAAATAGGAAAAGGGGTACGTCAAGTGTGCATCATGAGAAACACTGGGCTGAAAGAAGCACAAGCTGGAATCAAGATTGCCGGGAGAAATATCAATAACCTCAGATATGCAAATGACACCACCTTTATGGCAGAAAGTGAAGAAGAACTGAAGAACCTCTTGATGAAAATGAAAGAGGAGAGTGAAAAATTTGGCTTAAAGCTCAACATTCAGAAAACTAAGATCATGAAATCCGGCCCCATCACTTTATGGCAACTAGATGGGGAAACAGTGGAAACAGTGGCTGACTTTAATTCTTTGGGCTCCAAAATCACTGCAGATGGTGATTGCAGCCATGAAATTAAAAGACGCTTACTCTTTGGAAGGAAAGTTATGACCACCCTAGACAGCATAATAAAAAGCAGAGAGATTACTTTGTCAACAAAGGTCTGTCCAATCAAGGCTATGGTTTTTCCTGTAGTCATGTATGGATGTGAGAGTTGGACTATAAAGAAAGCTGAGTGCCGAAGAATTGATACTTGTGAACTGTGGTGTTGGAGAAGACTCTTAAGAGTCCTTCGGACTACAAGGAGACCCAACCAGTCCATCCTAAAGAAGATCAGTCCTAAGTGCTCATTGGAAGGACTGATGTTGAAGCTGAAACTCCAATATTTTGGCCACCCGATGCAAAGAGCTGACTTATTTGAAAAGACCCTGATGTTGGGAAAGATTGAGGGCAGGAGGTGAAGGGGATGACAGAGGATGAGACGGTTGGATGGCATCACTGACTCAATGGATATGAGTTTAGGTAAACTCCAGGAGTTGGTGATGGATAGGGAGGCCTGGTGTGTTGTGGTTCATGGGGTCAAAAAGAGTCAGACATGACTGAGTGGCTGAACTGAAGGAATTCCTGATATGTAAAGATATCATTTAAGAGAAAATGAAAGGACCTGGGGAACATTATTGAGAAAGGCAAGAAAGTTCATGACAAATTTGTTTCCAAATACTATTGTTACAAATACAAGAGCTTTAACAATTTATCAAAAGTAAAAGAGAATTTGTATTTAAATCCCTATATTTTTAAACTCTACAACTAATATAATATCTGAACTGCTAAAAACACACATGATTTTACACTAGCTTTCTAGATACCTTTTGTAATGTCTAAGTTATGAAAGGTACACAAATGTAGAGAAAATTTACATGATTTCATTGCTAGGTTATGGTAAGGTTATAAAGAGACAAGAGAATGAAGGTTGAAAAAAAAAAAAAAAAAAAACAGGCAAACAACAACAAAAGTACCTGGCAGGTAACATCAATATAGTGGAGTAGGAGGACTCAAAGCCTACTCCTTTGAGGAACTTATCAAAACTACAACTGCACAGACAGCAACTTTTGCTGAAATTGACCTGAAGACTTGCAGAATGGCTCTTCTACAACAAATACTGTGGGGAAGAAAAAAAAAAAAAAAGTCCACACAGAATCTGGTAGGAAGAGAGAAAAGAGATTTAGTCAGGACTCATACCCGCTGATGATCCAGAAGAAAAGTGTGTTATTACAAGCTTGGGGACCCTCCATGGGGCCTGATACTGGGGAGATGAGTCCAAACTGGCTTAAAAACCAGTGGGGCTTAACTGAAGGGCTGTAGAAACTGAGATTTTGATCTGAAGAGCATGGGCACAGACTTTCTTTCTACCGGTCACAGCACAGAGACAGCAGATTGAAAACTTCCTCTTGTTCTGGCTGGCTTTCCATGTTCAGTCTAATATGCTAGCCCCTCTTGCTCAGGCATTGAGCCCCACTCAGGTGGAAACTCCCATTGCCAATGACAGTGAGCATACTAAGAGGGAACAAGGACAGCTCTGAGCCCAGCTCTGCTTCTGTCTAGGAAGAGGCAGCCACTGTCAGCACACTCATCTGTGCACATTGTTGGGAGGCAGTGAAACCAGCTCCAGGATGGAAACCACCACTTCAGGCATACATATCCACATGCAGATCCGGGAAGGAGTGGACCAGCTCGGTAGAATAGCTCTAACATCTTTTGCACAGAGCAGCCTCAATGAACTTAGAATATTTTATCATACCCTATCCAAAAGTAAACTCAAAAGGAATTAAACACCTAAATGAAAGACTAGAAACCATAAAACTCAAAGAAGAAAATGGGCAGTATACTCTTTGACATAAGTTTTAGCAATTTTTTTTTAATATGTCTCCTCTAGCAAAGGAAACAAAAGCAAATGTAAATAAATGAGATTGGATCAAGCTTAGAACATTGCACAGCAAAGAAAACAAGAAGGCAATATATTGAATGGGAGAAGATATTTGCAAATAATATGTTTGATAAAAGGTTAATATCCAAAATATAAAAGAGCTAATAAACTCAATGTCAAAGAACAAACAACCTGATTAAAAACTGACAGAAGATCCAAATAGGCAATTTTCCAAAGAAGATGTATAGATTGCCAACTGGCACATGAAAAGATTCTCAACATTGTCAATCACTAGGGAAACATAAATCAAAACTACACTGAGATATCATCTCACACTATCAGAATGGCTATCATCAAAAAGACAAGAAATTAGAAATGTTGCAAAAGCTGTGGATAAAAGGGAACACTTGTACTGTTGGTGTGAATATAAATTAGTGCAGCCACTATGCAAAACAGTATGGAAGTTCCTCAACAAATTAAAAATAAAACTACCTCTTCATCTAGCAATTCTACTACTGGGTATATAGCTGAAGAAAACAAAAATATTGATTCAAAATGATATAAGCACCCCAGTGTTCACAAGCTTCTCTGGTGGCTTAGATGGTAAAGAATCTGTCTGCAATGCATTAGACCTGGGTTCAATTCCTTGGTCGGGGAGCCCCCCTGCAGAAGGGAATGGCTACTCACTCTAGTATTCTTGCCTGGAGAATTCCCTGGACAGAAGAGACTGGTGGGCTACAGTCCATCCATGGGGTCACAAAGAGTTTGACATGACTGAGTGACTAACACTTGAGCACTTGAATGATCATAGCAGCATTACTTACAATAGCCAAGATAGGAAGACAGTCTATATGTATCAACAGGTTAATGGATTAAGATGTTGTATACAAACTCAGCCAGGCAAAAGAATGAAATCTTACCATTTGTGAGCCAGGGGTCGAACCCAGGTTTCCCATATTGCAGGCAAGTTCTTTACCATCTGAGCCACCAGGGAAGCCCTTAGATGGCCCAGTCGGGTGTTATATTTAGTGAAATCAGTCCAACAGGCAAATATAAACACTGTATATTTTCACTTATATGTGGAAACAAGAAAGTAAAATAAGTATAATAAAACAGAAGCAGACTCATTGTTACAGAGAGCAAACTGGTGGTTACCAGTGGAGAGAGGGATGGGGATAGAGCCACTCAGTTCAGTTCAGTCGCTCAGTTGTGTCCGACTCTTTGCAACTCCATGAATCACAGCACGCCAGGCCTCCCTGTCCATCACCAGCTCCTGGAGTTCATCCAAATTGATGTCCATCTAGTCAGTGATGCCATCCAGCCATCTCATTCTCTGTCATCCCCTTCTCCTCCTGCCCCCAATCCCTCCCAGCATCAGGGTCTTTTCCAATGAGTCAACTCTTCATATTAGGTGGCCAAAATATTGGAGTTTCAGCTTTAGCATCAGTCCTTCCAAAGAACACCCAGGGCTGATCTCCTTCAGAATGGACTGGTTGTATCTCCTTGCAGTCCAAGGGATTCTCAAGAGTCATTTCCAACACCACAGTTCAAAAGCATCAATTCTTCGGTGCTCAGCTTTCTTCACAGTCCAACTCTCACATCCATACACGACTACTGGAAAAACCATAGCCTTGACTAGATGGACCTTTGTTGGCAATGTAATGTCTCTGTTTTTGAATATGCTATCTAGGTTGGTCATAATTTTCCATCCAAGGAGTAAGCATCTTTTAATTTCATGGCTGCAATCACCATGTGCAGTGATTTTGGAGCCCCCCAAAATAAAGTCTGACACTGTTTCCACTGTTTCCCCATCTATTTCCCATGAAGTGATGGGACCAGATGCCATGATCTTCGTTTTCTGAATGTTGAGCTTTAAGCCAACTTTTTCACTCTCCACTTTCACTTTCATCAAGAGGCTTTTTTAGTTCCTCTTCACTTTCTGCCATAAAACGTGGTGTCATTTGCATATCTGAGATTATTGATATTTCTCCAGGCAACCTTGATTCCAGGTTGTGCTTCTTTCAGCCCAGCGTTGCTTATGATGTACTCTTCATATAAGGTAAATAAGCAGGGTGACAGTATACAGCCTTGACGTACTCGTTTTCCTATTTGGAACCAGTCTGTTGTTCCATGTCTAGTTCTAACTGTTACTAGGTGAAGGAAATTAAGAGGTACACCTATATTACAGGGAATATAGTCAATATTTTATAGAAATTTTAAATAAAGTATAATCTATTAAAATATTAAATCACAATGTTTTACAACAGAAGCTAATTTAATATTTTAAGTCAACTATAATTCTATTTTTTAAAAAAAAGCTTTTAAAAAGAAAATTAGCCAGTAGAGATTCTCTGTTGCTTACATACAAAGCCGGGTAAAAGAATTAGGCCTGTTTATGGAAAAATCAGAGTGAGAAAGACTGGTTATTCACAAAAATTTGAATTTCTCCACTACTAGCACTGTGAATAAATGTAGATGTCTTTATATGTAATTATTTTCTACATCCTAGTAATTTCTTTTATGTCTCTTTTTAGTTTAGCAAATGTTTATTGAGTACTTAATAACTCTTAGGTTCTGAGGAAGCAGTAAGGATATAAAGATGCCTTGCACTCTGTTCCTGATCAGACGATGTCTGTAGACTAAAGGCAGAGATACTTGTCAAAGTACATAAAGTTGCAGTGCATAAGTGCTGCACAAAGACATGAACAAATTGCCAAGGAAGAGAGAAATAACAAGTAAGTGATACTCAAAAGCAGAATGAGAAATAGGTTGCCATTTATCATTCTTTGGTGAACTGTTTTTCTAGCTAGGCAGAATCTGCACTTTTCATTTTTTATTTCAGTGATTTTTCCCCTTTTATAAAGAAATTTATTGTATTTTTTTATCATCTTCAAAACTATTCCAGAACTTTCCTCATTATCCTCTTTAAAATTCCTTATTTGCTAAATGCATCTTTCATTTTAAAATTATAACACGTGAATATTAATAGTTAAGGATTTTCCCTGAATTTTACATTTTTTTTTTCAGCATTGGAAAATAAATTGATTTGAAAAAAATAAAAGAAGCCACTGATCTTCTTCCAAATAAAACATTGAATAGGAACACTGCCAATTTTAAAGTCACCTGAAATAAAACATAATTTTATAAGATGAGGCTCAGATACCCCGGGGAAGGGAATGATTACCCACTCCAGTATTCTGGCCTGGAGAATTCCAGTGACTGTACAGGCCATGGGGCCACAAAGAGTTGTACACAACTGAGAGGCTTTCACTCACTCGTTTACTCACTAAATAGACCAGGTGTCTCAAAGGGTTGTTCTTTTTTTTTTTAATAGACACGTGTGAATGCATTTATTTATGCATGCAAAAATTTACAGTTTCATTCTTCACTATTGAAACAGCATTGGATACAAGAAAAGATAAGTTCAGGTACTTACTAGTCCGTGACAAAGGCACAGATAATAGTCTTTTTATGTCTGAAGTTTCCCACTCTATGAAGCTATAAATTATTCTACACATGCAAACAGACAAAAAAATTAAACACTTAAATAGAATAAACCACAATCAACTTGTCTCTGTTCAGTCCTGTGGTGTCTGTGAAGTCTTTTTTTTTTTTTCTTTTTTTTAATAGAAAGGATTATATTCTACAACATGGATTAACTTGTCCATGTTAGCTCTTTCTTACTTTTTGCATTTCCAAGTATGGATAAGAATTCTTAACTACTTCTTATATAGCATGAGGATTAATGATTCTAAGAAGCTTTCAAGATAGAATTTCTTTCAAGTATAAAGCATCATTAATAATAAAGAAAAAGGAAATTAAACCCTAGCATAAATATCCTTGCACATGATGACAAATTAATATCCTGATGGACAGGCGTTTCATATTCCTGGATGTAAGGCAGATTTTGTAGTGTACGATTATTATTCTACCCAGGTACACAGATAATACTTACAATGAAACTTACATACTCTAGGTCTAAAAGTATGTGCATAAAGAACACACCCTCAATCAAATCTCTCATGTTCCTCACAAGTTTACCAGAGACTTTAATCCCATGAATGGATTAGAATTAAAGAGTACTTCCACACCTTCAAAATTCAAAAATATGTTGACCTCAAATAATATACGTGGGGCTTCCCTAATGGCTCAGACATTGAAGAATCTGCCTGCAATGTGGGAGACCTGGGTTTCATCTCCAGGTCAGAAAGATCTCCTGGAGAAGAGAATAGCTACCGACTCCAACATTCTTGCCTGGAGAATTCCATGGACAGAGGAGCCTGGTGGGCTATAGTCCATGGAGTTGCAAAGAGTAAAACACAACTGAGCACCTGTATGTATGTATATAAATAATATATTCTCAGGGGGCGGTCCTAAGATGGACCGCCTAAGATGGCAGAGCAACAGGACTGGGAGACCACTTTCTCCCCCACAAATTCATCAAAAGAACATTTGAACCCTGAGTAAATTCCACAAAACAACTTCTGAATGCCGGCAGAGGATATCAGTTCAGTTCAGTCGCTCAGTCGTGTCCGACTCTTTGCAACCCCATGAATCACAGCACGCCAGGCTTCCCTGTCCATCATCAATTCCTGGAGTTCACCCAGATTCACGTCCATCGAGTCAGTGATGCCATCCAGTCATCTCACCCTCTGTTGTCCCCTTCTCCTCCTGCCCCCAATCCCTCTCCGCATCAGAGTCTTTTCCAATGAGTCAACTCTTCGCATGAGGTGGCCAAAGTATTGGAGTTTCAGCTTTAGCATCATTCCTTCCAAAGAAACCCCAGGGCTGATCTTCTTCAGAATGGACTGGTTGGATCTCCTTGCAGTCCAAGGGACTCTCAAGACTCTTCTCCAATGCCACAGTTCAAAAGCATCAATTCTTCGGCACTGAGCCTTCTTCACAGTCCAACTCTCGCATCCATACATGACCACAGGAAAAACCATAGCCTTGACTAGACGAAACTTTGTTGGCAAAGTAATGTCTCTGTTTCTGAATATGCTATCTAGGTTGATCATAACTTTCCTTCCAAGGAGTAAGCGTCTTTTAATTTCATGGCTGCAGTCACCAGAGGGCATTAGCCACCCAGAAAAGCAGCCCATTGTCTTCGAAAGGAGGTAGGAAAAAATATAAAAGATAAAGAGAGACAAAAGAGGTAGGTACAGAGCTCCATCCTGGGAAGGGAGTCTTAAAAAAGAGACGTTTCCAAACACCAGGAAACACTCTCACTGCCAAGTCTGTGGTGAGCCTTGGAACCACAGAGGGCAACATAACCGGGAGGAAAAATAAATAAACAATTAAACCCCACAGATTGCGTGCCCAGTGGTAACTTCCAGCGGAGAAGTAGCGCAGATGCCTGTATCCGCCAATAGCAAGTGGGGGCAGGGCAGGGAGGCCGGGCTGCATTGCTTAGAGTAAGGACCAGGCCTGAATGCCCCAAGGGAATTTGAGGGAAGTAACTTGGGATAGCAAAACAGACTGTGGGATAGATACCACGCGAAAAGCCCTAACCTAAGACATTGTCACGCTCACTCACAGAACAAAGGACTGAACAGAAGTACCCAAGTGCAGACCGGCCCATTTCCCTCTGGTGACAGGCAGGCGAGGGCAGCCAGAGCTGGAAGGGGGCAATCGCGGCCCCAGAGAGGCATTATCTACCAAACTGCAAGCAGGCTTCATTGCCAACCAAGACTTCTTGGGATTCTGGAGGGTCAACATCCACCTGAGAAGGTGCGCTGGTTGTACATCCAGAAAACCGAGTGGCAGGGACGGGGGAGGCAATAAGTTGCAGTGACCATGCTCGCCAAACACCTGGTCGCCTGAGCTGCTAGGACCTGGAAGGGCACAAAATGCAGGACCAACTGACTCTGTGCCTCTGAGGACTATCCAAGTACCTGAACCTGAGTGGCTTAGACCTGGGAAGTGCATACAACCCAGGGCTGGCCTCAGACAGTTCCCAGCAGAGCAACCTAGAGCCTAAGCAGTGTAGACAGGGAAAGCCCACACGCCATGAGCAGGGGCAAACCCAGTGTGGCCAAGACACCGTGAGCACACACCAGTGTTATTTGTTTGCAGCGTCCCTCCCTCCCCACAGCACAACTGAACAAATGAGCCTAAAAAAGTGTCCAATACCGCCCCCTTGTGCCAGGGTGTAAATCAGACACTGAAGAGACCAGCAAACAGACGAAGCTAAAACAGAGGGAACTCTTTGGAAGTGCAGGTGCAATAGATTAAAACCTTGTAGTTAGTACTGACTACATAGGAAGGGGCCTATAGATCTTGAGCAATATAAGCTGGATCAAGGAACTATCCAAAAATGAACTCACCCCACACTGCCCACAACAACACCAGAGAAAGTCCTAGATATATTTTTACTATCATTCTTTAATTTTTTTTAATTAAAAAAATTTTTTAAGTCCTCTATTACTCCTTTAATTTTCATTTTTATAATCTACTATTACTTTGCAAAAAAAAAGACCCTATTTTTTAAAGCAAATTCCATATATATATATATATATTATAATTTTTGTGACTTTTTTTTCTTTTTTTCTTTCTTTAATATTGAATTTTTGAAAATCCAACCTCTACTCTAGATTTTTAATCTTTGTGTTTTGGTATTGATTATCTATTTTGTACCTTTAAGAACCCAATCTTCAGAACCCTTTTACTTGGGAGTGAGATTACTGGCTTGACTGTTCTCCCCACCTTGGGACTCTCCTTTTTCTCCATCAGGTCCCCTCTATCTCCTACCTCCCCCTTCTCTTCTCTACCAAACTCTGTGAATCTCTTTGTGTGTTCTGGACGGTGGAGAATACTTAGTGAACTGATTACTGGCTAGATCTGTCTTTCTCCTTTTGACCCCCACTTTTATCCTCCTGGCCACTTCTGTCTCCTTCCTCCCTCTTCTCTTCTCTGTGTAACTCCATGAACATCTCTGAAGGATTCAGACTGTGGAGTGCACATAAGGAAGTGATTACTGGCTAGCTTGCTCTCTCCTCTTTCGATTCCACCTCATCTCATCCTGCTTACCTCTATATCCCTCCTCCTTCTTCTCTGCTCCATGTAACTCTGTGAACCTTTCTGGGTGTCCCTCACTGTGGAGAAACTTTTCATCTTTAATCAGATGTTTTATCAACAGTGCTGAATAGATGGAGAAGTCTTGAAGCTACTGTAAAAATAAGACTAAAAGCCAGAAGCAGGAGGCTTAAGTCCAAATCCTGAAAACACCAGAGAACTTTTGACTCCAGGGGACATTAATCGACAGGAGATCATCAAATGCCTCCATACCTACACTGAAACCAAACACCACCCAAGGGCCAACAAGTTCCAGAGCAAGACTTACCACGCAAGTTCTCCAGCAACACAGGAACATAGCCCTGAGCTTCAATATACAGGCTGCCCAAAGTCACTCCAAACCCATTGACATCTCATAACTCATTACTGGACACTTGATTGCACTGCAGAGTGAAGAAATCCAGCTCCACCCACCAGAACACCGACACAAACTTCCCTAACCAGGAAACCTTGACAAGCCACTGGTACAACCCCACCCACAGTAAGGAAACTCCACAATAAAGAGAACTTCACATACTGCCAGAATACAGAAAGGCCACCCCAAACACAGCAATATAAACAGGATGAAGAGACAGAGGAATACCTAGCAGGTAAAGGAACAAGATAAATACCCATCAAACCAAACAAAAGAGGAAGAGATAAGGAATCTACCTAATAAAGAATTCCAAATAATGATAGTGGAAATTATCCAAAATCTTGACAAAAAAATGGAATCACAGATAAATAGCCTGGAGACAAGGATTGAAAAGATGCAAGAAAGGTTTAACAAGGACCTAGAAGAAATAAAAAAGAGTCAATATATATTGAATAATGCAATAAATGATATCAAAAACACTCTGGAGGGAACAAATAGTAAAATAAGGGAGGCAGAAGATAGGGTTAGTGAGGGAGAAGATAGAATGGTAGAAATAAATGAATCAGAGAGGAAAAAAGAAAAATGAATTAAAAGAAATGATGACAATCTCAGAGACCTCTGGGACAATGTTAAACGCCCCAACATTCAAATCATAAGAGTCCCAGAAGAAGAAGACAAAAGGAAAGACCATGAGAAAATACTGAAGAGATAATAGTTGAAAACTTCCCTAAAATGGGGAAGGAAATAATCACCCAAGTCGAAGAAACCCAGAGAGTCCCAAACAGGATAAACCCAAGGCAAAACACCCCAAGACACATATTAATCAAATTAACAAAGATCAAACACAAAGAACAAATATTAAAAGCAGCAAGGGGAAAACAACAAATAACACACAAGGGGATTCCTGTAAGGATAACAGCTGATCTTTCAATAGAAATTCTTCAGGCCAGGAGGGAATGGCAGGACATACTTAAAGCAATGAAAGAAAATAACCTACAGCCCAGATTACTGTACCCAGCAAGGATCTCACTCACATATGAAGAAGAAATCAAAAGCTTTATAGACAAGCAAAAGCTGAGAGAATCCAGCACCACCAAACCAGCTCTCCAACAAATGCTAAAAGATCTTCTCTAGACAGGAAACACAAAAAGGGCGTATAAACTCTAACCCAAAACGTTAAAGTAAATGGCAACAGGATCATACTTATCAATAATTACCTTAAATGTAAATGGATTGAATGCCCCAACCAAAAGACAAAGACTGGCTGAATGAATACAAAAACAAGATCCTATATATGTTGTCTACAAGAGACTCACCTCAAAACAAGGGACACATACAGACTGAAAGTGAAGGGCTGGAAAAAGATATTCCACGCAAACAGAGACCAAAAGAAAGCAGGAGTAGCAATACTCATATCAGATAAAATAAACTTTAAAAACAGGCTGTGAAAAGAGACAAAGAAGGAGACTACATAGTGATCAAAGGATCAATCCAAGAAGAAGATATAACAATTGTAAATATATATGCACCCAAAATAGGAGCACTGCAATATGTAAGGCAAATGCTAACAAGTATGAAAGGGGAAATTATCAATAACACACTAATAGTGGGAGACTTTAATACACCACTCACAACTATGGATAGATCAACTAAACAGAAAATTAACAAGGAAACACAAACTTTAAATGATACAATAGACCAGTTAGACCTAATTGATATCTATAGAACATTTCACTGCAAAACAATGAATTTCACCTTTTTCTCAAGCGCACACAGAACCTTCTCCAGGATAGATCACATCCTTGGCCATAAATCTAGCCTTGGTAAATTAAAAAAGATTGAAATCATTCCAAGCATCTTTTCTGACCACAATGCAGTAAGATTAGAT
Organism: Bos indicus x Bos taurus; assembly: GCF_003369695.1. Classification (NCBI taxonomy): domain Eukaryota; kingdom Metazoa; phylum Chordata; class Mammalia; order Artiodactyla; family Bovidae; genus Bos; species Bos indicus x Bos taurus. Next base: position 34,303,399 of record NC_040076.1, on the reverse strand, counting down.
CTCAATTACAGGAGAAAAACTATTAAAAATTCCAGCATATGGAGGCTGAGCAACACACTGCTGAATAACCAACAAATCACAGAAGAAATCAAAAAGGAAATCAAAATATAAATAGAAATGAATGAAAATGAAAACACAATAACCCAAAACCTGTGGGACACTGTAAAAGCACTGCTAAGGGGAAGGTTCATAGCAATACAGGCATATCTCAAGAAACAAGAAAAAAGTCAAATAAATAACCTAACTATATACCTAAAGCAACTAGAAAAGGAAGAAATGAAGAACCCCAGGGTTAGTAGAAGGAAAGAAATCTTAAAAATTAGGGCAGAAATAAATGCAAAAGAAATAAGAGAACATAGCAAAAGTCAATAAAGTCAAAAGCTGGTTATTTGAAAGGATAAATAAAATTGACAAACCATTAGCCAGACTCATCACGAAACAAAGGGAGAAAAATCAAATCAATAAAATTAGAAATGAAAATGGAGAGATCACAACAGACAACACAGAAATACAAAGGATCATAAGAGACTACTATCAGCAATTATATGCCAATAAAATGGACAACGTGGAAGAAATGGACAAATTCATTAAAAGTACAATTTTCCAAAACTGAACCAGGAAGAAATAGAAAACCTTAACAGACCCAGCACAAGCACGGACATTGAAACTGTAATCAGAAATCTTCCAGCAAACAAAAGCCCAGGTCCAGACGGCTTCAAAGCTGAATTCTACCAAAAATTTAGGGAAGAGCTAAAACCTATCCTACTCAAACTCTTCCAGAAAATTGCAGAGGAAGGTAAACTTCCAAACTCATTCTATGAGGCCACCATCACCCTGATACCAAAACCTGACAAAGATGCCACAAAAAAAGAAAACTACAGGCCAATATCACTGATGAACATAGATGCAAAAGTCCTTAATAAAATTCTAGCAATCAGAATCCAACAATACATTAAAAAGATCATACATCATGACCAAGTGGGCTTTATCCCAGGGATGCAAGGATTCTTCAATATCCTCAAATCAATCAATGTAATACACCACATTAACAAATTGAAAAATAAAAACCATATGATTATCTCAATAGATGCAGAGAAAGCCTTTGACAAAAGTCAACATCCATTTATGATAAAAACTCTCCAGAAAGCAGGAATAGAAGGAATATAACTCAACATAATAAAAGCTATATATGACAAACCCACAGCAAACATTTTCCTTAATGGTGAAAAATTGAAAGTATTTCCCCTAAAGTCAGGAACAAGACAAGGGTGTCCACTTTCACCACTACTATTCATCATAGTTTTAGAAGTTTTAGCCAGAGCAATCAGAGCAGAAAAAGAAATAAAAGGAATCCAAATTGGAAAAGAAGAAGTAAAACTCACTATTTGCAGATGGCATGATCCTCTACATAGAAAACCCTAAACACTCCACCAGAAAATTACTAGAACTAATCAATGACTATAGTAAAGCTGCAGGATATAAAATCAACACACAGAAATCCCTTGCATTTCTATTCACTAATACTGAGAAAATAGAGAAATTAAAGAAACAATTCCATTCACCATTGCAATGAAAAGAATAAACTACTTAATATATCTACCTTAAGAAACAAAAGACCTATATATAGAAAACTATAAAACACTGATGAAGGAAATCAAAGAGTACACTAATAGATGGAGAAATATACCATGTTCATGGATTGGAAGAATCAATATAGTGAAAATGAGTATACTATCCAAAGCAATCTATAGATTCAGTGCAATCCCCATCAAGCTACCAATGGTATTTTTCACAGAGCTAGAACAAATAATTTCATAATTTGTATGGAAATACAAAAAAACCTCGAATAGCCAAAGCAATCTTGAGAAAGAAGAATGGAACTGGAGGAATCAATCTGATAGCCTAAATTCAGGCTCTACTACAAAGCCACAGTCATCAAGACAGTGTGGTACTGGCACAAAGACAGAAATATAGATCAATGGAACAAAATAGAAAGCCCAGAGACAAACCCATGCACCTATGGACACCTTATCTTTGACAAATGAGGCAAGAATATACAATGGAGAAAAGACAATCTCTTTAACAAGTGGTGCTGGGAAAACTGGCCAACCTCTTGTAAAAGAATGAAACTAGAATACTTTCTAACACCATACACAAAAATAAACTCAAAATGGATTAAAGATCTAAATGTAAGACCAGAAACTGTAAAACTCCTAAAGGAGAACATAGCAAAAACACTCTCCGACATACATCACAGCAGGATCCTCTATGACTCACGTCCCAGAATATTGGAAATGAAAGCAAAAATAAACAACTGGTACCTAATTAAAATTAAAAGCTTCTTCACAACAAAGGAAACTATAAGGAAGGTGAAATGACAGCCTTCAGAATGGGAGAAAATAATAGCAAATGAAGCAACTGACAAAGAGTTAATCTCAAAAATATACAAGCAACTCCTGCAGCTCAATTCCAGAAAAATAAATGACCTAATAGAAAACTGGGCCAAAGAACTAAACAGACATTTCTCCAAAGAAGACATACAGATGGCTAAGAAACACATGAAAAGATGCTCAACATCACTCATTATCGGAGAAATGCAAATCAAAACCACAATGAGGTACCATTTCATGCCAGTTAGAGTGGCTGCTATCCAAAAGTCTACAATCAGTAAATGCTGAAGAGGGTATGGAGAAAAGGGAACCCTCTTACACTGTTGGTAGGAATGCAAACTAGTACAACCACTATGGAGAGCAGTGTGGAGATTCATTAAAAAACTGGCAATAGAACTGACATAAGATGTAGCAATCCCACTGCTGGGCATACACACCAAGGAAACCAGAATTGAAGGAGACACATGTACCCCAGTGTTCATCACAGCACTGTTTATAATAGCCAGGACATGGAAGCAAGCTAGATGTCCATCAGCAGATGAATGGATAAGAAAGCAGCGGTACATATACACAATGGAGTATTACTCAGCCATTAAAAAGAATACATTTGATTCAGTTCTAATGGGGTGGATGAATCTGAAGCCTATTATACAGAGTAAAGTAAGCCAGAAAGAAAAACACCAATACAGTATATTAATGCATATATATGGAATTTAGAAAGATGGTATTGATAACCGTGTATGTGAGACAGCAAAAGAGACACAAATGTATACTACAGACTTTTGGACTCTGTGGGAGAGAGCGAGGGTGGGATGATTAGGGAGAATGGCATTGAAACACCTATAATATCATAAGTGAAATGAATTGCCAGTCCAAGTTCTACGCATGATACAGGATGCTTGGGGCTGGTGCACTGGGATGATCCAGAGGGATGGTATGGGGAGGCAGGTGGGAGGGGGGTTCACTATGGGGAACACGTGTACACCTGTGGCAGATTCATGTTGGTGTATGGCAAAACCAATACAATATTGTAAAGTAATTAGCCTCCAATTAAAATAAATGTTTATATTAAAAAATAAAGTTAGAGCTATAAAAATAAATAATATATTCTCATTTGAAGGCTGTATCTAATAAATAAATCTTTGAGAGTAACATATAGTACATGATTATTGTATAAAACCATGAAATGTCATATTCTAAAATGATGGGATATTAATTTTAAAAACGTGAAAGTGTTGGTTACTCAGCTGTGTCCACATCAGCCACCAAGGAGTATGAATTAAAAATCAATATCTTTGAAAAGTATGCATAACAGTTTTGCTGCTAAGAAAAATAGTTATATTTTTCAAGTCAAACCAAATTCCATGATTGCTTAAGTAGACAGTTTATAATTCTTGTCAGCATATGTGACAATCTCATATGCAAAGACATACACAAGCATTTTTAGAAGAACATTAATTCTGATATGTTTAAATAAGATGGTACTTCAATCAAAATATATATTCCAAAGTAATTCTCTGTGATGCTTTTGAATCAGAAGTTTAGAGATGATAGCACTGATGAGAATGTGGATAGTAAAATATCAAACCTGGCAGCACCCAACTCCAATTTAGAAAAGAAATTAGATTTCCCTCAAAAATAGATTGGAAGAGGAAGTGGAGACAAAGTGTAGCAGAACGTAAAAACAATCTAAGCAACCCTTTAGAAACTGGGAGAAGGAGTTGCACCTCTGCTTAATGAGGTAGATGATTTAGACACCAACTCCTCAGGTTTTAAATGGTGTTGGAAGGGAGGAATGTAAACTAGTTACTGAGCAAACTGCCTGAAGACTTTAAAGTCTTCATGCTCAGCATCTCATACTTCCTTTGCATTGTTGTAGTTCTAACACCTCAAAAATATTTGATTACCTAAAAATGGAAAATATTTTAATTAAAAATGTTTAAAGTCATAGTGAACAGATAGCTATTCAAGTGCTAAAATTGAAAACAGCATGACAATCGTAACTGAAGTTGACAAATGGAGACAAAGTCTAACACTCTCATCTAAAATGAGATGAAATGATTACGTTCATAGTCATCTAAAATAGTTATTGAGTTCCTATGAGCTGCCCAATCTCTTTCTATGCTGTAGGGATGGCCTTCACAGGTCCAGAATTCTAGTGGAAAAAGAAAAAACAGAAACAACAAGAAAGTTATAGGGAATATTGAAGGGCTTCCCCAATGGGTCAGGGGGTAAAGAATCTGACTGCAATGCGGGAGATGTGGGTTAAATCCCTGATAGGGGAAGATCCACTGGAGAAGGAAATTGCAACCCACTCCTGTATTCTTGTCTGGAGAATTCCATGGACAGAGGAGCCTGGCTGGCTACAGTCCATGGTGTTGCAAAGAATGAGACATGAGTGAGAGACTGAGAGAGAGAGAGAGAGAGGGTACTGCATATTATGATAAAAATGAAACAAGGGAGGAAGCTAGGAAGTGCCTGGGCTTGGGGTAAGGGTTGAAATACAAAGAGATGGTCAGAGGAGGACTCACTGAGAAAGTGACATGAATGAAGGAGACTTGAAGGAGACAAGGATTCAAACCTCTTGGTTCTCAGGGGGGGAAATCATCTCCAGTTGAAGCTTGCTGGTACAAATGTCCAGAACCAAAGTGTTGCAACTACTCCAGGAATGTCATGGAGCAGTTGGAGGGCAGTGAATGAGAAAGAGAAAAAGAGTTACTCTCTTTTTCCTGCAGAGGAAAAGATGCAGTTTGGCTAAAGCCTTGTAGGCCATTTGAAATGTTTGCTTTTACTCTGTGTGAAATAGGCATTGGATGCTTCTGTGCAGGAAGTGATGCGTTTTTATTGGAATACATTTATCTTTTATGTGTTATACGGTATCTATTTATCTATCTATATGTAGTATTTAGATAATGCTTAAAATAATACTTATATCCTTGCTAACTTTAAAAGTGTGAAATCATTTCCATTAATCCTTATATAAAAAGTTCATATTGCTTACAATAGGTATCTTCTTAATTTGATCTGTTGTTTAAAGCTACTTCAGTAGAATATACGATAATACTGGAGTTAGAGGACAGGGCTATGACAGAAATCATTGGTATTCTCCCTAAATTCATTCTGCTTTTTGCCCACAGTAGTAAAATGGCTAACTGAGCATGCTGCCCTCCAGATATGATTGTATTTTCTTCCTTCCCTGACAGATAGGTGAGACCATGTGAGTGGTTTCTGGCAAGCAGTAGTGTCCTCTAGCAGTTCTTGAGATTCATCCTTAAGAAAGAGGGGTGCATACAATGTGTCCCTTATTTTTCTCTGATTCTTCATTCTGTTAAATCACAGCAGCATTTCATAGTGCTTGAGTTGCTTTCTAAGCTCATTTGTGCACTTTAGCTTTAGCTTTCTGGACATTTAGCATAATGACGATGTGGTTATAAGAATGTGGGCTCTAATGCAAGAATGGCTCTTTTTACAAATTCCAGCTTTGCCATTAGCTTGGCTGTGTGATTTTCAGCAAGCTATTTAACTTTTATACGCTTAAGTTTTTATTTCCTATACAATGGTGTTGTTGTGAGAATTAAATGACTTAATTCACATACAATGTAAAAAAGTACCTCACAATAGTATACCTCACTGCCATTTTAGCTACTTCAACTGCTTTACTGTTGTTGTTCAGTCGCTAAGTTGTGCCTGTCTCTTTGCCATCCCAGGGACTGCAGCATGCCTGGCTCCCCTGTCCTTCACTATCTCCCAGAGTTTGCTCAAATTCATGTCTATTGAGTTGGTGACCATCTGCTTTAGAAGCAGGTGAATAGTTTTGTCTCAATATTTATAAATTGGTCCAAAATGTGAACAGTTTAAAAATCACAGTTACCGAGTTTCATAATGCCCTTTCTTAAGACATGGGGAAGGAGGAGGATCGCCTAAAATAGTCTTTGTGTTTGTTTTCAAAGCCACAATACCAAGACAAAACTGCTTTTCTACCACATTTAACCCAAGTACAACCCAAAATTGTATTTTATATCCAAGTTCCCAAACAGCTGTTGTTTACCTTTGTTACCAGGACCACAATAATGCCAAGTACATAATAGTTACTCAATAAGTTTTCATTGAGTAAATACATGAAATTAAAAAAAAAAAAAATTCTGAAAATGTTTAAGACCTTGAGGACTTAAATCGTCTTCAGCTCCTGTCTTTATTTTCAGACCATTAAATAAAGTTTCACTAAAGTCAAACCTAGTACAATTTAGAGGCAGCTATGTGGTGGAAAATATATATTAAGTGCCTTTTCCAGAAGTAAATTCAATAAATGAGTAAGTACAAAGAAGAAAAATAATCAACATTATCTTTACCTGGTGATTATTTCTAGTATCCTATACTAAGACTCGGAGAAGGCAATGGCACCCCACTCCAGTACTCTTGCCTGGAGAATCCCATGGACGGAGGAACCTGGAAGGCTGCAGTCAATGGGGTCGCTGAGGGTAGGACACGACTGAGTGACTTCACTTTCACTTTTCACTTTCATGCATTGGAGAAGGAAATGGCAACCCAGTCCAGTGTTCTTGCCTGGAGAATCCCAGGGACGGGGATGCCTGGTGGGCTGCCGTCTTTGGGGTCGCAGAGTCAGACACGACTGAAGCGACTTAGCAGCAGCAGCATACTAAGACTACTATTCAAACACATAAAAAAGGCTTGAAAAATAAATAAGCAAAAAGGTGTTGTTTCTTTTTTAATGCTACTAAAATTAAGTTTTAATGAATGAGACAAGGTAATGTTACTGCCAAAAAATAGCCAACCTGGTGGAAAAGAACCTAGAGGACTCAGTTTGAATACGTGCTTCTCTTTGAGCAAAGTTAGAAGTAAGAATATTTTGATGCCTTGGAGAACATGATGTCTGTGTATAAGCAGTCCATTTAGACCAAGACTGCCTTCCTTGGAGGGAAAATTAAGGGAAATTTTTTGCAAAGAACAGAGAAACACAAGATCCATGCAGTGTTACATCTGGGTTTTATGCTGTCCTTTTCATTTGTTTTTATCTCTGTACAGTGGAATTATGGGTAGTTTTTCCTCTCATTTTGAACTTTTCTGTACCTTTCAAATTTCCAGTAAGGAGCATATGGTTTTTAATCATCAAAACAAACAAATACTAAATGAAGCAGTAAATTAGCAGAACCTAAAACTTTCAACTAGATAGGTAATATTATCTGAAATTGTCATAAATAAGATAACTTTTTAAACTTTAAAAATAAGGATTGGCTAGAGAAATAGTCTGAGTGAGTTAAAAGTCTATGCTGATATTGTGAGTGTTGTGAATTGTGAGATATTGTGAATCTTTTAAAACCAATTTATTTATTTTTGGCTGTGCTAGGTCCTCATTTGGTGTATGGGCTTTTCTCTAGTTGCAGCAAAAACTGCTACTCTCTAGATATGGAGTGTGGGTTTCTCTTACTGCGGAGCACAGGCTCTAGAAAATGCGCGGGCTTCAGTAGTTGTGGCACATGGACTCAGTAGTTTTGGTTCCTGGGCTCTAGAACACAGGCTCAATAGTTTTGATGCATGAGCTTAAATGCTCTGCAGAGTGGGGGATCTTCCTGGACCAGGATTGAATTAGTGTCTCCTGCATTGGCAGGTGGATTCTTTACCACTGAGCTACCAGGGAAACTGCTGAGATAGTGTAAATCTTACAGAAGGCATAAAAACCTAGAAGATACATGGGGCAGAGCCAAGAATTAATAATGAAACCTCATCTTCATAGCAAAAAAGTGAAAAAAAAAAAAAAAAAGCAACTGAACCTGTGAAATACGTTATGGGATTTCAAATTATGGATTTATAAATTATGGAATTTCAAATTGCAGATTAAAGGGATACCAACAGACCAAAATTACCAAAGTATGAACAAGAAATTTGACTTTGGGTCAGCTACCTAAGGGAGATACCATTTACCTCTAAGAATGTTTATGAAGATTTAATCAGGTAATATGGGGCAAACAGTCCTCATCAAAATTTTTCCTGAAGTGTTGGTACAGAAAGTGAAGAAGAAAAACATAAAAAAGCTTTAACCCATCTTAAAGAAAGAAATTCAGAATTATTGGTAAGCACTAGAAATTAATAGAAATTAAAGTTAGATATTAAAAGTTGATTTTTTTCAAAAACAGAAATATTATATTTATCTTCTGTCAACTAATTTCTATTAAACTACCTATTGTATAAATAAAAAATATAAAGAATAACAATAAAAATAATCTTACAGTGATGTACACCATATTACAATTCAGATACTATACCACTAAATATAAACCTGCTAATTTCTTTTAGCACAGATGGCAACAAAAATAAAACTGAAGAATATGTCAAATGTCACTTGGGTGTTAAACTCCAGAATCAACACATTATGGATTCTAACTGAGATAGCCAACATTATCTTGACAGGATAGACTGTAAGTGAAAGTGAAGTCACTCAGTCCTGTTGACTCTTTGTGACCCTGTGGACTGTAGCCTACCAGGCTCCTCGGTCCATGGGATTTTCCAAGCAAGAGTACTGGAGTGGGTTGCCATTTCCTTCTCCAAGGGATCTTCCCGACCCAGGGATTGAACCCAGGTCTCCCACATTGTAGGCAGATGGTTTACCATCTGAGCCACTAGAAGCGTCCCTACAAAAAGACATGCCAATTCCTTGGAGTCAATGTTAAGCAAGCCATTCAATGTGCCAAGTGGGAAGTTGGTGTTCTTTGAGAGAAATCATGTATCAAATTTCATGATAATCTGTCAACATATATGTGGACATGGGAGTCTGGGACCAAGAAACTTTTAATTACTAGGAGGGGAAGAATTGCTGTGAATTCAGGTTCAGTCTCAGCAACCTATCTTTAGCTAGTTGCTTCCCATGAAGTTTGCCTACTAGGAGAGAATGTGTGGGTATGCAAGCTACAACAATTTCTTTCACTTAGCTCTTATATTTATAATCTAAATTCATAAATTATCATTCTGTTCTTTACCTGTCATCTTTGCTACAGTGGCATTTGTTATTATAATAAACTATGTAGCAAAGACAAGGTTAGTGTTAATACGCAGAAGATGGAGGGCTGAGTTATTTATCATACCAGACTAACTTTCACAGGATTTTTCCTCAACTACCCACTTTTATTTTTAAAACATACTACATACATATATTATATATATATATATATATATGTATATTTATAAAATAAACCTCAAATATTGTACTTATTATATATATATAGTAAGTACAATATTTGTATTGTATATATATATATGTATATATAAAACCTCAATTATTGTCGTTTTCAATGTTAATCTTCTATTGCAGACATACATTTACAACCAAAAGACCAATTACTTGGTTCAAGTCAACTTTGCAGAAAATACAAGAAATAGATTATTATTTTGGTGAAGTGATTAAAATATGTGAACCATGTTATAATAGTAGGAGATACAATTAATTAGAAAATATAAACATTATAAAGTTCATATTTCAAAAATTAGCTGATATAATACATTGAAGAAGAATATCATTGAAAGGAGATCACTCAGGAGATAGTTAAGAGTAATAAGGTCCTAATTATTAGCAGAGATGAAAGGAGAAAGAGTTATAATTAGGAAACTCTTAGTATGTGTTTTACATTGTAAGCACAGAAATGTCCTGGCAGATTAAGCAGACAAGAAGTTTACTGAAAGGATATTGGGTGACTCAAAGAACTGAGGAAACTAGATTACTTCTATCAGATTCCCAGCTGAGCTTTCAGTAACAAAGCTACATTCCTGGCTACCAAAGTGACCCAATGAGAAAGCATTCTTTTTCCACTGAAGCCACTGATTGTGATGCTATGCAGCTAGCATTATTGCTATTATTGCTATGACCTAGAATTTAATGCCACTGTTAATTCTTTTCCAGGATCTTGATAATGCAATCATTGTCAGGCATGTCTCACATCACCCCTTGCCAAAACAGTGGATTCTGTATAAAGACTCCTTCTTCAGTTTCCTTATTTTTGTTTTAGACCCTCAAACAAGTCTATTTGCTACAGATCAGGTCCTAGACTAAAAGATCCAGGAAGCTGATTTTTCTTCTACATGGGGAAAGCAGGATTCAAAGGATGGAAATTTCCTGAACATAGCAAATGTGTTCAGAAATGTTGAGTGTTCCAGAAAACAATGATAAGTTGTACTATAAGGATACATTTTAGAATTCATTTCTTTTTTTTATTGGAAGTGGTTGACACGATATAGTAAAGGAGAGGAGTGAGGTAGAATGAGATGGAGAATAAGGGATCAAGGCACTTCAAGCTTTATTATTTTGTTGTTTTGTTAGTTAAAACTTAAACAGTTGTTTAACTCTATAAACAATATAGCAAAATGGACTGTCATTTAACTAAATGGTGCACTATTATATAATTAACTTGAATTTATACATTTAAGATAAAGTAATGGATCTATAATATTGGACACATAAAAACACTATAGACGAAAACAAGATGCATCAGAGTTTTTTCACCTCAAGAAGTCAACATAGACATATGATAAATTTTAGATCAGACTGTTAGACCAGTACTTATGAGGTGTGCTGTTGACAGAGGCTGGGAGTCTAGTGGTAGCTTAACTAGGGGTGAAGATTCCTCAGTGACTCTGCCTTTAGCTAGGATGTTGAGGGTACATATGGGTTAAGTTTGGTGATATGTGCAACTATGTGCATGCTCTTATTTCCCACATATAATAGACTGAGGAGAGAGCCAATAGTCCTTCATTAAGCACATATTTGAGGAGGATTCACCAAATACCAGGAATTTTGCAAGGTACAAAGGATACACAGAAAAATAAAACAAGGCCTCTGTTCTGATGTGATAAATGTTATGAGAAAATTAAACATTTGGCAGTATGAAAGCAAGCATAAATTCTCTAATATAACAGAGGTGGCAAAAAATAGATTCCTTGAAAAAGAAATATCTAAAGGGCATTTTAAGAGAAGAGTCAAATAAAGCTTTGAGGAAAAGAACCATTGGGTCAAGACTTGCAGCTACAAGTGATTTTTTTTTAAATTAGCATCATCACTTTCAAACAGTGGATCTTCAAAAATAGAGAAAAACAGTAATACGTTTAACAATATCAGAGTTTTTTCAAGGTAACCACAACATAATTTATTCCTATAAACTAATAAGGCAAACACAAAATAATAAAAGTCATAAACTTAAAAAAACATAATTTCTTATATAAGAAGTATGGTATAAATTAACTGAACCCAAATGCTTCTGACTGAATCATGTTTCAAACCCAGGAATGCTTAATATTGAACAAAATAAGGAAATCATGAATATCACTCAGCAACATCCAGGCATCATAGTAATATACTCCATAATCATTATTTCACAATACTTATTTTTTATTAATCTATATTAATTACAAAACCAACAAAAACCCAACAAAGGCATGTTCTTTCTAAATTTCTAAATTTTCTCTTTTTCAGTCTCAGAAGTTTTACTTAAGATAAAATAATTCTTAATCTTTAATCAATTCAAGTGTTCAGAAAGTGACCTGGGAATTTTTCAGTCTTGTGTTGCATTTCCCACTGGAGTGCTTTTTGGATGTGCTAAAGTGATGTAATAAACTCTTTCCTTCACAGTCCAGGTTCTTTACTTAGGCTGGACCCTTTACAAACACAGTGATAATATGCCTGTCTCCCCAGACACCTAGCTGACCTCACAGCACTTTAGAGTTCTTCATAACACAGAGTCTCTGGTACCTGTCAGAACTTCCTCACAATCTTCAAAAAAAAAATTGTGTAAATCAACCCAGATCTGGACCTTAGATTACAAACAAATAAATTTAAAAATAATCTGCCAAGTAAATTATTTTATAATATAATGCAAGTTTAAGAACTAGTCCCTGAAAAATTTGAGATTTAAATGCTTGAGAATCACTTCTATGAATTTTACAGCATAAAAGTAGGTGGCCAGTGCTTCAGTACTGGGACAAAGATGCCCTGAAATGGTGGTCGTATTGGAAAGTGAGAGAAACATCTCTAAAAGGTGATGAGAAGAGAAACTCACAAGACTGATAGTTAATATTTTTTAAAAGGTATCTTGAAATATTCTTGCATCTTAAAATTAAATGCTAATTTTTTCATGGTTTAAAGGAAAAAAGAAAAATAAATCAAGTATAATGAATTTAACTTAAATGATTAAATAATCAGATGCTAATCAAATATCTTGTAACCTGAGGTGTTTGCAGCAGCTTTTGGAAAGTAGTGAGGTCATTTTTTAAAGTTCAATCTAAACTAAACAAGCGGGGACAGAGGGGGAGAATTAAAAGCACATAAAATAAAACAGATGCAGACATTGAAATGCACTTGACTAGACCTAAACAGAAGTAGAATGCTAAAAAAAAATTAAAAATTCTATCTTCTCTACTAGAAATGGAGCCTAATTTCTTAGGTTGTTTTTTAGTATCTCTTCTTATTTAACTCAAAATTTCTTACACTTGGAATTTAAAAATCAGTTAGAACTATAAGGATAACCCCACTGTTATCTTCAGAGAGTAGGTTGAATTTAACTGCTGAGTTCACTACACTATCATCAAAATAGAGTACTTTTCCTACCCCATAGAAAACTCACCTAGCTAGGATCCTCATTCACTTCAAAACAGTTGGCTTCAAAAGAATTGCCTTGAGTTAACCTGCAAATGTGAATGACAGTTTCAAGGTGCCTTTCAAGGTTTAATACAATTAATTAATCGTTGAAATAAGGGGGGGGCCATAGACCATCAATTAACTACTTTTAAGAAATATTCTGTCTCTAACTCAAAGTACCAGTTTTAATGGATGTATTTAAGTCATTTTTAACACACAATTTAAAGTGATCATTAACTCAAAGACTAAGTTATGTGGGTTCTCTCATAGAGTAGCAGGAAAATAAGTTGATTTATCAAATAAAGTGCTAGAATTTCTGCCTGAGTTTTACTCTAGGAAGCAAATGAATTTTCTCAATCTAGCTATTATCAACTTATTACAAAGCTGACAATCAAATTGAATCACTCTATGAAGTGAATGAATGAGATCTCCACCCACTACCCCCGTGGATTTTTGCATTTTCAGTGGCTAATTTTTTAAGTGGTGGTTCTTCAGGGAATATGACATAGCAAAATGAAACCAGATCATGACAAAAAGGCTTTTTTGAACTAGGATGGATTTTTTTTTTTAAACAGTTAAATCTTACTTAACACTCTCAAAGCCTATTAGTCTGTTTGTGCTGCTATGGCAGAATACTGTAGACTGGGTGTCTTAATTATAAAACAAAAATTTATTTCCCATATTTCTGGAGACTAAGAAGTCCAAGTTCAAAGCATCAGCAGACTCTGTGTCTGGAGAAAACCCACTTCCTGTTCATCTAAGGCAGTCTTCTTGCTATATAACTTCAACATGGCATAAAATGCAAGAGAGCTTGCTGGGGTCTCCTTTAGAAGGACACCAATCTCACTTATGAGAGCTCAGTCTTCTTGACTGAACCATCTCTCACATACTAATATTGTCACATGAGGAATAGATTTCACCATATGAAACTGAAGGGTACACGTGTATCCAATCCACAACAATTCTATTTTCCAGATTATTCCAGTCCTTTGTAGGGCTTCTTTGTTCATATGTACTTTGTATGTGTGTGTGTGTGTGTATGTGTATATGTTAGTATATATATATATATATATTTGTATATACTGCTTGTGGAAAAGCCTGATTTTAGGAAAATTTTCTGAAGCCATAGATAATTTGGGAGAATGAGGGAAGTCCTTTTTATCATAAAAAGTTATAGATTATTATTTGGGTCAATTTCTGCTTTTAAATATAAAAAGGAACATAATTTTATTGAAGTTTTCTATTTTAAACTGTACATTTAAAAATAAATAGTTCATGTCTTATTTAGCTTGACACTTACTCTGATGACTAGGTAAATGGAAATATTTCTTCTCTTTGTCCTCACTCTTTCATTTCATTATATGATACTGATGACAAGCTTTTCACCTAGATTGCAGTTAGCAGGCTTTGAGCATCGCCTGCCAGAAGTGATTAATACCAATCAAACAGAGTTTGTTCAGTTGGAAAGACTGGCAGAAAACATTTATCATCTTCTCAAAGCATTAGAGTTCCAGATTGGCTCTGTGCTTGAGATAAATAGGATATAAATACATTTGCTCCAATGTTCACCTTGTAATCACATTTATTGAGGCTATTTTCCCAAGAAATGCAAGTAACTGTGCCCACACTCCCCAAGGGCCTTCAAAATTAAATCGCATACTTTTAAAATTTTTCAATAATAATTCTAATGTCTGCATCGTAAATTAGCAAGAAACCAAGTAATACCAAATAAGACAAAATGTGTTGATCAAAATTTCTGAATTTCTTCTTAGATAATGAAATATAAATGAGCTGTTACGAGCTTCACATGTTGAGGCATTTGTTTATGTTTCCCTGGTGTTGCTGTTAGTATAAAACAAGTGTACTTTGGTGAGGGGGAAGGGGAGATGTAAGAAGGGTACAGGCCAAAACTACCAATCCTGTCTTTTTCAGGGAGTTGAGATAGAACCCAGAGGTGACAGAATGAGAGCAATGAGAAAAACAAAAATGTAGCATTTGGTAATCTCATACTGCTGCCCACATCTCACCAACTCCCTGCCTCTGACTCATCAGCATTGAACTGTCCCATCTCTAAAATCCTCAAAGTTCACTCCTCTTCTTCCCTGCCATGCACCTTCCAACCTCAACACTGTTCGGTTCTATATGATCATCCAGGGTCTGGGTATAATGCAGTTTACTGCTACTGCTAAGTCGCTTTAGTCGTGTCCGACTCTGTGCGACCCCATAGATGGCAGCCCACCAGGCTCCCCCGTCCCTGGGATTCTCCAGGCAAGAACACTAGAGTGGGTTGCCATTTCCTTCTCCAGTGCATAGAAGTGAAAAGTGAAAGTGAAGTCGCTCAGTCGTGTCGGATTCTTCTCGACCCCATGGACTGCAGCCCACCAGGCTCCTCTGTCCATGGGATTTTCCAGGCAAGAGTACTGGAGTGGGGTGCCATTGCCTTCTCCGTAATGCAGTTTATCTCCTCCTCTAATCACTTTCTGGTCTATTATTTGGTGTAAACTCTATCTGGCTTTCTCCAAAACATTTTTTTTTTTTTTTAAGAATCTACATTGAAGCTAAAAAATAAACATTAGAATAAGCATTTCTGCTATAATAATTTTAAATATCCTTAAGGCAATGTGGTCCAGGCTTATCAATGACTAGGGAAAAAACATAAACAAAGAAAAGCGCATGTGGAGAGCACACCACCATCATCTCATGGTTTGTCCTTTCCTTCACTTAGTGAAAATTTATCCAGCATTTGCCTTGCATGGCCAAGCCCTCAAGGGGCTCACTGACTAACGGGCTAGACAGAACAACAACAAAAATCAATTCTCACAATACCTTACATCAAAATAAGTGTGTGTATACAGTGTATATCTAAGAGGCCCACAGAGAGGGTGTTTGGAAGGACACCCAACTCTTAGGGAAGAACAAGAGTCAAGGGAGTCCCATTGAGCAGTGGCTATAAAGACAGAGGCATGAAAGAGCAGGATAAACTTAGGGAATGAAAAGTGGTTCAGTTTGCCCACTGATGACAGATGATGAGAAGGGAACAGGGAGCAGAGTTTTGATCAGGAAAGGTCTTATTTGTCATAAGTACTTTGAACATTACTCAGAGTCAGTGAAGTGGTGATCATATCTCAGAAACAGTTTCAACAGGGAGTAATATAATTAGATTTACAAATCACAAGGTTAATCCTGGTAAGTTTAAAAGATGATTGGAGAGTAGAAAATAAAAACCATGAGACAAGTTACTGCAATTATCTAAGAGAGAAATTATGAGAGCTTGAAAGCAGTAGAAGCAAACATTTTCAATTCAGGTTTTCAATACAGAAATCTAAACAACCCATATTTATACATAATGCTGTTGCTTTTTAAATTAACTACTGCACATATTTATGCAATATAGTCATCACCAACTGATGTTGCTGTCTTGACATTCCTACTCTGAAACACACAGTAGTTGCAGTTTGCAAGGAATACCCTTCTTCACATGGTAGAAGTCACATACTGACTTGTGTCATAGGGGCAAACCTGGCAATTAGTTAATAATCTCAAGACAAATATTGTTTTATCCTTTGATGACCTTAAAATATGAAAATGCCTAAAATTAGTTTCACCTAAAAATTCTGCTTTTGACTTGATAAATATAGCTTTAAGAAAACCATATCAAAAGGTAAACAGAAAGTGCTGTATAACATAATTCTTCAAACTAGACAGGTAAAATAACCTTAAAATTCAATTATTCTCTTACAATGAGTTTGGGATTCTTACTTACATAGGAAATAGGAATCCCAAGCCATAAACAGTTTCTTACTAATAAGATTTTAGGAAAAGTCACGAGTAGAAAACTATTAAGGTGGAAGGTCAGAGTTAGTACTTCAAGAACTTACTGAAAAGCATGTGTTACTTAAAACTGTTTACTCAATTCAGAATCTTTATTAACTGCATTCTTTTCTTCTGGAAGATAGAATTCAACTATAAATTATTTGGATAGGCTACAATTTCCACCTTATTTTACAAAGGCTTTCATCCTCCTACACAGAAGTGCATTTCTTAATACAACTCAAAAGACATCAAGTTCCTCATCCAACCTATTCACCAACTCTAAATGGGATTTGACATTACGAGGTCAGCATTGCTTTTCCTCATAGATGACTAACAAATTTACGGAGACATAAGTTCACTGTTCTCACATGGATCACTGCGCAACAGACCAGTGGTTTTTGATTGTAACATTTAGGTTTCAGTTATTAAATGAAAGCAGAAACTCAGGCTGTGACAAATGGCTTGGCACCAAAACAATGATCCAGAGAGGTACCCAGAAGGAAAGCTAACTTATTTCCAGGTTTCAAGAAGATTGGCCAATAATAATGAAGTTACATTATTTTGTAAAATTTTATGAAATTCAAATATTAGAATAAATTAAAATATTTATGGTCTTAGTGTTTCATTGGTTTACATAAAATTCTTAGAAATTATAATGCATTTCAGTTTTTCTTAAAATGCTCACAAAGCTAACATTCATATCATGATAGTAAATATTTATACAATTATAGTTTATTTTGTCATGCATTAACCATTTAAATAAATTCAGCACCTTAAGAGTGTAGGAAACTAATTGCCTTATTAGTGGAGAAACTAAACAAATGAAGAGAAAAATCCATGTACTCATCCAGTGAAAAGTTGGTTCATAGTTTTACAGCTATATCTGCATTGTCAAACATTCAAATGAAGAAATCATTCATGCATTCCAGTATGCCCAAATTCAGGCAAGTTTTAACTTAAGACAAGTGATTTAGGAATGGCTTGTTCATAGGAAAAATCAATAGTGGCATATTTTGTCACTATATCAACTTTTGCTTCTAATTCAGAGCAACTAGTAAGTGACTGATCTGGACAGGTGCCTTGTCTTATTTATGCATCCACCATGGTAATTGCACACTCTTTCTTCACTTAGATGACAAGTTTTTCATGCTTAAAATAGTAACTTCACCTCTCTTTCACCCCTCACTTTCACTTCATTGCTTTGCCTTCATCTCCACAGTTGGAGAATGTGTTTTCAATATCTTTGGTCATAAACCTAAAAGCATTTTCACCATTGAAAGCATAGATACTCAAAGAATCAATGTTATAATGCTTGTTGAGTAGAGGTGAAAAAGCACTAAAGAATTCCCTTTCCCAATGCATAATTCATGCATCAATTTAATAAAAATGTATTAAGAAAGCAGCATATGCCAGGTACTAGGGATAAGAAAAGCAGGAAGAAAACAGAACTTCTAGAAATGTCCTTTCTAGTAGGGACAAAGACAACTAAATTACAGCAGAGCTGGTGGGTACTATAGATTACTTACCCAACATCCATTCTTCCCTTCCTCTTCTTAAATTATCTGTAAATCCTCCATGAGGTCAGGGATCCAGACTGTGTCTTCATTAGTCAAAGCCTGCTGCTAAGTCACTTCAGTCGTGTCTGACTGTGCGACCCCATAGACGGCAGCCCACCAGGCTCCCCCATCCCTGGGATTCTCCAGGCAAGAACACTGGAGTGGGTTGCCATTTCCTTCTCCAATGCATGAAAGTGAAAAGTGAAAGTGAAGTCGCTCAGTCGTGTCTGAACCTCAGCGACCCCATGGCCTGCAGCCGAGGACCAGGCTCCTCCATTCATGGGATTCTCCAGGCAAGAGTACTGGAGTGGGGTGCCATTGCCTTCTCCGTAGTCAAAGCCAGTGGCCCTCAATTGGAAGTAGTTTTGCCCTCTAAAAGACACTCAGCAATGTTTGAAGACAGTGTTTGTTATTAAAACCTGCTGCTGCTACTAAGTCGCTTCAGTCGTGTCCAACTCTGTGCAACCCCATAGACGGCAGCCCACCAGGCTCCCCCGTCCCTGGGATTCTCCAGGCAGGAACACTGGAGTGGGTTGCCATTTCCTTCTCCAATGCATGAAAGTGAAAAGTGAAAGTGAAGTTGCTCAGTCGTGTCTGACTCTTGCGACCCCATGGACTGCAGCCTACCAGGCTCCTCGGTCCATAAAACCTGGGGGATGGCAAATACTGTGCAGAGTCTAAGGATGTTACTAATACATTACGATGAACAGAGCATAAAAGTATCTAGTCCAAAATAGCAATGCTGCCACCCCTGAGAAACCCTTGTCTAAACTGAGGTTAGTAACACTATCCCTTCCTCATTTAGGAATATAAGCATGAGATGATAGTTTTCTTCTAGCAACTGCTATTTGTTCAGTTGGTCTAATCAGAACAGGGAAAGGATTTCTTTTTCATCCTTTAGACTTATATGATGAGACACTTTGCTCTGTTATTACTTGCAATTAACTTGTGTTCCTTGGATAGTCAACAAGAGAATAAAGCCAATATCAGGAAGCATGCAGAAACTCATTCTTTAGCTGAAAGTACTAGAACCTTGATAATAGCATACTTTGTGGGGTTTAATGTGAAATAATACATCTCCTCATTAGTTAGTATGTTGCAGGTTTTCTGTTAGCTAAATGTAAAGTTTCCCAAGAGAAGGTAATATTAAGAATCATATGTATTGACACCTAGAGGATTTCAAAGGAAACACAGTGAATAAAGCCTAGAAAAGCCTGGCATGGGCTCTCCATGGAGGAGGTATCTGCGTTAAGTCCAATTGGCCAAATAAAAGTGAAGTATGGGAAGGTACTAAAAGCAGAGACAAGAAACCCTTCTTCAATTAACATTTCAAAGAAATAGAGGAAAACAACAGAAGAGAAGGACTAGAGATCTCTTCAAGAAAATTGGAAATATCAAAAGAACATTTCATCCAAAGATGGATTCAATAAAGGAAAGAAACAGTAAAGACCTAATAGAAGCAGAAGAGATCAATAAAAGATGGAAAGGGTACACAGAACTGTACAAAAAAAATCTTTATGATCCAAATAACCACAATGGTGTGGTCACTCACCCAGAGCCAGACATTCTGGTAAGTGAAGTCAAGTGGGCCTTAGAAAGCACTGCTGTCAATAAAGCTAGTGAAGGTGATGGAATTCCAGCAGAACTATTTAAAATCCCAAAAGATGATGCTATCAAAGTGCTGCACTCAATATGTCAGCAAATTTGGAAAACCCAGCAGTGGCCACAGGACTAGAAAAGGTCAATCCTCATCCCAATTCCCAAGAAGGGGAGTACCAAAGAATGTTAAAACCATCAGACAATTGCACTCATCTTTCATGCTAGTAAGGTTATATTCAAAATCCTGCATGTTAGGCTTCAACATTACCTGAACTGAGAACTTCCAAATGTCCAAGCTTGGTTTAGAAAAGGCACAATAACCAGAGATCAAATTGCCAACATTTGTTGGATTATAAAGAAAGTAAGGGGACTCCAGACAAACATCTGCTTCTCTTTCATTGACAACACTAAAACTTTTGACTGATTGTGTGACTGCGTGTAAAACGTTTGACTGTGTGACTGCGTGGATCATGATAAAATGTGTGGAACATGACAAACTGGAAAACTGTGGAGACAGGAATATCAGACCATCTTACCTGTCTCCTGAGAAACCTGAACGCAGGTCAAGAAGCAACAGTTAGAATTGTGTATGGACCAATTGACCGGTTCAGGATTGAGAAAGAAGTATGACAGAGCTGTTGATTTTCACCCTGTATATGCAGAACACATCATGAGAAAAGCCAGGGTGGATGAGTCACAAGCTGGAATCAAGATTGCCAGGAGACAAACACATGGAGATTAAACATACATTTCTAAATAACCAACAGGTTATTGAAGAAATCAAAAGGGAAATCAAAAAAAATTTCTAGAAACAAATGACAATGAAAATATGACAACTCAAAACCTATGGGATGCAGCAAAAGCAATTCTAAGAGGGAAGTTGATAACAATACAACCCTAGCTCAGGAAACAAGAAAGGCTTTGAATAGACAACCTAACTTTATACCTTAAACAACTGGAAAAAGAACAAAAACCCCCCCAAAATTAGTAGAAGGAAAGAAATCATAAAAGATACAAGCAGAAATAAATGTAAAAGAAATAACAAGAGTAAAAATTAATAAAACTAAAAGCTGGTTCTTTGATAAGGTAAACAAAATTGATGAAACTTGGCCATACTAAAAAAAAAAAAAAAAAAATGACAGAGAGAGAGAAGAATCAAATCAACAAAATTACCATGGCTGATTCATGTCAAAGTATGGCAAAAACCACTACAATATTGTAAAGTAATAAGCCTGTAAATAAAATAAATAAATTAATTTTTAAAAATCAACAAAATTAGAAATGAAAAAGGAGAGGTTACAACAGACAATGCAGAAACACAAAGGATTATTAGAGACTATTATGAACAACAATATGGCAATAAAATGGATAACCTGGAAGAAATGGACAGAATTTTAGAAAAGTTCAATCTTCCAAGAGTGAACCAGGAAGGAATAGAAATTATGAACAACCCAATTACAAGCACTGAAATTGAAGCTTTGATAAAAAATCTCCCAAAAAACAAAAGCCCAGGACCAGATGGCTTCACAGGAGAATTCTATCAAACATTTAGAGAAGAGCTAATGCCTATCCTTCTAAAGCTCTTTCAAAAAATTACAGAGGAAGGAATACTTCCAAACTCACTCTATAAGGCCACCATCACCCTGATACCAAAACCAGACAAAGATAACACACAAAAAAGAAAACTACAGGCCAGTATCCCTGATGAGCATAGATGCAAAAAATCCTCAACAAAATTTTAGCAAACAGAATTCAGCAACACATCAAAAAGCTCATACACCATGATCAAGTTGTGTTTATTCCAGGAATGCAAGGATTCTTCAATATACACAAATCAATCAATGTGATACTCCATATTAACAAACTGAAAGATAAAAACCATACAATAATCAAAGAAAAAGCCTTTGACAAAATTCAGCATCCATTTATAATTAAAACTCTTCAAAAAAATGGGCATACCTACCTCAACATATTAAAGGCCATATATGATAACCCTACAGCAAACATTATTCTCAGTAGTAAAAAAATGAAAGCATTTCCCCTAAGATCAGGAATAAGACAAGGGTGTCCACTTTCCCCACTACTATTCAACATAGTTCTGAAAGTCCTAGCTACAGCAATCAGAGAAGAAAAAGAAATAAGAGGAATCCAGATCCAAAAAGAAGTATATCTCTCACTGTTTGCAGATGACATGATACAGTACATAGAAAACCCTAAAGAGCATATCAGAAAATGACTAGAGCTAATCAATAAATTTAGCAAAGTTGCAGGATACAAAATCAATACACAGAAATCACTTGCATTTCTATATACTAACAATGAAAAATCAGAAATAGAAATTAAAGATAGCAAACACAAGAAAAGATGCTCAAAATCCCTCATTATTAGAGAAATGCAAATCAAAACTACAATGAGATATCACCTCACACCAGTCAGAATGACCATCATCAAAAAGTCTACAAACAGTAAATACTGGGGAGAGTGTGGGGAAAAGGTAACGCTCTTGCACTGTTGCTGGTAATGCAAATTGATACAGCCACTATGGAACATGGTATGGAGATTCCTTAAAAAACTGGGAATAAAACCACCATATGACCCAGAAATCCCACTCTTAGGCATATAACCTGAGGAAACCAAAATTGAAAAGACACATTTATCCCATTATTCATTGCAGTATTATTTACAATAGCTAGAATATGGAAGCAACCTAGATGTCCATCAACAGAAGAATAGATAAATGTGTTGTGGTTCAGTTCAGTTCAGTTCAGTCGCTCAGTCGTGTCTGACTCTTTGTGACCCCATGAACTGCAGCATGTCAGGCCTCCTTGTCCATCACCAACTCCCAGAGTCCACCCAAACCCATGTCCATTGAGTCAGTGATGCCATCCAACCATCTCATCCTCTGTCGTTCCCTTCTCCTCCTGCCCTCAATCTTTCCCAACATCAGTCTTTTCAAATGAGTCAGCTCTTCACATCAGGTGACCGAAATATTGGATTTTCAGCTTCAATATCAGTCCTTCCAATGAACAGCCAGGACTGATCTCCTTTAGGATGGACTAGTTTGTCGGGAGCCACATTAGGCATTACTGACAAAATGGAGGCACGGCCCCCAGCCCCGTCTCCTCATTCCGCAGCCAGGTACCCGGGATGAAGGAGTTAGGCCTTGTATTCTGACTTGTCTTATTCTCTCCTCCTCTGAGTTGACCGAAAAGGAATATTAAGGTGCTTATTGTTCTTGAGAGGAGCATGAGAAGGCACAAAGCCTTCTGCAGCTGTGCTCAGAAAATAATTCATAAAGTTAATCACTGACATTTATTCAAGGACTTTTACAAACGAGTGTTCCAGGATGAGCACATAGGCCATAGCTTGAGGCCATGGGAGGGATTACTATTTGAAGCCTATTTGTGAGGAGAATGTTCATGGCAAAGGAGTTTGCTGAATTTATGGCTTAGAAATAATTAAAACAGTTACAAGTTAAAGATTTAAGGAATGTTGTAAAGTTAACATATTTTACTATAGCTTGTAGAAGTTAGGAATTTTTAGAGACACTATAGCTAGAAGCCTTTTTAAGAGATAGTGAGCTCAGGATGTTAGTGGCAAACAGGATTTAGGAAGATAAGTAGTAAACTGAGGAATGTAGCATGAGTTACTATGTAATCACAAGTTAACTATAGGACACTTTAGAGGAGGTAGGTAATAGATAATAAGGCTGAGAATCACTGAAGCAGGAACTCTGAAGAGCAACAATGATTTGTGGAGATAATAAATCAGGGAGAGGGGGAACTGAAAATGCCAAACCTCTGGCCTAATGTTTTTATACAAGTATAAAAGAGAATCTTAAACTTGAAATAAACAGGCAGTCCATAGAAAACTGAGAGGCTGTCTCATTCTCATCGCCTACACTGTTCATCTCTTCAGGTTGAATCCCTGGCTACTGGAGCTGGACTCCAGCACTGGTTGGATCTCCTTGCAGTCCAAGGGACTCTCAAGAGTCTTCTCCAACACCACAGTTCAAAAGCATCAATTCTTCGGCCCTCAGCTTTCTTTATAGTCCAACTCTCACATACATACATGACCACTGGAAAAACCATAGCCTTGACTAGACGAACGTTTGTTGGCAAAGGTCTCTGCTTTTTAATATGCTGTCTAGGTTGGTCAAAACTTTCCTTCTAAGGAGTAAGTGACTTTTAATTTCATGGCTGCGGTCAACATCTACAGTGAAGTTGGAGCCCCCAAAAATAAAGTCAGCCACTGTTTCCCCATCTAGTTGCCATGAAGTGATGGGACCGGATGCTGTGATCTTAGCTTTTTGAATGTTTAGTTTTAAGCCAGCTTTTCCATTCTTGTTCACCTTCATCAAGAAGCTCTTTAGTTCTTCTTCATTTTCTGACATAAGGGTGGTGTCATCTGCATATCTGAGGTTATTGATATTTCTCCCAGCAATCTTGATTCCAGCTTGTGCTTCTTCCAACCCAGAGTTTCTCATGATGCATTATGCATATAAGTTAAATAAGCAGGTGACAATATACAGCCTTGACATACTCATTTTCCTATTTTGAACCAGTCTCTTGTTCCATGTCCAGTTCTAACTGTTGCTTCCTAACCTGCATGTAGATTTCTCAAGAGGCAGGTCAGGTGGTCTGGTATTCCCATCTCCTTCAGAATTTTTCACAGCTTATTGTGATCCACACAGTCAAAGACTTTGGCATAGTCAAAAAAACAGAAATAGATGTTTTCCTGGAACTCTCTTGCTTTTTTAATGATTCAGCAGATGTTGGCAATTTTCTCTCTGGTTCCTCTGCCTTTACTAAAATCTGCTTCAACATGTGGAAGTTCATGGTTCACATATTGCTGAAGCCTGGCTTGGAGAATTTTGAGCATTACTTTACTAGTGTGTGAGATGAGTGCAACTGTGCAGTAGTTTGAGCATTTTTGGCATTGCCTTTCTTTAGGATTGGGATGAAAACTGACCTTTTCCAGTCCTGTGGTCACTGCTGAGTTTTGCAAATTTGCTGACATATTGAGTGCAGCACTTTCACAGCATCATCTTTGAGGATTTGAAATAGCTCAACTGGAATTCCATCACCTCCACAAGCTTTGTTCATAGTAATGGTTCCCAAGGCCCACTTGACTTCACATTCCAGGATGTCTGGCTCTAGGTGAGTGATCACACCATTGTGATTATCTGCACAGTGCAATAGTGGCCAAAAGGAGCTACTCCAAGTCCAAGGTCAGGAGCGGTGGCCAAAAGGAGATACCTACCTCCAAGGTAAGGAGCAGTGGCTGCACTTTGCTGGAGCAGCTGTGAGGATATACATCACATCCCAGGTAAGAGAAACCCAAGTAAGACTGTAGGCATTGAGAGAGGATATCAGAGGGCAGACAGACAGAAACGACAGTCACAGACAACTAGCCAATCTGATCAGGCAGACCACAGCCTTCCCTAACTAAATGAAACTAAGCTATGCCGTGTGGGGCCACCCATGATGGATGGATCATGGTGGAGAGGTCTGACAGAATGTGGTCCACTGGAGAAGTGAATGGCAAACCACTTCAGTATTCTTGCCTTGGGAACTGCATGAACAGTATGAAAAGGCAAAAAGATAGGACACTGAAAGATGAACTCCCGAGATTGGTAGGTGCCCAATATACTACTGGAAATCAGTGGAGAAATAACTCCAGAAAGAATGAAGGGATGGAGCCAAAGTAGAAACAACACCCACTTGTGGATGTGACTGGTGATAGAAGCAAGGTCTGATGCTGTAAAGAGCAATATTGCATAGGAACCTGGAATATTAGGTCCATGAATCAAGGCAAATTGGAAGTGGTCAAACAGGAGATGGCAAGAGTAAACGTCGACATTCTAGGGATCATCGAACTAAGATGGACTGGAATGGGTGAATTGAATTCAGATGACCATTATATCTACAACTGTGGGCAGGAATCCCTTAGAGGAAATGGAGTGGCCATCATAGTCAACAAAAGAGTCCGAAATGCAGTCCTTGGATGCAATCTCAAAAACGACAGAATGAACTCTGTTCAATTCCAAGGCAAACCATTCAATATCATGGTAATCCAAGTCTACGCTCTGATCAGTAATGCTGAAGAAGCTGAAGTTGAATGGTTCTGTGAAGACCTCCAAGATCTTTTAGAACTAAGACCCAAAAAAGATGTCCTTTTCATTATAGGGGACTGGAATGCAAAAGTAGGAAGTCAAGAAACACCTGGAGTAACAGGCAGATTTGACCTTGAAGTACAGAAGGAAGCAGGACAAAGGCTAATGGAGTTTTGCCGAGAGAACGCACTGGTCATAGCAAACACCTTCTTCCAACAACACAAGAGAAGACTCTACATATGGACATCACCTGATGGTCAACACTGAAATCAGATTGATGATATTCTTTGCAGCCAAAGATGGAGAAGCTCTATACAGTCAGCAAAAACAATACTGGGAGCTGACTGTGCCTCAGATCATGAACTCCTTATTGCCAAATTCAGACTTAATTGAAGAAAGTGGGGGAAAACCACTAGACCATTCAGGTATAACCTAAATCAAATTCCTTATGATTATACAGTGGAAATGAGAAATAGATTTAAGGAATTAGATCTGATACACAGAGTGACTGATGAACTATGGACGGGGATTGTGGCATTGTACAGGAGACAGGGATCAAGACCACCCCTGAGAAAAAGAAATGCAAAAAGGCAAAACGGCTGTCTGAGGAGGCCTTACAAATAGCTGTGAAAAGAAAAGTCAAAAGCAAAGGAGAAAAGGAAAGATATACCCAGTTGAATTCAGAGTTCCAAAGAATAGCTAAGAGAGATAAGAAAGCCTTCCTTGGCGATTAGTGCAAAGAAACAGAGGAAAACAATAGAGTGGGAAAGACTAAAGATCTCTTCAAGAAAATTAGAGAAGATCTCTTCAAGAAAATTAGAGATATCAAGGGAATATTTCATGAAAAGATGGGCTCAATAAAGGACAGAAATGGTATGGGTTTGACAGAAGCAGAAGATATTAATAAGAGGTGACAAGAATACATAGAAAAACTGTACAAAAGAAGATGTGGTACATATACACAATGGAATATTCCTCCTCCATTAAAAAAGAAACACTGTTGATTCAGTTCTAATGTGGTGGGTGAACCTAGAACCTACCATACAGAGTTCAATAAGCCAGAAAGAGAAAGATAAATATCATATTCTAGCATATTCAAAAGCAAAGACATTACTTTGACAACAAAGGTCCGTCTAGTCAAGGCTATGGTTTTTCCAGTAGTCATGTATGGATGTGAGAGTCAGACTGTGAAGAAACCTGAGCGCCGAAGAATCGATGCTTTTGAACTGTGGTGTTAGAGAAGTCCCTTGGACTTCTTGAGAGTCCCTTGGACTGCAAGGAGGTCCAACCAGTCCATTCTGAAGGAGATCAGCCCTGGGATTTCTTTGGAAGGAATGATGCTAAAGCTGAAACTCCAGTAATGGCCACCTCATGCGAAGAGTTGACTCATTGGAAAAGACTCTGATGCTGGGAGGGATTGGGGGCAGAAGGAGAAGGGGACAAAAGAGTATGAGATGGCTGGATTGCATCACTGCTCAATGGACGTGAGTCTGAGTGAACTCCGGGAGTTGGTGATGGACAGGGAGGCCTGGCGTGCTGCAATTTATGGGGTTGCAAAGAGTTGGACACAACTGAGCAACTGAACTGAAATGAACTGAACTGATGGCTGACTCATGTTGAGGTTTGACAGAAAAGAGCAAAATTCTGTAAAGCAATCCTCCTTCAAATAATAATAATAAAAGATTGCCAGGAGGAATATCAACAACCTCAGATATACAGATGATACCACTCTAGTGGCAGAAAGTGAAGAGGAACTAAAGAACCTCTTGATGATGGTGAAAGAGGAGAATTATTAATAAGCCAGCTTAAAACTCACTATTAAAAAAAAAAAAAAAAAAACAAGACTAGGGTAATGGCATCCAGTGCCATCACTTCATGCAAATGCAAGGGGAAAAGGTAGAAACAGGTACAGATATCCTCTTCTTAGGCTCCAAAATCACTGTGGATAGTGACTGAAGCCATGAAATTAAAAGATGATTGCTTCTGGAAGAAAAGCTATGAGAAACCTAGATCATGTGTTAAATAGTGAAGACATCACTTTGCTGACGAAGTGCATAGAGTCAAGGCTGTAGAGTTTCCCGTAGTCATGCATGGTTGTGAGAACTGGACCATAAGGAAGTCAGAGCACTGAAGAATTGATGCTTTTGAACTATTTTTCTGGAGATGACTCTTGAGAATCCCTTGGGCAGCAAGGAGATCAAATCAGTCAATCTTAAAGGAAATTAATCCTGAATACTCATTGGAAGGACTGATGCTTAAGCTGAATCTCCAATACTTTGACCATCTGATGCAAACAACCAACTTAATTGGAAAAGACCCTGATACAGGGAAAGATTGAGGGCAGAAAGAGAAGTGGGTGACAGGATGAAATGGTTAGATGGTATCATGGATATAATGGACAAGAACTTGGGCAAACTCCAGGAAATGGTGAGAGGGAAGCCTAGCGTGCTGCAGTCTATTGGGTAGTGAAGAGTCTGACATACTTGTTGACAACAAAAACAGCAACAGGAAGGTATCATACAGAGAGTGAGCAGCCTATACAGAAGCCTGAAAGTAAGAGAGGACATGATACTAAAGGAACTATAAGCAGTTCCATATGGATGGACTGGGGGACTCATGAATTATAGGTGAAATGAAGTGAAGTGAAGTCACTCAGTCATGTCCGACTCTTTGTGACCCCATGGACTGTAGCCTACCAGGCTCCTTGGTCCATGGGATTTTCCAGACAAGAGTACTGGAGTGGGTTGCCATTTCCTTCTCCAGGGGATCTTCCCAACTCAGGGATTGAACCCGGGTCTCATGCATTGTAGGCAGACGCTTTTACAGTCTGAGCCACATGGGAAGTCCCTTTATTATAACTGAGGGAGAGTGAAAAGATGATAACTCTCAAAGCCACATGGTTTGCAGAAATGAAGTGTTCAAGAAGAGAATAGAAAGCTATCTGTCTTCTGGTTTGAGGTGATGTTAGAGTATTGTTAAAGTATTGAGGTGAGGATGAGTTCACATATTCCTTTAGTTAATAATCTTGGCCTTCTGCTAACATACTGTATTACAACTGTGTGATGAAGGAGAAAGCAAGACCCAAGGGATTTCTGATGCAAATCTAGCCTTGGCAAGGCTTACGGGCAAGTCATATAGCACTATGCAAGGTGCATTCTTTCAAAGTTGCTGTGTTTTTGTTGTTGTAAGATTTGATTCAAATAGTCTCTCTCTCTTTTTTTTTTTTTAAATTTTCTCCTACAAGTACACATTTTACTGTGAGTATAGTGTCAATATGGGAGAAGGCAATGGCACCCCACTCCAGTACTGTTGCCGGAAAATCCCATGGATGGAGGAGCCTGGTAGGCTGCAGTCCATGAGGTTGCTAAGAGTCAGACACGACTGAGTGATTTCACTTTCACTTTCCACTTTCATGCATTGGAGAAGGAAATGGCAACCCACTCCAGTGTTCTTGCCTGGAGAATCCCATGGACGGAGAAGCCTGGTAGGCTGCAGTCCATGGGGTCGCACAGAGTTGGACATGACTGAAGCAACTTAGCAGCAGCAGCAGCATAGTGCCAATATGTTTTAATTTACAAATTATGGATAAGTAAATTTTGATTTTTTTATGTTACTCATTTTTAATTATTGTTCCTACATTTATTTACTATATCAGTTGCTCCTGCATTTATTTACTGTATTTAGTTACTAATTTCTAAAAGAAACAACTTTGCATGAGTGAAATCAGATTACTACTGCATTCAGATTACTTATATTTGTGTTGTAATACACACAACCATTAGCCACTGATGCATAGCCATAAGATTTCTGATTATGAAAGAGCTCTAACCATAAAATAGTATGTGTATTACTCATTTTACATAATCTACAGGATGCTTGATGTTTTTTGTTGCTCAATAAATTCTAGAGATGAACTACTTCCCCTGCCTTTAAAATACAAAGACTTTTTGAACCTTGTACTGCATATTTTTTGAAACCAGAATTGCTTACATGATGCAACTTGTGTGAATTATGTTCACATGTAATAATCAACAGTCTAACAGAGCTGAGAGACCTTTTTTTAAGCCCAAATAGCAAATATGTTTGGTCTTGTGGGCCTTATGATCTCTATTCAGCACTGCAGGAAAGCAGCCATTGACAGACATTAATTACATAAACCAAATGGGTGTGGTTGTGTTCCAGTAAAACTTTATTTACTAAAATGGGCTGTGGGGGCATATTTATTCTGGTGGCCATAGCCAGCCTACCTCTGTGTTGCAGAACCTCAGATAAAGTTGTTCAGTTCAGTTTAGTTGCTCAGTGTCTAACTCTTTGCTACCCCGTGGACTGCAGCATAAAGTTGAAAGGGCAAACATTGTGGATGGTCGTGCATGTGTGTATGGAGAGCAGGAAGCTGGGTCAGGATGGGGGAGGGGTTTAGGTAAGGTTGAGTGGTGGGAATTTTTTACCCTGTTTGTTGTCAGATTGTCTAGCTGTCTCCTTAAAGCCTTTTTTGTTTTTTTTTTCTGAGCATTCCATATTGTTTCTCTCCCTAATCCAGTAGGGGGCAATGAAAATCAATCAATCAAAACCATAAAATGAATATAATTATGAATCTTCAATAATCAAGCGTCTGCCAAAAGAGTTTAGAAACTCAAAATTTGGATTAAAGAGTCCTCTTTTTCCCCCTCCATCTTTATGCAATCTTGCCTGAATAGCTCTGCCCTACATTTCAAATTGCAAATTAGATGGTTTTTTTTTTTTTTTTTAATTGCCATAACTAAGACTTCAGAATGAAAGTAGGTTTCCCTTTCCTGGTAGGGAAAGTGACTGACTACACTGACTTGTAAGGAAGAAAGAATGAGAGAATCATATGCCACATTGTGCTAAGGACTAAATCTCTAAATACCCTGTTACATAGTCACTGTACAACTGAGCTCTCAGCTGAACATAATTGAGAGACTGCTCTTGGGGCTCACTAGCAAACAATAGAAACGGTAGAGCATAAAGTAACAACAAGACCATCTTTATATTACATCATTGCCTCAGTCCTCCCAGTCTGTCATCTTAATTATGAAGCCCATAGAAACAATCACTAGAAGATGATGCAACGATATTTAGTCTCAGCATCATCACTTGCAATGATTTCAGAAAACAGTTTTGTTCTACGTTTGTGCATTTCTTTGACTAGAAGGTTGTTGTCTTAGCTGTGTTTCTAACTCTGATAGAGAAATACCATATCAAGAAGGGTAAATATAATTGAGGCTTATATATTTACAAAATAAAGTTGGAAAACTTCTAAAAGAAAAACCCAGTGTAGAGTGGACCTACTGTTTAAAAAAAAAGAAGGGGGGAAAAGGAAAGATTAATAGATATGGGCTCCTATGGAATGAGAGCTCTCATGCATTGAGCGTGAAATTGGTATTCTGCCATTAAAAAAGGGAGACATTTTAGAGACCTTTTCAGTTATATAAGGAGGTTCTGAAAAAAAAATTTTTTTTGAGGGGAGTGAAGGAGAGGATAACTATAACAAAAAGTTATTGGATATCTTGCTATTCTCACCTGATTTAAAAAACATAAATATCTGTCAATGAGTGTGTTATAGAAATTTTAATGAGGCACCTTTCAAATGTTTACTATAATCACCCCAGAGAATCATCTCCCTTGTATTAATAGAATGCTTAGTATAAATATACTTATTATAAACTTTCCAATGAATATAATTTGGGGCAAAACTTTATTAAATTATATTTGTATACAGTTAAAAGCTGCAAAATTATATATGTTTATCTGGTAGAACATGTTAATGTGATGCCTAGAACATGATAGATATTCCAAAAAAACTGAGCTTCTAATAGACAGTCTATTTATGCGATCATTTGTTTGGGCTGGAAGGCAGGACACAGTCAATTTCTGCTATAGTTGGGACTTAATAAAATCTCTTTGTCTAAGATCTTTATTTTCTCTTAAAAGTATTATTTCCATTTGATGATCTTGTTACTAGATATTGTTGCTTTCCTATTTCTCCAGTCATACTAGGACTTCTCTACATTGTGATATGCTGTGGACTAAATTATGCCCTCACAACATTTTTATGTTGATTCTCTATTCCCAGTGATATTTGTAGACGGAACTTTGGGGGCAGTAATTATGTTTAGATAAGGTCTAGAGGAGACTTCCCAGGTGGCTAAGTGGTAAAGAATCTGTCTGCCAAGGAGGAGTTCAAGAAACACGGGTTCAATCCCGGGTCGGGAAGATCCTCTGGAGAAGGAAGTGGCAACCCACTCCAGTGTTCTTGCCTGGAAAACTCCACGGACAGAGAGGCCTGGTGGGCTACAGTCCATGGGGTGGTAAAGAGACATGACTGGGCATGCATGCACACACTGAGGTTCTAAGAGTGAAGTGCTCGTAAGATGAGATTAGTTGCCTTATAAGTAGAGGCCAGGGAGCCTGCTCTCTTTCTCTCTCTCTTTCCCTGCCTTCTGAAGATGCAGCAAGAAGACAGCCTTCTGCAAGCCAGGAAGAGGATCTTTGCTAAAAATCTATTAATAACCAGCTGCAATCTTGATCTTGGACTTCCCAGACTCCAGAACTGACAGAAGTAAATGCCTGATGCTTAAGACACCCATTGGTGTTTTTTTTTTTTTTTTTTTTTTTTTTTAATTAAAGCAGCTAAGATAGGGGAACCCATTCCTGCCCCACTTTCAGGACAGTTGTAAATGTGGGTTTCAGCTTCATCATACTTCTCCAGGTTAGTCAAAGTGTTTCTCAGGTATTCCTGTGAGAATTCAACAATATTTGTTGTTTTTGAACCTGGGAAAATGTAGCATCAAGAGCTGACAAAACCATCAGGAAACCATGATGGAAAATCTGGTCTAAAAATAGAGTCCGCACTAGAGAAGTTTGTCTGGGAAAGGAGTGGGGGTGGAGAGAGACAGATAAAGAGTGCTTGATGATATTTTTAGTTTAGGGTAATTCACACATTGCAAAAATATTAATAGGTAATATATGAAATAGCAGAAAATAGATAAATTAGAAAACTACTCAGAATCTTTTGATTAAGATTCTAATCCTATAGCTTTGGCAGGACTTTGTGACTTCAGTGTCTGGCAGATCATTAGTATTCAATTCATGGTTGTGATTTGCAAAAAAATAATTATTGAATGAGGTCCTAAGCTCAGAGGACCTATGATGCTGTACATCCCTAATGAAATATCTCATTTATCAATTATTGCTTATAAACCACCCCAGGATTTAAAACAACCACCATTTTATTGGTTTATTATTCTGTGTGTCAGCAATTGATACTGTATTCAGGTAGATCTTTCTACAATCATCTGAATTTTTATTTGGATGCTGTCTTCTCTAAGGGACCCCTCCTGAAATGGCTCATCTATTCCAGACGATCATATCTTCCACCAGGCTTGTTGTATTAGTTTGATAGAGATACTGTAGCAAAAGATCACAGACTGGGGAGCTTAAACAACAGAATCTCATTTTCTCACTGTCCTAGGGGACAGAAATCCTAGATGAAAGAACTGATGGGTTTTCCTAGGTCTGTCTCATCAGCTGATCAAGATTTTACATATATTTACACACACACACACACACACACATACATTTTTAACTAAGATTTTAAATAACAAGACAATTGCCTTGGCCATGATGTTGAGAGAGAAGAAAAATAGGAAAATAGGATATTACATGTCAATTATATCAGGCTTTTTTATGTTCCCACAACAAACAGTTTCCACATTTTGTTTTCTCAACACAACAAATATTAAATGTTCACTTGTACTACAGGTATATAATTGCAAGTCATCAAGGGGTTCTTTTTTTATTCTTTCATCAGAGACTCAGGCTAACAAGCTTCGTTCAGATATATCCTTTCACCAGGTCTGCAGCACTGGAAGGGAACTTGCTCCAGAAATTGGCACATGTAATTTCTGATTACAAGCCATTGGCCAAGTCACATGCCTTACCAAGCACTCCAAAGCAGGTATGGTTCTGCCAACCTGCCATGTGCACCCAGAGGGCAGCTGAGACAGAGAAATGCAATGTTTAATGAGCAACTTTACTAACTACTAACCACACAAACTCAGACAATAAAGAATCCGTCTGCATTGTGGGAGACCTGGGTTCTATCCCTGAATTGGGAAGATGCCCTGGAGGAGGGCATGGCAGCCCACTCCAGTATTCTTGCTTGGAGAATCCCCATGGACAGAGGAGCCTGGCAGGCTACAGTCCATAGTGTCATAAAGAATCGGACACGACTGAGCGACTAAGCACATCTCAGCACAGTGGAAAGCTCACATAGCAGCCCCTCCTACAACAGATCTTTGGATAAGTTTTAGGGGTCCATTCAACTAGAGTGTAATGACCCTCAAGCACACACACACACACACACACACACACACAAATACAATGGTCAAGGTTAAGGAAAGGAAAAGGAAATACTATCCATGGAAAACAAATCTACAAAAAAACCTGGTTAAGTTATGCTAGTGAATAAACTTCAGATAACACATTTATCATCTATCTACTTTGTTACATTTTCCATAGTAAAATATATTCTTTCATAATGGAAAAATATATAATTAACTGTGTAAATTATTGAATTTTTAAAAAGAACATTCAACCTCCATTTTTTGTTATTACTTCTCCAATTGTGAATTATCAATTCTCTATTAAATGCACTATGCTTATTAAGAAAAAAATATTTTTCCAAAACATAAAAGTTGAAAAAAAGCATCAGTGATTATAAATATTTGAATTATTATTAATACATTAAAACCCGAAAAGTCTTATCAATTTTTCTCTGACTATATTTGTCCAGGAAAAATGTCAAATTGATGAATGTGCTGAACTTCTATTGTAATTTATTGCACAGCTCTGAAGAACAGAGCTGAGTAAGCTGACAAATTAGGAATAAAGTTTCACAAGAAGACCAGTGGTATAAATTATATTGTTACCAGTCACTGGGTGTCAATATTTTAAGAAAAAAAAGTTATAATTTTTTGAGTAAAGTCTAAAACCCTGTTTTATAATACTTAAAGATTGAAGACTATTCCTCCTTTGGAACAGAAATAACATAAAATAGCTAACTGATGTCATTAATCAAAGAACATATTCATATAATCCAGACTAAATTGAATATTTCGATCATATAGATTCAACAAAGATTTGTACCTGCTTTATAAATCCTTAGCCAGGAACTTGCACACACGTGTATAGTTCTTCAGAATTATGCTCACTCTATGAGTTTGCCTAAAATATAAAATCTTTTATGTGAATACAATAAAAAGAGAAAATTACAAATTTCACCCTGAAAAACGATTCATATTCTTTTGAGGATGTATAGAACTACAATAGGTTCATTTATGGAAGGGATGTTGGAGGTAGGGCAATTCAGTGTATTATCAGTTTTTTTCTGCATTTTCTTTTTTCAAAGGAAACTACAATAGGAAGCCTAAATTTAAGAGACTAAATGCAATTATTATGATAGAAGTAGACTGAGAAAATTTGTTGTCCCTCCTTCTCTTTCTCTCTGTCTCTGTTGGTCTGTCTCTTTCTCAGCATAGATTTTAAAATATAAAAGTATTTAACAGAAGAAAGACTTGGAAACAGAGAAATCAACTCTTATACTTGTTCAATGACTTAAAATTTTAACATAGAAATACAAAGGAGCATAAGAGATTACTATCAACAATTATATGCCAATAAAATGGACAACGTGGAAGAAATGGACAAATTCTTAGAAAAGTACAACTTTCCAAAACTGGACCAGGAAGAAATAGAAAATCTTAACAGACCCATCACAAGCACGGACATTGAAACTGTAATCAAAAATCTTCCAGCAAACAAAAGCCCAGGTCCAGACGGCTTCACAGCTGAATTCTATCAAAAATTTAGAGAAGAGCTAACACCTATCCTGCTCAAACTCTTCCAGAAAATTGCAGAGGAAGGTAAACTTCCAAACTCATTCTATGAGGCCACCATCACCCTAATACCAAAACCTGACAAAGATGCCACAAAAAAAGAAAACTACAGGCCAATATCACTGATGAACATAGATGCAAAAATCCTTAACAAAATTCTAGCAATCAGAATCCAACAACACATTAAAAAGATCATACACCATGACCAAGTGGGCTTTATCCCAGGAATGCAAGGATTCTTCAATATCCGCAAATCAATCAATGTAATACACCACATTAACAAATTGAAAAATAAAAACCATATGATTATCTCAATAGATGTAGAGAAAGCCTTTGACAAAATTCAACACCCATTTATGATAAAAACTCTCCAGAAAACAGGAATAGAAGGAACATACCTCAACATAATAAAAGCTATATATTATCAGCAACATTATCCTCAATGGTGAAAAATTGAAAGCATTTCCTCTAAAGTCAGGAACAAGACAAGTGCGCCCACTTTCACCATTACTATTCAACATAGTGTTGGAAGTTTTGGCCACAGCAATCAGAGCAGAAAAAGAAATAAAAGGAATCCAAATTGGAAAAGAAGAAGTAAAACTCTCACTATTTGCAGATGACATGATCCTCTACATAGAAAACCCTAAAGACTCCACCAGAAAATTACTAGAACTAATCAATGATTATAGTAAAGTTGCAGGATATAAAATCAACACACAGAAATCCCTTGCATTCCTATAATGAGAAAACAGAAAGAGAAATTAAGGAAACAATTCCATTCACCATTGCAACAGAAAGAATAAAATACTTAGGAATATATCTACCTAAAGAAACTAAAGATCTATATATAGAAAACTATAAAACACTGGTGAAAGAAATCAAAGAGGACACTAATAGATGGAGAAATATACCATGTTCATGGATTGGAAGAATCAGTATAGTGAAAATGAGTATACTACCCAAAGCAATTTATAGATTCAATGCAATCCCTATCAAGCTACCAACGGTATTCTTCACAGAGCTAGAACAAATAATTTCACAATTTGTACGGAAATACAAGAAACCTCAAATAGCCAAAGCTATCTTGAGAAAGAAGAATGGAACTGGAGGAA
This sequence comes from Bos indicus x Bos taurus, assembly GCF_003369695.1. NCBI lineage: Eukaryota > Metazoa > Chordata > Mammalia > Artiodactyla > Bovidae > Bos > Bos indicus x Bos taurus. The sequence continues at coordinate 34,266,261 of NC_040076.1, read as the reverse complement.
TCAACCTACCTGACTTCAGGCTCTATTACAAAGCCACAGTTATCAAGACAGTATGGTACTGGCACAAAGACAGAAATATTGATCAATGGAACAAAATAGAAATCCCAGAGATAAATCCATGCACATATGGACACCTTATCTTTGACAAAGGAGGCAAGAATATACAATGGATTAAAGACAATCTCTTTAACAAGTGGTGCTGGGAAAACTGGTCAACCACTTGTAAAAGAATGAAACTAGAACACTTTCTAACACCATACACAAAAATAAACTCAAAATGGATTAAAGATCTCAACATAAGACCAGAAACTATAAAACTCTTAGAAGAGAACATAGGCAAAACACTCTCCGACATACATCACAGCAGGGTCCTCTATGACTCACCTCCCAGAATATTGGAAATAAAAGCAAAAATAAACAAATGGGACCTAATTAAACTTAGAAGTTTCTGTACAACAAAGGAAACTATTAGCAAGGTGAAAAGGCAGCCTTCAGAATGGGAGAAAATAATAGCAAATGAAGCAACTGACAAACAACTAATCTCAAAAATATACAAGCAACTCCTACAGCTCAACTCCAGAAAAATAAATGACCCAATCAAAAAGTGGGCTAAAGAACTAAATAGACATTTCTCCAAAGAGGACATACAGATGGCTAACAAACATATGAAAAGATGCTCAACATCACTCATTATCAGAGAAATGCAAATCAAAACCACTATGAGGTACCATTTCACACCAGTCAGAATGGCTGTGATCCAAAAGTCTAAAAGCAATAAATGCTGGAGAGGATGTGGAGAAAAGGGAACTCTCTTACACTGTTGGTGGGAATGCAAACTAGTATAGCCACTATGGAGAACAGTGTGGAGATTCCTTAAAAAACTGGAAATAGAACTGCCTTATGATCCTGCAATCCCACTGCTGGGCATACACACTGAGGAAACCAGAAGGGAAAGAGACACGTGTACCCCAATGTTCATCGCAGCACTGTGTATAATAGCCAGGACATGGAAGCAACCTAGATGCCCATCAACAGATGAATGGATAAGAAAGCAGTGGTACATATACATAATGGAGTATTACTCAGCCATTAAAAAGAATACATTTGAATCAGTTCTAATGAGATGGATGAAACTGGAACCTATCATACAGAGTGAAGTAAGCCAGAAAGAAAAACACCAATACAGTATACTAACGCATATATATGGAATTTAGAAAGATGGAAACAATAACCCTGTGTACGAGACAGCAAAAGAGACACTGATGTATAGATCAGTCTTATGGACTCTGTGGGAGAGGGAGAGGGTGGGATTATTTGGGAGAATGGCATTGAAACATGTATAATATGTATGAAACGAGTCGCCAGTCCAGGTTCGATGCACGATACTGGATGCTTGGGGCTGGTGCACTGGGACGACCCAGAGGGAGGGTATGGGGAGGGAGGAGGGAGGAGGGTTCAGGATGGGGAACACAGGTATACCTGTGGCGGATTCATTTCGATATTTGGCAAAACTAATACAATATTGTAAAGTTTAAGAATAAAATAAAGTAAAATAAATAAGAACACTTTTCACACAAAAAAAAATAATAATTTATCATACTCAAAACAACTCAGAACTTCTTCTTGTTCCTTTTTTTTCCCATAAATATTATATACCATATCTCAAGAAGGATATCTTTGGATTCCAAATAAGGTATCCTCATTATGTTAAGTCTGGCCTTGGCACTGTGCTAGATTTTATCAGATTTTTATGACGTTATTATTAGAGAGTCTATGTCCTATGTCAGTGTAGAGTATATTTCTGTTTGCTACCCAGATGCACTCTCTCTTCCTTTCTGCTCACAAAATCCTGTTATCACCATTATTACTTTTTTTTTTTCCTCTGCAAGGCCATGAGCTCAAGAATGGTGACCCTATTTCCGGCCCCAGGAGTGAACCATGATTTGTTTAGTCAAATCAGCTTGGTCTTGTTCCTTTTGGCAGTGGATATTTTATATATTGTCATGTGACCAACTCTTAGTCAATGCAACGTAAGAAAAACTCTACCGGTAAACTTCTGTGGGAGATTTTTCTCACAATAAGAGAGATGAACAGGAATGCATTCTCTCTTCTTCCTTGAATAATGGTTATGTCTGCATACGATACTGGAACTGCTGCAGCCATTTTGTCACCATGAAGAGAGGTATACTGTAAAAGAGAAAAACCTTGCCTTTATTTCATGTCATTGTAAATAACGGACACAAAGGCTTGATCATATTTAATCAAGCCTTTATTTAATCATATTTAATCAATCATACTTACTTTTTTCATTCAGCAAAATATCTGAAGGGTACTAATCACTGGCCTTGGAACAGCGGCTCTAAGGATATTAAAACCAAGATTTCTTAAATTCTTCTGATCTGCCTGAAATGCAGGAGACCCAGTTTCAATCCCTGGGTTGGGAAGATACTCTGGAGAAGGAAGTGGTAGTCCACTCCAATATTCCTGCCTGGAAAACCCCATGGACAGCGGAACCTGGCAGGCTACAGTCATTGGTGTCACAGAGTCGGACAGGACTAAGTGACTTTCATTTTCTATATTAGTATAAGATGGCTGTTATAGTCTCAACCAACAGATCTTTGTCAAAACAATCAGAAGAGGAAGGAGGAATGAAGAGTAAGTTAACTAACTGCATGAGAAGACAGAATACTTTCCCACAGGGGCACTCTTCATGGGAAAATTATTTTTTTCTTCTCAGACTCTGTAGTTGAGGAAAGAGAGGAACCAGTGCTCGAGATGGGTGCTGAGTGAATCTATCTGTATCTGCCATACTTCCCTATGGAAGACAAGGGGAAAGATAGAAAAAACTAGATTTTTGGTGACATAGTTGATACATTGAATAAAATAGCACAGGACAGAAGTTCCAGAGTTTGTTTTGTACGAGAAAATGAAGGTCTCTGCTATTTAAAATATCTATATTTTGGGATTATGTTGCTTTGCTTGAGAATATCTTAATTAACAGATTCACATAAATGTTGTACAAAATGAATCCTAAAGTCACATCAATAAAGGTCAGACTGATCACATATTCCTTCAAGTAAGAAGGAATACATTAAATATACCTAAAAATTTTATGTTTCAATTTATATACATTCATTACTATTCTTAACTTTTAGAGAAAGAGGTTAATCATCACTGCATAGACATCCCTTATGAACTATTTATTTACTGTCTGTCTGCCACCATTAATAAAGTCTTCCTGAGAGCAGATACTGTTTCTGTTTTGTTCATTGCTGTGTGCACAGTGTCTTTCATACAGTACATACTAAATATACATTTAAAAGAAAGAAAATGTTTATCCATTTATTTGGATATTTGGAAAATGTGCTTAAAAACAATTGAAGACTCCTTGCAATTAGGGCAGTCTATAATATTGTGATTTCTACTACATCTGAAGTGAGTGATGTGGGGGAAAAAAATGAAAAAAATATAACTTTATTTGCAGAGGTTGAGTAGTTGAGATGTTTGAGGAAATTAATTTTGTTTAAATAAATACACTCCAAATAATAATTTAATTTTGTATGAAGGAAAATTAGTCATTCTCTTTCTTTTATATTTACCATTGATCTATGAGTTAATGAGAGCTTCAGATCAATATTATCTGTACTCCTAAAAGAGGGTCACAGAATCTTAGTGTGTAGGTCATTTAATCCAATCTTTGTCCCTTAATCAAGTCCTAATTAACATGGAGAGATTGAATATACAAACAAACAATGGCCAGATGATATATAAAAATATATCTTTGACCTACAATGTAGCAACCTGCCTAGAAAACCAACCCTTTATATGCAATCAACAACACAAGAAGCTAGGATGCTCAGATTGCTGTCTCTGGGGCTGCTGCTAAGTCGCTTCAGTCGTGTCCGACTCTGTGTGACCCCAGAGACGGCAGCCCACGAGGCTCCGCCATCCCTGGGATTCTCCAGGCAAGAACACTGGAGTGGGTTGCCATTTCCTTCTCCAATGCAGGAAGGTGAAAAGTGAAAGTGAAGTCGCTCTGTCGCGTCAGACTGGTAGCGACCCCATGGACTGCAGCCCACCAGGCTCCTCCATCCATGGGATTTTCCAGGCAAGAGTACTGGAGTGGGGTGCCATTGCCTTCTCCGTTGCTGTCTCTAGTTACAATCAAAAAACCTAAACAATATCTTCTGTAACAACTGGCCCAGAATAGGCAGGACATGATTAATAACTGACAGCATGTTCAATCTTTATCCCTGCTTCCAATTTAGGACCAATTAGAGGAAGCCAAATATGTAGCCCAAACCAATAACATAGGATACTTACTTCTAGTCAGTCCACCTATAGCTTCCCCAGAAAAACAATCTGTAGTCAGGGCATATCTGAAGACTTCCTTTTTCTCAATGTAAAATTTTCCCGCTGCTGTCTGCCTTTGAGTAACTACCAAATGCAAGTAATGGAGGCTGACTGCTTTGTTATAGTGAGCTCAGAATAAATACTGCTTGCTTTTCTTATTTGATTGGTTTCTGTTTATGTCCACATCATAGACTGTCAAATATACTACAGTTATTCTATAAAATCAAATTTGCATTAACATACATGGAATCTGTGTTGGATTTTGTTTAAAAAATTCCATAAAATAATGCGGCAAAGATGATCATTAGAAAGTGATACCTTAACCAGATGGACCATAGGTATGTTAGCTTAACTGGTTAGTTTTATTAAAGATAATCTTTATAAGATCTTGATCTATTTTAAGCATATTTATCAGTTACAGTTAGGAAAACTGTAATGTTTTCCTAAAAGAATTCATTAAACACGTACGTATGTGTGCTCAGTTGTGTTCGACTCTTTACGACCCCATGGACTAGAGCCTGACAGGTACGTTTGTCCATGGAATTTTCCAGGCAAGAATACTTCAGGGGTTGCCATTTTCTTCTCCAAGGGATATTCCCAACCTAGGGATCAGATTCATGTCTCTTGTGTCTCCTGCATTGGAGGTAGATTCTTTACTTCTGAGCCATCAGGGAATAGATGAAACCAAAATAGATTCAAGGTTAATACCAATTAATCAAAGCATTCTGAGTCACCTTTCAAAAGCTATTTACTTCACATTTAAATGTATGAAGAAATTTATGAAGCATTTTTGATGAATTTGCCTTATAACACAATGGAAGAAATATAGCTGTTATTCTAGATTTTTAAGTTGGTCTTATTAGATTTGTTGGAATTAGAGTTTTCTAGGAAGAAACTATGGACACTCATGTGTCACTTTCTGAAAAATCCAAGATACAATTTCCTTCTAATAGTTTTTCACGTTTGAATATAAATACATAGAAAATTACAAAATTAAATTATCATGAGATTAGATATACTTCCTAAGAGAAGATTCCTAGATGAATTAAAATCATCTATTCTTACTGATCTTTCAGTTATTTTCTTTTAACATGTAGATTCCCTGTAAAGTTGTGATATTTATTAAGGCAGCACTGATTTCATTTTAATCTCAACTGGAGCCAAAAATGTAAAATTACAATAATATATTAATTTATCTTGATAATTTTGAAGAAAATATATGTTTCAAAAACTGAATACAATTATGGACACATTGCTTCTCCAAAGATATTCTGATTGATTTTTCCTTCTCCTTGAGGTTTGTCTTAGATCTCAAACATTTCTTATTGCCACCAAAAGAGCTTGGAGACAAATATGTTGCTAATCCTTGATCCATGAAATAAGAATCCAAGACATAAAAATCAAAGGAGGCCTTTTAAGGGAGCATAATAAATCCTGCATCCCCCAGGGGGAGAAGACACAGATGAACACCTTGCTCCAACTGGGATTGCATAAAATTGCAAAACTTGACATACTTTCTTCTGACAATGATTTTAGTCAGAGTCCTGAATATCCTTAAGATAGTTAAGCAATCCTACATTATAATGAAGAGTTCCTGTTCAATATATATATATTATAATTTCAGTTATGCAAGATGAATACGTTTTAGAAATCTGCTGTATAATATTACATTTATTATTAGCAATATTATGCAGTACATTGATAACTTGTTAAGATTGTCGATCTCAAGTTATTTTTTCTTATCACAAAAGAAAGAATTGGAATGTTAAGAAGATGTTGTCTAGAGCAGTCTTTCTGATGCTCTGACTTTCATCATCCCAACACACATAATGTATGAGACCACATAGTATTCAGCAGCACAGTAACATGGAAGCTTGCAAGGCACTGATTTTCAAACAGGACTTTTGTTTGCCTGTTTTCACACATGCTTCCTAAAGTATACTTTTAACAACTTTGAATATAATTGGAATAAAATGTTAGGCATTGAGTAGAGGGAGAATGAGTAAAACTAGGGAAAAAAATGAAAGCCTACACAATTGGCTTTAGTTAGCATTCACTTTTTCTGTGACACCTTTACATCTGTAACATATGTAACATGTAACTGGATGTTGTCAGTTTCATGCCTTAGAAATACAGCACTGTTCTATAGGAAAGGTCACATTCACATACTGTGAATAATATCCAATTTCTCTTTAAAAATTACACAATGTTTCAGTGGAAAAGTTCAGATCAATGAAATAAACATGCACTTAAATAATATAACAGACAGTAGTTAGAATATCATTTTTTACCAAGATCCTAGATGTTCTGATACAGTGATACCTTCAAAAAAGAAAATTCAAATGTAAAGTTGAAAATAAATTGCTGCTATTTTTAAAGCATAAATTAATGGGACTGTTTATAGATGAAATTTAGATTAGAAATATATATACATAAGTACTAAAATAAGACCATGTTAGATATATTATCAGACACTGCCATTTTATCATGAAACTACACTCATGTTCTTTGTCCTTTTGGAAGTGATCATATTCCAATCTTTTTATTCAAATGCCTAGTTTATTCCTGTGCAGAAGTCAGAAGCCTTATTATTCCATAAATTGTTTTGATCACAAGTAATAACAATGTTACGTGCATGATTATAATCCTTCCATTTTACTTCAATAAATAAATGTAATCAATTGATTTCTCTGCAAAAGCAAACTGAATAATTTTCTTTTTGCTATTTATATTGTTCCTTTTCCATCTAAAATATTCATATTATATCATTATACACAGACTAAACATAGGCATTTAGGGGGAAAAATTCCAAAAATCATGTTTTCATTCAATTATCCAGCATATGTTAGTAAAATTAAAAGTGCCAAAGAGATAGAGAAGGAGAAGGAGAGATTTAGAGAAGGAGAAAGAAACAGAGGGAGGGAAGGAAAGAAGAAAAGGAGGGAGGAAAGGAGGAAGGAAAGAGAGAGAAAGAAAGTCAGCTGAGGTAATGCTCCCTAGGTACTGGAGGAGATGCCTAAGGAATTGGAAATGGTGTTGGTAATGTAATGGTCTGTGTAACCTCATGAGCTGTCAAATCCTAGACTGCACAAGACTAATAGCTCTTTTATAAAGAGTTTCTTTTAGCACTGCTTCCCAAACTCAAAGGCTCAGAACACTAGCTATTTAAGGGCAAAGTGATAAAGACTCACTTACTTAGGTTGATAAGCTTTCTCAGGAGTAGCATTTTGATTCTGAAACAAGTCACAGAACTCATTAGCAGAACCAATGGCGATGATAATAGACTATGACTATCTTTAATTGTCCTTCTGTTGTGTTATGCATTTAAAGGCCACATTTCAAATGAAAGCTTTGTTGGTGATTTAATGGCAGGATTTGGGTTTTAAAGTAAGATAATCTCACACCTATAACAAGATCAGTTCTGCATTAGACACATGCCCTGGATCACCTTCAGAAATCTTTGTTGATGATATAAAATGAAAGCATTTTAAGCTGCTGGTTTTGCAAAATAATAGTTAGATTCTACTTATAATTTAATATTCAAAGATATTAACTTTATGTTTCATGAAATATGAAATAAAATGCTAGCTTCAAAACTGGCACATACTTCAAATGGCATTCTAGAGTTTAAAGCATCAGAAGGTTTTAAACAGGCAGTACCATAGTATACAGCAGAGATTTATAAGGCTGTCAGCTTGATGGAAAGAAATATTGCAGCATCCTTGAAAGGGTGTATAAAGTATAAATAAGCATATTCATTATGACAGTATAATTTGATTTTAGAATTGTTTCTTAAAATTACTATTTTTTAATACAAATTCAAGAAAGTAAGCTCATAAAGAAAACTTTACTATTTTGCATATTATTGGGTCTCAAGGCAGAAAGGGCTATCTTAGATATGGACGGAATATGCTTATGCTGCTGCTGCTAAGTCGCTTCAGTCGTGTCCGACTCTGCAACCCCACAGATGGTGGCCCACCAGGCTCCCCCGTCCTTGGGATTCTCCAAGCAAGAACACTGGAGTGGGTTGACATTTCCTTCTCCAATATGTTTATGAGATGATTGTTTTTAATGAAGCAGAGTTTATATAAGTTTGAGAATTTCCAGTAGAATGAAAACATGCAATAGAGACTAAATTGGGGCCCAGAAACTTGGATTCTAAACATGGTCCTATATTTTGTCTCAGGGGCTTTAGATTGCCCAACTTAAACTTGCATAGCTTAGCACTCCTATGGTCTATCCCTTACTTGGAGAGTAGTACTATAGAATGTATTATAGATCCCATTTTGGTTTTAGTGTCCTCTGTCCTCAACTAAAGGGTTTGGATTAACTACCAAATTATTTAAGATAGGCAATCTAAAATATTTTTTGAGAATGTAGTGAATTAAATGCTCCCAATTTTTATCTATGTGGATATTCTTAACACTATAACATGCGTTAAAAAATACTAAAAATCATTGAAAAGGCATTTCAGTTCAATTCAGTTCGGTTCAGTCGCTCTGTCTTGTCCAAATCTTTGTGACCCCATAGACTGCAGCATGCCAGGCTTCCCTGTCCATTACCAACTCCCAGAGTCTACTCAAGCTCATTTCCATTGAGTCAGTAATGTCATCCAACCATCTCTTCTTCTGTCGTCCCCCTTCTCCCACCTTCAATTTTTCCTAGCATCAGGGTCTTTTCAAATGAGTCAGCTCTTTGCGTCAGGTGGCCAAACAATTGGAGTTTCAGTTTCAGCATCAGTCCTTCCAATAAATATTCATGACTGATTTCCTTCAGGATTGACTGGTTGGAACTCCTTGCAGTCCAAGGTACTCTCAAGAGTCTTCTACAACACCATAGTTCAAAAGCATCAATTCTTCACCACTCAGCTTTCTTTATAGTCCAACTCTCACATCCATACCTGATTCATGGAAAAACCATAGCTTTGACTAGACAGGCCATTGTTGGCAAAGCAAATCCTCTGCTTTTTAATAGGTTTTCTAGGTTGGTCATAGCTTTTCTTACTAGGAGCATCTTTTAATTTCATGATGCAGTCACCATCTGCAGTGATTTTGGAGCCCCCCAAAATAAAGTCTCTCACTATTTCCACTGTTTCCCCATATATTTCCTATGAAGTGATGGGACCGGGGATGCCATGATCTTCATTTTCTGAATGTTGAGTTTTAAGTCAACTTTTTCACTCTCCTCTTTCGCTTTCATCAAGAGGCTCTTGGGTTCTTCTTCACTTTCTGCCATAAGGGTGATGTCATCTGCATATCTGAGGTTATTGATATTTCTCCTGCCAAACTTGAGTTCAGCTTCTGCTTCATCCAAGCTGGCATTTCCCATGATGTACTCTGTATATAAGTTAAATAAGCAAGTGACAATATACTGCCTTGATGTACTCATTTCCTAATTTGGAACCAGTCTGTAGTTCCATGTCCAGTTCTAACTGTTGCTTCTTGACCTGCATACAGATTTCTCAGGATGCACATAAGGTGGTCTGGTATTTTCATGTCTTTCAGAATTTTCCACAGTTTGTTGTGATCCACATAGTCAAAGGCATTGGCGTAGTTAAAAGTACAAGTAGATTTTTTCTGGAACTCTCTTGCTATTTCAATGACCCATTAGATGCTGGCACTTTGATATCTGACTCCTCTGCTTTTTCTAAATCCAGCTTGAATATCTGGAAGTTCTTACTTCACATCCTGTTGGAGCATGGCTTGGAGAATTGTATGCATTACTTTGCTGGCATGTGAGATGAACACAATTGTGCAGTAGTTTCAACATTCTTTGGCATTGCTCTTCTTTGGGATTGGAATGAAAACTGATATTTTCCCCTCCTGGGCCACTGCTGATTTTCCCAAATTTGCGGGCATATTGAGTGCAGCACTTTCACAGCATTATCTTTTAGGATTTGAAATAATTCAACTGGAATTCCATCACCTCCACTAGCTTCATTCATCGTATTGCTTCCTAAGGCCCACTTGACTTCACATTCCAGGATGTCTAGATCACACCATCGTGTGTGTGTTTGATGAAATTTTTAATGTATTAAATTTTTAAATCTTTTGCTAACAGATAAGTATATTTGCATATGTATATGCATATGTATATACATATGTATATGTGTGTATATGTATACATATATAAACATATAAACATGTCATAAACATATCCATAACCTCTAAATATTACATGATACAAAGAGGAATCTAAAATGACCTTATTTTTATATCACTTCCATACTTTTCCCCTGGGGAACTATTTTGGGAAGTGTATAAGAACCATACTTATTGAGAGTAATAACAAAACTACTCAACCATTTCTACCCATTCAAACTATAGGTTGTAAAATGTTGGGAGAAGTTTAAACTCATTATAAGATCCTATGTAATCAGCATACTTGAGTATATCATAATGAAATTTAAAGAATAAAAGGACTACAGGCATATAAAACACTTTGGCTTCAAAAATTATTACTCAAGAAACCTTATCTGAGGCCCTACTATGTATTAAGCATGTTATGTATGCAAAGATGAAAAATATGACCCTAAGTCTAAAATAGCTTCCCTGGTGGCTCAGAGGGTAAAGCATCTGCCTACAATGTCAGAGACCTGGGTTTGATCCCTGGGTCGGGAAGATCCCCTGGAGAAGGAAATGGCAACCCACTCCAGTACTCTTGCCTGGAAAATCCCATGGACTGAGAAGCCTGGTAGGCTACAGTCCATGGGGTCACAAAGAGTCAAACACAACTGAGTGACTAAAATATTTACTCACTCCTTGCACAGAGTAGATAGTAAGGAGATAATTAAAATGAAGTGTAAAGAATGTTATGAGAAAAGTAAATACGGGTAACTACAAGGTTTGGGAGGAATAAGTAAAATGGGCGATCAGGGTCTGTACCCAGATTAAGAGGGAGACATTAGAAAAAGTGATGCTGATTCCTAAAACATCAGTAAGAGTTAAAGAGTCTTTGAAGGGTAATCCATGAAAAAGAGCAAGCACATGTGAATATGTAGGAGGAGAAAGCCTTATTTACTTGCAGAATCCAAATCTATGATGAAGATAAAGGTAGATAGTGAAAATTTAAGCAAAGTTTACATCATAAAGCCTATTAGAGCAAGTGAAGAAGCTTGCTTAGTAGCCTGAAAAATAGTGGAGGCCACTGAAGAATTTTAATGAAGTAGTTTTTTAATTGTATTTGTAATTTGGAATGGTCTCTCAAGTGTCAGATGGGAGACTAACTTGGACTGTTGCAATTTGCTTAGACAGGAGTAATGAAGGCTTGCACTAAGGTAAGATAGTGAGCAGTTACTATAAAAAATGTGACTTGTAGGTTCAATAGGTATCAATCAGTTTAATAAGCAGACCAAGTGATTGACTTAAAGTAGGACGCAAAAAAAAAAAAAAAAAAGGAAAAGTTTATAACTCCCAAATTTCTTGCTAAGTCAGCTAGAAAAATGGTGAATCTATGAAGATAATACATTGTGTTCAGCTCACCATGTTCTTTTTGGGGGAAAAAAAATACATTTCCCAGCCTCCCTTTCAGTTAGACAGTATGACTTCTAACTGATCATATAGGTGGTAGTGATTACAGATAATTTCATACCTAGCCCTACAAAATTTCCCACACAATCCACAAATCATTCTATCTCTCCCATGGCAGTGTTGAAATCCATCTCTCCAAAATGGTTCATCCACAAGATTGGTGACAATCTGGTTCTCTTAGTTCCTATGGCAAAACATCTGAGGAGACATGGCTGATTCTCATTTCATAGTGAGAAGAATGAACAATGAAACTTATGGTCTTAATTCACTAGAATATCAATGATTATGTCTTATAATGGAGTATCTCATCCTATCCTGATTAAGAGAGAAATCAATCAATAAAAAACTTTTCTTTTTTTGAAAGAAAGCATATTTGAGAAAGAGGAATGGTTAGAGAAAATACTGAGTTCAGTTTCAACATACTGAAACTTTGGCCGTCTTTAACATCCAAGAGGAAGATGGATACATTATTTATCTGAAACATCTGGGGATACAAATATGGCCCCTAGGAAAGAGAGTCATGCAGGAGATGCAGATTTAAAAGCCTTTAAGTTATAAATTGTTCCTCGTTAATATAGTGGTGAGTATCCTGTTCTGTCACATGGGAGACTGGGATTTGATTCCCTAATGGGGAATCAACATACCATTTGGGGTTTCCCTGGTAGCTCACTTGGTAAAGAATCTGCCTGCAATTCAGGAGACCCCAGTTCAATTCCTGGGTCAGGAAGGTCTGCTGCAGAAGGGATAGGCTACCCACTCCAGTATTCTTGGGCTTTCCTTGTGGCTCAGTTGGTAAAAATCTACCTGCAATGCCCAGGGGCCTGGGTTCAATCCCTGGGTTTGAACATTTGGGGATACAAATCTGGACCCTAGGAGAGAGCCATGCAGGAGATACAGATTTAAAAGTCTTTAAGTTATAAATTGTAGTTAATATCACAAAAATGGATAATATGACTTCATTCCATCATTTTATCCTCTGAATACAAAGTTTATACAAGAAATATTTTTTAAATGTCTATCATCTCTAAATATTTGAAAGACCATTCCTTATTAGACAAACTCTTTATAACTTTGTAGTGCGTGTTAACACTTTAAATAATTGTGATAAAAACATAATAGCTGGCAATCTCTATTTTAATAAATTAGGTAATAAAATTAAAATTCATATTTTAAGACAAGAAAAATTTAATCATAAAATATTTCCTCTGTACTTTGGCCACCTCTCTCCCCTGTACTGTGCATTTTGTGTCTGCATTATGCATTAACCAGGGCTCACCAATGTCAGAAATACCTGTTTAACCATAAAGATCAATTTTTCTCCTTTTGGTGACAACTATGTAACTCCTTAGAAGATAACATTACATTTTCAGTCCTGGAAGTGGTCAGGTTGACTCACCCCTCTGCTTGTAAGTGCAAATATCTTAGCTTAACTTTGTGTACAATGCCAGTGAATCATTACCCTTAAAGATAGTGATTAATGCCTGGGGAGTTACTGAACCACACCTAACAGAAGTTCTTATCTTAAATAAATACCATGTTGTTGCTGTTCAGTCGCTCAGTCATGTCTGACTCTTTGTGACCCCATGAACTGCAGCACGCCAGTCTTCCCTGTCTTTCAGCGTCTCCCAGAGCTTGCTCAAATTCGTGTCCATGGAGTCAGTGATGCCATCCAACCATCTCGTCCCCTGTCATCCCCTTCTCCTCCTGCCTTCAGTCTTTCTTCACATCAGGGTCTTTTCTAATGAGTCAGTTCTTCACATCAGGTGGCCAAAGTTTTGGAACCTCAGCATCTACTATAACTTCTTAGAACCTTCTTAATGTTACCAGTTATATTATTTTTATACTGTTCATTTTATGAGATTATGGTTTATTGCATCACCACATGCATGACAGAGTCTATGATTAAAATAATGATGACTTTCTGTTCTTCTTCAGTTATTAAGTCATGTACAACTTTTTGCAACCCCACGGACTACAGCTTGCCAGGCTTCCCTCTCCTTCACTATCTCCCCAAGTTTGCTCAAACTTATGTCTATTGAGTTAGTGACGTCATACAATCATCTCATCCTCTGTCACCCCCTTTTTCTGCTGCCATCAATATTTTCCAGCATCAGGATATTTTCCAATGAGTCAACTTTTCATATCAGGTGGCCAAAGTATTGAAGTTTCAGCTTCAGCATCTGTTCTTCCAATGAATATTCAGTGTTGATTTCATTTAGGGTTCACTAGTTTGATCACCTTGCAGTCAAAGGGACTGTCAAAAGATTTTTCCAGCACCACAGATCAAAAGCACCAATTATTTGGTGCTCAGCTTCTTTATGGTCCAACTGTCACATGACTACTGGAAAAACCTTAGATTTGACTCTATGCCCCTTTGTTGGCAAAGTGATGTTTCTGCTTTTTAATATGCTGTCTAGGTTGGTCATAGCTTTTCTTTCAAGGAGGAAGTGTCCTTTAATTTCATGGCTGCAGACACCATCTGCAGTGATTTTGGAGTCCAAGAAAATAAAGTCTCTAACTGTTTCCATTGTTTCCTCATCTATTTGCCATGAAGTGATGGGACCGGATGCCATGACCTTATTTTTTTGAATGTTGATTTTTAAGCCAACTTTTTCACTCTTATCTTTCACTTTCATCAAAAGATTCTTCAGTTCCTCTTCACTTTCTGCCATAAGGGTGGTGTCATCTGCATATCTGAGGTTATTGATATTTCTCCCAGAAATCTTGTTTCCAACTTGTGCTTTATCCAGCCCAGCATTTCTCAAGATGTACTCTTCATATAAGAATAAGAATAAGCAGGGTGACACTATACAGTCTAGACAGACCCCTTTCCCAATTTGGAATCAGTCTGTTGTTCCATGCCCAGTTCTAACTGTTGCTTCTTAACCTGCTTACAGATTTATTAGGAGGCAGGTAAGGTGGTCTGGTATTCCCATCTCTTTAAGAATTTTTCACAGTTTGGTGTCATCCACATAGTCAAAGGCTTTGGCATAGTCAATAAAGCAGAATTAGATGATTTTCTGGTATTCCTTTGCTTTTTCTATGTTCCAATGGATGTTGGCAATTTGCTCTCTTGTTCTTCTGCCTTTTCTAAATCCAGCTTGAACATCTGGAAGTTCTCACTTCATATCCTGTTGGACCCTCACTTAGAGAATTTTGAGCATGACTTTGCTAGTATGTGAGATGAGTGCAATTATGTGGCAGCTTGAACATTCTTTGGCATTGCCTTTCTTTGGGATTGGAATGAAAACTGACCTTTTCCCTTCCTAGGCCACTGCTGAGTTTTCCAAATTTGCTGGCGTATTGAGTGCAGCACTTTCACAGCATCATCTTTTGGGATTTGAAATAGCTCAATTGGAATTCCATCACCTCCACTAGCTTCATTCATAGTGTTGCTTCCTAAGGCCCACTTGACTTCGCATTCCAGGATATTTGGCTCTAGGTGAATGATCACACCATCATGGTTTTCTGTGTCACTAAGATCTTTTTTGATTAGTTCTTCTGTGTATTCTTGACACCTCCTCTTACTATCTTCTGCTTCTGTGAGATTCATATCATTTCTGTTCTTTATTGTGCTCATCTTTGCATTAAATGTTCTCTTGGTGTCTCTAATTTTCTTGAAGAGATCTCTAGTATTTCCCATGTTATTGCTTTCCTCTATTTCTTTGCATTGATCACTGAGGAAGGCTTTCTTATCTCCTTGCTATTCTTTGGAACTCTGCATTCAAATGGGTATACTTTTCCTTTTCTCCTTTGCCTTTCACTTCTCTTCTTTTCTCAGCTATTTGTAAGGCTTCTCTGACAACCATTTTGCTTTTTTGCATTTCTTTTCCTTGGAGATGGACTTGATCACTGCCTCCTGTACAATGTCACAAACCTCTGTCCAAAGTTCTTCAAGCACTGTGTCTATCAGATCTAATCCCCTGAATCTATTTGTCACTTTCACTGTATAATCATAAGGTAGTTGATTTAGGTCATACCTGAATAGTCTAGTGGTTTTCCCTACTCTTCAGTTTGCTCTGAATTTTGCAACAAGGCAAATTTTGAAATTTAAGTCTGAGTTTTGCAACAGCCATTCCCTTCTTCCAGGGATCTTTCCAATTCAGGGATCGAACCCAGGTCTCCTTCATTAAAGATAATCTGCCTTCATTGCAGGAAATTCTGATTCAATTCCTGGGTCAGGAGGATCCACTGGAGAAGGGGAAGGCTACTCATTCCAGTATTCTGGCCTGGAGAATTCCATGGACTTTATAGTCCATGGGGTCCCAAGGAGTCAGACACTACTGAGTTACATTCACTTTCAAGTATAATAAATGAAATAATTTAATGAATAAATTATCTTAAAATTTTATTTAAATTGGGGACTGACCAAGATGGCCTTAGCAGTTCTCTCTCTTGATTAAACTTTGGACAGGCTTCTTTCCCACCCCTCAGGACCTGGGAGACATCACTTTGAAATGTGTGAAAGGAAGATAGCGCCCCATCATCTAGTCTCTGTGAGAGAGGCGTAGCCAAACTTTGGTGTGCAGTTTGTTCCAAAATATAAAACTGACTTCTACCAAGAAGACTGAAGAAATTAACTTTTTCTCTGGCTAAGGCCAATTAGCAAATATTGATCTACAATTTCCCTACCCCCAACTCAGCTCTTAAATGCTCTCTAGCTTTCTGTTTCAATAGAGTTGAGATAGACTGAGTTCTGGCTTCTGTCCTTTATTGATACAGACTTGAATAAAGTCTTCCTTCTCTGTTTTACCTTGTCTACTGCAATGTTTGCTTTGATAATATATAATATATAAAATTTCCAACAATGAATAGTCCAATACATGGGATTACATTTTCAATGGATTTATCTTTATGTTTCCCTTGTTCAGTGCTGAAGTGTGTGTTTTGAAGAACAAAGTTATAATTATGTCCTTGGCATTTCCAGTATATGAAAAAAAAAAAAAATCAGGGTTTTAAGTATTGCTGCTTGCTCTTCATTCTTGTACAAGTACATGTTATATGGGAACCATCTGCTTGATCTGCTTTTCCATTGGCAAAGTGAAAATTAAACAAAAAATCAGTAATTTCTTGTCTATTATTCATTAAAAGCATTCACTGATTATATCTGTGAAGTGTACTGAAGCACAATGAAATACATTCCCCACAGTTTTAATTGAACATAATATAAATAAAACAAAATAAAATTGTAGTTGAGGAAGATTTTAGTATGAGCACCACAAAATTTCTGTCATTTAAGTGAGCTTGCTTGATTCAGAATGGCAAATTTAATATCATATGTTACAATCCATGAATCTACAAATGTGCTTTCAAACATTTAAGGGAGACAAATTTCCCCCAATATGGAAGAAATACATATAATTAAATGTAATATAACAAGAGACTTGTTTTTAGAGTGGTAAAAACAGTCTTCATTCTTTTTTAATGCTGAAAACTAGCAAGAACCTAGCCATTTAGAGCTTATGTAAAAGTGTTACTAGTTTTCTCTGAATCTATTACTTTATCATTCTCAAAACTGCATGTACTAAATTATGACCACTACTTGAGAAATTTGGAGGGTCACACAATCATTGGGCTGTGAACATTCTTATTATGTGATTTAATAAAACACTTTATTTCTAGAAATGACTGTTAGTACTAAACCATCTCAAATAGATAAATGCTTATGACATATTTGAATGTCTTAAAAAATGACACCAAATAAGCTACACATTAAAATGAAGGCAAAACTTTAATATCTTTCAATCAAAACATCCCAAATGCTTCTAATTCAGGTGTGGCAAAGGTCCTTCTACAGTCTCTGATTTCATCTCAAGTACACTTGGAAGTCTTCTCTTGTGTTGTTGGAAGAGGGTGTTTGCTATGACCAGTGCATTTTCTTGGCAAAACTCTATTAGTCTTTGCCCTGCTTCGTTCCGCATTCCAAGGCCAAATTTGCCTGTTACTCCAGGTGTTTCTTGACTTCCTACTTTTGCATTCCAGTCCCCTATAATAAAAGGGACATCTTTTTTGGGTCTTAGTTCTAAAAGGTCATGTAGGTCTTCATAGAACCATTCAACTTCAGCTTCTTCAGCATTACTGGTTGGGGCATAGACTTGGATTACTGTGATATTAAATGGTTTGCCTTGGAAACGAACAGAGATCATTCTGCCATTTTTGAGACTGCATCCAAGTACTGCATTTTGGACTCTTTTGTTGACCATGATGGCTACTCCATTTCTTCTGAGGAATTCCTGCCCACAGTATATATAATGGTCATCTGAGTTAAATTCACCCATTCCAGTCCATTTGAGTTAGCTGATTCCTAGAATGTCGACATTCACTCTTGCCATCTCTTGTTTGACCACTTCCAATTTGCCTTGATTCATGGACCTGACATTCCAGGTTCCTATGAAATATTGCTCTTTACAACATTGGACCTTGCTTCTATCACCAGTTACATCCACAGCTGAGCATTGTTTTTGCTTTGGCTCCACCCCTTCATTCTTTCTGGAGTTATTTCTCCACTGATCTCCAGTAGCATATTTGGCCCCCACTGACCTGGGGAGTTTCTCTTTCAGTATCCTATCATTTTGCCTTTTCATACTGTTCATGGGGTTCTCAAGGCAAGAATACTGAAGAGGTTTGCCATTCCCTTCTCCAGTGGACCACATTCTGTCAGATCTCTCCACCATGACCTGCCCGTCTTGGGTTGCCCCACCGGCATGGCTTAGTTTCATTGAGTTAAACAAGGCTGTGGTTTTAGTGTGATTAGATTGACTAGTTTTCTGTGAGTATGGTTTCAGTGTGTCTGCCCTCTGATGCCCTCTTGCAACACCTACCATCTTACTTGGGTTTCTCTTACCTGGGGCATGGGGTATCTCTTCATGGCTGCTCCAGCAAAGTGCAGTCTCTGCTCCTTACCTTGGATGAGGGGTATATCCTTACCGCTGCCCTTCCTGACATTCAACGTGGGATAGCTCCTCTAGGCCTTCCTGTGCCTGTGCAGCCACTGCTTCTTGGACGTGGTGTTGGTCCTCCCAGCCTCTGCCCCTGGCCTTGGGCGTAGGGTAGCTCATCCCGGCCACTGCCCCTGGACTCGAAGCTCTATACATTCAACAAAAACAAGACCAGGAGCTGACTGTAGCTCAGATCATGAACTCCTTATTACCAAATTCATACTGAAATTGAAGAAAGTAGGGAAAACCACTAAACCATTCAGGCATGACCTAAATTAAATCCCTTATGATTATACAGTGGAAGTGAGAAATAGATTTAAGGGCCTAGATCTGATAGATAGAGTGCCTGATGAACTATGGAATGAGGTTCATGACTTTGGAGAGGAGACAGGGATCAAGACCATCCTCATGGAAAAAAAAATGCAAAAAAGCAAAATGGCTGTCTGGGGAGGCCTTACAAATAGCTGTGAAAAGAAGAGAAGCAAAAAGCAAAGGAGAAAAAGAAGTATATAGGCATCTGAATGCAGGTTTCCAAAGAATAGCAAGAAGAGATAAGAAAGCTTTCCTCAGCGATCAGTGCAAAGAAATAGAGGAAAACAACAGAATGGGAAAGACTAGAGATCTCTTCAAGAAAATTAGAGATATCAAGGGAACATTTCATGCAAAGATGGGCTCGATAAAGGACAGAAATGGTATGGACCTAACAGAAGCAGAAGATATTAAGAAGAGGGGGCAAGAATACACAGACGAACTGTACACAAAAGATCTTCATGACCAAGATAATCATGATTGTGTGATCACTGACCTAGGGCCAGACATCCTGGAGTGTGAAGTCAAATGGGCCTTAGAAAGCATCACTACAAACAAAGCTAGTGGAGGTGATGGAATTCCAGTTGAGCTATTTCAAATCCTGCAAGATGATGCTGTGAAAGTGCTGCACTCAATATGCCAGCAAATTTGGAAACCTCAGCAGTGGCCACAGGACTGGAAAAGCTCAGTTTTCATTCCAATCCTGAAGAAAGGCAATGCCAAAGAATGCTCAAACTACTGCACAATTGCACTCATCTCACATGCTAGTAAAGTAATGCTGAAAATTCTCCAAGCCAGGCTTCAGCAAAACGTGAAATGTGAACTTCCTGATGTTCAAGCTGGTTTTAGAAAAGGCAGAGGAACCAGAGATCAAATTGCCAACATCAGCTGGATCATGGAAAAAGCAAGAGAGTTCCAGAAAAACATCTATTTCTGCTTTATTGACTATGCCAAAGCCCTTGACTGTGTGGATCACAATAAACTGTGGAAAATTCTTTAAGAGATGGGAATCCCAGACCACCTGATCTGCCTCTTGAGAAATCTGTATGCAGGTCAGGAGGCAACAGTTAGAACTGGACATGGAACAGACTGGCTCCAAATAAGAAAAGGAGTATGTCAAGGCTGTATATTATCACCCTGCTTATTTAACTTATATGCAGAGTACATCATGAGAAATGCTAAACTGGAAGAAACACAAGCTGGAATCAAGATTGCTGGGAGAAATATCAATAACCTCAGATATGCAGATGACACCACCCTTATGGCAGAAAGTGAAGAGGAACTAAAAAGCCTCTTGATGAAAGTGAAAGTGGAGAGTGAAAAAGTTGGCTTAAAGCTCAACATTCAGAAAATGAAGATCATGGCATCCCCTGTCCCATCACTTCATAGGAAATATATGGGGAAACAATGGAAATAGTGTCAGACTTTATTTTTTTGGGCTCCAAAATCACTGCAGATGGTGACTGAATCCATGAAATTAAAAGTCTCTTACTCCTTGGAAGGAAAGTTATGACAAACCTAGATAGCATATCCAAAAGCAGAGACATTAATTTGCCAACAAAGGTCCGTCTAGTAAAGGCTATGGTTTTTCCTGTGATAATGTATGGATGTGAGAGTTGGACTGTGAAGAAGGCTGAGCATCAAAGAATTGATGCTTTTGAACTGTGGTGTTGGAGAAGACTCTTGAGAGTCCCTTGGACTGCAAGGAGATCCAACCAGTCCATTCTGAAGGAGATCAGCCCTGGGATTTCTTTGGAGGGAATGATGCTGAAGCTGAAACTCCAGTACTTTGGCCACCTCATGCAAAGTGTTGACTCATTGGAAAAGACTCTGATGCTGGGAGGGATTGGGGGCAGGAGGAGAAGGGGACGACAGAGGATGAGATGGCCGGATGGCATCACTGACTCGATGGACGTGAGTTTGCGTGAACTCCAGGAGTTGGTGATGGACAGGGAGGCCTGGCATGCGGCAATTCATGGGGTCAGGAAGAGTCGGACATGACTGATCGACTGAACTGAACTGAACACTTGGAAGTTAAGGTCAGAACCTTAAACCACCCCAATAGATAGAACCCATTTTATAGTGTGTTTAATTAGTTTCTAGTTCAACATCAATCTCAACCTCTGCTTTCTCAGCTTAAGAGAAATACAGTATTGATGTAAGGCCCAATCCCACATCCTCTTGGTACTCTGTTCAGTTCAGTTGCTCAGTAGTGTCCAACTCTGCGACCCTATGAATCGCAGCACGCCAGGCCTCCCTGTCCATCACCATCTCCCAGAGTTCACTCAATCTCATGTCCATTGAGTCGGTGATGCCATCCGGCCATCTCATCCTCTGTCGTCCCCTTTTACTCCTGCCCCCAGTCCTTCCCAGCATCCGAGTCTTTTTCCAATGAGTCAACTCTTCGCATGAGGTGGCCAAAGTACTGGAGCTTCAGTTTTAGCATCATTCCTTCCAAAGAACACCCAGGACTGATTTCCTTTAGGATGGACTGGTTGGATCTCCTTGAAGTCCAAGGGACTCTCAAGAGTCTTCTCCAACACCACAGTTCAAAAGCATCAATTCTTCAGCACTCAGCCTTCTTCACAGTCCAACTCTCACATCCATACATGACCACAGGAAAAACCATACCCTTGACTAGATGGACCTTTGTAGGCAATGTAATGTCTCTGCTTTTCAATATGCTAACTAGGTTGGTCATAACATTTCTTCCAAAGAGTAAACGTCTTTTAATTTCATGGCTGAAAACACCATCTGCAGTGATTTTGGAGCCCCGCAAAATAAAGTCTGTTTAACACTGTTTCCCCATCTATTTCCTACGAAGTGATGGAACCAGATGCCATGATCTTTATTTTCTGAACGTTGAGCTTTAAGCCAACTTTTTCACTCTCCTCTTTCACTTTCATCAAGAGGCTCTTTAGTTCCTCTTCACTTTCTGCCATAAGGGTAGTGTCATGTGCATATCTGAGGTTATTGATATTTCTCCCAGCAATCTTGATTCAGCTTGTGCTTCTTCCACCCCAGCTTTTATCATGATGTACTCTGCATATAAGTTAAATAAGCAGGGTGACAATATACAGCCTTGACGTACTCCTTTTCCTATTTGGAACCAGTCTGTTTTTCCATGTCCAGTTCTAACTGTTGCCTCCTGACCTGCATATAGGTTTCTCAAGAGGCAGGTCAGGTGATCCTGTATTTCCATCTCTTTCAGAATTTTCCACAGTTTATTGTGATCCACAGAGTCAAAGGCTTTGACATAGTCAATAAAGCAGAAATAGATGTTTTTCTGGAACTCTCTTGCTTTTTCCATGATCCAGCTGATGTTGGCAATTTGATCTCTGGTTCCTCTGCCTTTTATAAAACCAGCTTGAACATCTGGAAGGTCACAGTTCACATATTGCTGAAGCCTTGCTTAGAGAATTTGAGCATTACTTTACTAGCATGTGAGATGAGTGCATTGTGCGGTAGTTTGAGCATTCTTTGGCATTGCCTTTCTTTGGGATTGGAATGAAAACTGAGCTTTTCCAGTCCTGTGGTCACTGCTGCGTTTTCCAAATGCTGGCATATTGAGTGCAGCACTTTCACAGCATCATCTTGCAGGATTTGAAATAGCTCAACTGGAATTCCTCACCTCCACTAGCTTTGTTCATAGTGATGCTTTCCAAGGCCCATTTAACTTCACATTCCAGGATGTCTGGCTCTAGGTCAGTGATCACACCGTCGTGATTATCTTGGTCATGAAGATCTTTTGCGTACAGTTCTTCTGTGTATTCTTGCCACCTCTTCTTAATATCTTCAGCTTAGGACTCTACCTACCTCTTTGGGGGGCTTACTGTAAACACCTCAAGACTGTGTGGACAAGCTTTACCTGTCCAGGGACCACACAATGCTGAGAAATGCTTCCCATATGTTATTCTCAATCAGTGGTGAATATATACACCAGTTTCCTTATTGTTGGAATGATTTGATATGTGTCCTTCCCTTGGCAGGGTTGAGCTTTAGTTGCTCATAGTGATGACCTGCTTGGTAACGCTCCCTTGCTGATTTCTTTCTCTGTCTTACCTTTTTGGTCTCCAACCAATATTTATGGCAATTAGCTCAGATACATACTACCTGCATTCGAAACTCTTTCTGGCAACCACCTCTGTCTTGGACTCTCAATGATGCCATGTGGGAAGATTATTTTGTTTTCAACAGGACTACAAAAAAAAAAAAAAAACTATATTTGAGTGAGATGAACATGCAGTTTGTAGTTTACAGAATCCAGCTGTACAACCCACTGTTCACCTGGGGGTAAGGACAACTAACTTGAGATTAAATTTTATATCTGTAAAATAGTATTTACATATGTGTTGGGGGAGTGTGTAATTCCCTTGATTCTGTCTTGCTGCACCAAAAATTTGAAGAGACGGATATTTTGTTGATTTCTTTATATGTGTGAAATTACTAAATGTTCTAAGGTGAAGCTTTTATGTTTTTTTTCTCTTCCCCCTGCACCTGCCCTGTGTAAACTGGGCTATCCAGGAGGCTGTTTACTTCACCTGAGGGCCTCACTCTGGTCCTCAGACCTTCCTTTATTCTATTTTCATGGGCTTTTCCCTTCTTTGTCTTTTAGCCACCACCATTCTGGACTCCTTGTTCCTATTCTAACTACCTAACATTTCCCCCTCAAGAGATGGGCCCAATTCTTTCGGAGTAGGGGCGTTGAGGTCTCTCTGGCTACTTCCTGGTGAACTGGAATGATGAGGGGCATTGGGCCTCCCCCTCTTGCTAGTCTCAGGCCTCAGAGTCCTTATAGCAGTGTCCAAGGGTGAGTGATGTTTTCCATGGTCAGCTGTAGTTCTATATATCCTTGTTGAACTAGCACTGCATATTGTAGCTTGTTGACCCGGGCAGACACAAAACGGATTAGACAACTGATAATACATGGAGCAATCATAAGAAACATCAATATGGTGATACCAAGGATTAGTAGGGGGCATTAGCCAACTCCAAATTCCCCATGCCAGGAGACTGATCCACCAAAGAGAGATTTTAGCCATCCTTAGAACTCTCTAGCTCATTCTTTGAGATCCTGTAGGATCTGAATGTTTTTCTTGAGGACCGTAAGACTTTCTTTAACTTAGCTGGAGGTATTTACGCAGAAACAACACATTTCATTCAAGATGGTTCAAGTCCTTCCTTGTTCAAGGATCAGGAGATCTATTTCTTGTCTATTTTGGAGTACAACCCCTACTAAGCTGTGTTGGCTCTTTAGAGCTGTCCTGAGGAATCTTATTCCCAGAAACTTAATTTTGGAGGTGTTCACTAGAATGGCACTCATTTGTAGTCCTGAATAGGTATCTGAGATCACTCAGGGACTCACAGGTGTATTGAGTGTCCTCTTCTGTTTTATTCCATGGCTTGACTCGTGAGTAGTGAATCCAGGAGTCATGTCCTGGTACCTTGACTGCTGTGGGGGTAGAAAGTATTACAGGTTAGGGGCCCTTCCATGTGGGCTGGAATTGAGTCTTTGGGGAACCATCTTTCCAGACTTTAATTAATTAAGACTTGAGTCCCTGGAGCATATAGTGGTGGCTCTTTAGAATCTTTTGGGTCCTGGTTGACACCCCACAAGTGTATATTTTGTTGGAATTTCCCAATGGCCATGGCATAAGACCTGAGGGTCTGAGCCTCTGGATCGAGGAAGAGGTCATTGACATAAACAAAAGGTCTCCCATATAGCATCTTATAAGGACTAAGACCAACCTGTTCTTTAAGAGCAATACAGATGTGGGAGGAGAGCTATTGGTAAAGACTCCTTTCAACTCAGGGAGGTCTCCTGAGTTATCTTTTTTTTATTGCTGATTTTAAGAATTTGTTGGCTCTTTTTACTTTTCCTGAAGAGTGAAGCCTCCAGGCACAATGGAGATAATAAGTAATGCCCAATGCTTTAGAGATCCCTTGGGTGACCTTAGAAGTAAATGATGGCCCATTGTCACTTTGTAATGACCTAGGCAGACCAAATCTCAAAATGATTTCATGGAGCAGTTTTATTTATTTATTTATTTTAATCACCTCCCTAGCCTTCTCAGTCTGGGTGGGGAAGCCTTCAATCCACCCTGTGAATGTATCTATCATGACTAATAGGTATTGATACCCTTGAGAAAGGGTATCACTTCACCCTTGGCATCTGGGTGAAGTCCATCTGCCAGTCCTCTCCTGGGTAGGTCCCACTTCATTGGACAGGCTGGGCCAGCTGGGGTCTTTGAGCTCCATGGGGGTTATTTAATTGTCAAGAGGGACAAGAGATCACCACTTGCCTTATAGTTATTTGGAGGCCTGTTCCTCTGAAGGAACTTTTCAGCAATTTTTGGAGAGCCTTCTTTTCTAAATGAGTGGTGGCATGTAAGGAGTTAACCAACTTCCATTGGAGGTTCCCAGGCAGAAAATGGAGTCCTTCCCTTAGGAACCACCCCATATAATTTTCTTGAAAGCCCTCACTCTTAGCTTTAATAGTCTCACCTTCAGTATATGAAGGAGTTTCTGGCAAATTAGGCTGTGGAACTAAGGTGGCAACCCCTATTAGGACACTGATTTGTAATGCTGCTCTCTTAGCTGCTTGATTGGCTGCTTGGTTCCCTCGTGTCACTTCCATGCTCCCTTTTTGGTATCTTTTCCAGTGGGAGACTGAAACCTCAGTGGGCATCTGGACTGCCTCCAAGAGCCTAAGAATTTGATCTCCATATTTGATTGGGGATCCTCGGGTGGTCAAGTGGCCTCTTTCTTTCCAAATAGCATCATGTGCATGTAGCACCAGAAAGACATACTTGGAGTCAGTGTAAACGGCTACTCTTTCCCATTTTCTGAGCTGTAAAGCTCGAGTCAGGGCTATCAGCTCAGCTAATTGGACTGAAGTACCTGGTGGCAAAGCTTTAGCCTCTATGGTCTCAAAATTGGAGATTACTGCTTACCAGGCTCTTTTTTTTTCCATCCAAGATAAAGCTGCTTCCATCAGTGTACCAGATTTCCTCAGGATTGGTCAGAGGATCTTCTGACAATCCTTCTAGGGCTTTTGTCCAATGGTCCAATGTTTCTAGGCAAGGGTGAAAGGGGAGAGAGCTCTCGGGGGTGGGCAGGAGGGTGGCAGGGTTAAGAACCTCACAAGGGGATATAGTGAGGCCTGGATTTTTCCATCAGCACTACTGGATATCTGAGGATTCTTTGATCATACATCTATAAATGGCCTATTCCACTCAGGAATTGTTTCACTTGGTGGCTGGTAAAAGTAGTTTGCCCCTAAAGAGAGTTGTGAAGCATCTTCTATCAGGACTGCAATAGGCAAGGAAAGATCTTTTTCCAGTAAGGGAGTAGGACACTCAGGGACCACCAGAAACTGGTGGGAAATATTTGTCCATTCCAGCAACAAAGTGCTCAGGTGAATCTTTTTGTAATTTTTTTTTTTTTTCCCCTGTAGCACCCAAAATGGTAAGAGGTCAGGACAGAGTAGGAAGCCTCTGTATCAGCCAAGAAATTCTTGGACCTACCTGCCACATCCAGTTGCACACTTGGCTCCAGCCCCATAATGGCTATCCATGACAGGTGGGCTGGGCGAAACAGGCTGCTTCAGCCCTGTTGAACCATTGTGAGGGAAGGTTTGGGGCTTGACCTTGAGTCTCTTGGGTCCTGAGGGCAGAGTGCCACCCAATGTCTCAACTGATGGCATTTGTAGCAAGCCTCTATGGTCTCAAAATTGGAGACTAGGAGACTACTTCATGCTCTTCTTTTTCCATCCAAGACAAAGCTGCTTCTATCAGTGTACCAAATTTCCTCAGGATTGGTTGGAGGATCTTCTGACAATCCCTTTTAGAGACTTGCCACGGTTTGGATGCTCTTTGGCCCAATGTGCCACCTGTCTACATATTAGGCATTTGCCTTGTGCCTTGTCTTTCAAGGACTTGGGGTTTGCCATGGGGCTTCCCTGGATGGCAGCCAACATCTGTGCATGCCTTATCTCTTTCCTTCTCTCCCTTTCCTGGGCCTTGGCCTCCCTCTTTTGTTCTCTGTTATAAAAGATATTGGTGGCTGTCTGGACCACCTCATCTAAAGAGGCAGCAGGGTCCTGCTGCTATTGCAACTTTACCCTGATGTCTGATGCACACTGGGACAGGAATTTGTCCTTTAAAATCACACTTTTGGAGGGCCTCTTTTAGACTTTCCAGAAAGGCAATGGGGTTCTTCTTGGACTCCTAAGTTATTGCTGAGACCGGGCACAGCCCCACAACTAATAGACTTCCTTCTATTTCCATGGGTGGACTTCCTTAGGGGTAAGTCTTTCTGAAATTTATCCTACCCAGTACAGTTGCAACCTGAGAGTCTGGCGTCCCTGGGTCAGGGTGCAGATCCCCAGGCAGGGTGAGGTGTAACAAACTCCTAGAGATCAAATCCCTGGGCAGGTCAAGGCAAGTTGACCTCCTGGGACCCCTGGACTGGGAGATCCCTGAGCAGGTTCAGGCGTGACAACATTTCGAGGACCAGATCCCTAGGCAGGTCGAGGCAGGTCGACCTCCTGGGACCCCCAGATTGGAGTTGGGCGTCCTCAAGGTCTCTAGTGCTGACCGGTGCTGGGTAGGATTCAATTCAGTTCAGTTCAGTCACTCAGTCATGTCCGACTCTTTGTGACCCCATGAATCACAGCACACTGGGCCTCCCTGTCCATCACCAACTCCTGGAGTTTACCCAAACTCATGTCCATCGAGTTGGTGATGCCATCCAGCCACCTCATCCGCTGCCATCCCCTTCTCCTCCTGCCCCCAATCCCTCCCAGCATCAAGGTCTTTCCAATGAGTCAACTTTTCCCATGAGGTGCCTAAAGTATTGGAGTTTCAGCTTCAGCATCAGTCCTTCTAATGAACACTCAAGACTGATCTTAAGGTGGACTGGTTGGATCTCCTTGAAGTCCAAGGGACTCTCAAAAATCTTCTCCAACACCACAGTTCAAAAGCATTAATTCTTTGGTGTGCAGCTTTCTTCAAAATCCAACTCTCACATCCATACATGACCACTGGAAGAATCATAGCCTTGACTAGATCGACCTTTGTTGGCAAAGTAATGTCTCTGCTCTTGAATATGCTATCTAGATTGGTCATAACTTTCCTTCCAAGGAGTAAGGGTCTTTTAATTTCATGGGTGCAGTCACCATCTGCAGTGATTTTGGAGCCCCCCCAAAATAAAGTCTGACACTGTTTCCACTGTTTCCCCATCTATTTCCCATGAAGTGATGGGACCAGATGCCATGATCTTCATTTTCGAATGTTGAGCTTTAAGCCAACTTTTTCACTTTCCTCTTTCACCTTCATCAAGAGACTTTTTAGTTCCTCTTCACTTTCTGCCATAAGGGTGGCGTCATCTGCATATCTGAGGTTATTGATATTTCTCCCAACAGTCTTGATTCCAGCTTGTGCTTCTTCCAGCCCAGTGTTTCTCATGATGTACTCTGCATATAAGTTAAATAAGCAGGGTGACAATATACAGCCTTGACGTACTCCTTTTCCTATTTGGAACCAGTCTGTTGTTCCATGTCCAGTTCTAACTGTTCTTCCTGATCGAAATAAAGGTTTCTCAAGAGGCAGGTCAGATGGTCTGGTATTCCCATCTCTTTCAGAATTTTCCACAGTTTATTATGATCCACAGAGTCAAAGGCTTTGGCATAGTCAATAAAGCAGAAATAGATGTTTTTATGGAACTCTCTTGCTTTTTCAATGATCCAGCAGATGTTGACAATTTCATCTCTGGTTCTTCTGCCTTTTCTAAAACCAGCTTGAACATCTGGAATTTCACGGTTCACATATTGCAGGGGTTGTAATCTTGACTCATTGCTTGTTTGTCCACAGCTGATGGGAATAGATATCATGAGGTATAGCAATCCAAGTCTGTGTCTTGAGGCTGGGAACCTGGTGAAACAGCCATAAGCCTTATCCTCTTATTGTTCTGAGGAAATGTAAGTCACTGATTTCCTCCCCTAGTCCTCCTTAGGAGCCATTTAGGGTGTTTCCAATGGTAAACATCTCATTGTCATAGACCCACTTTACGTAATAACAGAAATAAGGGTTGTCTGGTCTTGTTAGGGGTATCAAGAGTATTTTAATAATAATCTGGGTGGAGCTACATTGTCTCAGTGAACTCTGGGAGTTGGTGATGGACAGGGAGGCCTCGCGTGCTGCGATTCATGGGGTCGCAAAGGGTCGGACATGACTGAGCGACTGATCTGATCTGATCTGATATTACCTTCAAGTGGGGTAGGGTCCTGGTTGTAGGAATTCATAAGAGGCTTAAGAACAAATTGATAAGAAGCAACAAACCAGATGTTCCATAAAAGTGGAGAGGAGATCTGATCCAGGGGTATGTTTGTAACTTTAGGAGAAGGGTAGTAAGGATTTGGCCCTGAACGACATGCAGAGCTGACTCCCAAAGTGGCAAACATTATATCTGGAAGGCCAATTGCCCTTGAAGGGATGCCACCAACAGATGGACTTCTAGCAAGCATTGCGTGCCTGTCACCCACCCTATTGGGTTCACTGAGAGATGCTGTTGTTGTACACGTTGTAGGAAACATGGAAGATGAAGGCCTGAATATCTAGAGAGATTAGATATTATACAGCATTTCTCTCCCAAGGGCCAGCTATCCTGGTTGTCCCTCAAGAAGATTGTAAAGGCAACACTGTGGGCCTGGCAGGGCTCAGGAGAAGAGCATAATACAGGAGGGAAGGGGGCAGGGCACAACTTTTGAAAAAATGACATAACCCAAAGGCATAACATAAACCAATTAAAATCAAATGGGTCCAAGATGACAAGTCAAATTCAACCAAACCTATCACCTCAGGCATGTTAAGAGTCCAAAGAAAGTAGTATTATAAGGACCCTGAAACTAGTTAGTTTTTGTTGGATACTACCAATGCATTGGGAGGGAAAAAATGAAGTCTGGAGATAACTAATCACCAATTTAGGGAAGTGTAAAAGCCAGATGACCTCCTAAGTAGAGTAAAGTTGTTTTCATTTCTGAAAGGCAAAAACAGCAATGTTTGAGGGTATAATTTAATTATAAAAATAGAAGAGTTACAGAAAAGTTCAAGTTCTTAGCTCTGCCAGTGTGTTTGTCTTAGGATTAAGGCCCTAATTGGAAAAGCATGGAACCCTATGAAAATAATAATCTGATTGAATGCCTCTAAAAATCTTGAATTTCTAGATCCCTTAAACAAATCGGACCTTCAGAAATGACCCATTGTTCTCTTAAAAATCTAGGGTTCCATCCTTACATGAACTTGAGGTAGACATTTTTTTGCTTCTATCCCCATTTTCACTGTGGTCACCATACCAGTAACCTGGGTTAAGTCACATTGTAACCCAACTGGAGCAATGCTGAGCCTGCTCAGGGACAAAAAATAATATGCACCCAAAATATCTCTAGTTGTTGTTCAGTTGCTCAGTCATGTCTGACTCTGCAATCCCACAGACTAAAACTCGCCAGGTTTCCCTGTCCTCACCATTGCCTGGAGCTTGCTCAAGCTCATGCCCATTGCATCAGTGATACCAGCCAACCATCTCATCCTCTGTCATCCCCCTCTCCTCCTGCCTTCAGTCTTTCCCAGCATCAGGGTCTTTTCTAATGAATCAACTCTTCGCATCAATAACTGTATGGGGGGTAGCCAAAAGTTAATGGTAGGAATCTGGAGAGTATATATGGATCCTTACAGGACAGGATTAAAGAGGGTCAAAGGGAGGGGTTTTGTTGTTTTAATACATGTTAGAAGTTGCTGTTCCCTGGAGGAGGACATGGCAACCCACTCCAGTATTCTTTCCTTGTGAATCTCCAAGGGCAGAGGAGCCTGCTGGGCTGCAGTCCATGGGGATGCAAAGCGTCAGACATGACTGAGTGACTGAGCACACACATAGCAGCTGTGTTAGGCAGGATGGTGCTCACCACCCGCCACACACACTCTTACTCTAATAGATATCCACTTCCTAATCTCTGGAACCATCTGAACCAGTAGGGTGAAATATATCAACATGTGTGTATTATATATATAATGTGAACTTTCTTTTTGCCTTACCTGGTAAAGAAGATTTAAAGTAGGCAATAGAATTAAATTCACTAATAAGCTAACCTTAATAGAGAGGATATTTTGGATTACACGGGATGTTCCAATATAAGTGCAAGGGTACTTAATGTTGAAAGAAGGAAGGAGAAAATGAGAGTCTGAAAAGGAGATTATGAAATCAGTCAGGGTGAGGCCATGTGAACAGTACTCAACTTGCCAATGCTTATTTAAAAAATGCAAGAATGAGACCAGAAGCCAATTTCAGCAGACAAGAACCTCAGAAAGCAAGAAAGTAGGTTCCTCCCTAGGGTAGAATCCAGAAGTAACTCAGCTCTAATGAGGCTTTGATTTTTAGCCCTATGAGACCTATTTCAGATTTCTGTTCTTCATAACTGTAAGACAACACATTTGTACTGTCTAAGACACTTAGATTTGGGAAATCTGCTATTGTAGCAAAAGAAAATTAATACAGCATTCCTTCATGATACAGTATTTAAAACCTTGGCAAAGAACCCATGAGATAATGGTAATATGGTTCTAGAGATGTGTGAATAAAACATTTCATATGTTAAATTATGTTTAACATAAATATTTATGCTTGCATTATTGTTGATTTCAGCATCTGAAAACTGAGTGCCTAAGCCTTGAAGCAGGGAAGTGGGCAGCCACCCCAGTATCTGCTACTCTATCTGTGCCTTTTAGATAAACTCGGTTCATGTATATTACATTGGTAAAAAGTTTGTTTGGGTTTTTCCATAACAGCTATAGAAAAACCTGAACAAACTTTTTGGACAGAAGATGAAATGGTTGGATGGCATCACTGACTCAATGGACATGAGTTTGAGCAACCTGATAGTGAAGGACAGGGAAGCCTGGTGTGCTGCAGTCCATGGGGTCACAAAAAATCAGACATCACTTAGTGACTGAACAGCAATGTTTGCTGTCTCTGGAAACATTTCCAGCATGATGCTGAAAGTGTTAACTGCTGATGGCCTATCATTAGTTTCTGTTCCAGCATTGCCCTTAGAGTGCTGCATTTCCCCCAAGTTATCTTACTCAGGTGAAGTCCAAAAGCAAGGCTACTTGATTGGAGGCTGCAGAGATGTAGACTCTTGTATTCAACTTGAGACAATTAGGAAGAATCATCTCAGTTGCAGAATTCCCTGTGGAGATCAACTGGGCTATCACATTTCAACTTCACCCTTGGCCCAATACTGTTTCTCTTGCTTTATTCCAGGTGTTAGTTTCTAGAACACTCCCCAACAGAGTTTCTTTATGCAACTTTCCATCTTGAGTCTATTTCCAAGAGAATTCATCTAAAACAATAACTTTCTAAGGAAAGACATTAAATGTTCCCCCCTTTTGAAATAAACAGCGACTTTTTAACTGATGGGCTAAGGGAACGTTATGTACTACAGTAGGCCTCAGATTTCCAGAAGGTCAAAGGTGGAGTTTTGAAGCTAAAGAGCTCTTTATAGTGACATATAGAAAGCAGCTTTGCTGTGATGGGTTGAGGAAGAATTTGTTATTCACTTTTACCATTCAATGTGATCCAGATAATCAATTATTCTAGAAATGAAATAATGTATCCAGTTAAAAATACTGCCAGAATGAGTTTGGAGGTAGATGGATAGGAATACAATCATTTCTGGGAAGGCTGAGAGGGTAGGCTGCTGCTGCTGCTGCTAAGTCGCTTCAGTCGTGTCTGACTCTGTGCGACCCCATAGATGGCAGCCCACCAGGCTCCCCCGTTCCTGGGATTCTCCAGGCAAGAACACTGGAGTGGGTTGCCATTTCCTCCTCCAATGCATGAAAGCGAAAAGTGAAAGTGAAGTCACTCAGTCGTGTCCGACTCTAGCAACCCCATGGACTACAGCCTACCGGGCTCCTCCATCCATGGGATTTTCTAGGCAAAAGTGCTGGAGTGGGGTGCCATTGCCAAGAAGGCAATCACTTCATTCATTCATATATTGATTGATTCACTCAACAAATATTTGTCAAGTACTTTCTAATTTTATTTATTCTCCGCCTCCCCCCCCCCCTTTGGCTAGGCTAGGTCTGTGTTGCTGTGCAGGCTTTTTTCTAGTTGTGGTGAACAGGGCCTACTCTCTAGTTTTGGTGCACAGGCTTCTCACTGTGGTGGCTTCTCTTGTTGCAGAGAAAGGGCGTTAGTAGTTGCAGGCTTCAGCAGTTGTGACACGTGGACTCAGTAGTTGTGGCTACCAGGCTCTAGAGCACAGGCTCAGTATTTGTGCTTCACAAGCTTAGTTGCTCCACAGTGTGTGGGATCTTCCCAGACCAGGGATTGAACGCACGTCTCCTGCATTGGCAAGCAGATTCTTTACCACAGAGCCACCAGGGAAGCCCTGTCAGGAACTTTCTAAATGTCTGCCACTGTGCTAATATTGATATAACTGTGAAGGAAAGATGTTGTCCCTGTATTCTCAGATGGGGTCCAGACCTCTAAACAGGAACTTTTTATATGAGATGACAAATACTGTCATGTAGAAATAGAACCTCCGTGAGGATGAGGCTAGATAATAGAGGTAAAGCAAACATCTAAGGCAAAAGCCCAAACTTCAGAAAGATAATGTGGTATTGCTTGATAACTTAAAACTTCCTCTGTAGGATAGTAAACAGAAGGAGGAAGATGACAGAAGTGGTCAGCAGGAGGCAAATTGTGAAATGTCTTGAGGGTAGGTCATGTTTAAGAGTTTAGATTTGATCCTAAAAGCTAGAGGGAGAATTGGAAGATTTTAAGCAGAGAGTGATATCATCAATTTGCCTTTTGGAAATAGTGTGAAACTCCAACAGAGCATGACTCAGGGCACAGCCTGGCAGGTCTTGTTGCTTTGTAAACTTGATAACATCAAGGCTCCATAAACTTTGATCTCTCAGTGCCATGTAGAGATTTAAGATGTAGTCTGGTTCTGACATGTCTTACTTATAGGTTGCAAGTAGATAAAGGACATAAAGAAGCTCCAACTGAGAAAACACATAGAAGACCAAGGAATTTATTAAGAAAGTCACCAAAGTTTATAAAATATATCAATGATAGAATTTGTGGCCTGATTAAATATGACCTCTTAAATCATGAAACTATACTTTGACTATTTTCAAAAGGTATTTCTGCTCAGGGTGTGGACTATAAATAATCCATGAATCTTACTTTTATTTTCATCACTATTTTCAAATAATTTTGTCCTATGACTTCAAAGACAAATACACTTGAGTAATATTAACACAGTATAGTAAAGGTGTTTTTTAAAATGTTTTAGAAGGTGCCATTTTTTCTTTAGACAGCAGAGTAAAAACCTGCATATTTGTCTGGCATTTCATTTCCATAAACTTCACTAAAAATCTTAGAATCTTACATAGTATCAAGGAAAAAATGTTACTAACCCTGATGAAGTTTCATTTAACCCTAGGCAGTAGAAAATCTTATAAGTTTCTGATATCAGAAATAATCAGAAATGTTGTCTTACCTACAGCTGAATGTTCCAGGACTCATTTCAGACTTATCTTATTAAGATCAGGTAGTAATAGTTTATACCAAATATTTGGTTTTCAGATCTCTGAGCTCCTTGAGTCTTATCCTCTTGTTTGGTTGCTTTAATAGAAAGGCTTTTCAGGCTCTATCTGTCCCGATAATGTCAACTGAGCAGGTGAAGACTGGACATGAGAAAGATACGAGAAAATATTTGCTTTATAAATCTAAAATATAAATTAAATGATGTAAGCTTCCCAAGAAGCACAATCCTACAGAACATCAGTTCCTGAAAAATTATTGAACTAGATAAATAAAACTTGGTGAAAACCCTGAAAAATATAGGCTTTCTTGATATGTATTTATATATTAATATATATGCCTGTTTATATATAATACACATAATAACATATAATGCATATGTTAGGTACTTGTGGAAAATTCAAAATGGGCTGATTTTTAATGCAAAAAATCAAAATAATGTCTAATTTTAATGTAATTTTAATGCAAAAATGCAAAATAATAAAATCTGTACTGAGCAAATACAGTAAGCTAGTCAGTGAGTGAAAAGTGAAGTCGCTCACTTATGTCCAACTCTTTGTGACCTCATGGACTGTAGCCTACCAGGCTCCTCCGTCCATGGGATTTTCCAGGCAAGAGTACTGGAGTGGGATGCCATTTCCTTCTCCAGGGGATCTTCCTGACACAGGGATTGAACCCAGATCTCCCTCATTATAGGCAGAAGCTTTACCATCTGAGCCACCAGGGAAGTCCCAAGCTAGTCAGAGAGTTGAGCTATTTAATGTTGAATGAATGACAACCTCATTTTTGTTAAATTTCCTATTTTGAAACAAACTATTAATATAGAGTATAAATTGCCATTAAATCCCATGAATTTATTATTTCTGATTAAACATTTACTAAATATTTGATTGACTAAAGAATTGAAAGCTATAATATCACCCTGATATAGGACTGGTTCTATAAATGCATGACTTTCATGTTCTATTAGTGATGCATTTGTATTTTATTATAGACCTTCTTTATGGTTCACACCCCTCTGGGGTAATATCATAGTTTGGTTTGCCTTCTGTTATCTTTGACATTTATTCCGTATCATGTATCCTAAATCTGTACCTCTGATCCAATTTATTATCCTGTGCTTTAGACTTGCCCATTCAACTGGGCTTCCCAGATATTTAAATTCTAGTATTACCCAGGCATTTCAAAATGAATATTCAACTTAATAATTTCCCCTAAATTTGCATCTACTTTTATATCATTCTTTTACTTAGGGGATTATATTCCCTGAAGTGAAAGTGTTTGTTGCTCAGTCATGTCTGACTCTTTGCAACCCCATGGACAGTAGTCCGCCAGGCTCCTCTTTCCATGGCATTCTCCAGGCAAAAATACTGGAGCAGATAGTCATTCCATTCTCCAGGAGATCTTCCTGATCCTGGGATCAAACCCAGGTCTTCTGCATTTCAGGCAGACTCTTTACCATCTGAGCCACCAGGGAAGCCCCAATATATCTGATAATAAAAGGAATATTTTGACAAAGAAATATCTATACTTTTTATTACTGTGTAATTCAGATAACAAATATTGTCTTTCATCCCATTCTTAAAAACACACCTGAATTTTCAGATTTTCATATTTTGCTGTCTATGTGCTGAGAATTATTAATTATTTCCTGGCAGTCTGAGATGTAATTAAAATAATCACATAAGGAGTCAAATAGGGTCCCCTATATTTCTTCCTTTTCCCATATCTCTCCCTTCCCCCTATTTAAGATATATGTGAAGTGTCAGAGAATGAGCAGGTACTGAACAGGCTTATTGGCCTCTTCTGAAAGGAGGAAGGTTTGTTAATGGAACAAAGCTAACAATAAAATCAGCTTCAGTGTAATAATTACCATTTACTTCAAGTGTGCTACATGCCAAGCACTGATCTTAGGCCTTTACGTATATTTAACACTAAAACTGTTAAAGTGGTATTTAAATGGATTATCCTCATTCTATAGATATAAAAGAAGAAACATATGGGAGAGAGAAACTTACCGAAGACGAAACATGGAAGTAGGTAGAAGAAACATGCTTGGAGCCTTGTTCATTTATAGCACCAAGGCTTAAATACTAAGCTTTTTTTTTTTTTTTCTTGCACATAATACCCACTCTAATCTATTTGACACTATTAATCACACCTCATGTTCCCACCTTAGAAACAGGGCTTAGCTCTGAGAAAGAGAGGGATATAAATAGAGGGAATGGATATTTCATCTCAAGATGGAAAGGGTTGAGATTAGGCTGCTTCACAATTTTGAAGCAGCTATTTTAAATAGTTGATCATTAAAGTATTATTTTCAGCTCACAACAAAATATCGAATGCTTCTAGAGCATGCATGTTGATGTAATCTCAGGCTCCTTGACTTCCACTATCCTCTCTCTTAACCCACAAGTTGTTTTTTTTTTTAATTACACCTCCAAAATTGTTCTAAAACCCATCCTGTTCTCTCCATCCTGACAAATCTTGCCCCTTCTCCATGTGACCTTTCTTCCTAATTGGTTTAGTATCATGTTTAGCTCTTTCTAAATTTCTCTAAGTTTTAACAAGTGTATGCTTTTCAAAATACAAGTCTGATCATGTTAATCCCTTGTTTAAAAAAAGAGCTGAATACTTTTCATTTCTGAGTGAATAGCATATTTTTGTATACCCTAGACATGTAGCTTAGCTCTCCAGCTTCCTACCTTCCAGTATCTAATCCAAGTATATCTAACATCCCAAACCTTTCAATGCACCTTATGCACTCTTGCTTATGGGCTTTTGATTTTTTTATGTTAAAATAATTTTAGATTTACACAACAGTTGCAAAAATAGTTCAAGTTTCTTAAGTAGTATCCACTTAGCTTCTTCTAATACTAATTGCTTGCATGAACATTAACTAAAACTATGAAATTAACATTAGCAGAGAACTATCAGGGAAACTACAGTCTTTATGCTGTTTTCATCAGTTTTTTGTTTTTTTTATATATATACTGTACTTTTTCTGATCTAAGATCTGATCCATGTTATGTATTGCCTTTAGTTCTCACATTTCTTTCAGTTCAGTTCAGTTGCTCAGTCATGCCCAACTCTTTGCAACCCCATGGACTGTACCACAGCAGGCTTCCCTGTCCATCATCAACTCCTGGAGCTTGCTCAAACTCATGTCCATCCTGTCGGTTATCCAATTACCTCATCCTCTGTTGTCCCCTACTCCTCCCACCTTCAGTCTTTCCCAGCATCAGGCCCTTTTCCAATGAGTCAGTTCTTCACACCAGGTGGCCAAAGTATTGGAGTTTCAGTTTCAGCGTCAGTCCTTCCAATGAATAGTCAGGATGGATTTCCTTTAAGATTGATTGGTTTGATCTCCTTGCAGTCCAAGGGACTCTCAAGAGTCTTCTCCAACACCACAGTTCAAAAGCATCAGTTCTTCAGTGCTCAGCTTTCCTTATAGTCCAACTCTCACATCCATATATGACTCCTGGAAAAACCATACCTTTCACGAAATGGACTTTTGTCAGCAAAGTAATGTCTCTGCTTTTTAATATGCTGTCTAGGTTGGTCATAGCTTTTCTTCCAAGGAGCAAGTATCTTTTAATTTCATGGCTGCAGTCACCATCTGCAGTGATTTTGGAGCCCCCAAAAATAAAGTCTATCCCTGTTTCCATTGTTTCCCCATCTATTTGCCATGAAGTGATGGGACCGGATGCCATGATCTTAGTTTTTTGAATGTTGAGTAACATTTCTTTAGCCTGTTCATATCTGTGACAATTCTTCAGCCTTGAATTTTTTTAAATTCTATCTTTACCATTGAAGTCTACTTGATTTACAATGTTTCAGGTATGCAGTGAAATGATTCAGTTGCATGTGTGTGTATATACTTTTTCAGATTGTTTTCCACTATAGGTCATTATAAGATACTGAATATAGTTTCTTGTCTGTACAGTTGATACTTGTTCATCTGATTTACATATAATAATGTATATCTGCTAACCCCAAATTCCAAATTTATCCCTTCCCCTATGTTCCCCTTGGGTAACCATAGTGAGTCTATTTCTGTTTTGTAAATTCGTTGGATCATTATTTTAGATTACAAATGTAAGTGATACCACATAATATTTGTCTTTCTTTGTCTGACTTCACTTATGATGATAATCTCTGAATTTGTCCATGTTGCTGCAAATGACATTGTTTTGTTCTTTTTTATGGCTGAGTGATGTTTCATTGCATATATATACACCACATCCTCTTTATCCATTCCTCTGTCAATGGACATTTAAGTTGCTTTGGTGTCTTAGCTATTGTAAGTAGTCTACTGTGAACATTGGAGTATGTATATCTTCTTAAATTAGTTTTCATTGTTTCAAATATATGCCCAGGAGTGGAATTACGGATCATATAGTAACTCTATTTTTAGTTTTGTTAAGGAACCTCCGTTCTGTTCTCCAAAATTGTTGCACCAATTTACATCCCCACCAACAGTATAGGAGGGTTCCCTTTTCTCCACACCCACTCCAGCATTTATTATATATAGACTTTTTGATGGTCATTCTGAATCACGTGAAGTGATACCTCACTGTGGTTTTGATTTGCATTTATCTAATAATTAGCAATGTTGAGCATCTTTTCATGTGATTTTGGCCATTTGTATGTCTAAGTTGGAGAAATGTCTGTTTAGGTCGTCTGCCTATTTTTGATTGCATTATTTGTTTTTTGATATTAAACTGTATGAGCTGTTTGTATATCCTGGAGACAAACCCCTTTGTCAGTCACTTCATTCACAATATTCTCTTCCATTCTGTAGATTGTCTTTTCATTTTGTTATGTCTCCTTTGCTGTACAGAAGCTTATAATTTTGATTAAGTCTCATTCATTTATTTTTGGGTTTGTTTCTGTTACTCTCAGAGACTGGTACAAAATAATATTGCTTCAATTTATGTCAAAGAGTGCTTTGCCTGTTTTCTTTTTGGAGTTTTATAGTATCTGGTCTTACATTTAGGTCTTTGATCAATCTCTTTATTTTTGCTCACTTTCAAGACTTTACCAAGTGTCATAGAGAAGCTTTTTTATACATATACATATATATATATATAGTATGTATAATATATAAAAAATTATGAACTTTTGCTTAGCTAAAAATTTATGAAATTATGATTCCACTTGTTTGACTTAGTATGACTAGAATGTTAGATTTCTAAATTATATTCACTCAAAACTTTGATATAGTTCCATGCATTCTGACA
Organism: Bos indicus x Bos taurus; assembly: GCF_003369695.1. Taxonomy (NCBI): domain Eukaryota; kingdom Metazoa; phylum Chordata; class Mammalia; order Artiodactyla; family Bovidae; genus Bos; species Bos indicus x Bos taurus. The sequence goes on along the minus strand of NC_040076.1, from coordinate 34,226,283 downwards.
TCTAAAAGTCCAGAAATTTAGCGATTAAAAAAAATTTTAATGTGGCATGAAACTTCTAATTTAATTCTGAGAATATAAAGAAATACTATATTTTAAAAAAACAGGAAATGAACATGTGATACAGTATTATTAACTTAAGTACAGAATTTTTCCCAATCTCACAAAATTTTATGTTAGGGTGTCCATTATTTGCTTTCATACCTTATTCAAGATTCCACAATGTATTTAATTGCAGTTTCAGTTGCATGCAACAAATTCTAGTAAATTATCTTTTCATTTTTATTCTATTACAAATATTTTCTAATTTTACTCATTATGGCTTCTTAGACACCCAACATTTAAAAGTGGACATTTAATTGCCAAATACATGGGATCTTTTAAAGTATATTAATTTAATTTAATTAAAAGATTAAAGTAATATAATCTTTTAAAGTATATTAATGCACGATGCTGGATGCTTGGGGCTGGTGCACTGGGACGACCAGAGGGATGGTATGGGGAAGGAGGAGGAAGGAGGGTTCAGGATGGGGAACACATGTATACCTGTAAGTAAATTAAAAAATTAAAAAAAAATAATAAAGTATATTAATTTCCCATTTTGATATTAATTTCTCATTTAAATTCTTTTTCTCTGTGATCACCCTCAATGTTTTTTCTGTCTTCTAACTTTCTTAAGGCTTTCAATGGCTAATTTACAGATCTCTCTTGGTAAATTTAGTATTGCACTTGGAACTTTGGGGGTTATTTTTAAATTTATTTTGATAGTGTGCTATAACAGAATTCTACAGTGATAAGAGAAGAAGCTCTGGATGATTTAAATACCTTTAGACCATGGAATTTTTGTACCTTGTTTTATGTCCCTGAATGGGCTGCCCTGGTAGCTCAGCTGGTAAAGAATCCACCTACAATGCAGGAGACTCTGGTTAGATTGCTGGGTCAGGAAGATTTGCTGGAGAAGGGATAGGCTGATCACTCCAGTATTCTTGAGCTTTCTTGCCGGTTCAGATGGTAAAGAATCTGCCTGAAATGCAGGAGACCTGAGTTCCATCCCTGGGTTGGTCAGATCCCCTGGAGAAGGGAATGGCTACCCACTCCAGTATTCTGGCTTGGAGAATTCAATGTCCAGAGGAACCTGGCAAGTTACAGTCCATGGGGTCACAAAGAGTTGGACATGACTAAGTGACTTTCACTTACCACTTTTTTGTCTCTGGATATATTTCAGTTTTCTTAGTTTATAGTCTATGGTTTATACTTGAATAGACAAAAAAACTAGTGAAAACCTTTGCATACTCTTTTGAATTTGTTATATATATGAGAAGCATGCCTTTTCTTGTTCTAGAGCATCTTAAATATATGTCAGATCTGTTGTACAAAGAGAATACTTTGAGACAAATCTTATTTAGAAAACAGGTTTTGGTCAATTGAAGAATTAAAACAAACAAAAAGACTTAGAAAATGAATTTAGGGTTGCTGGGTGGAATGGATGGTTAGGGAGTTTAGGAAGGTCATGTATACACTGCTATATTCAAAATGGACAACCAACAAGGACATGTTGTGTTATCACATAGAACTCTACTCAATGTTACATGCTGGCTTGGATGAGAAGAGAATGAATACATATATATGTATGATAGAGTCCCTTTGCTGTTCACTGAAACTACCACAACATTGTTAATCAGATATATCTCAATACAAAATAAAAAGTTTAAAGTTTGAAAAAAAAGTTCTAATTTCACTTTTCATTCACTTTTCCCAGCACGAATTAATGAAAAGACTGTCTTTTCTTCATTATATATTCTTGCCTCCTTTGTCATAGACTAATTGACCATAAGTGTGTGGGTTTACTTGTCTTATAACATTTTTCAATGTACTAATGCTTCTCAGAGTACTAGCCATTTTGTGAAATATTCTTTCATACTGAATTTATTTGAGTCCTCATAGTAAAAGTAAGCTTATGCTTGTTTGTTTGTTTTAATAGGAATACCACAGAAGTGGTGTGTCCTTCTCAGCATTTTATGTGAAACAGTACATGATGTGATGTGTCTTATTACTGGTGTCATTAGTCTTGACAACTTGGTTGAGAGTTTTTTCCATAGACTTTTTCCATGATAAAGTTACTATTTTTATTTGTAATTGATATTTGTCTTGGGAAGGTGTTTTCAGTTCAGTTCAGTCGCTCAGTCATATCTGACTCTTTGCAACCCCATGGACCGCAACATGCCAGGCCTCCCTGTCCATCACCAACTCCTGGAGTCCACCCAAACCCATGACCATTGAGTCGGTGGTGTCATCCAACCATCTCATCTTCTGTCTTCCCCTTTTCCATCTGCCCTCAATCTTTCTCATCATCAGGGTCTTTCAAATGAGTCAGCTCTTAACATCAGGTGGCCAAAGTCTTGGAGTCTTAGCTTCAAAATCAGTCCTTCCAATGAACACCCAGGACTGATCTCCTTTAGGATGGACTGGTTGGATCTCCTTGCAGCCCAAGGGACTCTCAAGAGTCTTCTCCAACACCACAGTGCAACAGCATCAATTCCTCGGCACTCAGTTTTTTTTTATCCTCCAACTCTCACATCCATACATGACCACTGGAAAAACCATAGCTTTGACTAGACAGACCTTTGCTGACAAAGTAATGTCTCTGCTTTTTAATATGCTGTCTATGTTGGTCGTAACTTTCCTTCCAAGGAGTAAGTGTCTTTTGATTTCATGGCATCAGTTACCATCTGCAGTGATTTTGGAGCCCAGAAAAATAAAGTCAGCCACTGTTTCCCCATTTATTTGCTATGAAGTGATGGGACTGGATGCCATGATCTTAGTTCTCTGAATGTTGATCTTTAAGCCAACTTTTTCACTCTCCTCTTTCACTTTCATCAAGAGGCTCTTTAGTTCTTCTTCACTTTCTGCCATAAGGGTGGTGTCATCTGCATATCTGAGGTTATAGATATTTCTCTCAGCAATCTTGATTCCAGTTTGTGCTTCCTTCAGCCCAGCATTTCTCATGATGTACTCTGCATATAAGTTAAATAAGCAGGGTGACAATATATAGACTTGACGTACTCCTTTTCCTATTTGGAACCAGCCTGTTGTTCCATGTCCAATTCTAATTGTTGCTTCCTGACGTGCATATAGGTTTTTTAAGAGGCAGGTCAGGTGGTCTGGTATTCCCATCTCTTTCAGAATTTTCCACAGTTTATTGTGATTCACACAGTCAAAGGCTTTGGCATAGTCAATAATGTAGAAATAGATATTTTCCTGAAACTCTCTTGCTTTTTCAATGATCCAGCGGATGTTGGCAATTTGATCTCTGGTTCCTCTGCCTTTTCTAAAACCAGCTTGAACATCTAGAAGTTCATGGTTCACATATTGCTGAAGCCTGGCTTGGAGAATTTTAAGCATCACTTTATTATCATGTTAGATTAGTGCAATTGTGTGGTAGTTTGAGCATTCTTTGGCATTGCCTTTCTTTGAATTGGAATGAAAACTGACCTTTTCCAGTCCTGTGGTCACTGCTGCATTTTCCAAATTTGCTGGCATATTGAGTGCAGCGCTTTCACAGCATCATCTTTCGGGATTTGAAATAGCTCAACCGGAAAACCATCACCTTCTCTATCTTTGTTCATAGTGATGCTTCCTAAGGCCTACTTGACTTCACATATCAGGATGTCTGGCTCTAGGTGAGTAATCACACCATTGTGATTATCTGGATTGTGAAGATCTTTCTTGTACATTTCTTCTGTGTGTTCTTGCCACCTCCTCTTAATATCTTCTGCTTCTGTTTGGTTCCTACCATTTCTGTCTTTTATTGAGCCCATCTTTGCATGAAATGTTCCCTTGGTATCTCTAATTTTCTTGAAGAGATTTCTAGTCTTTCCCATTCAATTGTTTTCCTCCATTTCTTTGCATTGATCACCGAGGAAATCTTTCTTATCTCTCCTTGCTATTCTTTGGAACTCTGCAATCAGATGCTTATAACTTTCTTTTTCTCCTTTGCTTTTCACTTCTCTTCTTTTCACAGCTATTTGTAAAGCCTCCTCAGACAGCTGTTTTGCTTTTTTACATTTCTTTTCTTTGGGAATGGATTGATTCCTGTCTCCTGTACAATGTCACAAACCTCCAACAATAGTTCATCAGGCAATCTGTCTATCAGATCTAGTCCCTTAAATCTATTTCTCAGTTCCACTGTATAGTCATAAGGGATTTGATTTAGGTCATACCTGAATGGTCTAGTGGATTACTTCATTTTCTTCAATTTCAGTCTGAATTTGGCAATAAGGAGTTCATGATCTGAGCCACAGTGAGCTCCTGGTCTTGTTTTTGCTGACTGTATAGAGCGTCTCCATCTTTGGCTGCAAAGAATATAATCAATCTGATTTCGGTGTTGACCATCTTATGATCTCCATGTGTAGTCTTCTCTTGTGTTATTGGAAGAGGGTGTTTGCTATTTCCAGTGCGTTCTTTGGCAGAACTCTGCTGCTCTTCAAACTTTTGCCCACTCATTTTGGTATCCATTGGTAGAACTTGCCTAAAGAAAAATGCTGAGTTGTTTTGATGATGGCTTTCTGTTTTTCTGAATCCTACATTAACTTTCTTAGTAAGCAGAATCTGTCTCTTCTCTTTCATTTATTCATTAATCTTATCACTATGAATTCATGGGTGTTTATTTTATTTTTCAGGTTATAATCAGTACTATTTTACTCGAATTATTATGTTACTCAAATTGTTGTAGTCTTGTTGAATTTTAGCCATTAGGAAATTTTGCCGATTGGCTTCTGTGCATTTGCCACATCTCCATCTATGTTAGACTAATACTTTCTTTTCTAATATCCATAGAATGACGTAGATTCATCTTGTATATCCTTTGCCCTACAATCAAACACTTTTCTAAATTGGCCCTGTCTACTTCATTGACAATGGCACGTAGAAACCAAGATCTACATGGGAGACCAGCTCAATGTTACAGTAATAGCATTGCCTCTTGCCTCTCTGATTAAATAAGAGAAGAAATATATATGTTGACACCTACTACAGAAATGAATTCAAGAATTTATAACACATACTTTGTGAGCAAAAAAGTTACTACCTAAAGCTCAACATTTGTGAACATTTTTTTTTGTCACTAATCTTAAGAGTATCAGGTAAAATTACCATTTTCCAAAGTTAAGCTAGTTATTTTCTTCCCTACTTGTTTTGTTACATTCAGGTAATAGTTAGCTTCATCTCTTTATATTTAATATCTCCACATCTTATTTTTATTTACATACAGTAAAACATACCCTTTGTGGTTTATGGTTCTGTGGATTTTGACAAGTACTCTGAGTTGTATATCTATCAACAAAATTGTGAACCAGAACAGTTTCATCATTCCCAAAATTGTCCTGAGTTGCCCCTGTTAATTTATCCCCTATCCTCAAAGTGAGAAAACACTGGTCTATTTTAAATTTTATAACTTTGTCTTTCCCAGAATATCATACACATAGAATCATGCACTGTATGCTTCTTTCAGTCTGGACAAAGCTTTCAACATGCATTTAAGGTTCATTCATATTGTTGCATGAAAAGTGTGTTCTATTTTATCACTAATATTCATTTGTTGGCTGCAGAGCAATTTATCCATTCATCTGTTGAATGACATCTGAGTTGTTTCCAATTTCAGTGACTATGAATACGGCTGTTATAAATATTCATGTACAGATTTTTATGCAAACATAAGTTTTCATTTCTTTTGAATAAATAGCTAGGAGTAGGACTGTATGGCAATATGGTTAGTATCTGTTTAACTTTGAGAAATAGCCAAATGATTGTCTATCGTGGCTGTATATTTAGCATTTGCACCAGCAATGTATGAAAGTTCCTATTTCTCCAAATCCTTGCCAGACCTTAGTTGTGTCAATATATTTTTATTTTAAGTGTTGGTTATATGAATAGTCATATCACAATGTAGTTTGATTTGCATTATGTAGTAACTAATGTTGTTGAGCATATTTTTCTATGCTTATTGCCATCCATATATTTCCTTTGAAGTATCTACCTACATCTTTTGTCTAGTTTTTCATTTGGCTTTAGTGCTTGTTGTCATTGTTAAGCTTTCAGCATTGTTTTATACTCTAGAAACTGACACTTTTGTCAAAAGTGTGATTTCCAAATGTTTTTTCCAAGTCTTTGATGGGTCTTTTTATTATTTGAAGATTGACAAATTCAATGCAATCCCTTTCAAATTACCAAGGGCATTTTTCATAGAATTAGAATGAATTTTTTTATAATTTATATGGAAACACAAAAGAGCCCAAATAGCCAAAACAATCTTGAAAAAGAAACATGGAGCTGGAGAAATTAGTCTCCCTGACTTCAGACCATACTACAAGTATAGTATGGTTCTTGTAGTATAGTCTGATAGTATGGTACTGGCACAAAAACAGAAATGTAGGTCAGTGAAATAGGATACAAGGCCAAGAAATAAACCCACACATCTATGGTCACCTACTCTATGATAAAGGAGGAAAGAATAGACAATAGAGAAAAGACAGTCTCTTCAATTAGTGGTATTGGGAAAAAGCAAACAGCTACATGTAAAATACTGAAATTAAAACACTCCCTAATATCATACCCAAAAATAAACTCAAAATGAATTAAAGACCTAAATGTAAAGATGGACACTATAAAACTCTTAAAGGAAAGTATAGGCAGAACAGATCACAGCAAGATCTTTTTTTGACCCACCTTCCAGAGTAATGAAAATAAAAACACAAATAAATGGAATATAATTAAACTCAAAAGTTTTGGACAGCAAGGGAAACCATAAACCACATAAAAATTTTCTCAGAATGGGAGATATTGCAAACAAAGCAACAGACAAGGGATTAATTCCCCAAATATACAAATAGCTCAATATCAAAAATACCAACTAACCCAATGAAAAAACAAGCAGAAGACCTAACTAGACATTTCTCCAAACAATACATACTGATGGCCACAAGGCACAGGAAAAAATACTCAGCATCAATAATTATTAGAGAAATGAAAATCAAAACTTCAATGAGGTAACACCTCATGCCTGTTAGAATGGCCATCATAAAAACAACAACAACAAAAACAAACAAACAAAAACCTACAAGCAATACATTCTGGAGACAGAGTACAGAAAAGGTAACCCTCTTGCACTGTTGGTGGGAATGTAATTGATACAAGCACTGTGGAGAACAGTATGGAGGTTCCTTAAAAACTAAAATGAGAACTACCATATGACTTGGCAATCCCTCTACTGGGCATATACTTGGAGAATACCATAATTCCAAAAGTTATATACACCCCAATGTTCATTTCAGCACTATTTGAAATAGCCAGAACTTGGAAGCAACCTAAATGTCCATCAGCAGAAGAATGGATAAAGATGTGGTACATACATACAGTGGAATATTACTCGGCCACAAATAGTAATGAAAGTGTGCCATTTGCAGAAACGTGCATGGACCTAGAGACTGTCATACTTCACCTAGAGTGAAGTAAGTCAGAAAGAGAAACAAATTTCACATAAGATCGCTTATATGTGGAATCTAGAAAAATGATACAGATGAATATCAGGGGGGTAACAGGAGGGTGTGATGAATTGGGAAAATGGGATTGACATATATACACTACTATGTATAAATTAGATAACTAATTTATCTAATGTATAAATTAGATAACTAATGAGAAGTTACAGTATAGCACAGGAAAGATTATTTGGTGCTCCATGGTGACGTGCTGCTGCTGCTGCTGCTGCTAAGTCACTTCAGTCAGGTCCGACTCTGTGTCACCGTATAGATAGCAGCCCACCGGGCTCCTCTGTCCCTGGGATTCTCCAAGCAAGAACACTGGAGTGGGTTGCCATTTCCTTCTCCAATGAATGAAAGTGAAAAGTGAAAAATGAAAGTGAAGTCACTCAGTCGTGTCCGCCTCTTCGCGACCCTATGGACTGTAGCTGACCAGGCTCCTCCATCCATGGGATTTCCCAGGCAAGAATACTGGAGGAGGGTGCCATTGCCTTCTCCACCACGGTGACCTACATGGGAATAAATCCAAAAAAAAGGGAGGTATATGTATAAATATAGCTCTGATTCACTTTGCTCTACAGCAGAAACAAACACAACTTTTATAAAGTAACTATAATCCAATAAAAACAAAATTTAGAAAGGGGAAAATGATTGAAAGAAAAATATTTGAACTTTAATAAAATTCAATTTCATTTTTATTTCATGGAATGTGTTTTGATACACATATGTTAAGGAAAAATTATTTGCCTAACTGATTATCACAAGCATATTTTCATGTTTCTGTTGAGACTATTTATAGTTTTTTATCTTATATTTAAGTTTGTTTTATTTTGAGCTAATTTTTGGTACAAGCTGTGAGATAATAGTTAAGGATTATTATTTATTTCATATTTATAAATGTTTGAGCACCACTGGTTAAAAATGTATAAATGTTCCATTGTCACTTGTTGAATAGACCATTCTTTTGCAGTGATCTGCCTTCGCATTCTTGTCAAAAATAAGTAGACAACACTCATGCGGGTCTATTAATTGATTTTCTATTCTGTTCTCATTTTCCATATGCTTATTCACTTGCCTTGATTAATGCAGTAATCTTGGAATTCTTAAACATTTTTTTAAGCGTTATTGCTCTTCTAGTCCCATTACCTTTTCGTGAAAATTCTACATGAACTTGTCAATATTTACAGGTAGAATGCTGGAAGCTTGATTGGGATTCCATTGAATTTACAGATCAACTTGGGTAAACTGTCATTTTAAACTATTGAGTCTTCTGAGATACAGACATAATATATCTCTCTCAATTTATGTCTTTGATGTCTCTCATCAGTGTTTTTCACTTTTCATCACACAGATCTTGAACCATTTTTGTTAGATTTGTACCTAAATACTCAATTTTATGATGCTACTCTGAATAATGCTTTAAAAAAAAAGCTTTTTCAATTGTTAAGAGATGACAATTTTTTTTAATTATTAATTTGTTTTTGGTGTATTGACCTTGTATCCTAAGACCCTTCTAAAAACTTATTAATTTTAGGAGTTTTTGAGTAGGTCCTTTGAGATTTTCTACATAGGCAATTGTGTCATCTGTGAATATATGCAGGTTTATTTCTTCCTTTTCAATCTAAATTCCCTTTCTCTTTTTCTTCTTATTTTACTAGTACAATGTTTAATAGGAGTTGTAAGAACAGACTTGTTCCCAATTAAGGGGAATGTTTTCACTATTGGATATTAAATGTCTTGAAACTTGTATATTTTTATAGTTGCCTTTTATCAGGGTAGGGGGAAAAATACCCCTAGTTTGCTGAAACTTTGATCATGAATGCATATTGAATTTTAAGTGATTTTTCTTTATTGAGTTAATCATGATTTTTTTAAAAATTCTGTTTAAATGATTAAAAAGCAGAGTGGGAAAGGGTGTTCTCTAATGTTTTAATTAAGTTTAAGCCTTAGGTAGACACAGTGTTCCTGGTTGTAGAGCATGTAACCTCATTGCTCTTGACTCCTCCCTTGGTTTTTAGTTCTGGATTCAGCATGCATTTCTGTCCCTCCTCCAACAGTTAGAGAAGTTGTTTGTATGTTTGTTTGTTTGCTGTTCATTTTCATTAGCTACATGACTTTTCACCACTGCCCAAAGATGTCTGTTTTTGACCCCTTCCATTCAGATAATAATGCATTTTTTTATATAGGAGATAATGAAGATACAGACATATTTTTATGTTTTCTCACAGCAGCTACTCTTATCTCTAACATAGGTGAATACTAATTCAGAAAATTTTTCAATATTCTCAAATATTTTGGGCTTGGTGAAAAGAAAATATCTACAGAAATATGTCAGTTCCCTTATATCTATGACCTCCAGGAGATGGTCATGGCAACCCACTCCAGTATTCTTACCTGGAGAACCCCCATGGACACAGGAGCCTGGCAGGCTACAATCCATGGGATTGCAGAGTCAGACACGACTGAGCGACTAGGCACACAGCACAAGCAGCTCCATACTGTCTCTCTATACTTCTCTTTTACCAATTTGTTAACTGCTCTAGTTGAATTCTTCTTCTACTTCCACCTGAATCTGCTCTAGATAAGCAAGTGCTCAAGTCTTGTCTCTCCCTGAAGATGCTGTTTATATTTTGTGCTATATGATTACCTTGTAAGCTCAGCTCCCTGATAGATACAAGAAATGTGATGGATTTTTAGTTCATGTGAATTTTTGTTGTAAGCGGATATGTGACACTCCTTCTAGCTATCTCTATTCTTGAGTGAAATCTGGGAAGTGAAAGTAAAAGTCGCTCAGTTGTGTCCAACTCTTTGCGACCCCATGGACTATACAGTTCATGGAATTCTCCAGGCCAGAGTACTAGAGTGGAGCCTTTCCCTTCTCCAGGGCATCTTCCCAACCCAGGGATCGAACCCATGTCTCCCACATTAAGGGTGGATTCTTTACCAGCTGAGCCACAAGGGATGCCAAAGAGTACTGGAGTGAGTAGCCTATGCCTTCTCCAGCAGATCTTCCCAACCCAGGAATTGAACCGGGATCACCTGTATTGCAGGCAGAGTCTTTACCAACTGAGCTATCAGGGAAGCCTCTGAAATCTGGCAGTCCTATGTTTTGAAAATGCTCTTCTCTCCTGTGGAACATTTTCAAGTCTCCCACCTTTTATCCTTCCAACGATCTCTTCACAGACTGCCCAAATTCTGCACTCTTTTTTCCTTCTGATTAGGTGTTCTTTCAGATCACTTCCTCCAAAATGCCATCTCTCACTTCAAAAAGAGTAAAGAATCCTTTCTATGTGGTATCTCATGATTTATCCATTAACACTTATTTAATTCCTTGTAATTTTATGTTGCTTAATTCACATATTTATTTAAATTTTCTGAAGGCAGGAACTGTTGTGTTGCCAGGGTCTGTCACATTTTGTAGGCATTCAATGATCATTTCTGTATGAAAGGCTTTCTATATGGATATCAGAAACAGTATAGACAAGAAGTCCTCAAGATCAACCTCAACATCAAAATATCACAAATGTTAAAAGTGTCTCTTAAATATGCAGGAGATCCACACTGCAAGAAAATGGGAAAATTAGTGTTTTAGACAATAAAATATAAAATCAATGGAGACAGACATACATCATTTGATTAATACCCCTCTCCCCACTAGTGCTTATTATAGAGTAAATTGAAAATTTTAAAGATTCAAATCAGGGGGAAAGCTGAAGAATAATCCAGTTATACTCTTGTTTTGGGAAAGCAGTGAACGCTATTAGAAAATTTTTAGGTTTTTTAAATTATCATCAATATCTGTATGGGGCCCTTTGCTAAATCCTAATGTTAATCCTAAATAAACTGTATATTTTGTGTATTCCTTGACTTTTACTAAATATAATACAATTGTAAATTAACAGACAAGGTGTTTAGGGAACATATAGATAAATTTCAAGAGAAGATGGAGACCAGATCCTCATTTGTAGGCAATGATGGTAGGGACAGTGTGCAATCCCAGGGCTGACATCCAGGAAACAGCTTACCTGGCTCAAGATACACAGAGAATAGGCAGCTTCTCAACACACTAAAGTGTATTTCCTTAGGGAATAGATTTAATTACTGTACTAGTAAAATCAATGGATATTCAAGTTATTTCCCCAAAGAATTCAACATTTATTCAACATTTGCACAAGAACTGAGAAATCCTTCACCACTTTATACTCTGAGCCACAGTTAATTGCAGTTTAAACTTCTTAATTTTTAATATATATTATTAATCATAATCATGAAAAGAGTCCTAAACATTTTAACATAACAATGCTGGACTCATAAAGCTGCAGCCTCTTTCCAGCCTTTAATTGGAGCTAAATTATCATTTGGTTATAGAGAGAAATTTCATTAAATCTACACATATTCCATAAATGAAGAACTTAAACTTAACCTTGTCCTCTTTTTGAAGTATATCACATTCTGAAGAAATTATCAACAGGACTGCTACCTTGTAAAATAAAGGATGAGGGGGTAAGGAGAGGGGAAGGTTGGTAGTTTATATCTAAGAACTTGATAGTTTCCAGTAACATCCAAATATCTAAAATTAATTTCATAGTATACACTGATAATCTTTGGCTATCTGGCACACTGAAACTAGGTTTTTGGGCCCAAAATCATCAAAGAGTAAAAACATTTGAACACCATACAATAGCTGTTAAGTGAATCTGTAAACATAAACAGTCGAATAACTGTTCATACTCATCCCCATCTCTCTCTCTCTGTATAGCTTTTCTCTTTGCATCTATACACACAGCTGCAGAATGGGATTCAGCGCATTGTCATGGTTTAGAGCAAGGGATCTGGAGTCAGTTCGCCTGTGATTAGTTGCCCTTTTGTACTTCTCAATAGGCTTTGTGGCTTTGAATAGTTTCCAACACCTCTCTAATAGTTTCCAACACCTGCTCATTTATAGATGAGAGGGTAATACTGGTGTGTACTGTAAAGGATTGTTCTCAAAATTAAAATTTATGTAAAACAATAGCCATGGATGCAGGTACATAGTGAATATTCAGGAAATATTAGCTGCAACAATAATGATCATATGTATCATTGAAAATCAGAATTGCATGATTTGGAACATCTCAGTAAGTAGTAAACAAGCCCTCTCTTTTTTTTTCCTGTAAAGGAAGACTCACATTTCTAACAATTATATTAGGATGTAAAGATGCTCTTTCTTTTCTAATAGGCTCACTGCCTCTAGAATATGAAAATAGAGATCCTCTTTAGTGTTTATTTTCTTCACTGGTGGCTCAGGTGGTAAAGACTCTGTCTGCAATGCAGGAAACCTGGGTTTGATCACTGGGTTGGGAAGATCTCCTGGAGAAGGGAATGGCAACCTACTGCAATACTCTTGCCTGGAGAATTCTATGGACAGAGGATTCTGGAGGGCTACAGTCCATGGAGTCACAAAGAGTTGGACACAACTGAGTGGCTAACACTTTGAAAAGTGAAAGTGAAGTTGCTCAGTCATGTCCAATTCTTTGCGACCCCGTGGACTGTAGCCTACAGGCTCTTCCGTCCTTCTCCAGGGGATCTTCCCAACCCAGGGATTGAACCCGGGTATGCTGAATTGCAGGCAGATATTTTAACCTCTGAGCCACCAGGGAAAATTGGCTAAGACTTTAGTGTTTATTATTTTTGTTTCTCACTCCAAAATGCCCTATGTGAGTAACCAGGGAGCAGGATCAATGGTCCCTGGTGTCCAGCAATAGTTAACACATAGAGAAAAAAACTTTCAATTACTTAATTCTTGGTCTTATGGGTGGGACATTTGATTTATGAAGGAAGAGAAAAATGACAGGTCTTTATTTGAACTCTGGATCTCTAACTTACTCCTTGTATAAATATGAAAAAAAAAATTCTCTGCCTGTTTTTCCTTTGTAAAGCTAGGTTAATAACATCTAACTTAGAGTTATTATAAGAATAAAATGATTAATAAGAACTAAGCCTGGTTCATAATCAGACCTTAATGAATGGCAGCTATTATCATTTTCATTTAGTGCAGGTCATTCTGCTTTACTAAGAAATAAACACAAACACAGAAAAAATAGCAAAGATTAATTTTATTATCTTATTTATAATGCAAATTACTGTCCTCATTAAAGAAGAAGTACTAGAATATCCTTTAAAAATATAACTATGGAGGTTAAGTAATTTTTGACGTGGTTTATTAAGGGAGAAATAAAAAATAAGTAAACTGCCTTCAGTTATAGCTACTGAAGATGCTTCTGTCCAGTTGTTATTAAGAACCACAATTCCAAGTCTATGTCTTCCATCTGACAGAGAAAAAGGTCAATTAAAAAATGCTTTCTTAAATTATTAAACGTGTCAGGTATACAAACAAATAGATAATAAATTTAATGTCTCTATACCTAGCAACTCAGCTTAGAGAAAAGTCTTTCATATACAACTGAGGCCACGGGATGCTTCTCACAGGTACCATTATCTTCTTATTCTCCTACTAATAGATGCCCTTAATATCACTACTATTCTGAATTTGATAAATCATTCCTAGAGTTTAACACAAAACTATAGTGACCTTGGAGTTCCTTAGTGGCTCAGATGGTAAAGAATTTGCCTGCAATGCAGGAGACCTGGATTCAGTCCCTGGGTCAGGAAGATCCCCTGGAGAAGGGAATGGCAACTTACTCCAGTTTTCCTGCCTGGAGAATTCCATAGGCAGAGGATTTTAAAAGCTATAGTCTACGGGGTCGCAAAGAGTTGGACGTGACTGAGCGACTAACACACACACAGTGACCTTAATAACTCAGAAGAAATGCTCATTATTTTTTGTGAAAGTTTTAGAACAAAGATATAAGGATTATAAGCTTAAGGGAATTTTCTATACTGATTTGTGTTTTTAATTTCTCAATTTGAAGTAAATAATACCATAAATTCTTACCATTGCTAAAAGTATATTGGTACCAGAAAGCATCAAAGTTATTTCTGAATCATTCAGATAAATTAACATACCTATGTTTTTATTTTTTTAATGGAGTAGCATGATAAAAATCTATTCAAATGAAATAGTATATGAAAGTTAACATGCTAAGAATACAGACATAAAAATAAGATTTGATCCTTGTGTTATATTGTGGGATAGATTGCAAAATAACTGTTTTTCTCCTTTCCTTTTGTTAGATATTTTATATAAAGGTTTTAGTCTGTGTTAATCTATAGCTTTTTAAAATGTTTGCCACTCTGAGCAAATTAGTAGTGACCTTGCATGGATCTATACAGACTCTTTAAAGCTTAATGTCTTTTCTAACCGTCAAAGAATATTATCAGGGTGTTTAAAAACATATTTAAACTTTTTTAATAAAAAGGCTATTAAATATCATCTCCCCCGCTTCTTTTCCTCTTGGTGTCAATATGTTTTTCCCAACAAAAGACCTTTGCCAACAAAGGTCCATCTAGTCAAGGCTATGGTTTTTCCAGTAGTCATGTATGGATGGAGAATTGGACTATAAAGAAGGCTGAGCGCCAAACTATTGATGCTTTTGCACTGTGGTGCTGGAGAAGACTCTTGAGAATCCCTTGGACTGCAAGGAGATCCAACTAGTCCATCCTAAAGGAAATTAGTCCTGAATGTTCATTGGAAGAGCTGATGCTGAAGCTGAAGCTCTACTACTTTGGCTACCTTAGACGAAGAACTGACTCATTTGAAAAGACCCTGATGCTGGGAAAGATTGAAGGCAGGAGGAGAAGGGAATGGCAGAGGATGAGATGGTTGGATGGCATCACTGACTCAATGGACATGAGTTTGGGTAAAGTCCAGGAGTTGGTGATGGACAGGGGGGCCTGGCGTGCTGTGGTCCATGTTGTCTCAAAGAGTTGGACACGACTGAGTGACTGAACTGAACTGAAATATCCTCCATTGAAAATAATGTTAAAATGGATTTTCTTTAAAAATGCATTATTTTTCTATTTGAGAAAAAGAATTCTCTTCCATAATCAAGCAGGCAATATTAATATAGCTAAGTTTCTATAATGTCAGCTTTAATGCTTTGATTTTCTTCATATATATATATATATATATATACATACACACACATATATATATATGTGAATTTTTGTTGTAAGTGGGTATGTGACACTCCTTCTAGCTGTCTCTATTCTTGAGTGAAATACTCAAGAATATACTCCTCTATGAATTTTTGTTGTAAGCGAATATGTGACACTCTAGCTACATATATATATATATATATATATATATATATATAATACATATTTTTGCCTTCTCCATATTTATATATATATAAAATACAGTTGGTCTTCTCTGAGTGGTTGGAAACCTTTGTAACCAACTCCATGTTGTGAGAAAGAATAAGAACATTTCTAAGACAAAACTGAACAATGGGGTTTACAAATTCCTCACAGATCTAAACAGACCGTTTTCATTTGATTTCATTCTATACACACACACAAGCACACACTGTCAAAGAAAACAAACACAAATGCCAAGGAAGCCCATATTGGACAACTCTGCTTTTCAGTGGAATTAGAACTGTATATATATATTAACTTATTTATAACTCCTCTATGGATACTAGCAGAGTATTGCATCTTGCCACTGATCCAAGCACAGATAGTCTAAGGTTCATATATGCTAAATAATCATCCTACAGTCAGATTTTCTGCCAGCATTTCCTGACAGATATGGTCCATTCTACATGTGACATCTTGAATTCTTGAGATAAGAAGCAGAATTTGTTCTAGATCTATTCTACTAGTTTACAAATATATTTCATTAATGATTTTAATAACAGGTAAAGGTACTTGCAGTCACGTGGGGAAGTTCTTTCTTCAAAATCCAAATTCTGAGACTATACACTGTAGATTTTGGCCTAATTTTGAGAATGGGGCATATACATACATATTCTGATAAAGAGCTATGTGTGCATGTGTGCATGCTAAGTTGCTTCAGTCGTGTCCAACTCTGAGGTCCTATGGACTGACCCCCCAGTGCCCTCTGTCCATGGGATTCTCCAGGCAAGAATACTGGAGTGGGTTCCTTTCCCTCTTCTAGGGGATCTTCCTGACCCAGGGATGGAACCCAAGTCTCCTAAGTCTCCTGCATTTGCAGGTGTGTTCTTTACCACTAGCACAACTTGAAAGTGAAGTCGCTCAGTTCTGCCTGACTCTTTGTGACCCCACGGACAGTAGCCTGCACCAAGCTCCTCCGTCCATGGGATTTTCTAGGCAAGAGTACTGGATTGGGCTGCTGTTTCCTTCTCCAGGGAATCTTCCCGACCCAGGGATAAAACCCAGGTCTCCCGCATTGTAGATAGACGCTTTACCATCTGAGCCACCAAGGAAGTCCCAGCACCACTTGAGAAGCCCCCAAGGAACTATATCCATGTATAACTGATAACTATTTGGAATGTCTTTCTGGATCCTGATAAATTATTCAACAATGCATCCCCTGACTTCAGTTATAACTCAAAGTCCTCAAATACTGTTGATCCTGACCTAGACCCAAGAGGCTCAAAGTTTCCTTCCCAGGAAAGTGTTGATGGATTATAGAAAAGAAAGTAAATCAAGCATAAGAAATGACACAGTGGCTCTTATTTGCTCCCTACATGGACTAGATAAGCACTGAAAGCCAATGTATAGTGACAGGAAAAGTAAAATGAGCACATGTGGAACGAAAGATGAAAGACAACTGCAATTTTCAACTTTCTGGTTTGATTACTGTTCTAAGCTTCAACTGATTATCACTTATGACTCAGTTTCATTACAGTTCCCCCTCATGCCTAAGATATTTTAAGTTGGTTTATTTTATTTTCAAATACAAGTGGTAATTTAAATATAATTTATCATAAACTGTAGAATAACTGGTATGTAACAAAATAATAACCAGCTTATGGTTAGGACTATTGTTTGGAGATGGAAAATTGCCATTCCTCCATTCCTCACAGCATCGGAAAAGAAACCACTTGCCCACTCCTTTGCATTCAAATTTGAATTAATAAATTTAAGATAGTAATACATTTTGAAACTCAGATGAATATCACATTCCTTTATGAAATCAACAGTCACAGAATATACATCAAGTTAAATTCCCTGGCCAATACAGGAATTTCCTCCATGATATTTTGACAAGTGGCCAGCTTCCTAATGCTTTTAGAAATTTGTTATGGTAATGTTCCGTCGCTAAGGCTGTCTGATTCTTTGCAATCCCATGGTCTGCAGTACCTCAGGCTTCTCTGTCCTCCACTGTCTCCCATAATTCATGTCCATTGAGTCAGTGATGCTATCTAGTAGTCGTATGCTTGGCTGCCCCCTTCTTTGCCTTCAATCTTTCCCATCACCAAGGTCTTTTCCAATGAGTTGGCTCTCCACATCAGGTGGTCAAGGTATTGGAACTTCACCAAAAGTACTTCAAGGGATATTTAGGGTTGATTTCCTTTAGGATGGAGTGGTTGGATCTCCTTTCAGCCCAAGCGACTATCAAGAGTCTTCTCCAACACAGTTCAAAAACATCAATTCTTTAGCACTCAGCTTTCTTTATAGCCCAACTCTCACATCTATACATGACTACTGGAAAAGCCATAGCTTAGACCAGACAGACCTTTGCTGGCAAAGTGATGTCTCTGCTGTTTAATACACTGTCTTATTTTGTCATAGCTTTCCTGCCAGGGAGCAAGAATCTTTTAATTTCATGGCTGCAGTCACTGTCAGCAGTAATTATGGAACCCATGAAAATAAAATCTGTCACTGCTTTCACTTTTTCCCCTTCTATTTGCCATGATGTGCTAAGACCAGATGTCATGATCTTCATTTTTTGGATGTTGAGTTTTAAGTTGCTTTTTACTCTCCTCTTTCACCACCATCAAGAAGCTCTTCAATTCTATTTCCTCTTCATTTTCTGCCTTTAGAGAGCATTATCTGCATACCTGAAATTGTTGATATTTCTTCTGGCAATCTTGATTCCAGCCATCAAGCCAAGCATTTTGCATGATGTATTCTGCATGTAAGTTAAATAAGTAGGGTGCAAATACACAGCCTTGTCATACTGGTTAGCTAGTTTCAAACCAGTCACTGTTCCACATCCAGTTCTAACTGTTGTATCTTGACCCACAAACAGGTTTCTCAGGAGACAGGGAAAGTGGTCTGATACTGTCATCAGTTCAGTTCAGTTGCTCAGTCGTGTCTGACTCTTTGCGACTCCATGGACTGAAGCATGCCAGGTTTCCCTGTCCATTACCAACTCCTGCAGCTTGCTCAAATTCATGTTCATTGAGTCCATGATGCCATACAACCATCTCTGTTGGCCCCTTCTCCTCCTGCCTTCAATCTTTTCCAGCATCAGGGCCTTTTCCAATGAGTCAGTTCTTCCCATCAGGTGGCCAAAGTATTAGAACTTCAGCATGAGTCCTTCCAATGAATATTCAGGACTGATTTCCTTTAGGATTGACTGGTGATCTCATTGCAGTCCAAGGGACTCTCTAGAGTCTTCTAGAACACCACAGTTCAAAAGCATCAATTCTTCAGCACTCAGCTTTCTTTATGGTCCAGCTCTCACATCCATACATGACTACTGGAAAAACCATAGCTTTTACTATATGGGCTTTTTTCAGCAAAGTAATGTTTACTTTTTAATATGCTATCAAGGTTGGTCATAGCTTTTCTTCCAAGGAGTAAGCGTCTTTTAATTTTATGGCTGCAGTCACCATCCGCAGTGATTTTGGAGCCCAAGAAAATAAAGTCTGTCTCTGTTTCCATTGTTTCCCTATTTGCCATGAAGTGATGGGACCTGATGCCATGATCTTCATTTTTCAAGTGTTGAGTTTTAAGCCAACCTTTTCACTCTCCTCTTTCACTGTCACCAGATGCTCTTTCGTTCCTCTTCACTTTGTGCCATAATGGTGGTGTATGAGGTGTCTGAGGTATCTGCATGTCTGAGGTAGTTGATATTTCTCCCAGCAGTCTTGATTCCAGCTTGTGCTTCACCCAGTCCAGCATTTCATATGAAGTATTCTGCATATAAGTTAGATAAACAAGGTGACAGTATACAGCCTTGATGTACCCCTTTCCCAATTTGTAACCAGTCCATTGTTCCATGTCTGGCTCTAACTGTTGCTTCTTGACCAGCACACAGATTTCTCAGGAGGCAGGTAAGATTTTCTGGTATTCCCATCTCTTATACAGTTTTCCACAGTTTGTTATAATCCACACGGTCAAAGGCTTTGGCATAGTCTATGAAACAGAAGATGTTTTTCTGGGATTCTCTTGCTCTTTATATGAGTCAGTGGATGTTGACAATTCAGTCTCTGGTTCTTCTGCCTAAATTTAGCTTGAACATCTGGAAGTTCTCAGTTCACTTACTGTTGAAGCCTGGCTTGGAGAATTTTGAGCATTACTAACGTTTGAGATGAATGCAATTGTGCGATAGTTTGAACATTCTTTGTCATTGCCTTTCTTTGGGATTAGAATGAAAACAGACCTTTTTCGGTCTTGTGGCCATAGCCAAGTTTTCTAAATTTGCTGGCATATTGAGTGCAGCACTTTAACAGCATCATTTTATAGGATTTTAAACAGCTCAACTGGAATTCTCTCACCTCTACTAACTTTGTTCATAGTGATGCTTCCTAAGGCCCACTTGACTTCACACTGCAGAATGTCTGTATCTAGGTACTCTGATCACTTTAAGAATTTTCCATATTTTGTTGTGGTTCACACAGTCAAAGGCTTTAGTGTAGTCAATAAAGCAGAAGTAATTTTTTTCTAGATTCCCTTGTTTTCTTCGTGATCCAATGAATGCTGTCAATTTGATCTCTGGTTCCTCTGCCACTTCAAAATCCAGTTTGTACTTCTGGAAGTTCTCTTCTCACGTATTGCTGAAGCCTAGCTTGAAAGATTTTGAGTGTAACCTTGCTTGCATGTGAATTGAGCCCAATTGTTGGTAATTTTATCACTCTTTGACATTGCCCTTCTTTGTGATTGGAATGAAATCTAAATTTTTCCAGTCCTATGGTCACTGTTGATTTTCCCAAATTTGCTGGCATATTGAGTGCATCCCTTTAACAGCATCATCTCTTAGGATTTTAAATAGCTCAGCTGGAAATTGGATTGCTGTGATGTTGAATGGCTTCCCTTGGAAATGAACCAACATCATTGTATGATTTTTGAGATTACACTCAAGTACTGCATTTCAGACTGTTGCTTTGACTTTGAGGGCCACTCCATGTCTTCTAAGGGATCCTTGCCCTCAGTAATAGATATAATGGTCGTCTGAATTAAATTCACCATTCTCATTCATTTAGTTCACTGATTCCTAAGATGTCGATGTTCAATCTTGTCATTTCCTGCTTGACCATGTCCAAATTATCATGATTCATGGACCTAACATTCTGGTTTCCTATGCAATATTGTTCTTTATAGCATCAGACTTTCCTTTCACCACTGAACACATCCACAGTTGAGAATCTTTCTTGCTTTGTCTTAGCTGCTTCATTGTTTCTGGAGCTATTAATAATTGCCCTCTTCACTTCCCCAGTAGCATACTGGAAACCTTCTCATCTGGGGGGACTCATCTTCTGGTGTTATATCTTTTTGCCTTTTCATACTGTCCTGAGGTTCTCCAGGCAAGAATACTGGAGTCGATTGCCATTTTCCTTTCGAAGGGACCATGTTTTTTTAGACCTCTTCACTATGACCCATCTGTCTTAGGTAGCCTTGCATGGCATGTCTCACTGCTTCATTGAGTTAGCCCCTTTGCCACAACAAGGCTGTGTTCCATAAAGGGATTTTAGCAATTAGGATCTCTTTAATCTATGAAGCAATCAATTTTGTCATATTGGAGAGTTGTGATGCTATAATTTTTCTCTCATGCTAAAATCTTTCAAAATTGATAGATTGAAAGTTCAGGGAATGTTTGCCAATGCCTTTTCAATGTGAAAGTTTTTGTTGTTAATATTATCGAGGTAATGTTTTCAGAAATGCAGACAAAAGAATCTCGAGTGGTAGAGAATAATTACTGTGAGCAATGTGACATGAATAGTTTGATGGTGAGTGAGACAAAAAACTAAGCTATGAAATATTATAAATTAAAATGAAAGTAAAAGCAACGGGGAGACCATGACATTGAGAACTGTGCTTCAGGTGTTCTTCTCATCTTCTTGGACTTAACTTCACATTAATATTGCATAAGAAATTTAAATTTCTGCATATGAGTTTCTTCATGTTCAAACAAATTATCCAAAAACCTCTTCTCAGGGTCCCTTTGGACACTGACATCCTATGGGTAAATAAAAGAACATATCACAAATACTTAATGTAGGCACTATATTAATCAATGAGGCATGCAGTGCTCAGAGAACACGGAGTAGAACTGAACACTTCCACACAGCACTTCATCAAATGCTGAGGCTTGACCTCTCCGTTCTCACTCTGACCCAGGATGCAAGGCTGACAGAGAGTTTCAGCGTGCCATCTGTCACATCGGCATCTGTAGTTTGAGGACTGGATGATAGCCAAAATTTCATCAATTGATGTATCAGTCTTTCCATTCTTAAAGTCATACAGCTTTAAAAGTGATGTCTTTGCCTTTATCTACATTTTACTTTTGATAAATCACAGCTCAGTGGTTGGCAATGAACTAGAAAAGTGAGTGAATAGTAAATCACTGGTACTGACTGTGACTTTTATCATCCAAGAGAAGATGGCCACTCAGTTGGGTCTGAAAGATTGTGAAGTAGAAAAGGCACATTGAGTGTTTCATTAGCACCACTCCATCCTTCTCTGTGTGATTCCCTTCCTATTCTTCTGTATTCCCTCTCTCCCTTAGTCTTGTCTATTGTACTGAGCTCTGAATACCAGAACCCTTCACTGCTGCACTGTTCTTCCATTCTGGCCCACTCTTCCACATTCAAGGCCTTTTCTCCTTTATTCAAACTATTCTGCATTGCATCTCAGATTCTGTCATCCCTGCTAAGTAACTGGCTAATAACTGAAATAGCTATTTGTGGCTAGACTATTAATGGCTAATAAAGAATACAATGTGCTATCCACTCACTTTATTTTTTTTTTTTTTATCCACTCACTTTAAAACTACAAATTTATTTGGTACAGACTATGTCTCAATCTAAATGGAGAATTCAGAAATGTATACCTTCATTATCTTTGATCTCTTGGAGATCACAGCCTCAAGAGAGAGAACCTAAGTAAATAAGATAATGTGTAGAGAGTTGCTTAACATAATGTATGTTAAGCAACATACATTAAAAGTGTAGAGGAAAATTTTAACTCAATGTAGAAGTAAAGGACAGGAGGAAGTAGCTGGGAAGTCTATAATGGAGGCTGTTCTGTTCTCTCTCAGATAGTAGGAGTCATTCAAAAGGACAAGGTAAAGTAACTTTCAGGAAGAAGAAAGAATATATGCAAAGCACTGTGGTTAGTAGGATAATGCTGGATTACCTAGGCATAGGGATAAAAAAGAGAAAAAGCCAAAATAAACAATCTTTACAAATTATCTTATACAACATATAAAGCCACTTGGACACTATCATAATATAATATATGAGTAATGGTAAACATTAGAATGGTTTACATGTTTGAAAGGTCAGTCTGAGGAAAGTACAGATAATGAGTAGAAAGCATGGAGAGGGAGAAAACTGGAAGCATATAAAATATTTAAAAATCCACTGTAAGTCCAGCCAGAATGCAACAATGAAAATAGGAATAGAAAAAGATGAATTTCTCCAATATTTGTTACTATAAGAATTGGAAGGAGCTGTTTTTATGGAAGAGGAGAAGAGGGCCAGGTGGGTTTGAGAAAGAAGGAAATTGATGGCATCAAAGGATTTGACTTGCATGCTTGGATATTTGGTGGAAACATGAGGATCAGGAAGAGTAGTTTGACACCATTGGAGGTAATTGGAAAAGACATACAAAAGTATGACATTGGTTTTAATAAATACAAATAAAGTTATTTGTGGAATACTAAAATAGCATATCTGAAAATATATGTCTGATAAATTAAGAAAATGAGACTGTCTTGGGTTTATACAATTGAAATAATGAGCTAAATATGTAACAATGAAATCACTGATGAAGAGTATGTAGCAGGAAGGAGACAGATCTAGGAGGGATATTAATACTTAAAGAGTAAGGACAAAAGGGCAGAGAAGTGAAAAAAATAACAGTATTGTAATAATAGAAACAAAATTCAAGGAAAAAAAAAACACTTTAAGCACACGTAGAATGATGTTTCAAAGGAGAAAAAACTAGAAAGGACAACATTGATAACTGAAGTGAAAGTCTGGATCCAACAAATTTAGAATCTCCAATGTAGCAAGATACATTTAAATAGAGTAATTTTATTGCATTGAAAACTAAATAGGTGGTGAGGAAACGGAGATATGCTGCTGCTGCTGCTAATCGCTTCAGTCGTGTCCGACTCTGTGACCCCATAGAGGGCAGCCCACCAGGCTCCTCTGTAGGCAAATATTTTGAGGGATATAGACATTCATAGTTGGATCTTTAGTCTTAAAGTATGATTTAGTACAAAAAAGGGACTCAAGTATTCAATGAATAAAGACATTTGTAAATATAATAATTAAGATCATTTGGTAATAACTTGCTAAAAAAAAATCACTTGTCTGATGAATGGATAAATTGTAAGAAGAAAAATGTCCATGAGAGAAGACCAAGTTTATTAATTATTTATTGTTACATAACAGTATTACTACAAACTTAGTGGACTAAAGGAGAAGGCAACGACACCCCACTCCAGTACTCTTGCCTGGAAAATCCCATGGATGGAGGAGCCTGGTAGGCTGTAGTCCATGGGGTCACTAAGAGTCAGACACTACTGAGCCACTTCCCTTTCACTTTCACTTTCATGCATTGGAGAAGGAAATGGCAACCCACTCCAGTGTTCTTGCCTGGAGAATCCCAAGGACAGGGAAGTCTGGTGGGCTTCCGTCTATGGGGTCACACAGAGTCGGACAGGACTGAAGCAACTTAGCAGCAGCAGTGGACTAAAACAATTCATTTCGGTTTGTGTAGCTCAAGAGCCAGGGCATAGAGAAGCTGAGTGCTCTGATTCAGGGTCTCAAAAAGCTGCTATTAAGATTTCCATTAGACTGGGGTCTCACCTGAGGCTTGTTGTGAAGGATCTGCTTTCAAACACTTGTAATTGCCTGCACTGAATTCCTTGTGAGATTTTGGATTCAGATCCTCAATTTCTGACTGCTGATTGGCTAGAGTCTATCCTTAATACCTCTCTATATGGGTTTCCCAACAAGGCTGCTTCCTTCTTCAGAGCCAAAAACAGGGAACATCTTGAGAGATGAACACCACACTCTTAGGCATTATAATTAGAAAAATGACAGTCTATTCAGTTCAGTTCAGTTCAGTTCAGTTGCTCATGTCCGACTCTTTGCGATCCCATGGACTGCAGCACACCTGTCCATAACCAACTCCTGGAGCTTGCTCAAACTCATGTCCATGGAGCCGCTGATGCCATCCTACCGTTTCACCCTCCGTTGTCCCCTTCTCCTCCTGCCTTCAATCTTTCCCAGCATCAGGGTCTTCAAATGAGTCAGTTCTTCGCCTCAGGTGGCCAAAGTATTGGAGCTTCAGCTTCAGCATGAATCCTTCCAAGAATATTCAGGACTGATTTTCTTTAAGGTTGACTGGTTTGATCTCTTTGCAGTCCAAGGACTCTCAGGAGTCTTCTCCAACACCACAGTTTAATAGCATTAATTCTTCAGTGCTCAGCTTTTTTTATAGTCCAACTTTCACATCCATACATGACTACTGGAAAAACTAAAAGCTTTGATGAGACTGACATTTGTTGGCAAAGTAATGTCTTTGATTTTTAATATGCTGTCTAGGTTGGTCATAGATTTTCTTCCAAGGAGCAAACATCTTTTAGTTTCATGGCTGCAGTCACCATCAGCAGTGATTTTGGAGCCAAAGAAAATAAAGTCTGTCACTGTTTCCATTGTTTCAGCATGTATTTGCCATGAACTGATGGGATCAGATGCCATGATCTTCGTTTTTTGAATTTTGACTTTTAAGCCAACTTTTCACTCTCCTCTTTCACTTTCATCAAAATATTCTTCAGTTCCTCTTTACTTTCTACCATAAGGGTTGTGTCATCTGAATATCTGAGATTATTGATATTTCTCTCAGCAAACTTGATTCCAACTTGTGCTTTATCCACCTCAATTTTCCATGATGTACTTTTCATGTAAGTTAAATAAGCAAGGTGACAATATACAGCCTTGATGTACTCCTTTCCCAATTTGGAACCAGTCTGTTGTTCCATGTCCTGTTCTAACTGTTGTTTCTTGACCTGCATACAGATTTCTCAGGCAGGTAAGGTGATCTGATATTCCTACCTCTTTAAGAATTTTCCTTAGTTTGTTGTGACCCACAGCAAAGACTCTAGTGTAGTCAGTGAGACTGAAGCAGAAGTATATGTTTTTTTGGAATTCTCTTGTTTTTTCTATGATTCAACATATGTTGGCAATTTAATCTCTGGTTCTTCTGCTTTCTCTAAATCCAGCTTGAATATCTGGAATTTTTTGATTATCATCCTATTGAAGCCTAGCTTGGAGAATTTTGAGCATTGCTTTGCTAGTGTGTGAGATGAGTGCAATTTCTGCAGTAGTTTGAACATTCTTTGGCATTGCCTTTCTTTGGGATTGGAATGAAAACTGGCTTTTTCCAGCCCTGTGGCCACTGCTGAGTTTTCCTGATTTGCTGGCATATTTGCAGCATGTTAACAGCATCACCTTTTGGGATTTGAAATAGCTCAGCTGCAATTTCATCACCTCCACTAGCTTTGTTCATAGTGATACTTCCTAAGGCCCACTTGACTTCACATTCCAGGATGTCTGACTCTAGGTGACTCATCACTTCATTGGGCTAATCTGGGTCTTTAAGATCTTTTTTGTATAGTTGTTCTGTGTATTTTTTATAGTTCTTCTTTGTGTTCATATTTATCTACAAATATATTAATGTAATGTCTTTATACACATCAAATTTATAAACAACCAGGAAAAATGAATATGCTGTGAAATGCCATGACTAATTTTATTTTTTATTATCCCTTTCAGCACAAAATAAGGAGCTGCTGATTCTATTCTTGTCATATCAGAGAAGAAACTACAAAAATCTGATTAGTCACATATATAGTTAGTTTGCAGTTCTTCAAAATTAAATAGTTTAAAGGATTGTTGGACTCAGAAATCAAAGCGCTCCTATAGTTTCCTGAACAGAGTGGAATGAATCATGCTTCTATAGGGATTTCCCTGTATTCTAATCTTCAACTGCATATGAACTACTAAAGTGTTCAATTGCATCTGAAGAGCCCACATAACTAATTTCAGGCACTAAATAACCTGTGGTGAATAAAAATAACTAAATGTAATTCAGGTATTTATTAAAAGGGAAATGAACTTGTTACACCATCAAATTGACAGTCACTCTGTAAATGATACACTCTTTGATAAACTTAATGTGATATATCAAAGAGAAGAAATAAATACTATTTCTTATGTCAACTTAGTCAACCTACTTCTCTTGAGACCTTGAGAAAAGACAAATTTAAGTATGACATTTTTGTTTTACATTCCATATGGTGGGGAAAAAAAAAAAAAACTGGTTGGAAAGGAAATAGCCACAGACTTTGTAATAACAGTTTGAAAGTGAAAAGTGAAAGAGAAAGTCACTCAGTCATGTCCAATTCTTTGCAACCCCATGAACTATTACAGTCCATGGAATTCTCCAGGCCAGAATGCTAGAGTGGGTAGCCTTTCCTTTCTCCAGAGAATCTTCCCAATCCAGGGATTGAACCCAGGTCTCCCACACTACAGGAAGATTTGTTACCAAGTGAGCCACAGGGGAAGCCACAATAACAGTTGAAAGTTTACCAAATGTCATTATTACTACTTTTAAATATAATCCCTAAAAATGTTATTATATTAAAATAAAATATTAAGCCTGGTAAAGGATTAAAAATGTATCTAATAACACATGAACATTTATATACTCTAAATAGATGTTACTCATGAGATGAAAGAATCCTTTATTAACAGTGTTTCTCTGACCACTCCTAACCTATAAATTCAACATACATCAGTGAATGACCTTTGAAGGTAAAAACTTTTTCTCATGTAACAGGCATTTGATCCATATTAATGTTTGATTTTGTCACAAAGGTAAATTGAATGAAATCAAAACAATTTTAAATGAGTAGAAAGTAGGATAACTATACAGTTTAGAATTGTATACAGCTAGGAAACAGAAAAAAGCTAAATTATTCATTTTAAACTATTATAGTTTACATCTTAGATGGCACAACAACCTAATCTTAGTAAACATATCCTTTATGTACAAATATGATTGTTTATAGAATAGATGAGCTCTGAAAAATATTAAAACTCTAAATGTCTTGAGTATAGATGCAATGCATTTCTTTGCTGTTCATTCATTAAGCATTTTGAAAGAGACATTTGCCACATGGTCATCAATGTGTTGTCAGGTATTATCACCATTGTTATAACAGACTCTCAACATTCAGGATACCAGAGAAAAACAGCAAAGAAGCTCTACCAAATGTGTCCATAGAAGAAAACTTGGAAGTAGAAGAGTCATTTTCCTAATTCTCTGACATACCCACTCCTCTATATTCACTTAGCCATGTTCCTTGCTCAAGGAGGAAGGAGAGGAGCTCTACCCCAAGGCACAAAGCTTCTACTTATCTTTTCTCCCTATATGAAAAGGAAATGAGCATAATTGAGAACATAGCAATATAGTCAACGTCTTTACGTGTTGGTGAGTCTGACATTAATGTTATCACACAGTGAGAGCACAAAAGTTAATAATAGAATATGACAAATATCACAGTTAGTGTATCAGTTTTTTAAGTCATCAAATTCCATTCTAAGTACAATTCTTAAGTGCATTTGAAGTTTGAGTATGAGATTTCGATATCACTTGTGCCTTTTTTCATGTCTTAGGATAAAAGCAGTCACTAAGACAAAGATGATTTGGGTTGAACTGGAGCCTACCAGGCTCCTCTGGAGCCTGGAATTCTCCAGGCAAGAATACTACAGTGGGTTGCCATCCCCTTCTCCAGGGTATCTTCCCAACCCAGGGATCAAACCTGATTCTCCCACATTGCAGGCAGATTCTTTACTGTCTCAGCTACCAGGTAAGTCCTGTGATAACACTACTCCCTAAGGCAAGTCAAGTTTTCCTAAAGCAGGTTGAGGTAAAGAACTCTTATAAAGTAACTAACCTTTTATAGTAGATTATCTTCATCTTGCTCAATTTTTTAAAATATTTTTATTGTGGTCACAATTTAAAAGTCACATAATATAAAACATGCTGCTTTAACCATGTTTAACTGTACACTAAGGATGTTAACATTGTTGTGCAACTTTCATTGCCCATCTCCCAAATTGTTTACCTCCTAAACTGAAGCTCTGTCCCTGTTAAACACTAACTCTTCACTCTCCCTTCCTGTACCCAGCATATACCAATGTATTTTCTGACTCTATAAATTTCACTATTCTAGGCATCCATATGAGTGGAATCAAACATTACTTTCCTGCATCTGATGTATATTGGAGTGCATTTTTAAGGTTGCTATATGTGTTACAAACAGATATGCCCTTTTTCCCTTATGCTATACAGTAAGTTCTTACTAGTTATCTATTTTATATATAATATCAACAGTGTATATATATTGTATATATATAAGATGAAATGACATATATTTCATATATACATAATATATGATAATATATATTGATACATAATACATAATCAATGTATATTATGATACATGATATTAACAGTGATACACACACACACAATCACAGTCTCCTAATCGACCCTACCACCACTTCCCCCTGTCCTGATGTCCATACATTTGTTCTTTATATCTGAGTCTCTATTTCAGCTTTGAATGAAATTCATCTGTACTATTTGTTTAGATTATACACACATACACACATATATATGCTGTATGCTCTGCTTAGTCACTCAGTTGTGTCCGAGTCTGCAGCCCCATGACCTGTGGCCTGCCAGCCACCTCTGTCCATGGGGATTCTCCAGCCAGGAAATCTGGAGTGGGTTGTTGTGCCCTCCTCCAGAGGATCTTCCCAACCCAGGGATTGAACCCAGGTCTCCTGCATTGCAGGTGGATATTTTACAGTCTGAGCCACCAGGGAAGCATATATATATATATATATATATATATGATACTTGTTTTGCTTTCTGACTTACTTTACTCTGTATGGCAGTCTCTAGGTCCACCCACATCTCTGCAAATGGCACAATTTCATCCTTTTTATGGCTGATTAATATTCCATTCCATGTGTGTACTACAACTTCTTTATATATTCCTCTATTGATGGACATTTAGGTTTCTTTCATGTCCTGACTATTGTAAATAGTGCTATAATGAACACTGGGGTGCATGTATTTTTGGAACTATGGCTTTCTCCAGATATATGCCTAGGAGTGGGATTTCAGGATTATATGATCACTGTATTTTTACTTTTTTAAGGAACCTCCATACTCATCCGTGGCTGTATCAATTTATATTTCCACCAACAGTGTAAGAAGGTTTGCTTTTCTCCACACCCTCTCCAGCATTTATTGTTTGTATATTTTTTGATGATGGCCATTCAGACCATGAGTTCCTTATTGCCAAATTAAAACTTAAATTGAAGAAAGTAGGGAAAACCACTAGACCATTCAGGTATGACCTAATTCAAATCCCTTTTGATTATACAGTGGAAGTGACAAATAGATTCAAGGGACTAGATCTGATAAACAGAGTGCCAGAAGAACTATGGACAGAGGTTCATGACATTGTACAAGAGGCAGTGATCCTCAAGAAAGATCCTCAAGAAAGATCCTCAGGTGGTCTGGTATTGCCATCTATCTAATAACTTGCCATCTATCTAAGATCCTCCATCCCCAAGAAAAAGAAATGTAAAAAAGGAAAATGGTTGTCTGAGAAGGCCTTATAAATTGCTGAGAAAAGAAGAGAAGTGAAAGGCAAAGGAAAAAATAATAGATATACCCATTTGAATTCAGAGTTCCAAAGAATAGCAAAGAGAGATAAGATAGCCTTCATCAAAACAATAAAATGGGAAAGACTAGAGATCTCGTCAAGAAAACTGGAGATACCAAGGGAAAATTTCATGCAAAGATGGGCTCAATAAAGGACAGAAATGGTTGGACTTAACAGAAGCAGAAGATATTAAGAAGAGGTGTCAAGAATACACAGAAGAAGTATACAAAAAAGATCTTCACGACCCAGATAACCACGATGGTGTGATCACTCACTGAGATCAAGACATTCTGGAATGTGAAGTCAAGTGGGCCTCAGGAAACATCACTATGAACAAAGCTAGTGGAGGTAATGGAATTCCAGGTGAGCTATTTCAAACCCTAAAAGATGATGCTGCACTCCATATACCAGCAAATTAAGAAAACTCAGCAGTGGCCACAGGACTGCAAAAGGCCGGTTTTCATTCCAATCCCAAAGAAAGGCATTGCCAAAGAATGTTCAAACTACCACACATTTGCACTCATCACACATGCTAGCAAAATAATGCTCAAAATTCTCCAAGCCAGGCTTCAATAGTGTCTGTGGACCAATAACTTCCAGATGTTCAATCTGGATTTAGAAAAGGCAGAGGAACCCAGAGATCAAATTGCCAACATTTGTTGTATCATCAAAAAAGCAAGAGAGTTCCCAGAAAACATCTACTCTGCTTTACTGACTACACCAAAGCCTTTGACTGTGTGGATTACAACAAACTGTGGAGAGTTCTTAGATAGATGACAATACCAGACCACCTGACCTGCCTCCTGAAAAATCTGTATGCAGGTCAAGAAGCAACAGTTAGAACTGGACATGGAACTGGTTCCATACTGGGAAAGAAGTATGTCAAGGCTGTGTATATTGTCACTCTGCTTATTTAACTTATATGCAGAGTACATCATGCGAAATGCTGGGCTGGATGAAGCACAAGCTGGAATCAGTGTTGCTGGGAGAAATATCAATAAATTTAGATATGCAGATGACACCACCTTTAGGGCAAGAAGCGAAAAAAAACTAAAGAGCTGCTTGTTGAAAGTGAAAGAGGAGATTGAAAAAGTTGGCTTAAAGCTTATCATTCAGAAAGTTAAGATCACGGCCTTCATGGCAATACATGCTGAAACAATGGAAACAGTGAAAGACTATTTTGGGGGGCTCCAAAATCACTGCAGATGGTGACTGCAGCCACGAAATTAAAAGACGCTTGTTACTTGGAAGAAATGTTATAACCAACCTAGACAGCATATTAAAAAGCACAGACATTACTTTGCCAACAAAGGTCCATATAATCAAAGCTTTTGTTTTTCCAGTAGTCATGTATGTATGTGAGAGTTGGACTATAAAGAAATCTGAGCACTGAAGAATTGATGCTTTTGAACCA
Organism: Bos indicus x Bos taurus; assembly: GCF_003369695.1. Classification (NCBI taxonomy): domain Eukaryota; kingdom Metazoa; phylum Chordata; class Mammalia; order Artiodactyla; family Bovidae; genus Bos; species Bos indicus x Bos taurus. The sequence goes on along the minus strand of NC_040076.1, from coordinate 34,194,257 downwards.
TGGTGTTGTAGAAGACTCTTGAGAGTCCCTTGGACTGCAAGGAGATCCAACAAGTCCATCCTAAAGGAAATCAGCCCAGAATATTCATTGCAAGTACTGATGCTGAAGATGAAACTCCATTACTTTGGCCACCTGAGGCAAAGAACTGACTCATTGGAAAAGACCCTGATGCTGGGAAAGATTAAAGGTGGGAAGAGAAGGGGATGACAGAGGATGAGATGGTTGGATGGCATCACTGACTTAATGGACATGAGTTTGAGTAAACTCTGGAAGTTGGTGATGGACAGGGAAGCCTGACGTGCTGCAGTCCATAGGGTCACAAAGAGTCAGACACTACTGAGCAACTGAACTGAAGTGATTCTGACTGGTGTGAGGTGGTACCTCACTGTATTTTTGATTTGCATTCCTCAGCATCACTAAATATTACATTAGTGATGTTGAGCATCTTGTCATGTGCCTCTTGGCCATCTGTATATCTTCTTTGGAGAAAAGTCAGTTTAGGTCTTTTGCTTACTTTTGACTGGATTTTTTTTTGGAGGAGGCGCTATTGAGCTGCATGAGCTGATTGTATATTTTAGAGATTAATCCCTTGTCATTTGCTTCATTTGCAAATATTCTATCCCATTCTGAGAGTTGTTTCTTTATCATTTTTTTTTTAGTAGTGGAGTTCTAGGCCAGTAATTCAACTGACTTTTTCATAAACTAGTCCTAAATATCAGTTTCATAAATATTCTCATTATTTATTTCTATATATTACTTTACTTTGCTGTAACCTCACTTTAAATGTCATCAAATTAAAAAAAATAAACTTTAGAAGGTAAAATCCAAGTTATTTAATAATTTGACATCAATTTTTTAAAATGTACAATTTCTACTTCCTGAAATACAGAAGCTCCATTAGATACTTAACATTGGAAAAATATATCTGCCATAAAATATTGATTTTTAATTATATATTCAATGTGCTTTTATTCTTAAAAAAATAAACAAGATACAAGATATTTGCATGTTTTCCACTGAGTCCAGTCGTATACATCATGGTCAACACCAGAAGTTTATGTTTAATTCTGAGGGAAACTGGAAGAAGCCACTAAATTTCTGTTCCTTCCTACAATTACTACATTTTGTCCAGTGTCTTAAAGTGCTCAGGGCCTGTCTTCTCCTAGGTACCCCCAATATTATTTTAAAATATTTTAATACATCCATATTGCAAAGCACTTAATGAATTAACAGAATTAATTTTCCATATTTCCATCAGAGTGACTATTTTAAGAGAAAGAAATATTACTTGAGAGATTAAAAGTCAGCAATATTCTGAGATCTTCTGGGGAAATACCTTCTGGGGGATCACCTGAAATTTAGCATAACCCCCCACTTAAGCCTTGAACTCTGCCCTCTAAGGGCTAGTTACAGTGGCACTGAAGGAAAAGACCTAGATTTGAAATGACTAAGATAAAAACAAACATATAAGCTAATGCTAATTATGCTTATTTTTAAATGGAATGTGCTTACTAAGGAATTCAGAGAAGGAAGTTTCAGAGAAAGAAAAATTTACCTTATAGCTAAAGACTGGATAGGGCCTGGAGAAGCAAGGTAAAGCACAGGTGAGTTCAGGGTTGTGTAATTTAAAATACAGTGATGACGTACTTAAAACAAAACAAAACACGTTGTCACTTCAGAATAAGATGGTTTCATTATTTCCTTTTAATAAATTAGAAGACTTTAGAACAAAAAGGGTTGGAAAATCTCCCTATTCTTTTCTCCTTCAACAAGAGTGATGTGTTTATTATCAGAGACAGTTGCAAGAATTTTAAAAAAAAATTAACGTTAATTGATTTGTTTTCTCATTGGAATTATCTTTTGCTCCATTCTCATATTTTACTCTGAAGAATCTAGCAGCTAGTACAGTGTAATACAAGAACTGCTACCCACAAATAGAAACTTACCAGGTTAGGAGAAAAAAGATAGGTCTTCTACTTTTTGGACAGAACACATTTTTTTTTTCCCCATCAACTGACTTTTGAAAGAACAGTTTTTCTTGTTGACCTAGACAATATGAAATAGTATATAATGGAATAACTTTATAGATCATGAAACAGAGAAATCTTTACAGGAAACAACAACAAAAGCAAAACCCCAAAATAATACAAAATAATTTCTCTTCTCCTTACCCCTATCCTTTTGCACTCAACAGTTCATTCTTTATAATACAAATGGATTTTCCTGTGCCTTCTTCCCTAATTAACCTTAGCATTAAATTTAACTAAAATGTCCTATAGCAAGGCTAGATATAAGAATATTCATGCTACTTCTCTCAAAATGTAACTCCTAAAACAGTTCAAAAACCATAAGTAAAATCTGTAAAGGTCATTTTATCTTTTAGCAGCAGCATTTTCTCACTGAGCCTTCTGAATTCTCAGACCTTTCTTCCATTTTAGTTTTCTGCCCCTTGAAGCAGGTCACACTACAAACCTGACAGGAAAAGCAATGGGGTGCCACTAATTCGCTGAGTCTACTTGTATTTCACATTTTACCTTTTGTCAGACTCCATTTAAAATCAAATCGCTATTGGCCAAAGCCATGTCCACACAAAAATGGCAAAGTCAGATGTGTCCAAATAAGATCATAATTCTGCTTAGCTATAGCAGTTTACAAGACTATGTGAAATATCAGCGCCACAGCTAGAAGAAAAGCCTGCATTGAGCTTACAGAAATCGGGCCCACCAAACCTATTTTCCTTGATTTGGCCAGTGATATCTGAAATCAAGATCAATTATTATCCATAAACAAACAAAAAATGGTAAACTTTTTAAATATTTTAGAATTTTCATAAGTATGAAACACTTGTAGAGGAAGACATAAGACTACTGGTGTATTTTATTACATCATTTAGATTAATTTAGTTACTCATATAAACAAGTCTGGGCTTCCCTGGTGACTCAGAAGTAAAGAATCTATCTGCCAATTCAGGAGATGTGGGTTTGATCCCTGGGTCAGGAAGATCCCCTAGAGAAGACAATGGCAACTTACTCTACTATTCTTGCCTGGGAAATTACATGAACAAAGGAATCTAGTGAGCTACCATCCATGGGATCACAAAAGAATCGGACATGACTTAGCAACTAAGCAATAATCAAGTCTAACCATCAATCAATACAGAGAGTATTCTATACATATTGTTGATGATTATTTCCACAAAAGATTTAGTTAGCATATGAGTTTTTCAAAAGGTAGCTAAAGAAGTCATCAGAGATATACAGAATATCTTCAAGGTTCTCTTCAGTTTAGCAAGACACACTGTATACATAAGTAAAGCATTCCACAAGCAGAGCACCATAAATTTTCTCTGCCTATAGTCACAGTTACAAATTGTTACTGAAACTCTAACCAGAGACAAAGATGTGTATTTTAACAAAATCCTATAAATCTGAACCCAGTATGAAGAGAACTGATTCTACAAATGTGACCCAAACATGAAATTATAGGAAATAAAAATAGTACTTTCATAAAAAGAAATTCAGAATGATGTATATCTACTAAATTTTGCCTTTAATTCTTCTCACCTTTTACCTTCTATTGTTAAAGAGAGCATATTCATTTATATCTTCTCTATGGCAGATGCATTGATTTTCAATGAGGCCATGTGCTAAAATTTCAATTCTTCTGTGTATGAAAGTCTGTTGATGTCAAAAAGAATACATCTGTTCTACTTTCAGTATAAAGATAATACATGAAAAATCCAGCTACTGGATATATCTGTCCACTTCTAGATGCTCTTTGGGAGCAAGTTGGAACATAGCTGTAGAACAGGTCTCTCATACTACTCCGCTGAACCATGGCTACAGCCCTCCCAATGGACTGGACTTAAACATTATCCTATCCGCCTGTGTTTGTTATTTCTGCAGTTGATCCTGATCAGATGTCAACCTTAACCATTAGCTACACTCCTCCTGTTTTTTTACTCTCTGTGAGGTTAGATAATAATAAACCTCTTTCCCTTTTAATAAAATAGGAAACCTACCACGGTGAAGTTACCACTGACCAGGCATTCAAAGGCAGCGATATATTCAAATAACATCTTAAACTTTTAAAAAATTTATCTGACAGAAACTTCCACCAAAATGCCTGGGCTAAAAAATCTGATTTAGGTTTGTAATATATAACATTATCAAAGATACCATTTACCTAACCAGAAACAGAGCTCCAGTCCTAGAGCTTATGTGGCAGAGTTTTATCATTTATTCAGTAAATGAACCTCAAGCTAGAATCCAGAACTGCAGTTCACTTCAAAACTAAAACTTGATTTCTGCTACTCAAACTGTCCTTTGATGTGCACTTTTATATCTTGTTTGTGAAAAAGTTGGATAGATGAATTCGAGCTAGTGGCCCATTTGGTTTGCAGAAAAGACATAACTCAGCTAAGGGTAGAGCTTAGTCTCCTAGTAACCATGATCTACCGAAGGAGAGTCAGTGACTCTTCTGGTCTCTACACCTTTCGTAAAGGGAGCCAGGTTAGGTCAACTCTTCCAAAGCCCAAATGAGACAAGTTCTCCCATATTCTGAGAAGATCTAAAATAGGATAAACATAGATCAAAGACTTTCTAACTTCCAAAGATTTTGGAGGGGGGGATAAAATTGACATATAACATTATGTCAATTTCAGGTGTACAGTATAATGATTTGATATTTCTATATACCATGAAAAGATAACCAAAATGAGTCTAGTTAAAATCCATCACCATACATAATTATGTTTGTTTTTTGTGATGATGACTTTTAAAATCTACTCTCAGCAATTTTTAAATATACAATTCAATATTTTAACTATAGTCACTGTGCTGTACATTACATCCTCAGGATTTATTTATTTTGTAACTGGAAGTTCGTAACTTTGACTAGCTTCACTCATTTCATCTACTCCCTACCCCTGGCTTATGGCAAATACCAATATGTTCTTGTATGTGTGAGCTCAGTTTTGTGATTTTATTGTTTTAGATTCCACATATAAGTAAGGTCACACAGGATTTATCTTCCACTGTCTTATATCATTGAACATGGATGGAGAATGAGGGCATTGTGCTGTTGCAAATGGTAATGTTTCCTTTGTTTTTCTGGATGTACAATAATCCCCATATAAATAATGTATTATTTTTATGCCACATTTTCTTCATTCATCCATTGGTGGGCAGTTAAATTGCCTTTTATAGTTTGGCTATTTATTTGCCAATGATGTAATGGACATGAGGGTGTATATATTTTTTCGAATTAATGGTTTACTTTCCTTGAGATATCCAAAAGTGAGATTGCTAAATTATATGGTAGCTCTTTTTTTTTTTTTTTAATTTCTGGAAGAATGTCTACTCTTTTCCATAGTAGCTATATGAATTTACATTCCTACAAGCAGATCACCTGCTTCTTTCTTCCACATTCTTGCTAACACTTATTTCCTGTCTTTTTGATCACAGTTATACCAAGAAAAAGCAAGAGAGTTCCAGAAAAAACATCTATTTCTGCTTTATTGACTATGCCAAAGCCTTTGACTGTGTTGATCACAATAAATTGTGGGAAATTCTGAAAGAGATGGGAATACCATACCACCTGACTTGCCTCTTGAGAAATCTGGATACAGGTCAGGAAGCAATAGTTAGAACTGGACATGGAACAACAGACTGGTTCCAAATAGGAAAAGGAGTACGTCAAGGCTGTATATTGTCACCCTGTTTATTTAACTTATATGCAGAGTGCATCATGAGAAACGCTGGGTTGGAAGAATCACAAGCTGGAATCAAGATTGCTGGGAGAAATATCAATAACCTCAGATATGCAGATGACACCACCCTTATGGCAGAAAGTGAAGAGGAACTAAAAAGCCTCTTGATGAAAGTGAAAGTGGAGAGTGAAAAAGTTGGCTTAAAGCTCAACATTCAGAAAACGAAGATCATGGCCTCTGGTCCCATCACTTCATGGGAAATAGATGGGGAAACAGTGGAAACAGTGTCAGACTTTATTTTCTGGGGCTCCAAAATCACTGGCTGATGACTGCAGCCATGAAATTAAAAGACGCTTACTCCTTGGAAGGAAAGTTATGACCAACCTAGATAGTATATTCAAAAGCAGAGACATTACTTTGCCAACAAAGGCCCATCTAGTCAAGGCTATGGTTTTTCCTGTGGTCATGTATGGATGTGAGAGTTGGACTGTGAAGAAGGCTGAGTGCTGAAGAATTCATGGTTTTGAACTGTGGTGTTGGAGAAGATTCTTGAGAGTCCCTTGGACTGCAAGGAGATCCAACCAGTCCATTCTGAAGGAGATCAGCCCTGGGATTTCTCTGGAGGGAATGATGCTAAAGCTCAAACTCCAGTACTTTGGTCACTTCATGTGAAGAGTTGACTCATTGGAAAAGACCCTAATGCTGGGAGGGATTGGGGGCAGGAGGAGAAGGGGATGACAGAGGATGAGATGGCTGGATGGCATCACTGACTGGATGGACGTGAGTCTGAGTGAACTCCAGGAGTTGGTGATGGACAGGGAGGCCTGGCGTGCTGCGATTCATGGGGTCACAAAGAGTCAGACATGACTGAGTGACTGAACTGAACTGAACTGAACTGATACCAAGAACTGTGAGGTAATATTTCATTGTGGTTTTGATTTCCATTTCCCTGTTGGTTAGTGATGTTATCGCTTCTCTATCTGTATGTCCTCTGTTTAAAAAAAATAATAATATCTGTTCAGATCCTCTGCCATTTTAAATGGCATTGTTTGGTTTTTGGTATTGAGTTGCATGAGTTATTTATGTATTTTAGATATTAACCTCTTTTATGATGTACAAATAATTTTCCATTGATTAGGTTGCCTTTTCATTTTTATCAATGACTTCATTTCCTGGAAAAATTTTTTAGTTTTATATAGTCCCACTTGTTTATTTTTATTTTCTTTTTGTCTTATTTTATTGTTTTTTTTTTTTTTTCAGGCACAAGATTTTAATAATCATTAAAGAACGAGACAATGAATTCAAGACAGAAATAACAAGAGCAACAAAGACATTTCATGACATTTCAATTGGTCTTGTCGGCCAACCTACTGGTTAAGGCCTGAGTTTTATGGATCCTACCTTCCTCACCAAATGGAAACATACGCTGTGGCTGCACCTAATGCATATCCACATGAGAGACAATTACTCTTTCAGAATAGTGTAATAAATACTTCACATGCACACACCCCTCCACACACACCCTACTTAACCAGCCTCTCAAATAGGGAAATAATAAGGATCTTGGAATTTTCAAGTTTTCCCACCACTGAAACACATACACATTAAAACCACACTTTAAAAAAATGATTCTGCTACAGAAATAAAAGAGTTAATGAGTGGCGTCATGACACATCTCTAGTCTGTTACGTTTCTCCGAATCACGCCCGTACGGCGGCTGGCTTGCCACGGCTCCTCAGATGCTTCACTGCACCCAGTGGCAGATGGTACACAGAACAAGGGAAAGGCCATTTTAACGCTTCGGTCGGACAGTCTCCAGCTGTCCCCGGAGGCTGGGAGTGTCCCCGCGGTTCTGTGCCCTCTTCCCACCAGGCCACGAGCCTCTCCAGTCTGCTCCTGCGAGCTCCGGGCAAGAGAGAGGAGAACCACAGGGCTCGCTCAGTGTTTTTAAAGCCGAAAAAGTATTACCACATCCATTGTCAGAGAGCTTATAGCCTATTTTTTCCTCTAGTTTAGAAGTTCTAAGTCTTCCATTCAAATCTTTAATCCATTTTCAAGTAACTTTCCTGTGTGTGTGTATGTGTCAGTCCCTCAATCGTGTCTGACTCCTTGTGGACATGACTGTAGTCTATCAGGCTCCTCTGTCCATGGACTTCTACAGGCAAGAATACTGAAGTGGGTTGCCATTCCCTTATATGGGGGATCTTCCTGACCCAGAGGCTGAACCTGGGTCTCCCATATTGTAGGCATATTCTTTACCATCTGAGTCATCAAAGAAGCCCATAAAATAATGATTTAATTTCATTATTTTACAGGTGGCTGAACAGTTTTTCCAACACCATTTATTAAAGAGACGTTCCATTCCCCATTTCATTTTCATCTTTCTCATAAATTACTTGACAACAAACATATGGGTTTATTTTGTTGCATTTATGTCTGTTTTATAACAATACCATTCTGTTTTTATACTATAGTTTATAATATAGTTAATATCAGAAAGCGTGATGTCTCCAACTAGTGTCTTGTTTCTAAGGATTGCTTTGGTTATTCAAGATTTTTTGGAGTTCCATGCACAATTAAGGATTATTTAATTTCTACAAACTTTTATTTTTATTGAAGTATCAGTTCAGTTCAGTCACTCAGTCATGTCCAACTCTTTGCGACCTCATGAACCACAGCATGCCAGGCCTCCCTGTCCATTACCAACTCCCGGAATTCACCCAAACGCATGTCCATTGAGTCAATGATGCCATCCAACCATCTCATCCTCTGTCCTCCCCTTCTCCTCCTGCCCTCAATCTTTCCCAGCATCAGGGTCTTTTCAAATGAGTCAGCTTTTTGTATCAGGTGGCCAAAGTATTGGAGTTTCAGCTTCAACATCAGTCCTTCCAATGAACACCCAGGACTGATCTCCTTTAGGATGTACTGGTTGGATCTCCTTGTAGTCCAAGGGACTCTCAAGAGTCTGATGTTGAAGCCTAAACTCCAATACTTTGGCCACCTGATGCAAAGAGATGACTCATTTAAAAAGACCTTGATGCTAGGAAAAGTTTGAAGGCAGGAGGAGGAGGGGATGATAGAGGATGAGATGGTTGGATGGCACCACCAACTCAATGGATATGAGTTTGGCTGGATTCCGGGAGTTGGTGATGGACAGGGAGGCCTGGTGTGCTGCAGTCCATGGGGTCACAAGGAGGTGGACACGACTGAGTGACTGAACTGAACTGAACTGAAACTTCAGTACTATTTAGGAATCTTGAATGGATGTAATTAGAATGCATCTGTGATTAGATTTAGAACAAAGAAGAACTGAACGTTTATTGACCTGAACAAGCCAAGAAAGTAAGATCTCAGTAAGGCATTTGACACATTTCTTGATGCATCTCTCTCTCTCTCACCCTTTCTCTTTCTAACTCATTTGCTTCTTTCTAGACAAATTCTTTTGCTCTTACTGCCTCTTCTTTTTCCACTTGACAGAAAACATGCTGACCAACATTTCCTGAATATCATAAGTGCCTCTGTTATAGAAGGACTCTATTTCTAATTTTAGTTAAAAAAAGAAAAAATTGTGAGGAATTACTGTGATGGATTCACCTTGACGTCACTGCACACTCCAGACAAATCAATAGTGGCCAGAGAAAAAGGAAAGTTTCAAATGGAACCCAAAGTAATGGTTGTGAAGGAACAGAGGTTCTGAAACCCATAATAGGGTGCTATATTCTAATGAAAGGGAGAAATGATTGGCATATAAACTTGTTCAACAGCCTACCCAGACTGTAGCTTAATCAAAGGCTCCTGACTTCAGCTATATATTTCACTCCTTTAACCAAATTCTCTACAAGTTTTGAGTCATGTTACAAGAAAACAAAGATTTTAAACCTGCAAACAAAAAATTTTGTGTAATTGGATTTGAAAAAGTTCACCATTTTCCTATAGGTTTTATGTACCAGAGATTTCATGCGAAATCCTGTTCTTTAATTATTTGCATGACTGTTGGAGAAGACTCTTGAGACTCCCTTGGACTGCAAGGAGATACAACCAGTCCATTCTGAAGGAGATCAGCCCTGGGATTTCTTTGGAAGGAATGATGCTAAAGCTGAAACTCCAGTACTTTGGCCACCTCATGCGAAGAGTTGACTCATTGGAAAAGACTCTGATGCTGGGAGGGATTGGGGGTAGGAGGAGAAGGGGACAACAGAGGATAAGATGGCTGGATGGCACCACTGACTCGATGGACGTGAGTCTGAGTGAACTCTGGGAGTTGGTGATGGACAGGGAGGCCTGGCGTGCTATGATTCATGGGGTCGCAGAGTCAGACACGACTGAGCGACTGAACTGAACTGAACTGAGGGTCAATATAGTTTATTTGTTTATATATTCTGCAGAATATATTAAGATAGTATAAATTAAAATCAGGTAAAAATGAAACAATACAGCTTTGAAAATCAGGAAATTTAAAATCAATTTAGAAATTATAAATAAATAAAAATATATAAAGAATATTGACAATGTATACAATTCTGACCTGAAGTTAACCCTTGAACACATATAAAATACCTATGGAGAGTGTTTATTGCATTCAAGTACTTCAGTTTTCAGTGTTTGGGGACAGGGAGAATAAATATGTAAATTTATACATTTTAATAAGCATCTGCTAATTGCTTTCAAAAAAGAAATTTGTGGTTAATTTTGTGTTTTTCCACAGATGTATGGATAACTCAGAATATAGGGTGGGGGAAAATTAATGATTCCAAAGGAAAATGTTTTACTTTCCAGAATGTAAATCAGGGAATTTACTGTCCAAAACTTTCCATTACTTTAGCTATTTATTACAGGGAGTATTAAATAACATGAGATGAAAGTGACAGAACAGATTTTTTTGATAAGTCCACACTATTTTAAATAGTAGCTTCTGATAAAATGATGTAAATCTAAAACATCTTGAAAATGAACTACACTATTTCAAGTAGCCGAGACCAAAAATGAGACATCTGCCAGAGAGTCAGAAAAAGAAAGAGTGACAAGATCAACAGAAGTTGAGTGCCTGCAAGTTGTAAAACATTTTATGACATGATCTAGATGTCATGTTTTTTTTTTCTTTTTTTAAGTGAAAGATGGAAAGCAATTCCAGCATACCATATTTCTGGCATGAAGGAAATTTTTAATAGTCTCAACTTTGAAAGCCATCAAAGTGAGAGATTGCATATCTGTAGTGGTATCTTCAAAAAGGAAACGAGTCATTTTTTTTTTAATAAAAATCTACATCATTTGACAATGTGGAATAACAGATATGGAGCAGAGAAGGGAGTCTTGCAGTTAATACCCGAGGAGGAGGTGCAGAGGATAAAAGTCAGAAGTTTAGAACTTCCCGATCTGTTCAAGATCCCTTGACCTCTGCTAATTGCTTAATGCAGACTGTTTGTTTCAAAAGTTCTTGTATATCTCACTGCAATCAGCTACGAAGTAACCACAGTTAAGTTACTCTGTATAAACATAAGGCAGATACTATAAACTCCTTAGATTCCCCAGGTCCTAAAATTATTCTAAAATACTACAATAAAAATGAAACTATAGAATTGTCTTCCAGATCTTTCCTCTACAAAAGGACACCACCACTTTTGATAGCATAACTGCTGCTTCTAATTAAAAACCTTGATCACTGGAAATTATCTCTGATTATCATTGACTGATTATTTCTGCTGAAACTCTTTGTCTCTAAACTTTAAAGATTTGGCACCTTGCCTTACCACCATGGTGGTGATGGTTTAGTGGAAAAGTCATGTCCGACTCTTGAGACCCCAATGACTGTAGACCACCAGGCTCCACTGTCCATGGGATTTTCCAGGCAGGAATAATGGAGTGGTTTGACATTTCCTTCTTCAAGGGATCTTCTTGACCAAGGGATTGAACCTGGTCTCTTGCACTGCAGACAGATTCTTTACCGACTGAGCTACCAGAAAAGCCCTGAAAAATTTAAATCCACTGAAGCTGCTCCTATGTAATTGTCTCCTTCTAGCTTTTCTGCTCTCTGTTTAGACAAGGTGGGGATTTGAACCCTCTGATGAGAATATTCCAGTTTTCTTGGTTAGTCTATCTCTCAATTCAGTTCAGCTTCCCAGTCAAGTATGACTCTTTGTGACCACATGGAATGCAGCACCTCAGGCTTCCATGTCCATCACCAACTCCCAGAGCTTGCTCAGACACAGGTCCATCGAGTCACGATGTCATCCAACCATGTCATCCTCTGTTGTTCCCTTCTCCTCCTTCCTTCAATCCTTCCCAGAATCAGGGTCTTTTACAAGGAGTCAGTTCTTCACATCAGGTGTCCAAAGTATTGGGAGTTTAGCTTCAGCATCAGTCCTTCCAATGAATATTCAGGTCTGATTTCCTGTAGGATGGACTGGTTGGATCTCCTTTCAGTCCAAGGGACTCTCAGCACCAAGAAGACCAAGAAGTCTTCTCCAATTGATGTTCAAAAGCATTAATTCTTTGGCACTCAGCCTTCTTTATAGTTCAACTCTCATGTTCACACATGACTACTGGAAAAACTATAGCTTTGACTAGAGGGATGTTTGTTGGCAAAGTAATGTCTCTGCTTTTTAAAATGCTATCTAGGTTGGTCATAACTTTCCATCCAAGGATCAAGTGTTGTTTAATTTCATGGATGCAATGACTTTGGAGCCCCCCCTCCTCAAATAAAGTCTCTCACTGTTTCCATTGTTTCCCCATCTATTTGTCATGAAGTGATGGGACTGGATGCCATGATCTTAGTTTTCTGAATGTCAAGTTTTAAGCTAACTTTTTCATTCTCCTTTCACTACCATCAAGAAGCTCTTTAATTCTTTGCTTTTTTGCCATAACAGTGATGTCATTTTCATATCTGAGGTTATTGATATTTCTCCCAGCAATCTTGATTCCAGCTTGTATTTCATCCAGCCCAGCATTTCACATGATGTACTCTGCATATAAGTTAAATAAGCAGGGTGACAATATACAGCCTTGACATACTCCTTTTCCTATTGGGAACCAGTCTGTTGTTCTATGTCCAGTTTTAACTGTTGCTTCTTGACCTGCATACAGATGTTTCATGAGGCAGGTTAGGTGGTCTCGTATTCCTATCTTTTTAAGAATTTTCTACAATTTTTTGTAATCCACACAGACTTCATATCTGGGCTGGCAGATCCAAGTCATTTCCACTAACATTGACTGATATAGAATACTTCAAATATGTGCTTGCCTTCTTCCTAAAAGTTCAACTCTTTTCCTCTACCCTCATTGTGGTTATGTAACTCAGTAAACAGAAAGCTGGATCAAGGTAGCCCTGGATCCTTAGCGTTATTTGTAGCAGAAGGATGTCCATTAAAACTACTGATGATGTCTCTGGACCCCAAGACTTTCTTAAGCAGCTTCTGATTACTCCACCCACCACTGGTGCATTGTTTAAGTCAAGAGCAAAAAATAATGACTTCATTATCCCTTATCCTATCTCTTAAAAGGGATAGAATTATTAAATATTCCTCATAGTAACCTACAGTGATTTAACTTAGGTTTATTGACTGTAAATTACTTTATACCCTAGAAGAGAATGATGAATATTTGGTACTCATAATATACATGAAAAGTTAACAAGTTAAATTAAAATTAATTTTGAATATTAACATGAAGAGGTACCAAAATGCAAGAATTACAAAATACTTCCCTCAGTTAGCTCACAATTTTGCCCATATTTTATAGTCTGGATCATGATATGTTCAGTGAAAAATGAATAAATATTCAATAAATCCTCCTCATATAACAACTCACTAAGCTAATTTAAGCAGTAGTTAGACTAATTAAAAAGATGTTAAACAGAAGATATCTGTTTAGGTTTCTCACAATCCCATTCTGAAACTGATTACTTTATTCAGAAGATGATCCCAGAAAACTTGATAAAAATATGGGAGCATGGAACTGGAGGAGAAAAGCCAATACGTTACTGAACTAGTAACCACTGCAGGTAACAGGGGCTAAGGTTTCAAACACATCTTAAAATTTCTCTCAAGATTGTGAGGAAACGTGTGTATTTATTTATCATTTCCATTTGGTTAAGATTATTTCTAGATCAGCGTTCAGTAAAAGGCCAGATAGTAAATACCGGGGGCTTTGCAAACCACGTGATCTCTGTCACACTATGCAACACTGCCATTGTAATATAAAATAATCAAACAGACAAGTGGTTAACAAGTGGCTATTGCTGTGTTCCTTTATTTAGTAAAACAAGTAGGGAGCTGCATTTGGCTTGAGAGTCATGTCTTGACAACTCCTTCCTCTTCTAGACCATCCATCACCCTGCACAGCATAGCAGAAGGTGATCTTACAACCAGAAAACATCCTCAGACAGAAAGATGCAGGAAGCCATGGGCTTCTGTGGAAATTTCCATAGTGGCTTCTTGGGAAATTCAAAGGCTCTATGTAGTAAAGATCAAGAAGATAATAAAATTTGAAGTCAGAAAAAGAAATTACTTAAAAGAAAACTAGCTGCAGAACTATGTTGCATTTTAAATATCAGGATAAAGGGGCATCTAAATATTGTTGCTGTTTAGTCATTAAGTCGTGTCTGACTCTTTTGCAACCTCATGGACTGTACCCACCAGGCTTTACTGTCCATGGGATTTCACAGGAAAGACTACTGAAGTGGATTGTCATTTCCCTCTCCAGGGGATCTTCCCGACCCAGGGATCGAATGTGTGTCTCTTAAGTCTCCTGTATTGGCAGATGGATTGTTTAATCACTGAGCCACCAGGGAAGCCCAATCTAAATACTGGATGTGACATAATGTTCATTCAGGGTTTTCCATAAGATATTATGGATATACCCAAATGAACTTGTTGGCCAACCCAATACTATGTCAGAAGTCTCAAATTATTTTATTTTAAAGATAAATCTCATTATGTTGTACACCTTAAACATGTTTTATGCCAATTATATTTCAATAAAATTAAGTCCTAGATTATAAGGAAAAGACTTTAGATCTTTTTTATCCCGAATGATTAAGCTATAAAATTATTCCTTTTTGATATGTATAATCATATGAACACTGTGTAGGAAGAATGTTTCCCAAAACAAAACAAAGCACAGCAGCTATTGCCTACTACTTTGTTCTTTATCCATGCCATGCCTAAATAGCAACATTGCATAAGAGCATCTCTTATGTCTGCAGTGACAATTGCAGATGCTCTTATGTCTGCTGCTGCTGCTAAGCCGCTTCTGTTGTGTCCGACTCTATGCGACCCCATAGATGCAATGACAATGCAATTCTTCCTTGAAAATAATACATTTTCAGTAAATGTGTGGGGTTTTAAAGACATTTTAAATCAGATAAAATAGAAATTAGTTAAAGATAATGTAATTAAGCTTGAAATACAACATCACCTTACCGAACCTTAAATATAAGTACGCGTAACCATTTTGAAATTTGTTAGTCCAAAACTGCAATTCAAGAAACTAAATTATCACTTTAGAAAATGACTAAAAATTACAAATGATTTACTTTTTAAAACTTAGCATTCATTTTATAGGTATTTCACATTCATATTACATGTATTTCACAAAGTAACACTTAAAAAACAAGGACTCACACGTATGTTCCAGGTCAACCAAATAAAGGAAAGCTGCAGAGACGTAATTTGGGAAATTTTTAAGACACATAAATAAGGTGTTTTCATTTTGTGACTTTTCTAATTTGATTTTCAGTTAAGCTGTACCTGAAGAACTTTGACTTCTAACTGTATCTTTATTGAACATAATTTTAAGATAAATGAAAGATCAAAACAAAATGTACATAAGGTAATAGCTTTTCTACTATAGTTTTAGAAGACTGTATTAGAGTTCAGTCATAACCAACAATATTATTGCCTCATAAAAAGCCCAGTAGAGCTAGACTATTATCCCGATTGTGGCGCTATAAGACTTGATGAAAAATGTGTGCAATAACTATGAATGTAAACATGCAAGTGTATTGGATTTTTCTTTTCTTCCACATCAAGGGGTAGAAGTAGCAATATAAGATAAAAAGAATGAAAAAGTAAAGGAGTCAGATGGATGAACCATAAAAACATAACCTAATAGCAAGTATTACAATGTTGCTGTGATACCTTAATAGAGGAAAATACTGGTGTTCATAATATACTTACAAATTATTGGTTCATAGAGCTCAGTAGGATGGAGGCATAACCAAGATGTTATGTAAGTCTAATGGGAAAGTAGAATTATACCAAGTTTTGAAGACCTTATACCTTTAAATCTCTAATTTATTTACTAGTAGATAGACCAGCAGGAAAGAGATTGTGAAGGACATGTTGTGTACATATAGACCTTATCAGATGAACTCACCTTAGAAAATAAAAATGGAAGAACAGGTATCTATTTAGAATGTATATGCTATATTTTGGGGCTGAAAATATCACTTGGTTTTTGATTGCCTACAGATTTGGTGTAGTGTTTTTTTTTTTTTTTTTTTTATGTTTGCTTATTTTCCTAGGGAAAACTCATTCATCAGTCAAAAATGGGTCTCTGCATCTATAATTTTTCATTTTATATATATTGACTTTGCAGCTATTTTGCTTCCTAAGATAGGTAACAATGGTAGACACAATTCTAAAGTGACCCCAATCACTTTAAAATCACTGAGGCTCTGCTCTCCCTTTGAGTGTGAGTACAACCATTGAATTAAATGTGATATCACTTTAGGATTCATTTACTAGTCAGCTGACTTTTAGTTTATAAAAAAAAGGTGTGTGTGGGGAGATATCCTAAGTATGCCTAACCTAGCCAGGTGAATCCTTAAAAGAAGGTGAAGCATCAGAGAAATTATCCTTCTGGCCTGAATGGAGACATAAACTGGCAAGTTGTGAGTAGGCCTAGAGGGAGGGGCACCTAGAAATTGAGACTGACCTCAGCTGACAGCCAGCTAGAAAAAACAGGGACTTCAGAAACTACAGTCTCAAAGCACTGAACTCTGCTACACAATATAAAGGCAAGCACTTTCTAACTATTTCTGGTAATTTTAGTTTTTTACAAGTAAATATTTTCTCAACATTTCTAGTGTTTTAAATTGCAGAGTAATAAGTAAATGTTAATAGCATTATTTTTTCCTAACACAGTTATAACTGATGGAGAGATTTTAATATTTGATAATTTTTGAAGGCTATAGAACAGTTATACTTTTCCATTGATTATTAAGTCACTCTGCACTGTTTCATTGGTTGTCAGCTATTTGATTATGATGTGAAGTCAGGGTGTGTGTATCTGTGTGTTAAAGAAAGGGATTATCTTTTCTGAATTGTATTGAGTCTCTTGAAACTGGAAGCTTAAAATTTTCATTAAATTTGGAAAAATACTATCATTTCTTCAAATACTTTTATCTGCAAGGTAACTTTGTCTTCTCATTCTGGTACTCCAGTTGCTCATATCTTACACTGTTTGTTCCTATCTTATAAATCGCTGAGGCTCTGCTCTTGCTCTT
This sequence comes from Bos indicus x Bos taurus, assembly GCF_003369695.1. Taxonomy (NCBI): domain Eukaryota; kingdom Metazoa; phylum Chordata; class Mammalia; order Artiodactyla; family Bovidae; genus Bos; species Bos indicus x Bos taurus. The sequence continues at coordinate 34,177,044 of NC_040076.1, read as the reverse complement.
TTTTTTTTTTTCCAGCTTATTTTTTATACTTCAATTTGAACAACTTTTATTGTACTGTATTTAAAACTCACTGGGGTAGTGGAAATTTGGAGATTCTAATACATTGTTGTACTACTATTCAGTGAAAATTGTGTTTCTTATATTCCTTTTTACATTTCTGGAATTTCCATTTGGTTCTTTCTTTTTGGTGGTTCTAATAGTAAATATGAAATTTCCTCTTTGCTCCTCTGTTTTCTTTTTAAATACTTCAAGATATGTCTAATAGTTTTTTAAAATGTATTTATTTATAAATGAAACAATGGTGATCCTCAGTCCATGGAATTTTCCAGGCAAGAGTACTGGAGTGGGTTGTCATTTACTTCTCCAGGTGACCTTCCCCACCCAGGGATGGAACCCCGGTTTCCCGCATTGCAGGCAGATGCTTTACCATAGTAGCCACCAGGGAAGTCCACAAAGAAGATAGACAAACATGTATAATATCACATATGAAATGAGTCGCCAGTCCAGGTTTGATGCACGATACTGAATGCTTGGGGCTGGTGCACTGGGACGACCCAGAGGGATGGTACGGGGAGGGGGAAGGGAGGAGGGTTCAGGATGGGAAACATGTGTATACCTGTGACAGATTCATTTTGATATATGGCAAAACCAATACAATATTGTAAAGTTAAAAAATAAAATAAAATAAAATTTAATAAAAAAATAAGATAGACAAATGTATTTAAAATTTTGCATATCATATGTTGTTATTAGATATCCAAAGGATAAAACATTACTAAAAAATATGAACTTTGCTGAATTTCAAAATGTAGAATTGTTTAGCTTTTTAAATGAATGTTTTGCTAAGTCCATCATTTTTGTTGTTTGTAGTCTATTGGTATTGGCTTATTTCCATTCCTAATAAGGGATATTTTTTCTGTTTCTCTTCTACTCGCTTAGATTAAAATGTTCTTACCTAGTATGTGCTAGACATTTTGAACACTACAGTGTTGAGAGTCTGGACTTTGCTTAATTAGTATAGCAAATCATTTTGTTTGGATTGCCATTTGCTTTACTGGAGGACGACTTCATCTTTCTGAGCCCTTTCCTTGAGCTTTGTTAAGGTGGACCTAGAGTAGTGTCTACTTTGGGGTTATGTAGACTTACTGAAATATATGGACTCTCTGGGTTGTCTCATGAATGCCTGGAGTTCTCTATGAGGTTTCTCCATTCTGACATGTCAGAACTCCTATTTTTCTACTCCTACAAAATGTTCAATATTTGTTCAGCTCACATAAATCTGGTAGTTATATTTTCCCAGTTGTTATACTTTATCAGGTCTTATGGGCTTGTCTGGTGACTCAGATAGTAAAGAATCTGCCTGCAATGCAGGAGACCTAGGTTTGATCCCTGGGTTAGGAAGATCCCCTCGAGAAGGGAATGGTTACCCACTCCAGTATTCTTGCCTGGAGAATTCCATGAACAGATGAGGCTGGTGGGGTATGAATCTCAACCTTTGAATGTACAGCTTAGTTTTTAGCTACAAACACCATGAAGACTCTGGAGTTCCTTCTGTGCATTGTTCTTGCCACTAAAGATCCCTGTGTCCCACTGCCTCAGTGACTCTGAATCCAGTCTATCTCCTCAGCTTGAGTCTTCCATGTACTGTTTGGCCTTTACTTCCTATACTACAGTAAAGAAAATGCTTCCAGGCTGGTACTGACACAAGCCTAAAACTTAACTCTCATAATCTCATCTCTCAACGGTCACGCTCTTTATGCACAACATATAGAGTTATTTCATACAACTTATATATACACTTAAAATGTGTTTTTAATAGAAGGGCTAGTCCAGCACAAGTTATTTCATCATAACCAAGACAACAGTTCTTATTTTGAAATCTGTACTGTCCTAATAGCCATATGAAATATTTCATCCTATCCCACCCTATTTCTTTGAAATACTGACCAGCTCTGCCACAGTCTTCCCTATCTATGGACCAGATTTTTAATTCACAATCCATTTAGATCAACACTAACTAATGAAAGTGAGGTTTTTGTTGCTTTTCCGAGAAACGCTTCTCAAACTGGTGGCAACTGGGAATTATATTTACATCTTTTTCAGAATTTAAATTATTGCTATGTATCTTTTTTTCAGAATTTAAATTATTGCTATGTATCTTTTAGAGATATTTTCTTTATGAAAACTTTGACTTTTAAATCACTTTGAATATATGCATACACAAACACACAAGGGATATACGTACTTCATAATCTACAGCACAGGTCCCCAACCTCCAGGATCTAATGACTGATGATCTGGAGCTGATATAATAATAAAAATAAAGTGCACAATAAATTTAATATGTTTGAATCATCTCAAAATCATCCCCCCTCAACCCAGTCCCTGGAAAAATTGTCCTCCTTGTAAACAGTCTCTAGTGCCAAAAAGGTTGGGAATTGTTGGATGGAGAATAACCTTTATACATTTGAATCTTCAGATATTAAAAATCTGGGAGATACTTAAGAATTTTTCAACCCAAGATTTTATTTAGATATATCAGATCAGATCAGATCAGTCGCTCAGTCGTGTCCAACTCTTTGTGACCCCATGAACCGCAGCACGCCAGGCCTCCCTGTCCATCACCAACTCCCGGAGTTCACTGAGACTCACGTCCATCAAGTCAGTGATGCCATCCAGCCATCTCATCCTCTGTCATCCCCTTCTCCTCTTGCCCCAAATCCCTCCCAGCATCAGAGTCTTTTCCAATGAGTCAACTCTTCGCATGAGGTGGCCAAAGTACTGGAGTTTCAGCTTTAAATATATACATACCTAATATATACATACATGTGCTATGCTGTGTTCACTTGCTTCAGTAGTGTTCGACTCTTGGTGATACTGTGGATTATAGCCTGCCAGGCTCCTCTGTCCATGGGAATCTCCAGACAAAAATACTGAAGTGGGTTGCCATGCTCTCCTCCAGGGGATCTTCCTGATATAGGGATCGAACCTGCAACTCCTGCATTACAGGCAGATTCTTTACCGTTGAGCCATCAGGGAAGCCCTATATACATACATGCTATTGTGTAAATATATAAAATATGTAGTGCATATATATTATTTGTTATATTTTTAATTTGTTTTAGAATATTGAATGAAAATTGGAAAGCGTTATATTGAGTTTTATTTTACTAGGAAGAAAAAATTTAAAAAATAATAGAAATATATGAAGTAAGCCAGAAAGAAAAACACCAATACAGTATACTAATGCATATATATGGAATTTAGAAAGATGGTAACAATAACCCTGTGTACGAGACAGCAAAAGAGACACTGATGTATAGAACAGTCTTATGGACTCTGTGGGAGAGGGAGAGGGTGGGATTATTAGGGAGAATGGCATTGAAACATGTAAAATATCATGTATGAAACGAGTTGCCAGTCCAGGTTCGATGCACGATACTGGATGCTTGGGGCTAGTGCACTGGGACGACCCAGAGGGATGGTATGGGGAGGGAGGAGGGAGGAGGGTTCAGGATGGGGAACATATGTATACCTGTTGCGGATTCATTTTGATATTTGGCAAAACGAATATAATTATGTAAAGTTTAAAAATAAAATAAAATTAAAAAAAAAAGGAAAAAAAGAAATATATATTTCTTTTTGCTTAAGCTAGATAAAAATGAGACTTCTAAAGTTGTCTAAAGTTTGTAGAGCATAAGAGAGCAAATGATAGGCGTAAAAATAATACAGTAATTTGAGACAAATTGAAGCAGAGATAAACAGATTAGAAATTCTGAGTTTAAAAAACAGATACCTTTAGCAGTACTTTTCGTAAAAATGAACCCCCTGCCAAATGTTGCAATATAGTATCAGAATTTGATATTCCATGTGTTAAAACCTTTCTAAGATAAATTATTGGAAAATCCAGCATAGCTAATAGGTCTCCACTGCCTTTGACAACAGAAAATTTTAGAACTGGTCTCAACTAATCCTTTATGGTGTCTTAGGGGTGGCTCAGCTATTAACTACTCTGAGTGATACAGTCTCCTTAAAAGGAGCTCAGTAATGGGTCCCAGGAGGCAGGCACATCAAAGGACACAGGGTAGTACTGGTGAAGCATTTTACATCAAACTCAGGAGTATTACCCAGCCACTTAAACAAAATAAATAAATAAATAAAAATTATGTTTAATCAAAGTCTGCAGTTTTACTGGTAACTGTTAAGAAATGAGAGTTGTGATATAAACTTGTTAAAATATCACTAGTCTGACAGTTTTTTGTTGCACTGTGATCAACCTTCTATAGGGAATTGGTAGTCAACATGTTATTATTTTAAGAAATTGCTTTTGTAAGAATATCTTCATAAAAACCTGTTGAGGAGTGGGTGGTTTGAGATCTCACTAATTTTTCACTGTCAAACAAGCAGAGAATTTGAAAGAGCAACAGAATTATCTCAGCTATATTTTTTCCATTTGTTTTATTTGGTAATACATTTGGGTCTATAATTAGTCATTTTTATTAACAAATATCCATCAATATCATAACCAAAATATAAATTCTAGAAATGCCTTTATCAGCCTAATAACAGAAACTCATTATAGAAGTTTAAACTGTTCCTAAAAAGTCAAGTTTTACTACAGAGAGCATGCCTTGTTTCAGAGTTATTACAAAAATTTGCAATAAATTTTAGAATTATCAATAAAACTAAGATTTGTGAATAAAGCCCATCATAAATATTCACCATAGTGTTATGTAAGAAAGAAGGCATTGATTTTTCAACATTAAGCAACAATTCCTCACATTTAAATTTTTCAACAATAGATACTAAAAAGATAAAAGAAAAAATGAAAAGTATACAACTCTTCATGACATCCCTACATATGTGTACATATATGCAGATACACATACATATCTACACACATATTCATATCCGAGCTTTTGCAGAGATGCCAACTTAATATTCAGAATCATATTGGCTAAGTTAACACTGTAGAAGCTGAATATTTCATACATATGAAAATGCCTAATGCAAACTGCACTGTTCTGTGTAATTAATGAGTGTGTAAAAGAAGAGATTGGAAAATGCAAAACATCTCCATAAAGAATGCAGAGGCAGGTGGTTTATTTGTCCATGAAATAAATCTTTAATTAGTGCTCTGAAATATGTTTTTGCAAAACAATATTTGTTCCATGTTTCCTACCACTAAAAGAAAAGTCAAGATATCTGCCTTTATTCCTCTGAAATAAATCATTTCTTTATATAATGATAAATGTATACATTAAGAAATTATCACATATATTACAGCCAAAAAATCCCAACACACATGCAAAACTCACCATGATAATCTTCTTGTACTTTAGGCTGCTTTTCTTAAAATTTGAAAAACAGGAGGGCAAGAAAAGGGCAGAAAATGTAATTCTGTAATATGAACCATATCACAAATGAGACTAGGACAGGGAGAAAATGACAAGTTGGATGTGAAGGAGACACAAGTTGTAGGTTAGGAAATTCAAACAGGGTAGAGAATGAAGTGATTTAGCAAAAAAAAAAAAAAAAAATTTTATGTAGTATTCGTTATAGACTTTTCCACAACTCCTAAAATTCATTGAAAATACATGTTTGTACGTAAACATTGATTACCCATTTGGTTCCTGATGTTAAAACCTGCAGCATTTGATTACCTATACTCAATCTTGGTTTGTGTGCCACATGTGCTGCTGCTGCTGCTGCTGCTAAGTCACTTCAGTCGTGTCCGACTCCTAGCGACCCCATGGACTGCAGCCTACCGGGCTCCTCCATCCATGGGATTTTCCAGGCAAGAGTACTGGAGTGGGGTGCCATTACCTTCTCTGGTGCCACATGTACTGTGTGCCAGTAGTCTTACTGACTGTTTGATCTGGGCCACTGTATGCTTTTTATGAGATTAAAACTAGTTGCTGCTAGGAAGGCTTGTCATTCAGTAACTGGTGTTAGATTCTAGCTCCCTCTGTGTCGTATGACCAAGCTCAAGGTCTGTTGGTCAAGTATTTAACACTTTGAAATGAATACGTGAAAGAAGTACATTTCTGAAGAATCTACTTATGTGTAATCTAGGAACAGAGTAGGCAAAATGGAGAAAGACAGGTGAAATAGCAGCCAGCATCAAGAGTCATGGCAATAAGTAGCAGGGACCCATTTGTGACTCAGATACAGAAACAAAATTTTCAAAATAGGTCTCTCCAATTTTGAGTTGGGTCCTTAAGGAAGATTGTCAACTGGTCCTGATTTTGAGGTTGTAGTTCAGTTCAGTTGTTCAGTTGTGTCCAAATCCATGTGACACCATGGACTGCAGCATGCCAGGCCCCGTGGTCCATCACCAACTCCCAGAGTTTACTCAAACTCACATCCATTGAGTCAGTGATGCCATCCAACCATCTCATCCTCTGTCATTCCCATCTCTTCCTGCCTTGAGTCTTTCCCAGCATCAGATTCTTTGCAAATGAGTCAGTTCTTCACAACAGGTGGCCAAAGTTTTGGAGTTTCAGTTTCAGCATCAGTCCTTCCAATGAATATTCAGGACTAATTTCCTTTAGGATAGACTGGTTGGATCTCCTTGCTGTCCAAGTGACTCTCAAGAGTCTACTCCAACACCATAGTTCAAAAGCATCAATTATTTTGTGCTCAGCTTTCTTTATAGTCCAACTCTCACATCTGTACATGACTACTGGAAAAACTATAGCCTTGACTAGACAGACCTTTGTTGGGAATGTAATGTCTCTGCTTTTTAATATGCTGTCTAGATTGGTTATGACTTTTCTTCTAAGGAGTAAGTGTCTTTGAATTTCATGGCTGCAGTCACCATCTGCAGTGATTTTAGAACCCCCCCCAAAAATAAAATCTGTCACTGTTTCCCTGTCTATTTGCTATGAAGTGATTGGACCAGATGCAATGATCTTAGTTTTCTGAATGTTGAGTTTTAAGCCAACTTTTTCACTTTCCTCTCTCACTTTCACCAAGACTTTGTGGAGATGTACAGATAAGTCAGACAACCTGAGAAGTTAGCTGATTCCTAGTGGGATTGAACTCATACTTTCATGCTTATTGTATTCATCCATTGGTTTTGACTGCATGACCTCTAGCAGCTAGGAGGTGGCCCAGTAATTTTTTTTTTCCTAATACAAGAATAAAAAAATACAGAAAGTAGTGATAAAAAATATTCTGTCCTTATTGATATAAAAGGGTCAATTTTTAAATTTTTTGTTCTAATATGATTTTTATAATGGGAGAACTAATATTGAAGTTGGTTAGATCTATCAGAAATGCCATGGCCAGTGACAAAAGAGTGTACCATTTCTAAGAAGATGAAGCAGAAAAATGGTCATAACACTGTGCTTCAAAGAACAAAAGTAAAGAGTCGAAGAAGTCATAATAACATCTAGTAAACAACCAAATGGTTGCAAACACTCAACAATCAACAGATTTTTTTTAAATTAAACTCTTACAATGGATCAGGTGTTATATTTGTGTAACTAAGTGAACAACATATTCTCTGTTCCAAGGAGTTTAAGATATATTAAAATGTTAGCCCAAGTGAAAGTAAAAGTCACTCAGTCATGTCCAACTCTTTGCAACCCCATGGACTATACAGTCCATGGAATCCTCTAGGCCAAAATACTGGAATGGGTAGATTTTCCCTTCCCCAGGGGATCTTCCCAACCCAGGGATCAAATCCAGGTCCTCCACATTGCAGGTGGATTCTTTACCAACTGAGCTATCAGGGAAGCCCAAGTAGATGTGACCCAACTTCCCTTGTTTCTTGATGCTCTCCCATGTTCTTAAAGCACCCTAGGGATACTGCAGATTTAGAAACCTCCATGTTTATTGATGATGACATAAGGATGAAGGCAAGTGTCTTGGATTCTGAAGGTAAAAAGAAAAAGAAAAAATACACTTAGAATGTCCAGCCAATTTACTACTCTGAACTAGTAATGTAACTAGAATGGCAGGCAGAATTATGGCCGTACGTTCTCTGTTAACTAATGCAGACCTATTTCCTATTTCCCTATTATCCTTGCTTCCCATTTGGCTGCCCGTCTTCCCCTAAGACAACGACTTAAAAATGGAAATGGAAACATAAATGTAAATTTATTCTACACTGGGACTTAGGTCCAGTAGTTAAGACTTTGCCTTCCAGTGTGAAGGATGAGGGTTTGATCCGTGATCTGGGAGCTTAAATCCCACATGCCTTGTGGCCAAAAAAAACAAATCATGGAACAGAAATTTTGTAAATTTCTGTAAATATTTACAGAAATATTGTAAAAATGTCTCATCTACACACAATAAAAATCTTCCTTCCTACACATATCCACTGATTATATTTAACTTTTTATCATAACCTTGACGATGATCTTTGAGTGTTATCCTAATAGGAAATTAGTTATGTGTTGATAGAATATTTATTTGAATAGATGTAATGATAGCATTAAGGTTAAAGATGGCAGGAATATCAAATAAGAAGTTTATATAAAAAATACAAGCCTATTTAAAATATTTGGAATGCTACATTCTAGACATTCACTGCCAAATTCATAGACTATTTTATTATATGATTTCAAGCAGGAAAGCCATAAGTTTAGAATAATAAATTATTTTAATATATATATAAATATATGTAAAATTATCATTACATATAATTTGAAAGAAAATGTGTTGTTTTATTTTGCTAGTTAATTTTAAATAGTATTAGATCCTTCAATTCTAGTTACTATTGAAGTATATGAACTAAGAGGACATTGAGCAAGTGAGTCCCCTAAGACTATAATTTATAAATACTATATAATGGATAATGCAGCAGCAGAAGGCAACTAAAGTAGAGTGGGGTAGTAGATTTTGAATTTAAATCACTCTCTACATTTCTCACTATTTTTGAGTCTTATTTTTGGTTTGCTTAACAAAAATGCAAGGACAGATAAAAACATAATAAAGAATGCATTGCAATATAAAACACTTTCCCTAACATACCTTTAGAACATGAAAGAAAAAACTTACTTATTATACTGTGGAATGAATTGCAGCTCAGAGACGAAAAGTGACAAGCTGAAGATTATACATATTTGAATAGATTTATAACAATTAGAACCAGAGTTTTTCTTACTCTCAGTTCTACAGTCTTTCAAATATTTAAATAACTCTTAAACTGCAGAAATTATTTATAGAGAATAATACAGACTCCTCACTGTCTACAAAGCTTTAAAAACCAGTGATTATGCAGGATTTGTTTATATACATGTAAATTTTGTTAGCAATAAGATTATATGAACAATTTATTGGGGTTTTGGGGGATTTGATGAAATTAAAATTTTTATTATTTGTGATGAAGGGTTTATTAATTTTTAAAAATACTTACATATCAAAATCTCAAAGGAATTTAGTCACTGTCAATCTAATCACACAAATAAATGGATTAAATACATGAATGAGTTGTTTCTTTCTGTCTGTAACACTGTCTCTCTATTTCTATTCAACCATCCATCCACGCTAACAATTTATGGTTTTTAGCTTGAGAGAAATTGATTTGTATCCATAATTAATTCCTCAGATACATAATTCACATGAGATAGTATCCATTTACTAGAGATGACTATTCAGTATCCTACAGAACAATATTGTAAGGGCTGTGAGTTTCTTATAAGCTTTTCAAACATTCCTTTCTTCTCACAAGTTCAGAGTGCTTTATCGATATTAGCTCATTAATCTTAACAGCATCCTTGCAAAGAAGACAACAGGTATTATCACTGTTCTACACATACAGTAACAAATAATAAAAAGGCCAGCTGCCTTGTCTCAGGTTTATGGTGGGCAGTCATGAATCCAAGCACAGAATGAATGCAATGACTCTATATACACATATCCTGAGCTAAATCCACGGGCTCTGAACTACCTAAATTCCTTAATAAGAGTCATGGGGCACTCTTATTAAAATATATATTCATGTTCAACAAACACATTGCAATGAAAAAAAAAAGGAGCTTTGCAAAATATCCTATAATTTCAATTCAGTTCAGTTCAGTTGCTCTGTCGTGTTCGACTCTTTGTGACCCCATGAACTGCAGCACACCAGGCCTCCCTGTCCATCACCAACTCCCAGAGTCCACCCAAACCCATGTCCATCAAGTTGGTGATGCCATCCAACCATCTCATCCTCTGTCATCCCCTTCTCCTCCTGCCCTCAATCCTTCCCAGCATCAGAGTCTTTTCAAATGAATCAGCTCTTCACATCAGGTGGTCTTGGAGTTTCAGCTTCAACATCAGTCCTTCCAGTGAACACCGAGGACTGATCTCCTTTAGGATGGACAGGTTGGATCTCCTGGCAGTCCAAGGGACCCTCAAGAGTCTTCTCCAACACCACAGTTCAAAAGCATCAATTCTGAGCTCAGCTTTCTTTATAGTCCAACTTTCACATCGATACATGACCACTGGAAAAACCATAGCCTTGACTAAACAGATCTTTGTTGGCAAAGTAATGTCTCTGCTTTTTAATATGCTATCTAGGTTGGCCATAACTTTCCTTCCAAGGAGTAAGCGTCTTTTAATTTTATGGGTGCAACCACCATCTGCAGTGATTTTGGAGCCCAAAAACATAAAGTCTGCCACTGTTTCCACTGTTTCCCCATCTATTTCCTGCGAAGTGATGGAACCAGATGCCATGATCTTAGTTTTCTGAATGTTGAGCTTTAAACCAACTTTTTCCCTCTCCTCTTTCACTTTCATCAAGAGGCTCTTTAGTTCTTCTTCACTTTCTGCCATAAGGGTGGTGTCATCTGCATATCTGAGGTTATTGATATTTCTTTCTGCAATCTTGATTCCAGCTTGTGCTTCTTCCAACCCAGTGTTTCTCATGATGCACTCTGCATGTAAGTTAAATAAGCAGGGTAACAATATACAGTCTTGACGTATTCCTTTTCCTATTTGGAACCAGTCTGTTGTTCCATGTCCAGTTCTAACTGTTGCTTCCTGACCTGCATACAGGTTTCTCAAGAGGCAGGTCAGGTGGTCTGGTATTTCCATCTCTTTCAGAATTTCCCACAGTTTTTTTGTGATCCACACAGTCTAAGGCTTTGGCATAGTCAATAAAGCAGAAATAGATGTTTTTCTGGAACTTTCTTTTTCAATGATCCAGCAAATGTTGGCAAATTGATCTCTGGTTCCTCTGCCTTTTCTATAACCAGCTTGAACATCTGGAAGTTCATGGTTCACATATTGCTGAAGCCTGGGTTGGAGAATTTTGAGCATTACTTTACTAGCTTGTGAGATGAGTGATAAAAGACATCAAAGATATATAAATCAAGTGAATTATATAATCTTTGTTTGGATTATAACTCAAACTGTAAAAACATGCATTTATGAAACAATTTGAAGTCTGAAAAATGACCAGATATTTAACAATATTTAGTGATTATTGATGGATATCTAGGTGTGGTGATGTTATTAGGGCCATTTTACAAGAGAACTGTTTATGAGATATATTCTGAAATATACAGTTGACCCTTAAACAATATATGTTTGAACTGCTCAGATCAACTCATACACAGATTTTTATCAATAATAAATACTATCATACTACACAATCTAAATTTAGTTAAATACCAGATGCCAATCAGGAGGGCAAACAAAGGAAGCACAATTATGGAGGGATGCTGCTGCTGCTAAGTCGCTTCAGTTGTGTCCGACTCTGTGTGACCCTATAGACAGCAGCCCACCAGGCTCCCCTGTTCCTGGGATTCTCCAGGCAAGAACAATGAAGTGGGTTGCCATTTCCTTCTCCAATTCATGAAAGTGAAAAGTGAAAGTGAAGTCAGTCAATCACGTTTGACTCTTAGCGACCCCATGGACTACAGCCTACCAGGCTCCTCTGTCCATGGGATTTTCCAGACAAGAGTACTGGAGTAGGGTGCCATTGCCTTCTCCAATGGAGGGATGAGTATAAGTTATAAGTGGATTTTTCACTATACAAGGTTGGGCACCCTTAATTCCTGCATTGTTCAAGGATCAACTGTATACGAGTGAACTAATATGATATCTAGGATTTATTTCAAAATCATACAGAATGTGGTAGAATATGTTGTGTAAAGAATTTTCTTGTTTCATCATCAGTTGCTAAATGAAACACTTGAGTTCAATATACTAACCTTTGTATTTTTGTATATTTAAGATTTTCTGTTATACAAAATTTTTTAAAAGCAGAAACAACTCTCCCTAATAATTTATGGTTTAATGTTTGTCATGGGAGCTAAGTAAGAATATTTTTCACAAAGTCCCCAGTTGATTTTATAAAGAGATAATTCTTGGAAACAGTCTAAAGACTCATTCTCAAATTGGACCAAAAAAAAAAAAACTGACATAAGAGCCAAATATTTTAGCATTTGTAATTTATTTACATGTAATTTTTCTATGTAAAACTGCATAATATAATAGTACTGGTACAAAATAATTTTAAATTTCCTTTTTTTAAGAAAAAGACTCATGACTGGTTTGAAAACATAATAAAATAAATTATTTTGCTAAAAAGTTTCTCTTGAGTGGGTTATACAGCTCTTATCATAGATTTTACTAAAAATTAAGAGAGCAAAGTTCATTTTCACTGAAAATTTTTTACATCAGATCAAGATAGTTCTGCTCTGATATAGAATTTTATCTAAGTATGTCCTATTGGAACATATTTTTAATAATTGCTTTGGGAATGGAAAAATCATTTGAAGGTATAGATCAGCCTTTGACTTTTCAAAGAATCATGTAACTATTTATGCAAATTTAACTTTAGTAATTGGCACCCCACTCCAGTACTCTTGCCTGAAAAATTCCACAGACGGAGGAGCCTGGTAGGCTGCAGTCCATGGGGTCGCGAAGAGTCAGACACGACTGAGCGGCTTCCCTTTCACTTTTGACTTTCATGAATTGGAGAAGGAAATGGAAACCCACTCCAGTGTTCTTGCCTGGAGAATCCCATGGACGGGGGAGCCTGGTGGGCTTCTGTCTCTGGGGTCGCACAGAGTAGGACCCGACTGAAGCGACTTAGCAGCAGTAGCAGCAGCAACCTTAGTAATGAGACATAAAATGTTTCCTTGGAAAAGAACCAATCACTCATGTTTTTAAAATAGTAAAACTATCATATTGCTGATTGAATGCAATTTAACTTAGTTGTTTGTGAACTGTTACACTTTAAGCTGACTTTAACAGATTGAATTATTAGTTAACTAATGTCCATTTGATAGCAAAATGAGGCCATAGGAGGAATAATTGTAGGAAGATTTCTTAAAAATGATACTGTATTTTTTTTAATTTCACAATTATTAGAGAAATCTTTTAAACAAAGAAATATTATCATTATTGCCAAACTTCTTCAGTAACCGCTATAGCATTTTAACTTTAACTTTATAGCTTTAAAATTCATATAAATACGATCAGTTCAGTTCAGTTGCTCAGTCGTGTCCGACTCTTTGAGACCCCATGAACCACAGCACGCCAGGCCTCCCTGTCCATCACCAACTCCCAGAGTTCACCCAAACCCATGTCCATCGAGTTGGTGATGCCATCCAACCATCTTATCCTCTGCCGTCCCCTTCTCCTCCTGCCCTCAATCTTTCCCAGCATCAGAATCTTTTCAAATGAGTCAGCTCTTCCTATCAGGTGGCCAAAGTACTGGAGTTTCAGCTTGAACATCAGTCCTTCCAATGAACACCCAGGACTGATCTCCTTTAGGATGGACTGGTTAGATCTCCTTGCAGTCCAAGGGACTCTCAAGAGTCTTCTCCAACACCACAGTTCAAAAGCATCAATTTTTCAGCGCTCAGCTTTCTTTATAGTCCAACTCTCACGTCCATACATGACTACTGGAAAAACCATAGCCTTGACTAGATGGACCTTTGCTGACAAAGTAATGTCTCTGCTTTTGAATATGCTATCTAGATTGGTCATAACTTTCCCTCCAAGGAGTAAGCGTCTTTTAATTTCATGGCTGCAGTCACTGTCCGCAGGGATTTTAGAGGCCAAAAAAATAAAGTCTGTCACTGTTTCCATCATTTCCCCATTTATTTGCCATAAAGTGATGGAACTGGATGCCATGATCTTAGCTTTTTGAATGTTTAGTTTTAAGCCAGCTTTTCCATTCTTCTTGTCCACCTTCATCAAGAGGCTCTTTAGTTCCTCTTTGCTTTCTGTCATAAAGTTTGTGTCATGCACATATCTGAGGTTATTGCTATTCCTCCCAGCAACCTTGATTCCATCTTGTTATTCATCCAGCAAGCATTTCGCATGATGTACTCTGCATATAAGTTAAATAAACAGGGTGACAATATACAGCCTTGACGCACTGGTATGTAACAGAGGGACACAATTCAGTTCATAACAGCTTCCTACCTTTTCTATCAGTATTAATTTTTAGCCCAATTTTCATCTTCCTTTGTGGTGTAAGTTCACGTACTGTTAATAGACTAAGGATTCCAAGTGAGAATTCAGAAAGACCTCATTGAATATTGCAGCTCTAATGCTTCACAGTTGGGGGACAAGTTAAATTTACACAGGTTGTTTCCTCTTTTCTAAATGTGGAATAACAATATATAGATGTAGATTTCCTTAGATATTAAAAGCATGTGTTTAATACAGTGCCTAGTTCTTTATAAGTATATAACTGCTCTTTAAAACAAATTAGAAGTATAATTAACATATAACATATCAATTTCAGGTGTACAACATGATTGGATATTTATATATATTGCAAAATGATTGCCACAATAAGTCCAGTTAACATCTGCCACCATGATTTCAACACTTTTTATTGTGATGAGAACTTTTAAGATCTACTCTCTTAGCAGCTTTCAAATATGCAATACAGTGTTATTAACTATAGCAATCATGCTGCACATTATCATCCCATGACCTATTTATTTTATAAGTGGAGGTTTGTACCTTGCGAACCTTATTATCCGTTTTGCCCATCCATAGCGCCTTCTCCCTCACATCAGGCTACTCCTAACTTGTTCCTCTGTATCTCTGAGCTCATTTTTTTGTTTGTTTCCTGGTTTGGGGTTTTGTTTTGTTTTATATTCTATGTTTAAGTGAGATTATATGGTATTAATCTTTCTCTAGTTTATTTCATCCAGCATAATATCATTAAGTTCTGTTTCTGCTGTCATGGATGGCAAGATTTTTCTCTTTTCTATAGCTGAATTATATTCCTGTGTATGTGTGAATTTACCGTATTTTCTTTTTTTTTAAGGGCTGGGGAGATAGGTGCCCCCCTTTTTTGTTAATTTAATTTCATTTTTTAACTTTACAATATTGTATCAGTTTTGCCATATATCAAAATGAATCCGCCACAGGTATACATGTGTTCCCCATCCTGAACCCTCCTCCCTCCTCCCTCCCCATACCCTCCCTCTGGGTCGTCCCATTGCACCAGCCCCAAGCATCCAGTATCGTGCATCGAACCTGGACTGGCGACTTGTTTCATATATGATATTATACATATTTCAATGCCATTCTCCCAAATCATCCCACCCTCTCCCTCTCCCACAGAGTCCAGAAGACTGATACATACCATATTTTCTTTATCATTTTATCCATCAACAGGTATTTAGTTTCCTTCTACATCTTGGCTATTGCAAATAATGCTGCAACAAACATGGGAGTTCATACACTTTTCTAAGTGATTAATTTTGTTTTCTCTGAATAAATACTCAGGTGTGAAACTGCTGGATCATATAGTAGTTCTATTTTTAATATTTTGGTGAACACTCAAACTGTTTTCTGTAGTGGATGCTCCAATTTATATTCCTTTCATAGTGCACTAGGGTTTCCTTTCCTCCATATCCAGGCCAACAGTTGTTTTTGTTTTCTGATCATTGGCATTTTAACACATGTAAGGAGATATCTCTTTGTGTGTCTGTGTGTGTGTGTTTTCATTTCCTTGATGATTAATTATGTTGGGCAACTTTTCATGTACCTGTTGGCCGTCTGTATATTTTCTTTAGAAAATGAGAATTTATATCCTTTCCCCATTTTTCAACTGATTTCTTTATATTCAGTTGTATGAGTTCTTTATGTATTTTGGATACTACCCTCTTATCAGATCTATAGTTTTTCATTAAGTCAGTTGCCTTTTAATTTTGTGGATGGTTTCATTTCTATTCAGAAGCTTTTTATTTTGATGGAGTCCCATTTGTTGGTTTTAGTTTTTGTTGCTTTTTGTGTCAAATCCAAAAAATCATCAAGATGGATATTAAGGATCTCACCACCTTCATTTTTCTAGGAGTTTTATGGTTTCAGATCTTATATTATTCTTCAGTTCATTTTGAGTTAGTTTTGGGGTGTGGTGTAAGATTTTGGCCCACTTTCAGTTTCTTTGGCATATGGCTGTACAGTTTTCCCAACACCATTTATGCAAGAGGCTATTCTTTCTCCAACTATATATTCCTGAATCCTTTCTCATGAATTAATCGACTGTATATGCGTATATGTATATTTGTAAGTTAATTGACTGTATATTTTTATCCATCCCACATTTCACATTTTTGATGTCATAATTTACAACTTTTTATTGTCTCTATCCATTGACAAATTATTGTAGTATAGTTATCTTTACTAAATTTGTCTTTTACCTTTTATGCTAACTTTGCAAATGATCAGCATATCACCTTTACCTTAGATTGTTTTGAATTTTACTGTATGTTTACCTTTAGTAGGAGATTTATGTGTTCATTTGTTTTCGTTATTGGTGTCCTTTAGTTTCAGCTTAAAGAAGTTTTTTACATGTCTTATAAGGCTGGTTTAGTGATGATGGATACTTTTCTTCTTTGTTTGGTTGCTGCTGCTGCT
Organism: Bos indicus x Bos taurus; assembly: GCF_003369695.1. Lineage (NCBI taxonomy): Eukaryota > Metazoa > Chordata > Mammalia > Artiodactyla > Bovidae > Bos > Bos indicus x Bos taurus. The sequence continues at coordinate 34,160,211 of NC_040076.1, read as the reverse complement.
AAGTCCCTTCAGTAGTGTCTGACTCTGTGTGACCCCATAGATGGCAGCCCACCAGGCTCCCCCATCCCTGGGATTCCTCAGGCAAGAACACTGGAGTGGGCTGCCATTTCCTTCTCCAGTGCATGAAACTGAAAAGTGAAAGTGAAGTCACTCAGTCGTGTCCGACTCTTAGCGACCCCACGGACCGCAGCCCACCAGGCTCCTCTGTCCATGGGATTTTCCAGGCAAGAATACTGGAGTGGCTAGAAAACCCTTTATTTCTCTGACTCTGAATGTCAATTTGCGGGGTGTTCTTGGTTAGCAGTTTTGGGGGTTTTGGTGTTGTTTGTGTGTTTGTTTGTTTTAGCAATATCATGCCACTCTCTTCTGGCCTTCAAAGATTCTACTTTAAAAACTGACAGTTTTATGGCTCCTGCCTTGTATGTAATGAGTTTTTTTCTCTAGCTGCTTTTAAGGTTCTCTCCTTGTCTTTACATTTTGACACTTTAATTATAATGTGTTTGGTGTGGATGTCTTTGGGTTCCTCTTATTTGGAACTCTCTTGCCTTCCTGAATCTTGATGTTTGTATTCTTCCCCAAGTTAAAAAATTTTTCAACCATTATTTCTTCAAATACATTTTCTCTCTTTTCTTCTTCTTCTTCTAGGACTCCTGTGTTACAAATGTTGCTCCGTTTGATTCTGTGCCATAGTCGCTTAAGCTACTTTCACTTTTTTCATTCTTTTTTTCTTTCTGTTGTTCTGATAGGCTGAGATACACTTCTCTGTATTCATTTTCACTGATTTTTTTTCTTTTGCTTCATCTAGCTTTTTCAGTTCAATTACTGTATTCTTCATCTCCGTGACTTTTATTTGGTACTTTCCATCTCTTTGTTGAAGTTTTCCCTTTGCTCTTTCTTTTTTTTTTCCATGAGTTTATTGAGCCTCTTCACAACTATTATCAGGTAAATCTCATTATCTCTGTTTCACTAAGAACTTTTTCTGGGGTTTCATCTTGTTCTTTTCTTGGAACATATTCTTCTGTTTTTCATTTTGTTTGACTCTCTGTGTTGGTTTCTAGGGATTAGATAAAATAACTACCTATTCTAGTCTTGATGGAGTGGCAACATATAGAAGATCCATTTTGTTCAATCTTGTCCTAGCAAGTGATTATTTCTCAAACTTCTGAAATTGTACAAGCAGCCTACTTTATTCATAATGGCTCTTTGTAGTTGAGTGTATGTCAAAACATGTCAGTATCCCATTGGGGAGGTTGTTAGTCAGCACCTAGATTCAGGCTGATTGAAAGTCAGACCCTCAGGCAACAGATTTTAAAGTATATTCATATATATGGTCCTGTGGGATTTCAGATGTAAGCACCACTGGCTACCTGAGTCAGGCTATCTAGAGGTATTCCCTGAGTTGCAGATGCAAACAATTGGGATGTCACATGTGGGTAAAAGTTCCTTTCTGAGAGATACTAGTGAGAGCATCCACTGACCTTCCTCCCTTGAGAATGCCTTAGTAAGCCTCTAGGTATGTGCCAGACTAGAAACCTGCCCATCAGACCAAAACTACAAAAGAGCAAATACACTTCTTCATGGAAAAATTGGAGGTATATTTTAGTCTACTGTTTTAACTTTGTCCTATTGGCGGGTAGTTGGTATATAACTCTTTCTCCATGTTACAATCCCATGGGACCCAGGAATGCAAGTTTCACTGGCCACTAGAGCCAGGTGATCTAGCAGGACCCCCTCAGCAGCAGCCGCAAAAGCCAGGATGCCAGATGTAAAAACTGGGGCACCAGAACATGCACAGTCTTCCCTCCAGGAGGTATTGGGTCTCTGCAGTGTGCAGAGAGACAGTGCATGTGAAGATAGCACCCACCCTCCAAGTTTGGAGGGGATCACAACTCGCCATTAGATACATGTTTAATTAGCAGCCTGACCCTCAGGCCACAGCTTTGAAGATGAGCTAATAGGCCTCTTCATAGACTGTAACCTCAATCTATTGCTTCTCTGCTTTGCCCTGGGGAGTAGTAGCTGATTAAAAACTCTTTCTCTGTTTGATACTTTTCAGTGGGATTCACAAGAATTAGTTCCACTGGCCAACAGAGTCAGGAGATCTAGAGTTGTCCTGTGGGTGTTAACCACAGAAATCAGAACACCAGCAATGAGTACAGCTCCTTTCTAGAATATACTGGCAATCTGGAGCAAGGCAGAATATCACAAAGATGATGCCAGGCAGCATTCATCCCCAGAGTGTATTTCAGTAGGCCTCTACATGTGTATTAAATTAGATGCCTGCCCCTCAGGCCAGTGCTTTAAGATAAGCACATAAGCCTTATTAACAGAAAGTCTGGGTGCTTTTCAGTTAGCTACCTCTGCAATGGTCCCTGTGAGGGTAGGAACACATGCACAAACTCTGAAATTGTTTTCTTAGCTCACTGTAGCCTTGTTAGTCTTGTGGACTCAAGCCCTGCTGTCTTTCAAAGATAGATGTTTGGGGGCTCCTCTCTCAGGAGCAGGTCCTAAAATTTAGGGTACCTGATGTGAGGTTTAAACCCTTTACTCCTCAAGGAGAAGTTTGGGTTTGTGAGTTCCCTTCTGATTGTGGATCAATGACTGAAAGTGGGGTTTATAGTGTGATTGTCTCAGCCTTCCTACCTGTTTTGATGTGGATTTTCTTCTTGTTTGTCCAATATGTAGGAGTCACTTAGTTTTCGGTTCTCTTTCAGAGTAAATTGTTTATGCATAGCTGTATATTTAGAGTGGGTGGGAGGATGTGAGTTTAAGTTCCTACCTCACTATCTTGAACCTGAATGCCTATATTAATTTGCTACACTGTCCCACTGTCTAAGTATAAGTGAATTATACATGGGACTCCTTCATTCTGTGTATCTTTGTCAAATGCTTATTTGGTGTCATTCTTTGTTCTCATTGAGGATGCATCAGTGGACAAGAAAAACAATTTTTCCATTATCATCGCTTGTACTGTGAGGAAGAAAACACACAGTAAACATAAAAAGCATCACCTGATAGTGATTATTTGGCAGAAAATTATTCAAATGATGAAAGAATGTGACAGGTTTAGACTAGATGGTTAAAAAGTATCTTTAATATATGAGTACTAGGAATGGACCAATTTTGCAAATATTGGATACAATTTTCAGATAGAAGGAGAAAGAATTTAGCTAATTCAAATAATGAAAGAAAAGAATCAGTGTGGCTGAAACAAGCTGTGAATCAGTACCTTGGGAGCTTAGAACTAAGCCAGTAGGACTTCAAAAGATGGGCAAAGCCTGGTAATTTTTCCTCTATCTAAGATGCTAAGGGTTTTATGCAAGAGAATGCTGTCATGACAAGTTCATTAAAAAAAAAAAATTCACTCTGGCTTCTAGGAGAAAAATAGATTATAGACTAAGGATGTAAGAAGAAAGTGCAGCTAAGAGGCTACTGTGGTATCCATAAACATTAATGGATTACAATGAGTGACCTCTTCCAATCTACTTCAGCCAGGTCTCATCAGTTCTGTAAGGATTCTGGGGCCTAATAAATTTGTCTTTAGAAGATTATAATATATAGCACTATTCATAGCTTATCAGATTACTTTCTGCTGGTATAGTTGTCAGTAGCTGGGACTTGGTACAGAGTGTGCCTTACCTATAAGTGCTGATCAAATGTTCCTACTGCCAGACTATATGACAATGGACTCTTTGTTGTTGACTGTTGAAAATGCTATCATTTCTTCTTCATCCTCCTCCTCTTCCTCTTTCCTCTTCATATGATCTTAGAAGAAAAACCCATGATGAGCAAAATAGATATACTGCAAAGTTAGGGTTTCTAAGTTTCATGTTCAATACAGTTACAAAATAATGTAAATTTAAATTGTAAAGAGCTGTGATTGAGCCGGATGGTCAGATGAAGGTCATGTAGTGAGATAATTTAAATTCATTTAAATTTAATTTAGTTAAATAAAAATGTATTTATTTAAAATAACAATTAAAAATACAGTGTGTGACAGGCATCTAATATAATGTAGGGGAAAAAAAGGTCCAAAACTTTGAAAGCTTTTAAATATGTTTTGTTATAGACAAGCATTTGCTTTATATTTAGTGGTGTAATACTAGGGGAAATTTCAGGTGGAAGCATTTTAATTATCTTTTTTTTTTTAAAGCTAATAAAGAGAGTAGAAGGAAAGATATTCTTAGGAGACTTAAGTATTATCAATATGCCTATAGTTGTTAATACTAGTTGATCCTCTGTTATATTAAAGGCAAAAAAATAAAAAATTAAAGACACCACAAGCTAAAAGATAATAAGGATCATTTAGTTTTCCTTCTGATTGATAAGCAACCGTTTTTCATCTAAATAATTTTAGCCATGCATATCTTTCTCCTTTCCTTAATATTCACTGAAAACTCATTAAAGAATTACTGAATACTCAAGTCTAATGCAAGGCCAAAAGAAAAAGTAAATGCCTTCTACCTTTTTTTTTTTTAATTTATTTATTTTAATTGGAGGCTAATTACTTTACAATATTGTATTGGTTTTGCCATACATCAACATGAATCCGCAATGGGTGCACACATGTTCCCAACCCTGAACCCCCCTCCCACCTCCCTCTCCATACCATCCCTCTGGGTCATCCCAGTGCACCAGCCCCAAGCATCCTGTATCCTGCATCGAACTTGGACTGGTGATTCATTTCTTATATGATATACATGTTTCAATGCCATTCTCCCAAATCATCCCTCTCCCTCTCCCACAGAGTCCAAAAGACTGTTCTATACATCTGTGTCTTTTTTGCTGTCTCACATACAGGGTTATCATTATCATCTTTCTAAATTCCATATATATGCATTAGTATACTGTATTGGTGTTTTTCTTTCTGGCTTACTTCACTCTGTATAATAGGCTCCAGTTTCATCCACCTCATTAGAACTGATTCAAATGTATTCTTTTTAATGGCTGAGTAATACTCCATTGTGTATATGTACCACTGCTTTCTTATCCATTCATCTGATGATGGACATCTAGGTTGTTTCCATGTCCTGGCTATTATCAACAGTGCTGCGATGAACATTGGGGTACGTGTGTCTCTTTCCCTTCTGGTTTCCTTGGTGTATATGCCCAGCAGTGGGATTTCTGGGTCATAAAGCAGTTCTATAAATCACAGCAGGATCCTCTATGACCCACCTCCCAGAATATTGGAAATAAAAGCAAAAATAAACAAATAGGACCTAATTAAAATTAAAAGCTTCTGCACAACAAAAGAAACTATAAGCAAGGTGAAAAGACAGCTTTCAGAATGGGAGAAAATAATAGCAAACGAAGCAACTGACAAACAACTAATCTCAAAATATACAAGCAACTCCTGCAGCTCAATTCCATAAAAATAAACAACCCAGTCAAAAAATGGGCCAAAGAACTAAATAGACATTTCTCCAAAGAAGACATACAGATGGCTAACAAACACATGAAAAGATGCTCAACATCACTCATTATCAGAGAAATGCAAATCAAAACCACAATGAGGTACCATTTCATGCCAGTCAGAATGGCTGCGATCCAAAAGTCTACAAGCAATAAATGCTGGAAAGGGTATGGAGAAAAGGGAACTCTTACACTGTTGGTGGGAATGCAAACTAGTACAGCCACTATGGAGAACAGTGTGGAGATTCCTTAAAAACCTGGAAATAGAACTGTCTTCTACCTTTGAAAAGCTGACAGTGAAGGAGTTAGAAACTTCAACAAATTATTTCAATATAATGTTTTTAGATATTTTTTTTTACACTGAACAACCAACCAAACAAAAAACCAAAAAGCTTTTCCTTCCACATTTTCTATGATCCATTGAAAACAGATCTCTGGTTCCCTTCTAACACATTTACTTTTCTAAAGTCACTTAGTACATTTTATTTTCTAAAAGTTATTCATATCCTACATACCAGGGTGGGAGGGAAGTTTTAAGCCCTTATTTTATGGGACCTCAAATAGCTCCTGTATTTGACTTGATATTTACTCCTTCCTTCTTTGGTGTCTCCTTCATGGTATATCATTGAGTTTTGGAATGTTTGTACATGATCCTTCCATGTTTTCTTCTTAGTTTTTAGTATCCTTTTTCTGCCCCCTACCCATCCTTGGGCTTTGAAATTGACCTTTTGCTCATTTTATTTTATTTTCAAGGTGTTCTGGTTCATGATGACTTTCCTGCAGAGGTCTTTAACATCCTCATCTCCAGCCTCTCTTCAATAAAAGAGCCAATAGAATATGAATAAGTAAAATCAGACTTTTGTTTAAAGGTTTAATGATTTTGAAGTATGTATCTGTGATGCAATAGCATAATACAAAATATTAGAATTACTAACATCAAGTATATTATTTTAATTTGCACTTTATTTTTCTAATGGGAAGAAATTGAATTTGGTATATACTTGGCAGACTTCTCATAACATGATTAAAAGTTAATATTGTGCCTAATCCTAGAAGAAGATAGTGTTAGGAAAATATGCTCTATTAGAAGTAAGTGTCTCACATTAGTAAGTTACCATTGTCTAGAACATTAGTAATGTTAACTTATGGTCTGCCTTCTTATATTCTGGAAGAAGTAATTTACTTTGAGCAAACAAAAATTTACCTTCAAAACTGAGCTTTGTTTTTCTGACTGTAACCATATCTGATATCAGCTAATGAAAGAGTGGTTTCAATGTCATTTCCTTTGGAAAAATGCTGTGTATTTGCTTAAAATGTAATGACAGTGTGTATATATATAGGGATTTAAGAAAAAGCCCTCAAGAGAAGATAAAGAAACAGAAATTTGGTGATTATTATACTTGTCTCTGTCTTCACCTGAGCATCATTCCATATTCAGATCTAGATAAACCGTTTAGAATGTGTAGATGGTCCTCAATTCAATTTCACAATTTCTCAATTTGTTCACTAAGTCTTCAAACATTTTTGGATACCTGTTACTAGCCATAAAGAGAGTTTTCACATCAAATATGGTGACAGAGGCCCAGTACTGCAAATGCTGACTGCTGTCACAGTGGCTGAATACGGGAGATCAGTGAACAGCATCTGACCTGCAGATGTGCTTGTTTAGCCTGCTTACATCACCACCATCCCCTTCACTGTTTATTGCTTCTCATTCTTGTCTTGGCCATATACCATTAAGTTTACAATATCTAATCATGCTTTGTTCAGCCTTGTGGATGGGCTGAAACATCAGTTCAGTTCAGTTCAGTCATTCAGTCATATCTGACTCTTTGCGACCCCATGAGCTGCAGCACGCCAGGCCTCCCTGTCCAACACCAACTCCCGGAGCCAAACAAACTCATGTCCATCGAGTTGGTGATGCCATTCAACCATCTCATCCTCTGTTGTCCCCTTCTCCTCCTGCCCCCAATCCTTAGTTTTGCAGTAAAGAAAAACACAAAATCCTCCTCATGATAATGGATGCTACTCATAATCAAAATCCTTTGCAAAATATGTGCTACAGGCTCATTACAAGGAGCAAGAGACTGAATCAGCTCAGAGCATGCATATACAGACCTGGAAATAGTATTAATAGTTTACAATATTTATCAGATAGTGATGGTACAATAGTAAAGAATCTGTCTGCTAATGCAAGATACGCATAATAATCTAATTGAAAAACAAGTCAAGAAACTAAGTAGACTTCTTTTTTTTTTTTTTTCACAAAGAAAATAAACAGTCATCAGGTAAACAAAAATTTGTTTGAAAAGATATTTGTGCCCCTAAATAATAGCAGAATTATTTGTAATAGCCAAAATATGTAAAGAAGCTAAGTGTTCATTGATGGATGAATGGATAAAGAGTAGAAAGTATCTTGGATCCCTGGTGTCTCAGCTGGTATAAAATTTGCCTGCAGAGCAAGAGACGCGGATTCAACCCCTGGGTCAGGAAGATCCCCTGGAGAATGGAATGGCCACCCACTCCAGTGTTCCATGGAGAATTACATGAACAAAATAGCCTGACAGACTACAGTCCATGGGGTCACAAAGAGCCAGACGCAACTGAGCAACTAACACTAGTACTACTACTATTTTCAAGCTAGTGCCTTCATTTCCTCTAGATAAATACCCAAAAGTAGAATTTCTGGATCATATAGAAATTCTATTTTTAATTATTTAAAGAACCTCCATACTGTTACCCTCAGTGACTAAGCAAATATACATTCCGACACAGAGTGCACAAAGCTTCCCTTGTTTCCACATTCTCTCCAATATTTGTTATCTCTTGTCTCCTTGATGCCATCCATTCTAACAGGAATGAGATGATATTGTGGTTTTGAAGACTAGTGATATTGAGCACTTTTCCATATACCTCATAACCATTTAATTGCTTTGGGAAAAAAGTCTATTTAGAATTATTAATTTTCTTGTTACTGGGTGATATGAGGTTTATTATTTTGGATATTAACCTATTCTCTGATACATGCTTTGTAAATCTATTTTCACATTCTATAGATTACCTTTTATTTTGTTGATCAGTTCTTTTACTATGCAGAATATTTTCAGTTTTACCTGAAAGTGAAGGTTGCTCAGCCGTGTCTGACTCTTTGTGACCTCATGGACTATAGAGTCCATGGAATTCTCCAAGCCAGAATACTGGAGTGGGTAGACTTTCCCTTCTCCAGGGGATCTTCCCAACCCAGGGATCAAACCAAGGTCTCTCTCATTGCAGGCAGATTCTTTACCAGCTGAACCACAAGGGGAGCCCAAGAATACTGGAGTGGGTAGCCTATCCCTCCTCCAGAAGGTCTTCCCAACCCAGGATTCAAATCAGAGTCTTCTGCATTGCAGGCAAATTCTTTATCAACTGAGCTATGCAGTCCCACTTGTTTGTTTTTGTTTGCTTGTTTCTTTAATTGCTTATGCTGTAGATGTCATATCCAAAGAACCATTGCCAACATTTATGTCAAAAAGCTTTTTTCCTCTCTTTTCTTCTAGAAATTTTATGGTGTCCAGCCTTACATTTAATTCTTTCATTTATTTTGAGTTTATTTTTGTGGTATGATAGGTGTCCAGCTTCATTCTACTACACGTGAATATCCAATTTTCTCAGCACAGTTTATTGAAAGAGCTCTTTTTCTCCATTGAGTAGTCTTTGCTCCCTTGTCAAATATCAGTTGCCCATATATGTATGGATTTATTTCTGGGATCCCAATTCTTTACCTTTGTCTATGTGTCTGTTTTTATGCCAGTACAATACTGTTTTGATTATTATAGATGTTTAATATAGCTTGATTTCAAGAAGTATGATGTCTCTAGCTTTGTTTTTCTCAGGATTGATTTGGATATTCAATGTCTTTTCGGTTTCCAAACAAATTTTAGGATTTTATTTTAACTTCTGTAAGAAAATGCCATTGGAATACAAACCAAGATTGCATTAATTCTATTAACAGCTTTGCATATTATGGGCATTTTAAGAATATTCATTCTACCAATTTATAAACATTAGGATTGTTATCGTTCAGTCACTAAGCTGTGTCCAACTATTTTTGACTTCATGGATAAAGCATGCCAGGCTTCCCTGTCTTTCACTATCTCCTGGAGTTTGCTCAGATTCATGTCCACTGAATCAGTGACGCTTTCTAACCATCTGATCATCTGGCACCCTCTTCTCTTTTTGCCTTCAATCTTTCCTAGCATCAGGGTTTTTTCCCATGAATCGGCTCTTTGCATCAGGTGGCCAAAGTATTTGAGCTTCAGCTTCAGCATCAGTCCTTGCAATGCATATTCAGAGTTGACTTCCTTTAGAACTGACTGACTTGATCTCCTTGTAGTCCAAGAGAATCTCAAAAGTCTTCTCCAGCACCACAGTTTTAAAGTATCAATAGTGCATAGGAACCTGGAATGTTACGTCCATGAATCAAGGTAAATTGGATGTGGTCAAGTAGGAGATAGCAAGAGTGAATATCAACATCTTAGGATTCAGTGAACTAAAATGGATTGGAATGGACAAATTTAAGTCAAATAACTATTGCAGGTAAAAATCCCTTAGAAGAAAGGGAGTAGCCCTCATAGTCAACAAAAGAGTCCAAAATTCAGTACTTGTATGCAATCTCAAAATGACAGAATGATCTTGTTTCATTACAAACCAAATCATTCAACATCACAGTAATCCAAGTCTGTGCCCAAACTACTAATGCTGAAGAAGCTGAAGTTGACTGGTTCTATGAAGTCCTATAAGACCTTCTAGAACTAACACACACTCAAAAAAGAAGTCTTTTTCATCATAGGAAATTAGAATGCAAACAGTAGGAAATCAAGAGATACCTGGAGTGACAGGTAAGTTTGGCCTCGGAGCACAAATTGAAACAGGGCAAAGGCTAACAGAGTTGCATCAAGAGAACACACTGATCACAGCAAACATGGGATACATTTCCATTTATTTGTATCTTTAATTTCTTTTATGAGTGTCTAGAAATTTCTGAGTAGAAACTTCTCACTTCCTTGGTTAAAGTTGTTCCTAAGTATTTTACTGTTTTTGTTGCTACTGTAAATAGAATTGCTTTTGTTCTTTTTCAGTTAATTTTTTGTTAGTTCATATAAACTGTTGTACTTTCTGTATGTTAATTTTATATCCTGCAACTTCCCTAAATTTGTTGATTACATCTAATAGTTTTTGGTGGAGTCTTTAGAATCAGTCATCTCCAAATACGTCCAGTTGCACTTCCTTTCCAGTTCTGATGCCTTTCGTGTCTTTTACTTACCTGATTTTTTCTGGTGAAACTGTCAGTACTATGTTGAATAGGAATGGTGAAAGTGGGCATCCTTGACTTGTACCTGATTTTAATAATGCTTCAAACTTTTATTGTTGAATATAATGTTAACTGTGAGCTTGTCACATATAGCCTTTATTATGTTGAGGTACACTCCTCCTACACCTAATTTTTAAGGGTTTTTACAATGAACAATTGTTAAATTTTGTCAAATACGTTTTGTCAATTGAGATCATCATATAATTTTTAAATTTAATTTTATGAGTGTGATGTATCACATTGTATGATTTGTGTATGTTGCATCCTCCTTGCATCATAAGAATCAATTCTACTTGATCATGGGAATGATCCTTTAACTATGCTACTTAATTCTGTTTGCTAGTATTTTATTGAGGATTTTTGCAGCTGTATTCACCAAGGATATTATTATGCAGCTTCTTTCTTTTAGTATCCTTCTTTGGCTTTAGTATCAGGGTGATAGTAGACTTGTAAAATGAGTTTGGGAATGTTCCCAACTCTTCAACTTTGGGGAAGAATTTCAGAAGGATTGCCTTAATTCTTCTTTAAGTGTTTGGTAAAAATTACCAAGTACTTCTGGTCCTGGATTTCCCTTTCTTGGAAGACTTTTGATTACTGATTCAATATCCTTAGGAACATTTCATCTATTGACATTTTCTATATCTTTCTAATCAGTCTTGGTAGGTTATATGATTCTAAGAATTTTATTTTATCTACATTGTAAAATTTCTTCCTAGTAGCCTTTTACAATTCTTTGTATTTCTGTGATGCCAATTATGAATGGCTCATTTTTCATACATAATTTTCTTGATTTGGGCCTTTTCACTTGGTTAATCTAGGTAAAGATTTGTACATCTTAGGTTTATCTCTTCAAAGAAACAATTATTAGTTTGATTAACTGTTTTTGTTGTCTTCCTGTTCTCTAGTTCAATTATTTTCCCTCTAATCTTTATAACTTTCTTCTGTCTGCTGACTTTGGGTTTAGTGTTCTTCTTTTTCTAGTTTCTTGAGACTAGACACTAGGGTTGATTTGTTTATTTGAGATCTTTCTTGTTTCTTGATGTAAGCTTTTATCATTACGAACTTCTCTCTTAGAACAGCACTTGCTACATCCCATATTTTTGGTATATTGTGTTTCCATGTTTGTTTTTCAAGAAAAAAATTTAGTTATCTTTCAATTTATTTCTTGATCTGTCTGTTATTTTAATTCCCATGCATTCATGATTTTTTTCCAGTTTTCCTCCTGTTATGGATATTTAGTTTTATAAAATCATGGTTAGAGAAGATACTTGATACAACTTCAGTCTTCTTGAATTTGACAAGACTTGTTTTGTGGCCTAACATATGGTCCATCCTATAAAATGTTTCAAGTGTACATCAGAAGAATGTACTTTATGGATGTGTAAAGTACGTAAAGAATGTACTTTATGGAATACTTTATGGATGTGTGTCAGGTCCATTTTAGTCTATAGTGTGGTTAAAGTCTCCAGTTTCCTTATTGATTCTCTGTATAATCTATCCATTGCTGACAGTGGGATATTAAAGTCCCCAACTCTTACTGCACTGCTATTTATTTGTTCTTTAATCTGTTAGGTTTTGCTATTTTAAGTGATCTAATATCAGTTTCATAAATATTTATAATTGTTATATGTTCTTGATGGATCAGCCTAACACTATATAATGACCTTCTTTTTCTTGTTTTACGATTTTTAAAGTCTATTTTGTTTGATAAAAGTACAGCTTACAATTTGCTTTAAATATATTTTCCAGTCCTTTATTCTCAGTACATGTGGGTCTTCAAGAATATTTTATACATAGCATATTGTTGGATTTTTGTTTAATCCATTCATCTATTCTGTGTTTTCTGATTGGGGAGTTTAATCTATTTACATTTATAATAATAATTAATAGGTAAGGGCTTACTATTGTCATTTTGTTCGTTGTTTTCGCTCTTTTGAAGATTCATCATTCCTCATTTCTTGCTCATTGTTTTGTGCCTTAATGATTTTGGGGCATCATTATGCTTTGACTTCTTTACCATGTTTTGCTACAGGTTTTACTTTTGTGGTTACCATCAGGCATACGTTAAGTGTCTTACAATACCCTATTTAAACTGACAACAACTCAACTTGAATAGTATTTCTAAACTTTCCACTTTTACTTCTCTCCCAATATATTTTTTGTTATTGCTGTTATAATTTACATATTTTACACTGTGTATCCAATAACAGATTGCTGAAATATCACTATTTTTACTGCTTTTGTTTTTTTAAAATAGAGTTGTAAATGAATTGCACACAACTGTTACCATATTAAAAAAATCTAACTTTGACTCTATATTTAACATTACCAGTGAGATTTATGCTACTTCTTATACTTTTATGATATTAAATATCATCTTATGCTTCCATTTAAAAAATCTTTAGAAATTTTTGTAAGGTTAATCTAATAGTGATAAACACCCCCATCTTTTGTTTATTTGGAAAGATATTTATCTTTTCTTCATTTTTGAAGGACAGCTTTGCTGGGCATACAATTCTTAACTGACAATTTTTTTTTCCCCTTTCAATATATCATTCCATTTTCTCCTGGCCTGAAAGTTTCTGGTGTGAAATCCACATATAGACTTATAGGATTTCCCTTTTATGTAGCTTTTGTCTCTTCTCTTCCTGCTTTCAAAGTTCTTTCTTTGACTTTTAACAATTTCTTGTATTGTGTTTTGGTGTAGCCCTGTGAAACTCAGTTGTGTCCGATTCTTTTCACACCCATGGACTACAGCCCTCCATGCACCTCTTTCCATGGAATTCTCCAGGCAAGAATACTGGAGTGGGGACCCATTCCCTTCTCCAGGGAATCTTCCCAACACAGGGATCAAACCCAGGTCTCAGGCTTTACAGGGAGATTCTTTGTCATCTTAGCCACCAGGGAAGCTGGTCCTAATCAGATCCAAACTATTTGGGGTCCCTAGGGCCCCACGAACCTGGATGTCTATTTCCCTCTTCAGATTTGAAAAGGTTTTGGTTATTGTTGCTTAAATAAATATACCATTTGTCCTTTTCTCATTCTCTTCTTCATCTAAAATTTCCATAATGCATATATTATTTCTTTTGATTGTGCCCCTTAAGGCTCATCATCTTTCTTTACTCTTTTCAAAATTTTTTTTCTCTACTGAATGGATAATTTCAAATGCATTGTCTTCTAGGTCACTAATCCTTCTGCATAGTTAACTCTGTTTCTGAAGGTTTATATTGAATTTTTCAGTTCAGTCATTGCATATTTTAGCTCCAATATTTCTTTGCTTTTTTTGGTGGAGATATTTTATATTTTATTGTTGAACTTATTTGTCGATGAATTGTTTTCCTAATTTTACTGAGTTATATTTGTGTTCTTTTAGTTCAGTCATACACACTGAGGAAACCAGAATTGAAAGAGACACATGTACCCCAGTGTTCATCGCAGCACAGTTTATAATAGCCAGGACATGGAAGCAACCTAGATGTCCATCAGCAGATGAATGGATAAGAAAGCTGTGGTACATATACACAATGGAGTATTACTCAGCCATTAAAAAGAATACATTTGAATCAGTTCTAATGAGGTGGATGAAACTGGAGCCTATTATACAGAGTGAAGTAAGCCAGAAAGAAAAACACCAATACAGTATACTAACGCATATATATGGAATTTAGAAAGATGGTAACAATAACCCTGTATACGAGACAGCAAAAGAGACACTGATGTATAGAACAGTCTTTTGGACTCTGTGGGAGAGGGAGAGGGTGGGATGATTTGGAAGAATGGCATTGAAATACGTATAATATCATGTATGAAATGAATTGCCAGTCCAGGTTTGATGCATGATACTGGATGCTTGGGGCTGGTGCACTGGGACGACACAGAGGGATGGTATGGGGAGGGAGGAGGGAGGAGGGTTCAGGAATGGGAACACATGTATATCTGTGGTGGATTCATTTTGATATTTGGGAAAACCAATACAATATTGTAAAGTTTAAAAATAAAATAAAATTAAAAAAATTCTTCAAGAGAATCATTCAGAATTATTTATTTGATATTTAATATAGCTTCATTTTTTTAAGTGAATTATTGAAATTTCATTAGTTTCCTTTTGCGGTGCCATGTTTACCTGACTTCCCATGATCTTTAATTGCTTACATTGGTATCTGCATTTGAGTAAGTGGTTAAGTAGTTTCCTCTTTCACACTTGACAGTCTTGCTTTAGCAGAGATAGTTCTTCAAAAGTTAACTCAGTTTGGGTTTCTAGATGTGTCCACTGATAATGTTCTTGGGAAGGTAAGCTTGATATTAGGTCCTATTTTGGGCTGAGTCCACCACTGATGCTCTGAGGTTAAAGGTAAAGTATGTATCACTGGCTGAGAACAGTTTGGTGAGACTGGTGGCTTGGTTCCCTCCTAAGCAAGGATGGGGATGGTATCTACAGTTGCCTGAGTTCTCTGCTGAGGCTTACTAGATGGTCAGACTACATATTATAATCATTAGTAGGTTAGACTATAAGTTAGCTTCCTTGCTTTGTCAGGGCAGCAAAACAGTCCCTAGGGCCTACATGGTCCATTGGTTAGGGATGCAAATCAAGTAAGACTATTCACAGACTTCCCTGGCCAGATGGCACATTTGGTTTTGATCTGAAGACAGGGAAAGCTGTGGGTTGTGGTCTCTGTTCAAGTGCCGCTGTGTAAACAAGACTGCTGGATGAGCTAGACAGCCTCCCATGTGCTCTGTTTAAGTTCCTTGGTGGGATGGACTGAGTACAATATTCAGTGATGGGCAGGGCTACAAATTAGCTTCCCTGCCCAGGTGGAAATTGAAAACAATCTCCAAGTTTAACAAAGCTCTTTATATGTGTCTTGGCTCAAGCTAATCAATGCTTAAAGTTCATTACTTTAATGCCACTAACTTTGCTCTATGGAAAACCAGCCCTGCCAATGGTACTCTCGCTCAAATTTACTGGGCTACATATTTTCCAGGTGTTCTTGCCAGTCTTTCTGGTTGAGTGGGGCCAGGAATTACATTTAATTATGACCTAGCTATGATTCAGCTCCCTTGTGTTGGCTTCCCCTCCTAAGCAAGAAACAGACCAGGCTCCAAGGCCAACAAGATTCTTCATTTAAGGACACGTATCAAGTAGGTCTGCACCCTGCTGAGTTCCTTGGTCAGGCCATGCCATTGTTTTGACTCTGCAGATGAGCAAAGCAGCTGGCTGGAACTACTACTTGGGTGGTTCAAGGAGGAACTTTATTTTCAAAGATCCAAGTGCTAATGATTGCAAGACCCTCCCCAGTATTCTTGTCACAATCCAATTCTCAGTCATCAAGCCCTGAAGATTGCCCTGAAATCTTTATGAGGTGAGACTGGAATGGGGGCTCCCAAGAAGTGACCCACATGCTTGGAGAGTTAGATCTCCACTTTGTGCTCTTTTCCCACTGAAGGACTCATCATCTCAGAGGAGGTCTCTCCTTGGGGTGGTGCACCACAATTCTGGGAAAAGAGCAATGTTGTCAGTGTGTAGCTGCTCCTTTTACCCACTGACACAGTCTGTCTTGGTCTCTGTGGTGAAGGGAGGCATGCTTCAGCTTCATTCCATGTTCTAGGATTTATTCAGTGGTGTTTTGTCCATGAATTGTAGTCAGTTGTAATTCTTGTGAGAGGAAGCATGTTGAGAATGTCTAGTGTTATCATCATAGTGACATCACTCTCATACATTTATAATAAGGAGTCTTGGGACAGAAGTTTTACTTTGATTCATGATCTTCAAATATAGTATGTGTTATATTTTCTCCATTTTCATTAAATTAATTAGTCCTTTTCCAATAAATACATATTAGAAGAACTTGTCCATCAGCATTTGGCAACTTACTTATTCTGTTCAGATGTGTGTTTCATGGTTTAAGGGAATTTAATTTTCACTCTTCTTTTCAACAATTTTTATTTAGTGTCTATGAGGCCTAGTACTAGGAATAAGTGTGCAGCACTGAGTAACAAACAATGACTGTTATGGGAATTATAGTATAAGCCTTTATTAAGCATTCTTATCCTCTGTTAAGTATTAGAAAGGAAACAAAACAAAAAATATAATGCCTACAAATTATAATGAGTGCCATGAAGACAGTAAAATTCTTGGGAAAGAGAGTAAATTGAGTGGCAGTTTACTTATAGAAATCTTCAAGATGAAATCTTGGAGTGGGGAATGTATTCCTTTCAAAGGAAGCAAAATATTGATGCAGTCACTGGAGGTGGAAAAGGACTTGTTACATTAAAGGAAATTTTTAAAATCCAGAATGGTTTTAGGACACATTTTCATGTCCAGATAGTGACATTTAAAGGCGGCCAGTGGCTAGAATCATATGGGCCATGGAAGTGGTTTTGGAAAGCAATCAAGGAGTATTTTTTTTGTTTTTAATCACATAATGTTCTATAAGAGTACTAAAAGTGTTGTGTGTAAATATGGAGTAGAATCTATGAATCTCAAAAATAACATATTATTTGGGATAAAGAAAAATCCAGATATCAACAAAAGGCATGATACTCTTAACTATAAAACTTAAAAAAGGCATGAATAGACAAATTATATTTAGGGATATGAGACACATAAATAAAAAATATTTTGAAAATCAAAGCAAATTAAGGATGCTGTGGGCTGTGCTCAGTTGTTTCAGTTGTATCAGACTCTTTATGACCCCACAGACCATAGCCCACCAGACTACTCTGTCCATGGGAATTTTCCAGGCAAGAATACTGGTGTGGGTTGCCATGACTTCCTTCAGGGGATCTTCCCCTGCCAGGGATTGAACCCACATCTCCTGCATTGCAGGTAGATTCTTTACATGCTGAACCATCAGGAAAGGCCTAAGTTAAGAATAAAGGTAACCTCTGAGAGAAGGCAGGGTGTAGGATAATACAATACTTTTAGTAGCATTTGAGTGCTTAGTCTTGGTATCTGTTCAATGTTGATTATATCATTTTGATTTCTAATTTTCTAAATCACTATTAGCATTTTAAATATATCAACATTTATTTTTAAAGTAGGCATTAATAAACCAGTTAGGAGGTCTGTTAATTTGGTCTTGACTAGATGGAGTAGGTGAGGGAGGGGAATGGGTCAAGGACCGTTTCTAGGTATGTGGTTCTATTAACAGGAAGAAGGGTGTCACCTCTTCCTGAGATGGAGAAGATTAAAGGAGGTCTAAGAAAGACAAAATGTCTGGTTTGGTTTTGAACATCCTGAACTTGAGGGCCCATCTTAGAGAGATGTGAAGCAGGAGATGGGGCTTATAAATCTTTCACTCATAAAAAATGTCTGAAGATGTACATTCAGAAGCCACAAGTTTATAGAATGCATCTGAGGTCATAAAAGATATATAAGAGGGTGAGAACAAGAAGAGGAGAAGAAAAGATGGAGAAAAGAATTCCAGCTTTAGAAATCTTTTGAGGGAGGAGCTGAATTTGAAAAAGAAGAGTAAAAGGGTGACCCTAAATACAGGGAGGATTATGCAGAGTGTTTTGTTTCAAGTATTCCAAGGGAAAAGACTGTCTTAAAAAGGAAGAAGTGTTTAACTTTGTTGAATGCTCTTGATAAATCTAAAAATGACAAAAAAAAAATATTTCTACTTCATTTTACAGTACTGAAGTAAAAACTCTATTATGAGTAACTTTTTTTTTTTTTTTTGGTACAAAGAGAACAGATTCCAGATTGGAATGAGTTGAAGAATAAATGGAACATAAGAATATGGAAGCTGCGCTTTAAAAGCATCTGGGGAGATAGAATAGTAAATGGGATTGTTTTGTTATTGTCATAATATTAGAGATTCTAAATATGCAATGATAATAGAAACAGGTTGATAATGCCAATGAGTGATAGTCAGTAGTAGTAATTTCTGGGAAGATAATAGGACTGATGGGATATAAATATAATGGGATATAAATGGAATATCCCATATAAATGGGATATAAATCTTACTGACCTTTGAATAAAAGAGAAGTATATCCAGCGTTCAATGATGAAGAATTGGGATATATGTGAATATGACTAAATTTGTAATATTTGAAGCAAAATTTATCATTTGGGAGATATTCTCCTTTCAGTGAAGTAAAGGTAAAATTGAGGGTAAGGAAGGAAAAGGAATACAGTAGCTCTGAGTCAGTAGGTAAGGCTCTGTGGACTAGAGAGAAAGAATAAGTTAAATATAGAACATGTAGCACTGTTGCTTGACCTGAAGTAACTTCAGACCTTTGTGGTTATTCTTAATCCACCTGCTTTTGATGCCTCTTCCGGAATCTCAAATAATAAGCCATCGCTTGTCACACCATAATACGCTCCTCGTCCTTATCTATCATTTTCTATTAGTACCATCATCATTATCCAAGTCACCCAAATTCCAAACCCTAGAGACACTGATATCTACACTTACTGGCAGCCAATCAGTTCTCAAGTATAATTGTACCTCAACAACTTGCATGCCTTTTATCTTTTTTTCCTTACACAGGTACCACACTAGCTTAGAATCTTATTAGTTCTTACCTAATCTCCCAAATTCCATTTAATCCACCTGAATACCGTGTTTATATTGTCTAAAATGCAGACTGAGTATATTTCATTTCTTTACTGAAAATCTTGGAAGATTTCCATGGTTTTCTACATCACCTATAACCCCTTAGTCTTATATACCTGGATCTTTGTAATATAATTCAACTCTGTTTTGCAGTCTCATCTTTTTTTTCAGTGCTTATACCCCATGATTATGCCAAGTAAGTATATCTCTTATTACCTATAATATCTGACATTTTTATTAAGTAATTTTTCACTAAGCTCTGGGCATTATAACTGTAATACTCCTACCTTCTAAGCTAATTTTTTTCCATCTGTATTTTAAACCAGATTCAAATCCCATCTTCATTATGGTGTATTTTCTCCTCTATGCTTCTATTCCCTTCCCCCAGTTTCCTATAGTCTTCATTTGTGTTTTTACATGTTTGTTAATTGTCATAATCACCTCCATAGAACTAGATGGCATGGATTCAAATGTTTTTGTTAAGTCTCTCAGTCATGACCGACCTTTGCTACCCAAGAGATTGCAGCACACCAGGATTCCCTGTCCTTCACCATCCCCCGGAGCTTGCTCAAACTCATGTCTATTGAGTTGGTGGTGCCATCCAATAATTTAATCCTCTGTTGTCTCCTTCTCCTCCTGCCTTCAACCTTTCCCAGCCTCAGGGCCTTTTCTATGTCAGCTCTTCGCATCAGGTGGCCAGAGTTTTGGAGCTTCAGCATCAGTCCTTCCAATGAATATTCAGAGTTGATTTCTTTTAGGATTGATTGCTTGGATCTCCTTGCAGTCCAAGGGACTCTCAGGAGTCTTCTCCAGCACCACAGTTTGAACGAACCAATTTTCAGTGCTCAGCCTTTTTTATTGTCCAGCTCTCAAATCTATATATGACTACTGGGAAAACCATAGCTTTGATTGTATGGATCTTTGTCTGCAAAGTAATGTCTCTGCTTTTTAATATGCTGTCTACTTTGTCATAGCTTGTCTTCCAAGGAACAAACATCTTTAATTTTATAGCTGCACTCACTGTCTGCAGTGATTTTGGAGCCCAAGAAAATAAAGTCTGTCACTATTTCCATTGTTTCCCCTTCTATTTGCCATGAAGTGATGGGACCAGATGCTATGATCTTGGTTTTTTGAATGGTGAGTTTGAAGCCAGCTTTTTCACTCTATTCTTTCACTTTCATCAAGAGACTCTTTAATTCCTCTTCACTTTCTGCCATTATGTTGATGACATCTGCATATCAGATTATTGATATTTCTCCTGGCAATCTTGATTCCAGCTTGAGCTTCATCCAGCCTGGCCTTTCATTTGATGTACTCTGCATGTAAGTTAAATAACCAGGGTGACAACATACAGCCTTGATGTACTCTTTTCCCAATTTTGAACTAGTCCATTGTTCCAGATCTTGTTATAATTGTTGCTTCCTGACCTGCATACAGGTTTCTCAGGAAGCAGGTAAGGTGGCCTGGTATTCCCATCTCTTTCAGAATTTTCCTGTTGTTGTGATACACACAAAGGCTTTAGCATAATCAATGTAGCAGAAGTAGATATTTTTTCTGGAATTCTCTTTTCTATGATCCAACAAATGTTGGCAATTTCATCTCTGGTTCCTCTGACTTTTCTAAATAGATCCACCTTGAACATCTGGAATTTCTTAGTTCACATACTGTTGAAACCTAACTTGAAGGATTTTAAGCATTACCTTGCCAGCATGTGAGATGAGTGCAATTGTGCAGTTGTTTGAATATTCTATGGCATTGTCCTTCTTGGGGATTGAAATGAAAACTGACCTTTTCCAGTCTTGTGGCCACTGCTGTGTTTTCCATATTTGCTGGCATACTGAGTGCAGCGCTTTAATAGCATCATTCTTTAGGATTTGAAATAGCTCAGCTGGAATTCCATCACCTCCACTAGATTTGTTCACAGTGGTGCTTCATAAGACTCACTTGTCTTCGCACTCCAGGATATCTGGCTGTAGGTGAGTGATCACACCATTGTGGCTACCCATGTCATTAAGCTTTTTTACTTTCAAAAACTTGTTCATGTGTGATGGCTTAATACTGTGTATTTTAGTTTCTTTTTTAAAAAAGCATAGATATTACATTACATTACTCTGAAGATAAAATTAAACAATTCATGAAAACAATAGAATGTTATAACTCCTCAATCCTCATTTCTCTTCCATTTATTTTTAATACTCTTTCTACTTAACACAGTACCTTTCACAAAATATATTTGCCAACCTACATTGAATATGTTAAAAGCTGTCTTTTATAATATATAAAAACTTACCTTTAATAATATTTTAAAATATTAATGCAGAGTTATACATTAAGTCTTTTGAATCTTACTGGTAATTATTTTCAGGGATTTTTTTTCACAATAACTGACTGAAATCTAGATAATAAAGTAATTAATTCATGTTTATTTATTTATTTATTTTGAGGTAGGAAGTTGGGGCACTATCCACACACACACACACAAAAATAGACCTATTTGGAATGCCATAGTGAGAATAAAGAAAAGGAATATAATAAACGAAAGGAAATTTGGAGGGGAAGGTAAAGCCAGAAAGATTTTTTTCTCAAAACTTTAGCATTGGGCTAATCCTGAAGAAAATAAATTTGTAGAAGAAATACCATGGCTCAAGAACTGAATTTACAAAATGAAACAACCTTTTATTAGGTCCAGTTATTTCCTTTTAGGAGATTAATTGACTGAGATCAGCTGTCTAAGTACTAAAATATGTATATATTGAAAACAGAAACCACACATACAAGATGTGATACTCAAATCCTATTTCATAATTTTCAGAAGCATTTGAAATATATTAAAGTATTTCCTAACACCATTTACAAAATAAAAAGCTTTTCTTCTTTATTGTAAAGCACATAGGCATATTTGTGTCAGCAGGAACCGCTGGATGGCAACAAAGCTTTGTAACTCATAGATACCTATTTTTATTCCACATTTTACCTTGGTTACCAGAATATTCCATGTTAAGTACAAAACCATTATATAATCAGTTTGTTACCTCAAGGTTGGATTATGGATTTGAATTTTTGTGAAGTTTTAAACTCATGCTTCAAATAATATACATGCTTAGTGGAAATAATATTTGTTACATTCATTGTTTATCATTTCAGAAAATTGCAAAACCACAATGTTTTAAATCTGTCGTGGAAAGTAAAGGCACCTTGCCAGAGATCCAAGATGCTATAAATGTAGGAACAGGAAGAATAATAGCCTCTAAAAACCAGGAAAAATTATTGATATATGATTATATCACAGGATCAGTAGATGCTTTCTAAACCCCATAAATGAATGCAGGCAGTATTCCATTTAGGTTCAACAAATCCCAAATGTTTGAAAATTACACTAGAATATGGAGTAGATTTTTTTCCTTATAAAACCACATAACAATTGGTAGTAAGTTTCTTTTGACCACGCCCCCCTGACTCCTGAGCTTAATGAAACCAAACTCTCTCTCTCCATAGATGGAGGAAGGAAGACAGATGATGATGATACTTTGATAGGTAGATAGAGATAGGCAGATAGACATATATTTGACCCTTGAACAGCACAAGGTTTGAAATACAAGAGTCTACTTATACACAGTATTTTCTTTTCAATAAATATATAGTCGACCCTCCATATGAGGAGTTCCATGTCCAGGGATTCAACCACCCTTGGATCTCAAACATTATAAAATATAAAATCCACAGTTGGTAGAATCCATGAATGCAGGATCTGTAAATGTGAAGGGACAGCTATGGAAAATGAATATCCATAGATCTTGATATCCATGGCAGGTCCTAGAACCAACTCTCCTCTGATATTGAGGGATGGCTTTGTTTGTGTATGTCTCTGTGTGTGTGTATCCATCTATCTATCTATATAATTTTACATATATAATGTATGTTATGAAATATAATGATAAAACAATTGGTAGTACTTTAGAGCTACCTTTACCTTTTTATTATATTAATAAACATGATGCTGCTAAGTCACTTCAGTCATATCCGACTCTCTGCGACCCCATAGACGGCAGCCCACCAGGCTCTCTGTCCCTGGGATTCTCCAGGCAAGAACACTGGAGTGGGTTGCCATTCCCTTCTCCAATGCATGAAAGTAAAAAGTGAAAGTGAAGTCGCTCAGTCGTGTCCGACTCCTAGCGACCCCATGGACTGCAGCCTACCAGGCCCCTCCGTCCATGATCTTTCCAGGCAAGAGTACTGGAGTGGGTTGCCATTGCCTTCTCTGAATAAACATGATACTATTATATAATAATGGTATAATAACTTATAGTAATTTACAGCTTTCTTTATCTTTTTATTTCATATATTTGTGTCTACAGTTAGCAGCATTTTCTGTTCAAAATTCCAACCAGGTTCTCCCTGTATTCTGGCTAGGGGGAATTGATGTTCATCCAGGGTCTAGATGCCCACTAAATATGGCATTTAACATAAATGGAATTATTTTCATTGTTGTTCAATTTTCTAAGTTGTGTCTGACTTTTTCTGATGCCATGAAGTGCAGCATGCCAGGCTCCTCTGCCCTCTACTCTCTCCAAGAGTTTGCTCAAATTCATGTCCAGAGATGCTACTTAACCATCTCTTGTTCTGCTGCTCCTTTCTCTTTTTGCCTTTAATCCTTCCCAGAATCAGGGTCTTTCCCAATGAGTTGGCTCTTCACATAAGGTGACCAAAGTATTGGAGCTTCAGTATCAGTCCTTTCAATTTAATATTCAGGGTTGAGTTCTTTTAGAATTGACTGGTTTTATCTCCTTGCAGTCCAAGGGACTCTCAAGAATCTTGTCCAGCACTATAATTCAAAAGCATCAGTTTGGTACTCAGCCTTCTCTATGATCTAACACTCACGTCTCTTCATAACCCCTGGAGAAACCATAGCTTTGACTATACAGACCTTTCTTGGCAAAGTGATGTCTCTGCTTTTTAATATGCTGCTAGTTTTTTCATAGCTTTCCTTTCAAGGAGCAAATGCCTTTTAATTTCATGGCTGCAGTCACCACCTGCAGTGATTTTGGAGCCCAATATATTAAATCTGTTACTGCTTCCATTTTTCCTCTTCTCTCTGCTATGAAGAGATCGAACTGGATGCTGGATGTCATGATGGTAGTTTTTTGTTTTGTTTTGTTTTGTTTTTTAATGTTGAGTTTCAAGACAGCTTTTTCACTCTCTTCTTTCTCCCTCATCAAGAGGTTCTTTAGTTCCTCTTAACTTTATTCCTTTAAAATTGTAGTAACATCAACCTATCTGAGGTTATTGATATTTCTGCCAGTAGTCTTGGTGCCAGCTTGTGATTCACCCAGACTGGCATTTTGTATGATGTACTCTGCATGTAAGTTAAATCAGCAAGGTGACAATACACGGACTTCCTGTACTTCTTTCCCAATTTTGAACGTGTTAGTTCTTCTATGTCCAGTTTTAACTGTTGCTTCTTAATCCACATACAGGTTTTTCTGGAGATAGGGGAGGTGGTCTGTTACTCCTATTTCTTGAAGTTTTTTCCACAGTTTGTTATTATCCACACAATCAAAGGCTTTAGCATAGTTAATGAAGGAGAAGTACATGGTTTTCTGGAATTCCCTTGCTCTCTACATGATCCAACAAATGTTGGTAATTTGATCTCTGGTTCCTCTGCCTCTTTGAAACCAGATTGTACATCTAAAAGTTCTCAGTTCACATATTGTAATGTTGAGTTGTTTGCCTTAGAAGCTAAAAAAAATCATTTTGTCATTTTTAAGGTTGTACCCAAGGTCTGCATTTTGGACTCTTTTGTTGACTATGTGGGCTACTCCTTTTCTTCAATTGATTCTTGCCCACAGTGGTATAAATAATGGTCATCTGAATTAAATTTGCCCAGTTCTGTCCTTTTAGTTCCCTTATTCTTAAGATGTCTATGCTTACTTTGCCATCTCCTGCTTGACTACATCCAATTTACCTTTATTCATGGACCTGATATTCCAGGTTCCTATGAAATATTCTTCTGTATAGCATCAGACTTTACTGTAACCACCAGACACATCCACAAATGAGTGTTGTTTCTGTGTTGGCCCAGCAGCTTCATTCTTTCTGGAGCTATTAGTAATTGCCCTCTGCTCTTCCCTAGTAGCACATCAGATACCTTCCAACCTGGGGGGATCATCTTCTGATGTCATATTTTTTTGCCTTTTCATACTGTTCTTGGGTTTCTCGTGGCAAGAATATGGAATGGGTTGTCATTTCTTTCTCTAGTGGATCATGTTTTGTCAGAACTCTTCACTAGGACCCATCTGTCTTCACTGGCCCTGTGCAGCATGGCTTATAGCTTTATTGAGTTACCCAAGCCCTTTCACCATGACAAGACTGTGATTCATGATGGGGATTTTTGGCATGATCAGATATTTATATTAGGTTACATGCAGATGACACCACCCTTATGGCAGAAAGTTAAGAGGAATTAAAAAGCCTCTTGATGAAAGTGAAAGAGGAGAGTGAAAAAGTTGGCTTAAAGCTCAACATTCAGGAAACGAAGATCATGGCATCTGGTCCCATCACTTCATGAGAAATAGATGGGGAAACGGTGGAAACAGTGTCAGACTTTATTTTTTGGGGCTTCAAAATCACTGCAGATGGTGATTGCAGCCATGAAATTAAAAGATGCTTACTCCTTGGAAGGAAAGTTATGACCAACCTAGATAGCATATTGAAAAGCAGAGACATTACTTTGCCAACAAAGGTCCGTCTAGTCAAGGCTATGGTTTTTCCAGTGGTCATATATGGATGTAAGAGTTGGGCTGCGAAGAAAGCTGAGCACAGAAAAATTGATGCTTTTGAACTGTGATGTTGGAGAAGACTCTTGAGAGTCCCTAGGACTGCAAGGAGATCCATCCAAAAGGAGATCAGTCCTGGGTGTTCATTGGAAGGACTGATGCTACAGCTGAAATTCCAATACTTTGGCCACCTTAAGTGAAGAGTTGACTTATTGGAAAAGACCCTGATGCTGGGAGGGATTGGGGGCAGGAGGAGAAGGGGAAGACAGAGGATGAGATGGCTGGATGGCATCACCGACTCGATGGATGTAAGTTTGAGTGAACTCCAGGAGCTGGTCATGGACAGGGAGGTCTGGCATGCTGCGATTCATGGGGTCGCAAAGAATCAAACACGACTGAGTGACTGAACTGAACTGAACTGAACATAGTTAAATATATATTAATCTTCTTGAACATCAGCTTAAGGAAAGACAAACAGAAGAAACATGTTAATTTATTTATAAGAAGATCTTCATTAAGAAGAAACAATAATGATGTCTGTCCTTGAACCTGATTGTTAGATCTCTTTAGTGTTCAGTAGGGTCTATGGGCCTTTCCTTGAGATGAAGTGGGAAGGATGTGTCTGTGAATTGCTGCATTTCCAAAATTTTGCCCTCTTCTTGATTACCTTAATCTTTACTTTCTCATTCATCATTTTATTTACTAAATCTTCCATTATCTGCAGATACATCCTTAGAGTTCAGAGATTGATGCTATAATTTTCTTCATATGTATTGTCTTGGT
This sequence comes from Bos indicus x Bos taurus, assembly GCF_003369695.1. NCBI lineage: Eukaryota > Metazoa > Chordata > Mammalia > Artiodactyla > Bovidae > Bos > Bos indicus x Bos taurus. Next base: position 34,133,326 of record NC_040076.1, on the reverse strand, counting down.
ATAATCCTATTCACTTTAAGTCATTCCCACATTGTGCAGCAAATAGATAGATACATAGGCTTTAGATTTTTTCCATCTGATGCCAAGGTTTTATGAAACTTCGGACTTTTCATGCTGTAATTTTATACACTGATGTTACTTCCTATTTTATACTCTCTGCTCCCACAAAGCATGTATTTTTATTCTTTACTACTGAACATAATTAGTTTTCTCTATATTACGTGTTGTTATAATTTCTTAAAAGATAGGGGCTGTGCTGCTTGCCTTTGAATCGCTAATGTCTAACACCATATCTGGCACCAAGTGACTGTTAAAGAATAAACCTGTATAAGGAAACATTTTTAAAAACAAAATATTTATACTATAAATCAGTAAACTAATGGAAGGTCACATGTATTGTCCTTTAGTAAAAACTGTGCCCTGTGTTTCTGATGAATTTGGATTTTGACTGAAATCAATAAGAAAAACCAAATGAGGAATTAAAGAATTTAAACATATTTTAAGTTGCTACCCTGGAGTTGTATCTGGTGAAAGAAACCAACAAGAGTATCTTTTATAGTCCTTAAAAGTGAAAACTAGAATTGAAATCATAAGTGATAAAAATTACTAGAAAAATTTGCTGCATAACCCACATTGATATAATAGGCATAATCCAACCCTTTGTTCAAGTATTTTTACATGACCAGAATTTGCTCTGATACTTTACTTTTCTTAATAGGCCCATTGTTAACCTGTTTAGGGATCAGGGAAGAGGCAATGGGAATAAATAGTGAGTCTTCATTTTTGTAATGCTGCCCCAAAGACCTTAATCAACAACTATTGATTTTAAGTCTAGAGGGAGGTCAGCCACAGACATGTACATTAATATTTATTAAAAGTGGTAGGTGAGGTATAATAAAAATTAGATTTTCTATTTATCTGTACTTAGATGGCCAGGAAATTAAAGCTATAACAGCCCCAATAATTGATCTCAGTTATTTTCTTTAGCTTGGCAAGCTTCAGGTGTTTAGTTGTGAGTGAATTCAGAGGACATGGTTATAAGAATCAGACCTCAAAACAGAGGGCTCCAATACTTTTTCACAAAATCAAATTTAAGGGACAAGCAGTTATCTACATAGCAGTAGCAATGCAATCTTAAACTCTCTGTAGTCTACTTTCCCCCTTCTTATTCCTTAGGGGATATGGAACTTACAGAAGACTAGTAGGAGTGATAAAAGGGAACTTGGAATGACCCCACATGTTTAGGAATCTTATATAACTTAAAGACAGAGAAGTCAACTGAGAACAATACATTCAAATTAGCAAAGGCTAACTTTATATAATGAATTGGATATTAGAAGAATTATATTAAGAGAGAAAAAGTAGGAAAGAAGTAAAGATCAAAGAATTTTATGTATTTCACTTTTTAAATTACTCTCTCCTACATTTTTAACATCTCAGTATTGATGGATTTGATTATTGCTGTGGTTAGGGAAGTAGAAGGTATAGTGAGAACAGTGGTATGGACAAAACGATATGGTATAATTTACTGGGCAATCCCACCCTGAGGTTCCATGGGTATTATGACAATACTGGGGCAACCTGCAAAACCATGTATTTAAAAATTTTCTCATTCTTACATTCTAGAGCCTAGGCAGAAATTCAGACTCTGTCCTGGTCATCTGTATCTTTTACCCACAGAGGTCACTGCAGGGGATTATTTTCCCACAAAGCACAAGGCAACAGAAATGTAAAGTGTATGGCAGCACAAGGAGTGATAGCAGAAGGGAGATTAGCACTTACAGTCAGGTTAAAATAGACTTGCAGTCCGGTATAGTTTGTCTTACTATTAATTTGCATTTATATGATTACTTAAGGCCTCTCAAAGCATTTAATATGTCACTAGAAATACACAACAATTATCTCCAAGCTATAGGTTGCTGAATGATGTCATATCTCTCATGATAGCCTCCCTAATACAGTGACACTCATAGTTCAAGTGACCACTGCTGCTGCTGCTGCTGCTAAGTCGCTTCAGTTGTATCCAACTCTGTGTGACCCCATAGACAGCAGCCCACCAGGCTCCCCTGTCCCTGGGGTTCTCCAGGCAAGAACACTGGAGTGGATTGCCATTTCCTTCTCTAGTGCATGAAAGTGAAAAGTGAAAGTGAAGTCACTCGGTCGTGTCCAACTCTTCTCAACCCCATGGACTGCAGCCCACCAGGCTCCTCTGTCCATGGGATTTTCCAGGCAAGAGTACTGGAGTGGGTTACCATCAAGCGACCACTGCCAATGGCTAATCAGTGATCTTTGGGGAAACTAAATATCAGTCATGTCTGACTCTGCAGCTCTGTGAACTGTAGCCTACCAGGCTCTCTGTCCATGGAATTTTCCAGGTATGATTATTGGAGTGAGTTGCCATTTCCTATTGAAGGGGATTTTCCCAACCCAGGGATCAAACCCATGTCTGTTATGTCTATTGCATTAGTAGGTGGGTTCTTTACCACTTGTGCCACCTGGGAAGTAGCCAAATGGTAAATCCTTGTTGCTTATCTATTTTGTGTATAGTAATTTGTATCTGTTAATCCCATACTCCTAATTTGTCCCATCCTCCCTCTCTCTCCCTTTTGGCAACAATTATTTTCTATATCTGTTTCTATTTTGTATACAGATTCATTTGTACTTTTTAGATTTCACCTAAAATTGATACCATGTAGTATTTATCTTTCTGTATCTGATTTATCACTCAGTTGCTACAGTCACGTCTGAGTCTTTGTGACCCTATTGACTGTAACCTACCAGGCTCCAGTGTTCCTCGGATGCTCCAGGCAAGAATACTGGAGTCAGTTGCTATTTCCTCCTCCAGGGGATCTTCCTGACCCAGGGATTGAACCCATGTCTCATGTGTCTCCTGCATTGCAGGTGGATTCTTTACCACTCAGTCTCTGGGAAAGCCCCTATCTGACTTATACTTCACTAAGAATATTATTCTCTATGTCCATTCAGGTTGAGCATCTTTTCATGTGCCTTTTGGCCCTGTGTATGCCTTCTTTAGAAAAAATGTCTATTTAGGTCTTCTGCCTATTTTTTGATTGGGGTGTTTGTTTTTCAATATTGAGTTGTATGAGCTGTTTTAGATATTAACCTCTTATTGGTAGCATTGTTTGCAAATATTTTCTCCCCTTCCATAGGTTGTCTTTTCATTTTGTTGATGGTTTTCTTTGTTGTGCAAAAGCTTTTAAGTTTTATTAGGTTCTATTTGTTTATTTTTCCTTTTATTTATTTTCTTTGGGAGACTGATCTAAGAAAATATTGCTATGATTTATGTCAGAGAATGTTTTACCTATGTTCTTTTCTACGAGTTTTATGGTGCCATGTTTAGGTCTTTAAACCATTTTAAATTTATTTATTTATATGGTGTGAAAGGAGTGTTCTAATTTCATTGATTTATATGTAGTGGCCCAACTTTCCCAATATCACTTGTTGAAGAGACTATCTTTTCTCCATTGTATATTCTTGTGTCCTGTGTCAAGGAGATTGACTGTAGGTTTTTAGGTTTATTTCTGGGCTCTCTATTCTGTTTCATTGATTGATTATTTATTTATTTTGAGAAATTACTAGTTCAGTTCAGACCAAAACCCCCTGCTCATAGCTCCAAGACAAATTTCAGACTTTGTAACAAGTGGATATAAGTTTGTGAAAGCCTTGGTCAGCAATTACTCAGGAAATAAGAGGACTGATCCCACAGATTGAGAGAGAAGCATTTACAGCTGAAAATGGTTGGAGCAAGTAGGCTGACAATGATTTTGGATAAATACTGTAGTTTGGATGAATGACTCAATCTGTGGCTTGTAGTGCCTCAAGTTACATTTTCTGTAGGTGAGTGAAAAGAGGAGGAAAAAACCTATTTAACAAATAGATATATTTATCAATCTTCATTTCCACATTTATTGTGTACAGACAAGCATTTTGAATCTCTTCAGTACATTATACAGATAAATGAAACTGAAGTACACTTAGTGCATTTTTTCTTTTTTAAACTAACTGCAGGGGTCATACTAAGTTCTCTCTTATCACTCTTTTCTCATTCAGTAACCCTCCAGGGAAGATGATTCAGACTTCATTTCTAATAACATATAGCCAACACTCATCTTCTCATTGTTTCATTCAAATACCAATTTCACAAGCTTTTAATTTTCTGGGATCTGTTTAGTACATTTAAATGCAGATACAGCATAATAGAATTATCACAGCCCAATTTGTGTTACTCATTAACAAATGATATTTATTAAGCCTCTTTAAAATAGTTTATATCTATAGTAATCTTGGTCTTTTATGTTTTCTTTCTATTCTAAATTATTGCCTCCAATTATTCCTCTTTATTGTTATAGCGTTAGAATTTTTAAAACAGGCCTTTTCAAGATAAAAAGATTAAAAAAAAAGACACTGCTGTAAACATATATGGTAGATACCAAGTAAAAACACACAAAATATAAAATATATTTTGTTAACATCTCAAATGTGCTATGCTTTAGTATATTTTCAAGTGCAATTTTTAAATTACCACTAATGAAAATATAATAAGGAGGAAATGTCCAATTAAAAATACCATAGCAAACTGGTCAAAATATTATGTGACACTTTAGCAGAAAATTGAACTACTGCATGCAAACCATGATATTTTCCACTTCAAGTTACTAATGAGTGAACTGATATGCTCAAAGGAAATATTAAATAATTGATATTCACCAACAATAACAAAAAAACTTTTGAGCAAAACTGGAAAGCAGTAATTTTTAAATTAGGTCATGATCATTAAAGCTAATACACAGCACTGTAAAATCCCTGATTATCAGTTTTATGATCTATTACCTTTAATTTCTCCCTAACAAAAGGAGGACCTCTGCACATATATTCTATTTTTACATGTATTTTTAAAATGAAAAGTAAATGCATTCTGATTGAATATATTTTTTTTAAATATGGAAAATAATAAATTTCTCTATCATCCCCAAATTAACTTTCCAGAAAAAAAAAAAGTGTAAGCAGATTCCTATGTATTTTCCTAGATCTTTTCCTGTACATATACAGATAAATAGTAAATTCTTATACATTTGTGTGTGTGCATGTAGTTTTATGTGATCATGATATAAATCCTATTTATTTATTTATTGTGATTTTTTTACTAAATATATTACTAATAAAATTATCTATATGAGTATGTATTTTTTAGTGTTGTTATTCTGTATTTCAATGTATAATTATTCCTTTTCCATTTAACAGCTGTTTGACTTTTCTGTTTCACAATGCCTATTATTCATCCTGCAATGAGTATTCTTGACAAATTGTGTATTTTAAGACAAAACTCTTAAATAGTATATGCATTTTAAAAAATATAAATAACACTGTGTAAATTTAAGGTGGTGGTTTAGTCGCTAAGTCATGTCTGACTCTTGCAATCCCATGGACTGTAGCCTGCCAAGCTCCTCTGTCCGTGGGATTCTCCAGGCAAGAATACTGGAGTGGGTTGCCATTTCCTTCTCCAGGGATCTTCCTGACTCAGGGATTGAACCTGGGTCTCCTGCATTGCAGGCAGACTCTTTACTGACTGAGCTACAAGGGAAGATAAATTTAAGGTAGTCAATATATTAATTTGATATATTTATATGTTATAGTATATGATTGCCACTGTGATAATAATTAGAACCTCTACCACATAAGCATATTTCTTTTTAATGGTCAGAAAAATTAAGTTCTAGTCTCTTAGAAAGTTTGGCAATTATATTACAGTATTGTTGTCTATATTAACTATATTGTGCATTAGATCTCTAGAGTTTATGTACTATTTGTTGCAAATGTGTACCCTTAAAAAAACATTTGTCCTATCCTCTCATTCCCTGGTTACTACCACTTTACTCTCCCTTTTTACCAGTTTGGCTTGTTTATATTTCACATATAAGTGATACCATACAGTTCTTGTCATTCTCTATCCCACTTATCTCACTTAGAATAATGTGATCAAGGTCTTTCCATGTGTCACAAATGGCATAATGTCCTTCTTTCCCATGGTGATAATACTAATATTTGCATCACATCTTCTTGTTCATCCTTTGATTAACAGGTATTTGTGCATCATGTCTATCGTCCAATAGACATGTCTAATAGACATGTCATCATGTTTATTGAATAATGCTGCAATAACAACATGGAAAGTTCATACATCTCTTTGATATCCTCTCTTTATGGTAGATCAATTTTTTATTTTTTTTAAGAACCTCCATATTTTTTCCATAGTGGCTCAACCAATTTACATTCACACCAGGAGTATATAGGTGTTCCCTTTTCTCCACATCCTCACCAACACTTGTTACTTCTTATCTTTTTTATAATATTCATTCTGATAAGTATGAGGTATAAGGTGATATCTTGTTGTGGTTTTCATTTGTATTTCCTTGATGATTAGTGATTAGTGACATTGAACACTGTTTCACTTACCTGTTGGTTATTTGAATGTCATCTTTGGAGAAATATCTATTAATTCTTCTGCTTATTTTTCAAATCTGATTTTTGTTATTATTGAGTTGTATGAGTTCCTTATATATTTTGGATATTAACCTTTTATCTAATATACGGTTTGCATATATTCTCTTCAATTCTACAGATTGTCTTTTCATTTTGTTAAATGTCTGTTTTACTGTCCAGAAGTTTTTAAGTTTGATATAGTCCTATTAGTTGATTTTTGCTTTTGCTGTCTGTGGCTTTGCATCATATCCAAAAAATCACCTAAACCAATGTCAAGGAACTTGAATTTTCTTCTAGGAGTTTAATGGTATCTGCTCTCTTGCTGTGAGATAGGAGTTGTTTTATTGTTCTTGTGTTTATCCTGTTTTTCCAATACCTTTTGTTGAAAAGACAATTTTCCACCCATTAGGTGTTCTTGGCTTCATTGTCCAACATAGGAAATGGCAACCCACTCTAGTATTCTTGCCTGGATAAAACCAGAGACAGAGGAGCCTGGTGGGCTGCCATCTATGGAGTCACACAGAGTCGGACACGATTGAAGTGACTTAGCAGCAGCAGCAGTACACCTGGTATGCAAGGATTTAATTCTGGATGCTATTCTGTTTCATTTGATCTGTGTCTATTTTTGCAAGTACAATAATGCTATTATTTCTATAGCTTTTTAGTGTTTTGAAATCAAGAAATGTGATGTTCTCATTCTGCTTTCTCATGACTGCTTTGGTAATGTGAGTTCTTCTGTGGTTTTATGCAGATTTTAGATTTTTTTTTTCTATTTCTGTGAAGAATGACACTGAAATTTTGATGTGGTTTCTGTTGAACTGATTTCTGTATATTGATTTTATATCCTGCAACTTTACTGAAATTGTTATTTAGTTCTAGTACTGTTTCAGTCTACTCTTTGGAATTTCTGTATACAAAATCATATCATCTGAAAATAGTGAGTTTTACTTTTTCCTTTCCTTTTGTTTCTTGTTCTTGCCTAATTGATCTAGCTAGGATTTCCAAAACTATACTGAATAAGAGTGGTGAGTGTGGGTATTCTCTTGTTTCTTGTTTCAAAAATTGTTTCACTTTTTTTTCAGTTGAGTATAATGTTAATTATGGGGGTGTCACTTATGGTCTTTATTATGCTGAGGTATCTTCCTCCTAAACCCACTCTGATGAGGGATTTTATTATGAAAGGATGTTGGATAAATAATTATAGTTCAATTTCTTGAAATGCAATTATGATCAACTAAGTATATACCCCTCACCCTATTTGCTGAGCACTATTGTAGGGACTCCTTGGAAGGAAAGTTATGACCATCCTAGTTAGCATATTAAAAAGCAGAGACATTACTTTGCCAACAAAGGTCCGCTAGTCAAGGTTATGGTTTTTCCAGTGGTCATGTATGGATGTGAGAGTTGGACTGTGAAGAAAGCTGAGTGCTGAAGAATTGATGCTTGTCAACTGTGGTGTTGGAGAAGACTCTTGAGAGTCCCTTGGTCTGCAAGGAGATCCAACCAGTCCATTCTAAAGGAGATCAGTCCTGGGTGTTCATTGGAAGGAATGATGCTAAAGCTGAAACTCCAGTACTTTGGCCACCTCATGCGAAGAGTTGACTCATCGGAAAAGACCCTGATGATGGGAGGGATTAGGGGCAGGAGGAGAAGGGGATGACAGAGGATGAGATGGCTGGATGGCATCACTGACTTGATGAAAGTGAGTCTGAGTGAACTCTGGGAGTTGGTGATGGACAGGGAGGCCTGGTGTGCTACAATTCATGGGGTTGCAAAGAGTCAGACACGACTGAACTGAACTGACCTGAATTCTAGGGACTGCTGATATGGGATTTCCTATTTCTTGAATTTTATAATTTAAATGATTAGAAATACATAGAAGTTACTAAACCAACTAACACAAAATCATTTAGAAAGTGATAAATAACTGAGGAAAACAGACGGTACAAGGTGATTTAAAAAAAGACAACACAGGCAATGGAACAAAGCTAGATTAGAGGATGATGAAAGGTCATAGAATGATATTTGATATGAGACATGAAAGGAGAAGGGAAACCAAGGGAGTATTGTTTCAGGCAAAGGGAATAAATACTCCAAGAGGCTTAAGCTGTAATGGATTTGTTGTGTTCAATGAAAAGAGAGGAAATAAAGGAGACACTAATGCAGTGAAAAATAGAGAAGCATAAAATGATGGCAAAAAGTTTGGTAGTTAATTGATGCTATGAAGCACTGGTTATAGAGTTTAAAGGAAATATGGAGAAATTTGTTAAAAGATACACAAAAATACATAAGCATATTGCTGGGGTCTCATTCTAGATCTCCTAATTCAGTAGGTTTGGTGTGGTGCCCCAAATTTTCATTTTTTAAAGTTAAATTGAAATATAGTTGATTTACAATGTTATGTTAAAGTGTACAGTGAAATGAATCAGTTATACATACACACACACACACACACACATATATATATATATATATATATATATATATATATATATATATATTTTCTAGGTTCTTTTCCATTTCAGGTTATTATAAGATATTGAGTATAGTTCCCTGTGCTGTACAGTGGTCCTTGTTATCTACTTTATATATATAGTAGAGTGTATATTATAATCCCAAACTCCTAATTTATGCCACTCCTTTTTTCTCCTTTAGTAACCATACATTTACTTTCTATGACTGTGAGTCCGTGTATATTTTGTAAATAATATAATTTGTATCAGTTTTTTAGATTCCACATATAAGTGATATCATACGCTATTTGTCTTTCTCTGTTTGATTTACTTCACTTAGTATGAAAATCTCCAGGTTCATTCATGTTGCTGCAAATGGAATTATTTCATTACTTTTTACAGCTGAGTAGTGTTTCATTGTATACATATACCACATCTTCCTTATCCATTCATCCTTTGTTGGACATTGCTTCCATGCTTGGCTATTGTAAATAGTGCTGCTATGAACATTGGGATTCCCTGGTGGCTCAGACAGTAAAGCCTCTGCCCGCAACGCGGGAGACCGGGGTTCGATCCCCAGGTTCGGAAAGATTCCCTGGAGAAGGAAATGGCAACCCACTCCAGTGTTCTTGCCTGGAGAATCCCAGGGACGGGGGAGCCTGGTGGGCTCCCATCTATGGGGTCGCACAGAGTCAGACACGACTGAAGTGGCTTAGCAGCAGCAGATCCCATATGTTTATTTTTGGTATCCATTACTCTAGGAGATGGATCTAAAAACATTGCTGTGACTTATGTCAAGAATGTTCCATTTTCCTCTTGAAGTTTTAGAGTATCCAGTTTTATGTTTAAGTCTTTAATCCATTTTGAGTTTAGTTTTGTGTATGGTGATAGAGAGTATTCTAATTTCACTCTTTGACATGTAGCTGTTCAGTTTTACCAGCACCACTTATTGAAAAGACTGTCTTTCCTCTATTGTATATTCTTGTTTCCTTTGTTGTTGGTTAACTGATCATAAGTGTGTGAGTTTATTCTTGGAAAGTTCTGTAAATTTTCATTTCTAATGAGTTCCCAGGTGGTGCTGATACTTCTGGTCTGAAGATTCACCTGGTGAAATAATGGTGTAGATCTTTGAACACAGGAGAGGAAATCTGCATTTACTGTGTTGTTCCTAAGTGGAATGGAAAGCCATTAGTTAATCTGAAGCATTTGAGCCTGAAAGAATAATTAATTGGAAGAAGTGATTAAAGAATGAAATTATATTATATGCTCAATCTATATTTATCTTTGGCTTGAAATGTTAGTGCTATGAGCAGGGAACGACGCTAGGATTCTTGACCTCCTGAGGAGAGGAATTCAACCCTGGGCCAGTAACAAAGCTTGATCACTCAGAGCTTTTTGTGTAATAAAGTTTTATTAATATATAAAAGAGAGAAAGCTTCTGGCATAGACATCAGAAGAGGACAGAAAGAGTGCCCCCTTGCTAGTTTTTAGCAAGGAGTTATATACATATTGCTGCTGCTGCTGCCAAGTCACTTCAGTCGTGTCCAACTCTGAGTGACCCCCTAGACAGCAGCCCACCAGGCTCCCCTGTCCCTGGGATTCTCCAGATAAGAACATTGAAGTGGGTTGCCATTTCCTTCTCCAGTGCATGAAAGTGAAAAGTGAAAATGAAGTCGATCAGTCGTATCTGACTCGTAGCAACCCCATGGACTGCAGCCCACTAGGCTCCTCCATCCATGGAATTTTCCAGGCAGGAGTACTGGAGTGGGGTGCTAATTAGAGAAAGGAAAAACCTCAAAACTGAGGGAGTTGTATCAGGCCCCTCACCCACAACATGCATTTTGAGATAGCATTGGCACAAGGTGAGTCATCCAGGGCCGTAAAATAATTGACATGAATCTTGAAGAAAGGCAGATTTTCAAGCAAATACATAGTTAATTAACATAGCTTAAGGAAACCTTTCCATGAGAAAAATGCATTGTTTAGCTCAAGGTTTGAGATAAAGTTGAGTTCCCGTAGAACCAGGTGACAACACAGGATTAGAACAGAAAAAACATTCTGCCACTTGCAGTTTTATTTCCTCCTGCCACCTGGGAACTTCTGGCCTCCCTACGGAGACTATTAACACTGTCAGGCTCTAGAACATGTCTCCTGTAGATGGCATAGAATTAGAGCTTGTGTTTTCTTCTTTTAAAACGGTCTGATAGCCTCTGTCTTTTGATTGGATAGTTTTATCTATTTACGTTTAATGTTATTATAGATATGGTTAGATTTATGTCTACCCTCATGTATATGTTTCATTAGTAATTTGTTCCTATATTCCTCCTTTACTAACTTTGATTAAGTGGATATTTTCTAGTATAATATTTTAATTTCTTTAATGTTAACTATGTTTTTTGAGTTATTTTCTTAGGAGTTGCTTTAGGGTCTAGATAGCATAGTATACTAAATTAGATGACAGAAAACGCTAATAGAAAATAATGCTCCAAAATATACATAGTTTAACACATAACCCACTGAAATAACTTATCACAGTCCTTCCCATTCTGCTGATGCAAAACATTTAAAGTGTATTACCTGACTGGGCGGCCAAAGAAACAATTCTGCATGGTAGAAGTGGTGCCCAAATATTTTGTGGACTGCAATGTGAGGAGACATGCTAATAAACTACTTTGATAATTTAGGGTAGACATTTTAGACTAAGATTTTACTGGAAGAGGTAGAAAAAGGATAGATTCAGAAGGCATTATGGAGATAGAATCAATAAATTTGCTGTAAGGATGTGAGTGACACTGTAGATGGTAATATTTTTTACAGATATGCAAAAAGGTTTAAGAAAGAATGAATTAGTTTTTTCCACATTAATTCCAAGATGCTAATTATATATCCAAGTGAAAACAAAGCAGGTATTAGGTGATATGTATCTTGAGTTCAGTAAAGAGGTGAGTCAGATATATATACTGAAAGTCATTGGCATAGAGATTATATATGTGAAGCCATAACTTAAATTTTCTCAAAAGAAAAGTCAGGTTAAGAACAGAGTCCCAGTGACTCACCAATATTTTAGAGAACAGAGAAGGTTAAGGAGCAAAAGAGACTAAGAGGCAGCAGACAATATAGTAAAGGAAACACCTTAAATATGTATTGTCATGACAAAAGAGATAATAACATTACTAGAAGAAGAGTAATGAGCTATGCCAAATACTTCTGACATTTCAAGTAAGACAAATGTTACCAAGGTCATTTGTGACCTTGAAAAGAAGTTTCAAATACTATCACTTTACTTGATACAGATGTTGTAATTGCTTTAACATAGATTGGGGGTGGGGGAGTGACTCTGTATGTCTTCCAAAGTCACAAGAGAACACATGGTTTCTTCATGGGTATCTTTCTCTCAGGACACTCCTGATGTGAGGAATTCCAAACTATCCCACTTGCAAGGATTATTAGAGAAGGTCACATGGAAACAAACAAGACCACAGGTGACAGAACTTATAGCACTGCCAGATATGTAAGTAAACAAGCTTTCAGATGACTTCAGCCTCCAATTTTCATACCTTCCAGCTGAGATCCCATACATTTGGGAGGAGTAACACACCATCCCTGCAGTACTTTTTCCAAAGTCATGACCCTCAGTAAGACAATAAATAGTACAAAATATAACGGAGTAAAATAACTATGTTTTATAGCCATGGTAACTGGACTACAGAACTAGAATTCAATGGACAAAGAGGAGATAAATGGGGCTGGGGAGAGGGGACAAAGAAGAACATGTTGCTAGAAGATGGGTGAACTGTCAAGTGCTTTGAAGGCCTTTATACAGATGTTGGCTTTTATTCTGGGATAAGAGAATTTGGAACATTCTGAACAGAGTAGCATGATCTATGTCAAAATATGTGTTTGCTGCTTTTTGACACGGCAAATTTGGGGCATTCTTTGTGTTAATTCGGAGAAGGCAATGGCACCCCACTCCAGTACTCTTGCTTGGAAAATCCCATGGACGGAGGAGCCTGGTAGGCTGCAATCCATGGGATCGCTAAGAGTCGGACACGACTGAGAGACTTCACTTTCACTTTTCACTTTCATGCATTGGAGAAGGAAATGACAGCCCACTCCAGTGTTCTTGCCTGGAGACTCCCAGGGATGGGGGAGCCTGATGGGCTGCTGTCTATGGGGTCGCACAGAGTCGGACACGACTGAAGTGACTTAGCATTGTGTTAATTATTATTAACAAATGCAACTCTGTTGCAGTAACTTTCTACACAGTAGTAACCTTCTACTTCAAAGTTCCTGGAAATGGAACTCTAGTTTGGTAGCAAAGAAGTCATAAAATACAGTAGGTAAATCTATATGATTTTCACTTCAGGTTCTTTTTATGAAGGAAGCTACTTACAGACAACTATTAAAAGACATTAATGGAGGGGGGTCCTAAGATGGTGGAGGATTAGGACAGGAAGACTACTTTCTCCCCCACAAATTCATCAAAAGAACATTTGGGCACTGAGTAAATTCCACACAACAACTTCTGAATGACAGCAGAGGACATCAGGCACCCAGAAAAGCAGCCCATTGTCTTCGAAAGGAGGTAGTAAAAAATATAAAAGATAAAAAGAGAGACAAAAGAGGTAGGGATGGAGCTCCATCCTGGGAAGGGAGTCTTAAAAAAGAGAGGTTTCCAAACACCAGGAAACTCTCACTGGAGAGTCTGTGGTGAGCCTTGGAACCACAGAGGGAAACATAAGCGGGAGGGAAAATAAATAAATAATTAAAACCCACAGATTGTGTGCCCAATGGTAACTTTCCCAGCGGAGGAGAAGCACAGACGCCTGCATCCGCCACTAGCAAGTGGGGGCTGGGCAGGGAGGCATGGGCTGCATTGCTTAGAGTAGGGACGCGGTCTGAATGCCCAGAGAGCAATCTGAGGGAACTAACTTGTGATAGAAAACCAGACTGTGGGATAGCTACCACACGAAAAGCCCTAACCTAAGACACTGTCAGGCCTGCTCACAGAACAAAGGACTGAGCAGAGCTACCCGGCTGCAGGCCATCCCATCCCCTTCCGGTGACAGGCAGCCGAGGGCAGCCAGAGCCGGAAGCGGGCAATCATGGCTCCAGAGAGGCCTTGTCTACCAAACTGCAAGCAGGCTTCTTTGCTAACCAAGACTTCTTGGTCTGGATGGTCAACATCTGCCTGAGAAGGTGCGCTGGTTGTACACCCAGAAAACTGAGAGGCATAGACAGGGGAGGCGATAAGTTGCAGTGACCTCGCTCGCCAAACACCTGGTTATCTGAGCTGCTCAGACCTGGGAAGGGTACAAAACACAGGCCCAACAGAGTCTGTGCCTCTGAGGACTACCTGAGTACCTGAACCTGAGCGGCTTGGTCCTGGGACGTACATACAACCCAGAGTCAGCCTCAGACAGTTCCCAGCAGAGCAACATAGAGCCTAAGCAGTGTAGACAGGTAAAGCACACACGCTGTGAGCAGGGGCAAACCCAGTGTGACCGAGACACTGCGAGCACATTCCAGTGTTAATTGTTTGCAGCGTCCCTCCCTCGCCACAGCACGACTAAACAAGTGATCCAAAAAAGTGTCCAACACAGCCCCCTTGCATCGGAGCAGAAATTAGACACTGAAGAGACCAACAAACAGAAGAAGCTAAAACAGAGGGAACCTCCTTGGAAGTGACAGGTGCAATAGATTAAAACCCTGTTAGTACCAACTACATAGGAAGGGGCCTTTTGGTTCAGTTCAGTCGCTCAGTCATGTCCAACTCTTTGCGACCCCATAAATTGTAGCATGCCAGGCCTCCCTGTCCATCATCAACTCCTGGAGTTCACCCAACTCATGTCGATCACATTGGTGATGCCATCCAGCCATCTAATCTTCTGTCGTGCCCTTCTCCTCCTTCCCCCAATCCCTCCCAGCATCAGAGCCTTTTCCAATGAGTCAACTCTTCACATGAGGTGGCCAAAGTATTGGAGTTCAGCTTAAGCATCAGTCCTTCCAATGAACACCCAGGACTGATCTCCTTTAGAATGGACTGGTTGGATCTCCTTGCAGTCCAAGGGACTCTCAAGAGTCTTCTCCAACACCACAGTTCAAAAGCATCAATTCTTCAGCGCTCAGCTTTCTTCACAGTCCAACTCTCACATCCATACACGACCACTGGAAAAACCATAGCCTTGACTAGATGGACCTTTGTTGGCAAAGTAATGTCTCTGCTTTTCAGTATGCTATCTAGGTTGGTCATAACTTTCCTTCCAAGGAGTGTCTTTTAATTTCATGGCTGCAGTCACTATCTGCAGTGATTTTGGAGCCCCCCAAAAATAAAGTCTGACACTGTTTCCACTGTTTCCCCATCAGTTTCCCATGAAGTGATGGGACCGGATGCCATGATCTTAGTTCTCTGAATGTCGAGCTTTAAGCCAACTTTTTCATTCTCTTCTTTCACTTTAATCAAGAGGCTTTTTTAGTTCCTCTTCACTTTCTGCCATAAGGATGGTGTCATCTGCATATCTGACGTTATTGATATTTCTCTTGGCAATCTTGATTCCAGCTTGTGCTTCTTCCAGCCCAGAGTTTCTCATGATATACTCTGCTTATAAGTTAAATAAGCAGGGTGACAATATACAGCCTTGATGTACTCCTTTTCCTATTTGGAACCAGTCTGTTGTTCCATGTCCATTTCTAAGGGTTGCTTCCTGACCTGCATATAGGTTTCTCAAGAGGCAGGTCAGGTGGTCTGGTATTCCCATCTCTTTCAGAATTTTCCACAGTTGATTGTGATCCACACAGTCAAAGGCTTTGACATAGTCAATAAAGCAGAAGTAGATGTTTTTCTGGAACTCTCTTGCTTGTTCCAAGATCCATCAATGTTGGTAATTTGACCTCTGGTTCCTCTGCCTTTTCTAAAGCCATCTTGAACTTCTGGAAGTTCACGTATTGCTGAAGCCTGGCTTGGAGAATTTTGAGCATTACTTTACTAGCATGTGAGATGAGTGCAATTGTGTTGTAGTTTGAACATTCTTTGGCATTGCCTTTTTTGGGGATTGGAATGAAAACCGCGCTTTTCCAGTCCTGTGGCCACTGCTAAGTTTTCCAAATTTGCTGGCATATTGAGTGCGGCACTTTCACAGCATCATCTTTCAGGGTTTGAAATAGATCAACTGGAATTCCATCACCTCCACTGGCTTTGTTCATAATGATGCTTTCTAAGGCCCACTTGACTTCACATTCCAGGGTGTCTGGCTCTAGGTGAGTGATCACACCATCGTGATTATCTGGGTCTTGAAGATCTTTTTTGTACAGTTCTTCTGTGTATTCTTGCCACTTCTTCTTAATATCTTCTGCTTTTATTAGGTCCATACCATTTCTGTCCTTTATCGAGCCCATCTTTGTATGAAATATTCCCTTGGTATCTTTAATTTTCGTGAAGAGATCTCTAGTCTTTCTCATTCTGTTGTTTTCCTCTATTTCTTTGCATTGATTGCTGAAGAAGGCTTTCTTATCTCTCTTTGCTATTCTTTGCAACTCTGCATTCAGATGCTTATATCTTTCCTTTTCTCCTTTGCTTTTTGCTTTTCTTCTTTTCACAGCTATTTGTAAGGCCTCCATAGATCTTGAGAAATATAAGCCGGATCAAGGAACTATCTGAAAATGAACTGACCCCACACTGCCCACAAAAATACGACAGAAAGTCCTACATATATTTTTACTATTTTTACTATCATTCTTTAATTAAAAAAAAAAAATTAAGTCCTCTATTACTCCTTTAATTTTCATTTTTATAACCTACTATTACTTTGCAAAAAAAAAAAAAGAGAGAGAGAGAGAGAGAGATAGAGACCCTATTTTTCAAAGCAAACTTCATATATATATATATATACACACACACACACACACACACACACACACACACACAATATTTTTTTGACTTTTTTTTCTTTAATATTGAATTTTTGAAAATCCAACCTCTACTCTAGATTTTTAATCTTTGATTTTGGTCTTTGTTATCAATTTTGTACCTTTAAGAGCCCAATCTTAAGTACATATTTTTACTTGGGAGCAAGGTTACTGGCTTGACCGCTCTCTCCCTCTTTGAACTCTTCTTTTTCTCCACCAGGTTGCCTCTATCTCCTCCCTCCCCCTTCTCTTCTCTACCCAACTCTGAATCTCTTTGTGTGTTCCGGATGGTGGCGAACACTTAGGGAACTGATTACTGGCTGGATCTGTCTCTCTCCGTTTGATTCGCCCCTTTATCCTCCTGGCGACCTCTGTCTCCTTCCTCCCTCTTCTCTTCTCTGTATAACTCTGTGAACATCTCTGAGCACTCCAGACTGTGGAGCACACATAAGGAAGTGATTACTGGCTAGCTTGCTGTCTCCTCTTTTGATTCCACCTCATCTCATTCTAGTCACCTCTATCTCCGTCCTCCCTCTTCTCGTCTCCATGTACCTCTGTGAACCTCTCTGGGTGTCCCTCACTGTGGAGAATCTTTTCTTCTTTAACCTAGATGTTTTATCAATGGTGCTGTATAGATAGATAAGTCTTGAGGCTACTGTAAAAATAAGACTGAAAACCAGAAGCAGGAGGCTTAAGTCCAAATCCTGAGAACAACCAGAGAACTCCTGACTCCAGGGAACATTAATCAATAGGAGCTCATCAAACGCCTCCATACCTACACTGAAACCAAGCAACACCTAAGGGACAACTAGTTCCAGAGCAAGACATACCATGCAAATTCTCTAGCAACACAGGAACATAGCCCTGAGCTTCAATATACAGGCTGCCCAAAGTCACTCCAAACTCACTGACATCTCATAACTCGTTACTGGACACTTCATTGCACTCCAGAGTGAAGAAATCCAGCTCCACCCACCAGAACACCGACACAAGCTTCCCTAACCAGGAAACCTTGACAAGCCACCTGTACAACCCCACCCACAGCGAGGAAACTCCACAATAAAGAGAACTCCACATACTGCCAGATTATAGAAAGGCCACCCCAAACACAGCAATATAAACAAGATGAGGAGACAGAGGAATACCCAGCAGGTAAAGGAACAGGATAAATGCCCATCAAACCAAACAAAAGAGGAAGAGATAGGGAATCTACCTGATAAAGAATTCTGAATAATGATAGTGAAATGATCCAAAATCTTGAAAACAAAATGGAATCACAGATAAATAGCCTGGAGACAAGGATTAAGAAGATGCAAGAAAGGTTTAACAAAGACCTAGAAGAAATAAAAACAGTCAATATATAATGAATAATGCAATAAATAATATCAAAAACACTCTAGAGGGAACAAATAGTAGAAAGAATAATGGAAGCAGAAGATAAGATTAGTGAGGTAGAAGATAGTATGGTAGAGATAAATGAATAAGAGAGGAAAAAAGAAAAATGAATTAAAAGAAATGAGGACAATCTCAGAGACCTCTGGGAACAATGTTAAATGTCCCAACATTCGAATCATAGGAGACCCAGAAGAAGAAGACAAAAAGAAAGACTATGAGAAAATTCTTGAGGAGATAATAGTTGAAAACCTCCCTAAAATGGGGAAGGAAATAATCACCCAAGTCCAAGAAACTCAGAGAGTACCAAACAGGATAAACCCAAGGTGAAACACCCCAAGACACATATTAATCACATTAACAAAGATCAAACAAAAAGAACAAATATTAAAAGCAGCAAGGGAAAAACAACAAATAACGCACAAGGTGATTCCCATAAGGATAACAGCTGATCTCTCAATAGAAACTCTTCAGACCAGAAAGGAATAGCAGGACATACTTAAAGTGATGAAAGAAAATAACCTACAGCCCAGATTACTGTACCCAGCAATGATCTCATTCACATATGAAGGAGAAATCAAAAGCTTTACAGACAAGCAAAAGCTGAGAGAATCCAGCACCACCAAACCAGCTCTCCAATAAATGCTAAAGGATCTTCTCTAGACAGGAAACACAAAAAGGGCATATAAACTCAAGCCCAAAACAATAAAATAAATGGCAACGGGATCATACTTATCAATAATTACCTTAAACGTAAATGGGTTGAATGCCCCATCCAAAAGACAAAATTGGCGCAATGGATACAAAAACAAGAGCCCTATATTTGTTGTCTACAAGAGACCCACCTCAAAACAAAGGACACATACAGACTGAAAGTGAAGGGCTGGAAAAAGATATTCCATGCAAATAGAGACCAAAAGAAAGCAGAAGTAGCAATACTCATATCAGATAAAATAGACATTAAAACAAAGGCTGTGAAAAGAGACAAAGAAGGACACTACATAATGATCAAAGGATCAATCCAAGAAGAAGATATAACAATTATAAATATATATGCACCCAACATAAGAACACCACGATACATAAGACAAATGCTAACAAGTATGAAAGGGGAAATTTACAATAACACAATAATAGTGGGAGACTTTAATACCCCACTCACACCTATGGATAGATCAACTAAACAGAAAATTAACAAGGAATCACAAACTTTAAATGATACAATAGACCAGTTAGACCTAATTGATATCTAAGGAGATTTCACCCCAAAATAATGAATTTCACCTTTTTCTCAAGTGCACATGGAACCTTCTCCAAGATAGATCACATCCTGGGCCATAAGTCTAGCCTTGTTAAATTCAAAAAAATTGAAATCATTCCAAGCATCTTTTCTGACCACAATGCAGTAAGATTAGATCTCAGTTACAGGAGAAAAACTATTAAAAATTCCAGCATATGGAGGCTGAGCAACACACTGCTGAATAACCAACAAATCACAGAAGAAATTAAAAAAGAAATCAAAATATGCATGGAAATGAATGAAAATGAAAACAAAACAACCCAAAACCTGTGGGACACTGTAAAAGCAGTACTAAGGAGAAGGTTCATAGTAATACAGGCATACCTCAAGAAACAAGAAAAAAGTCAAATAAATAACCTAACTCTACACCTAAAGCAACTAGAAAAGGAAGAAATGAAGAACCCCAGGGTTAGTAGAAGGAAAGAAATCTTAAAAATTAGGGCAGAAATAAATGCAAAAGAAACAAAAAAGACCATAGCAAAAATCAACAAAGCCAAAAGCTGGTCCTTTGAGAGGATAAATAAAACTGACAAACCATTAGCCAGACTCATAAAGGGAGAAAAATCAAATCAATAAAATTAGAAATGAAAATGGAGAGATCACAACAGACAACACAGAAATACAAAGGATCATAAGAGACTACTATCAGCAATTATATGCCAATAAAATGGATAACTTGGAAGAAATGGACAAAGTCTTAGAAAAGTACAACTTTCCAAAACTGAACCAAGAAGACATAGAAAATCTTAACAAACCCATAACAAGCATGGAAATTGAAACTATCATCAGAAATATTTCAGCAAACAAAAGCCCAGGTCCAGATGGCTTCACAGCTGAATTCTACCAAAAATTTAGAGACGAGCTAACACCTATCCTACTCAAACCCTTCCAGCAAATTGCAGAGGAAGATAAACTTCCAAACTCATTCTATGAGGCCACCATCACCCTAATACCAAAACCTGACAAAGATGCCACAAAAAAAGAAAACTACAGGCCAATATCACTGATGAACATAGATGCAAAAATCCTTAACAAAATTCTAGCAATCAGAATCCAACAGCACATTAAAAAGATCATACATCATGACCAAGTGGGCTTTATCCCAGGGATGCAAGGATTCTTCAATATCCGCAAATCAATCAATGTAATACATCACATTACCATATTGAAAAATAAAAGCCATATGATTATCTCAATAGATGCAGAGAGAGCCTTTGACAAAATTCAACATCCACTTATGATAAAAACTCTCCAGAAAACAGGAATAGAAGGAACATACCTCAACATAATAAAAGCTATATATGACAAACCCACAGCAAACGTTATCCTCAATGGTGAAAAATTGAAAGCATTTCCTCTAAAGTCAGGAATAAGAAAAGGGTGCCCACTTTCACCACTACTATTCAGCATAGTTTTGGAAGTTTTGGCCACAGCAATCAGAGCAGAAAAAGAAATAAAAGGAATCCAAATTGGAAAAGAAGAAGTAAAACTATCACTGTTTGCAGATGACATGGTCCTCTACATAGAAAACCCTAAAGACTCCACCAGAAAATTACTAAAGCTAATCAATGAATATAGTAAAGTTGCAGGATATAAAATCAACACACAAAAATCTCTTGCATTCCTATACACTAATAATGAGAAAATATAAAGAGAAATTAAGGAAACATTCCATTCACCATTGCAACAAAAAGAATAAAATACTTAGGAATATATCTACCTAAAGTAACAAAAGACCTATATATAGGAAAGTATAAAACACCGGTGAAAGAAATCAAAGAAGACACTAATAGACAGAGAAATATACCGTGTTTATGGATCGGAAGAATCAATATAGTGAAAATGAGTATACTACCCAAAGCAATTTATAGATTCAATGCAATCCCTATCAAGCTACCAACAGTATTCTTCACAGAGCTAGAACAAATAATTTCACAATTTGTATAGAAATACAAAAAACCTCAAATAGCCAAAGCAATCTTGAGAAAGAGCAATGGAACTGAAAGAATCAACCTACCTGACTTCAGGTTCTCCTACAAAGCCAGTCATCAAGACAGTATGGTACTGGCACAAAGACAGAAATATAGATCAATGGAACAAAATAGAAAGCCCAGAGATAAATCCACACACCTATGGACACCTTACCTTTGACAAGGGAGGCAAGAATATACAAGGGAGAGAAGACAATCTCTTTAACAAGTAGTGCTGGGATAACTGGTCAACCACTTGTAAAAGAATGAAATTAAAACACTTTCTAACATCATACACAAAAATAAACTCAAAATGGATTAAAGATCTAAACGTATGACCAGAAACTATAAAACTCCTAAAGGAGAATATAGGCAAAACACTCTCTGACATAAATCACAGGAGGATCCTCTATGACCCACCTCCCAGAATATTGGAAACAAAAGCAAAAAAAAAAAAAAAAAAAGGACCTAATAAAATTAAAAGCTTCTGCACAACAAAGGAAACTATAAGTAAAGTAAAAAGATATCTGAGACGAGTCGCCAGTCCAGGTTCGATGCACAATACTGGATGCTTGGGGCTGGTGCACTGGGACGACCCAGAGGGAGGGTATGGGGAGGGAGGAGGGAGGAGGGTTCAGGATGGGGAACACAGGTATACCTGTGGTGGATTCATTTCGATATTTGGCAAAACTTTACAATATAGTAAAGTTTAAAAATAAAATAAAATTTAAAAAAATTAAAAAAAAGAAAGAAAATGTGTGTGCATATACAAAAAAAAAAAAAAAAAGTCTTCAGAATGGGAGAAATTAATAGCAACTGACAAAGAATTCATCTCAAAAATATAGAAACAACATCTGCAGCTCAATTCCAGAAAAACAAATGACCCAATCAAAAAGTGGGCCAAAGAACTAAACAGACATTTCTTCAATGAAGACATACAGATGGCTAACAAACTCATGAAAAGATGCTCAACATCACTCATTATCAGAAAAATGCAAATTAAAACCACAATGACGTACCATTTCACGCCAGTCTGAATGGCTGCTATCCAAAATCTACAAATAATAAATGCTGGAGAGGGTGTGGAGAAAAGGGAACCCTCTTACACTGTTGGTGGGAATGCAAACTAATACAGCCAGTATGGAGAACAGTGTGGAGATTCCTTAAAAAACTGGAAATAGAACTGCCATCAGTTCAGTTCAGTTCAGTTCAGTTCAGTCGCTCAGTCGTGTCTGACTCTTTGTGACCCCATGAATCACAGCACGCCAGGCCTCCCTGTCTATCACCATCTCCCGGAGTTCACTCAAACTCACATCCATTGAGTTGGTGATGGCATCCAACCCATACAACCCAGCAATCCTACTGCTGGCCATACACACCAAGGAAACCGGAATTGAAAGAGACACATGTACCCCAATGTTCATCGCAGTGCTGTTTTTAATAGCCATGACATGGAAGCAACCTAGATGCCCATCAGCAGATGAATGGATAAGAAAGCTGTGGTACATATACACAATGGAATATTACTCAGCCATTAAAAAGAATACATTTGAATCAGTTCTAATGAGGTGAATGAAACTGGAGCCTATTATACAAAGTGAAGTAAGCCAGAAAGAAAAACACCAATACAGTATACTAACGCATATATATGGAATTTAGAAAGATGGTAACGATAACCCTGTATGTAAGACAGCAAAAGAGACACAGATATATAGAACAGTCTTTTGGACTCTGTGGGAGAGGGTGAGGGTGGGATGATTTGGGAGAATGGCATTGAAACATGTATAATATCATATTTGAAATGAATCACCAGTCCAGGTTTGATGCAGGATACAGGATGCTTGGGGCTGGTGCACTGGGATAACCCAGAGGAATGGTTTGGGAAGGGAGGTCGGAGGGGGGTTCAGGATGGGGAACATGTGTACACCCGTGGTGGATTTATGTTGATGTATGGCAAAACCAATACAATATTGTAAAATAATTAGCCTCCAATTAAAATAAATAAATTTATATTAAAACAATATATTAAAAAAATAAAAGACATTAACAAAAGTGGCATTCTTAATGTTTCTCTCTTCTTCTATATGACAAAGATGAACACATTTTGAGCAAAATATACTTTGGTTGTATTGCAAATTCTTATCTAAATTAAGTACTCAAGAAGGGAAAAAATATTTTGGAACTGCAGATATCTCTTAAATTCCAGCTCAAATTTTTTGCTCCAACTCTGATGCCTGCTTGAAAATGACCATGCATTTGGATAAAAACTGAAATACCAGAAAATATCAGAAACATGCTACTCTGAAACTTGGTTTTAAAATTTCCTAACTTCTAACAGTATGTTTGACTTAGGTCATACCTGAATGGTGTAGTGGTTTTCCCTAGTTCCTCCAATTTAAGTCTGAATGTGGCAGTAAAGAGTTCATGATCTGAGCCACAGTCAGCTCCCGGTTTTGTTTTTACAGATTGTATATAGCTACTCCATCTTTGGCTGCAAATAATATAATCAATCTGATTTTGGCATTGACTGTCTGGTGTTGTCTATGTGTGGAGTTTTCTCTTGTTTTGTTGGAATAGGGTGTTGTCTATGACAAGTGGGTTCTCTTGTCTTCCTACTTTGAATTCCAGGACATTACACAGGAGGCAGTGATCAAGACCATCCCCAAGAAAGAGAAATGCAAAAAGGCAAAATGGTTGTCTGAGGAGGCCTTACAAACAGCTGAGAAAAGAAAAGATGTAAAAGGCAAAGAAGAAAAGGAAAGATATATCCATTTGAATGCAGAATTCCAAAGAATAGCAAGGAGAGATAAGAAAGCCTTCCTCACTGATCAATGCAGAAAAAACAGAGGAAAACAATAGAATGGGAAAGACTAGAGATCTCTTCAAGAAAATTAGAGATAAAAAGGAAAATATTTCATACAAAGATGGGCACAATAAAGGACAGAAATGTTATGGCCCTAACAGAAGCAGAAAATATTAAGAAGAGGTGGCAAGAATACACAGAAGAACTATACAAAAAAGATTCTCATGATCCAGATAACCACGATAGTGTGATCACACACCTAGAGCCAGACATCCTGGAATGCTATATCAAGTGGGTCTTAAGAAGCATCACTACGAACAAAGCTAGTGGAGGTGATAGAATTCCAGCTGAACTAGTTCATTTCCTAAAAGATGATACTGTGAAAGTGCTGCACTCAATATGCCAGCAAATTTGGAAAACTCAGCTGTGGCCACAGAACTGGAAAAATGTCAGTTTTCATTCCAATCCCAAAGAAAGGCAATGCCAAAGAATGTTCAAACCACCGCACAATTGCACTCATCTCACACACTAGCAAAGTAAATTCTCCAAGCCAGGCTTCAACAGTACGTGAACTGTGAAATTCCAGATGTTCAAGCTGGATTTAGAAAAGGCAGAGGAATCAGAGATCAAATTGCCAACATCTGTTGGATCACTGAAAAAGCAAGAGAGTTCCAGAAAAACATCTACTTATGATTTATTGACTATGATAAAGCCTTTGACTGTGTGGATCACAACAAACTGGTAAATTCTTAGAGATGGGACTGCCACATCATGTGATCTGCCTCCTGAGAAACATGTACGCAAGTCAAGAAGTTAGAACTGGACATGGAACAACAAAATGGTTTCAAATTGGGAAAGGATTATGTCAAGGCTGTATACTGTCACCCTGCTTTATTTAACTTATATGCAGAGCACATCATGTGAAATGCTGGGCTGGACAAAACACAAGCTGTAATCAAGATTGCTGGGAGAAATATCAATAACCTCAGATATGAAGATGACATCACTGTTATGGCAAAAAAAAAAAAAAGAAGAATTAAAGAGCCTCTTGATGGTAGTGAAAGGAGAATGAAAAAGTTGGCTTAAAACTTGACATTCAGAAAACTAAGATCATGGCATCCAGTCCCATCACTTCATGACAAATAGATGGGGAGACAATGGAAACAGGGACTGACTTTT
Source organism: Bos indicus x Bos taurus (assembly GCF_003369695.1). Lineage (NCBI taxonomy): Eukaryota > Metazoa > Chordata > Mammalia > Artiodactyla > Bovidae > Bos > Bos indicus x Bos taurus. The sequence goes on along the minus strand of NC_040076.1, from coordinate 34,107,823 downwards.
ATTTTGGGGGGCTCCAAAATCACTGCAGAAGGTGACTGCAGCCATGAAATTAAAAGACACTTGCTCCTTGGAAGAAAAGTTATGACCAACCTAGACAGCATATTAAAAAGCAGAGACATTACTTTACCAACAAAGGTGCATCTAGTTAAAGCTATGGTTTTTCCAGTAGTCATGCATGGATGTGAGAATTGGACTGTGAAGAAAGCTGAGCACTGAAGAATTGATGCTTTTGAACTGTGATATTGTAGAAGACTCTTGAAAGTCCCTTGGACTTCAAGGAGATACAACCAGTCCATCCTAAAGGAAATTAGTCCTGAATATTCGTTGGAAGGACTATTGCTGAAGATGAAACTCCAAAACCTTGGCTACCTGATGGGAAGAACTGACTCATTGGAAAAGACCCTGATTCTGGGAAACACTGAAAGCAGGAGGAGAGGGGGATGGATGTCATCACTGACTCAATGGACATGAGTTTGAGTAAGCTCTGGGAGTTGGCGATGGACAGGGAAGCCTGGGGTGCCACAGTCCATGGGGTCGCAAAGAGTCAGACATGACTGAGTCACTGAACTGAACAGTATGTTCAGGGTTTCTCACATGGCTCTAGTGATAAAGAACCCATCTGCCAATGCAGGAGGTATAAGAAACATGGATTCTGTCCCTGAGTTGGGAATATTCCCTGGAGGGGAAGGCATGGCAACCCACTCCAGTATTCTTACCTGGAGAATCCCACGGACTGAGGAACCTGGCAGTCTATAGTCCATAGGTTCACAAAGAGTTGAACACGACTAAATTAACTTAGCATATATGCACACAGAAATATGTTTGTAAGAAAATCAATGTTTTTCCATGAAAAATGGTACATTATCATATTTGTAGTTTAAAAAAAAATATTTTTACCAACTGTATTATTTTTTCTGGGAGGAAAACATCTTAAGTTGCCATAACTACAAATATTGGCTATAATGATATTATCTAAATTATTTATGTTTCAGTTATCTTATTAAACTTGTAAAATAAAAGATAGGAAAAAAAAATAGGACATCTACTGTAATTAATTAGTGAGCAAGTAGACATACTTTCCAGAAAGTATAAAATAACCTTAATAAAGAGAGAAGATCTCAACACAACACAATCCACTTAATGATGCCTCCAAGAAGTTAGATTTCCAAAACATTAAATCAAGTATTTAACAAAATTCGAATCCAAAGAGACTATTTTTTCTTTTTGATAACAAACTAATTATACTATCATGGAGCAGTTGGGGGAAAAGACAACCTAAAAATCAAATTCCAAGATAAAATAAACACATGCTGAAACACATGATAGTTTATTTGATTTGTTTTTAAACAGCATCTATATTTTTAAATGGCATAATTAGTTTTGTTACTGTATTTACTGCAGCTAACAATATTGCTTTAAAATTTTTAACTAACTCACAATAAAAGATTTTCATGATGTACCTCAACTACACCTGTATATCAAAGGAAAGAGTCATTAACAAATGTTTTTCCATAGCTACAGATTTAATCAACACAGTTCAGAAGTAAAGTCAAAACTCATGATTTCCATCTCTAAGTGACATCATGATAGCCCTAAAAAGTTTTCCCTTGATCTCATCTTTACCAGCTATGAGCTTCAATTGTTGTCATTTTAAACTAGTATTATGAGAAATGTTATATATATATATATATATACACATAAATGTAAAAATCAGGTCCTCCCATCAGATGAACGGGAGTAAGAAATGAATTTGATTTTTCATTTATTCTATCAGCATAGAAAGTTTTATTGTCTAATATATATGTTTTTGTTATTTTTAATGTTTGAAGTTGACCCTAGAAATTTCCAGCTAAAACCACATTTTGATATTTTTTGCTAACATTTTTTATTCAAATTCACCTTTTGGTAAGCTGGTTTGAGGTAATTATATTTTTCTACCTGTGAGGACTACAGATTGTAATGATATAATCCCTTGCAGCCAACCCTGTTTCTTAATATGAGCAAAGTTAATTTCAGAAATGACCTTGAAGGTCTAGAAAAAATTATTATAAAATACTCATTTTTCAGAAAAATTGGCATTGGACTATTTGAGACAGATTTGCACTATTTATTTATTTATTTTTTCTTCCTTTAATTTATTTTTTTTACTTTTTATTTTTGTAGATTTTTTTTTAATTTTATTTTATTTTTAAACTTTACAATATTGTATTAGTTTTGCCAAATATCGAAATGAATCTGCCACAGGTATACCCGCGTTCCCCATCCTGAACCCTCCACCCTCCTCCCTCCCCTCCCCTCCCTCTGGGTCGTCCCAGTGCACCAGCCCCAAGCATCCAGTATAGTGCATCAAACCTGGACTGGCAACTCGTTTCATACATGATATTATACATGTTTCAATGCCATTCTCCCAAATCTCCCCACCCTCTCCCTCTCCCACAGAGTCCATAAGACTAATCTATACATCAGTGTCTCTTTTGCTGTCTCGTATACAGGGTTATTGTTACCATCTTTCTAAATTCCATATATATGCGTTAGTATACTGTATTGGTGTTTTTCTTTCTGGCTTACTTCACTCTGTATAATAGGTTCCAGTTTCATCCATCTCATTAGAACTGACTCAAATGTATTCTTTTTAATGGCTGAGTAATACTCCATTGTGTATATGTACCACAGCTTTCTTATCCATTCATCTGCTGATGGACATCTAGGTTGCTTCCATGTCCTGGCTATTATAAACAGTGCTGCGATGAACATTGGGGTACACGTGTCTCTTTCCCTTCTGGTTTCCTCAGTGTGTATGCCCAGCAGTGGGATTGCTGGATCATAAGGCAGTTCTATTTCCAATTTTTTAAGGAATCTCCACACTGTTCTCCATAGTGGCTGTACTAGTTTGCATTCCCACCAACAGTGCAAGAGAGTTCCCTTCTCTCCACACCCTCTCCAGCATTTATTGCTTGTAGACTTATGGATTGCAGCCATTCTGACTCGCGTGAAATGGCACTATTTAAAGATGTCACTCAAAATTGCCCTAAAAGCCAAATAACTGAGTCATAGTATAATGTACTATGAATAATATAAAAGACTTTCTCTATTATCAGAAATGTGGGTCTTTGGTTTTCTGATTCCACAGTTTATAAAGGAACCAAATTTTTTTGAAGGACCTAAATTTGTTTGAAGTAACATTATTAAAAATAACTTTTTATACAGTGGTTATTGACCTGGTTTTATGAAAACACCTGTTCTGTCTCCTCTCCTACAAGGAGGTTTTACTGAATTTTATTTTTTATATATTTATTTGGATTGTCTCCCAATCAGTGAATACTTATTTCCTTTGTTGTAAACATCAATGCCTTAGGGAGTGAAACCCAAAAATCAAATGGAATTTGATGTTCATCTTTTAATTTATCAGCTAAATCTAGTTATCTATATTTTTAAAGCATATAATACTATTTTATAGTAGGTATAATGCATATACTTCTATGCATAAAGTATGTATCATGTTTATGTGAAGTGAAGCCACTCAGTCATGTCCGACTCTTTGCGACCCCATGGTTTGTAGCCTACAAGGCTCCTCTGTCCATGGACTTTTCCAGGCAAGAGTACTGGAGTGGGTTGCCATTTCCTTCTCTAGGGGATCTTCCCAAGCCAGGGATAGAACCGGGGTCTCCTACATTGCAGGCATATGTTTACTGTCTGAGCCACCAGGTTAATTCCTGTTTATAGTTAAATCGTGTTTATAGTTATATTTAAATACTCTATTATACTAGATAACAATACAGATATTACACAATTGTGAATGGAATTACATCTGATGATGGGAGGAACAGGAGGGGGAAAGTACAGTGCCACAATGAGAAGGATGAAAGAAAATTTGCACCAGAAATGAGAAAGGTACTGGTTGAAAAGAAACAGAATAATAAGGAACAAAACATTTACTTAGTTACTGTGCTTAGTGAGGAACTGATTTTCTGTCCTTCCCCAGCATGAGGATATTCCCTTGGACTAAGTTGGGGAAGGAAATGGCACCCCACTCCAGTATTCTTGCCTGGAGAATCCCGTGGATGGAGGAGCCCAGTAGGCTACAGTCCATGGGGTTGCTAAGAGTCAGACACGACTGGGCAACTTCACTTTCACTTTTCACTTCCATGCATTGGAGAAGGAAATGGCCCACTCCAGTATTCTTGCCTGGAGAATCCCAGGGACAGAGGAGCCTGGTGGGCTGCCATCTATGGGGTTACACAGAGTCAGACACAACTGAAGCGACTTAGCAGCAGCAAGTGATGTTCAGTACATTTTCTTTCCATGATTGATTTTCCTTTTCTAACTCAATTCCTAAAAAGTCATAGACTATAATAATAGCTTCAGGAAAATTCTGAGCTTAATATGATCAGATCTATGTAGAACTTCAATGCAATGTCTCATACTTTGAATCTACTTGATTGCAGTTTATACCCTCTTACTGATGTAGTTCTGCAAATTCAAATTGTCAAAACTTAGCAAGACTGCTGAGCATAGCATCTTTTACCCTATATATATGGATAATGGAAAATAAGCATCAAGAAATATACAGATAAATGGGGGGAGGGCAAAAGAGGATGGGGATGAAGAGGGAAAGATTGCTGTAGCTTTTAGGTGAAAGTAGTCATCAGGAAGTATATAACTTGCAAGGAAAAAGAAGACGGAAACTTAGCTATGGATTTACTGTGGGAAAATGATGAATATGAGAAGAGGAATAATAATAAAGCCTCATTCTGCAGCATGATTATCTGTTTAGGGGAAAGGTCTACAAAGATGAGAAGAGGATTTAGTTGAGAAAGAATGGAAGATAAGAGGAAACATAAAGAGGAAAAGTGAAAAGAACAGAGAGGTAAGACAAAATTACTTTTCATATAACTTAAGAATATTCTTTGGTCTACATAATATTCAGAATGAGTGAATGTGTATAATAATAGGAATGTTTAGCTCTTTTATGGAGTACAAACTACTTGGTGGCAAAGACCTTAACAGATCTTTTAATCAGCATGAAACACAATTACATGCACCTTGTAGGGGATCAGGAGACTTGAGGAGTCTGTTCTGGTAACTCTAGAGTAGACTTACCATCAGTATATCAATATAAAGAAATAGAAATGAATCAGTGACTTCTTTAGTAAGACAACAGGATTCTGTAACCATTAATACCTCCTTTTGCACTTTACTAAAAAGTATACTTAGTCACTTTTATATTTTTCCCTTTGTACTGTATTTTCTGCATATGTAAACTCATACCCATAATCCACATGGAAAAGTAATGGGAAAGCCAACTCTGGTTATGATTCACTGAATTCAAATGTTAAAGGAGTACTTGCAGTGATTTAACACAAATGTAAATTTTGTCATGATTTCAAGCAGAATGATGCACTCTGCTTTAAAATTTAAAGATAATTAGGAGGAAACAATTTTAATTAAATATAGATGCATATTTGTGTAAGGAGATTTGTGAGAGGATTTAAGCAACTAAACTGAAAGATTTTGAGGTCAACTCAACAGTAGTCATATGATAGATGTCATGAGCCAGTTGATAAGATCTCCTCAGTCAGGAAAAAAAGAAAATAATAAAGGAACAGTGATTTTTAGGAAGAAAATATTCTTACTAATAGTAGGTTTAAGCCACACAAAGCAACATGGTGACATGACTAACAATGTGGGAGATATTTTAATATATGTGCATAATGGGGAATTCCCTGGTAACTCAGTGAATAAAGAATATGCCTGCAGTGCAGGAGACCAGAGCTCAATCCCTGGGTCAGGAAGATCCCCTGGAGAAGGAAATGGCAACCCACTCCAGTATTATTTCCTGGAATATCCCATGGACAGAGGACCCTGGATGGCTACAGTCTATGGTGGTCACAAGAGTTGGATACAACTTTGCAACTAAACCACCACATGATGAGAGATATACAGAGAGTATGTGTTATTTTCAGTTTGATACATAATCCTAGAATCTATGCAAATAATAGACTCTTTTTCTAAATAAGTTCTATTTCCTCCCAATACAGAAAATACTTGTACAAAAATATCTATTATTGGACAGTTCCATTATTGGAGCTTCCCTGGTGGCTCAGTCGGTAAAGAATCTGCCAGCAATATGGGAGACCAAGGATTCACCCCTGGGTTGGGAAGATCCCTGGAGAAGGGAAGGGCTACCCACTCCAGTAATGTGGGCTGGAGAATTCCATGGACATAGGAGTCTGGAAGGCTACCATCCATGGGGCTGTAAAGAGTCAGACACAACTGAGCGACTTTCACTTTTATAATTTTAAGCTAAACACATTGCATTTCTGACTTGACTTTAGTTATTCCTTCTAATGGTTCATGTAATAAAATTACTTTCTTGTCCAAATAGCAGAAATGTGTGGTTTTTATGGGAGTAATATTTCATTATTCCATCTCTTTTCCCAACATAGTATCACTAATTGTAAATCACATTACAATGCTTTCCATTCTTCACCATAGGATTTGGCTGAACTGAACTGAACACCCTTGTTTTCATGCACTGTGCAAACAAACAGAAAACTTTAAATTTTATTTTCTGAGAATGTTTAGATGTCTATCATTAATTCATGCTAAATGAAGAGCATCAGTTTAGTTCAGTTCAGTCACTCAGTTGTATCCGACTTGTTGTGACCCCATGAATTGCAGCATGCCAGGCCTCCCTGTCCATCACCAACTCCCGGAGTTTACCCAAACTCATGTCCATTGAGTCGGTGATGCCATCCAGTCATCTCATCCTCTGTTGTCCCCTTCTCCTCCTGCCCTCAATCTTTCCAGCATAAGGGTCTTTTCAAATGAGTCAGCTCTTCGCATCAAGTAGCCACAGTATTGGAGTTTCAGCTTCAACATCAGTCCTTCCAATGAACACCCAGGACTGATATCCTTTAGGATGGACTGGTTGGATCTCTTTGCAGTCCAAGGAGCAAGAAGAGCATAGTCTTTAGTTTTTCACTGTGGGTTTCTGTTACCTTCAACTTCAACTTACAAGGTATCAGATTCACCCAAGCTTGAATGTAAGTCCAAAATGTAAATAACCTTAGTCTTTTCTGCTATATGTGTTTTGTTGATGTATGTTTCATACAAATATACATATTTACATATTTTATCTTCATGGGAATTAACTACATACATTCACATATATTTATCTATTTCATTGTACTATAAAATTAAGTAAAAATTTTTAGGTAAAATAAATTCACAAGTTTAGAAGGTATTGGCATAGGAAATGACAACCCACTCCAGTGTTCTTGCTTGGAGAATTCCATGGACAGAGAAGCGTGGCATGTTGCAGTCCATGGGGTCACAAGGGGTCAGACAAAACTGAGTTATTAACACACACACACACATAAGGTATGTTTATATGATATCCATAATAAATTATAACATTTTGTTTATGTTCCTATAACAAAGAAAATAACTTTGTAAACCAGAGAAACTCTGACAAACTAGGAACAGAGTTTATATTATATATATATTATATTATATATGTATTATATACATTATATTATATACATTTTCCATAACATATTCAAAAGAGAGTCAGCCCAGATTTGTAGAACACCATTAAAAAGTTACTTTGAATGACCTCACCTAATCATCATGTCACTACAGCTGATTGACCTTAGGTAAGTCACATAGTCTCTTTGATCTCAAGTCTCCTTGTCTCTAAACTTAAAAGGCTGAGTTTGACAAACTGCCAGCAAACAGAGCTGAGAAAGGGGAAAAAAAGGAGGTCCAAGAGGCTGCATTACCTTTGCTCTGGAAAAGAGAGGTAGGCAGGTACAGGCTTTCCCCAAAGTGTATTTTATGGTCTGAAAGTATACTGATAATTTTATATGAAAATCTCAGAAAATTATAATAAATTAGTACATACTTAAGTATCCTACAAAGACATAGGAATGCCTTTTTAACAATAATAAATATTTCAATGACAGATACTATATTAATATAATGCATTATTTTAAAAGATAGTCACAGGATAAGAGGAAGAATAAGATTCAGAATGAAATAGAAAAGTTATAGTAGTAGGTTCCTCAAGTAAAATATATTCAGATATCTTTACCTTAACCTTAAACATGTAGTTTCTTATTACCAAAGTTTAATAAAACCAAACTTGTTTTCCTCAAGACTAGACATAAATTGACTTTATCTGGATTCCTTCTTACAGTGATGGTGCACAACAATGCTCATAATTTCTTTTTGAATGTATTATATACATTTTTGTAGAACTCTGATAGTGTACTTTTGCTACCCATGAGAAAGTAACATAATACAGCATGGTGGTTAAGATTATGAATTTTAGAGCCACATTAACTAGATCTAAACCTTGGCTCTGATACTTGCAAGTTGTAGGGCTTAGGGAAGTGACATGAGCTCTTTGTGAGAGTTTCTTCATACAGCTTTTATGAGGGTAAATGGTGGGTTGTATATGAAAGAATACAGACCAGTGTCAGACACAAAGTTAAGTAGTACAAAGTGCTAACTGTTTGACATCATAATTATCTTTTTTTTTTCCATTTTCTTATATATAAATGAATATATTCAATTAGAATTTTTCGTATGTCATACCCTTACACATTTAGGCTATGGATTTCTCTAGTCACACTAAGGTCTTTTTAACAGGAAGGGCTGGGATAAAAAGAAATCTACATTTAACCCACCATGAATCATAAAATATACCTCATTTCAAATATAATGAAGAGCAGAATATATTCTTCAAGACTCTGTTTATAATAAATGAAGACTTTCTAACAAGAGATAAAACCTGCATGTTTCACATGTGGAATAAAGCATTTCATCCACCTGTGAGACAAATATGCATTAAAATTCTGTCTCCATGACATTGAACATCCTGTTCTATAAATATCAAACTGTCCCTGCTCTCAAGGAGTTTACAGTCTCTAGAAAAGATACAATTTATCATACGCGATTATGCTCCAAGCCAACAAGAAACTCAGTGATATTCAAAGACAGATCATGGGGAGAGGTCACAAGAAAAGCACCATACAGCACATCAGAGGGGGCAAATTTGGAGTAGGGCAATGCAGGATGAATAGGATAGAAGATGAACATTCCAGCTAGAAGGAATAGTGTAAGGAAAGGCAGAGAAAAGAAACAGGTGATGTGAAGGCAATAACAATTAGATAGTATTGAATTCTCATGAGTGAGAATGAAGTAAATTCACAAATATATTTAAATAATTCTCTTATCAAGAAAAACCTAACTATAATGAATGAATTTCTATTTTTTCTCTTATCAAGAATACTAACTCATTATGCTTTACCAGAATCAGTAATTAGTGCTACTTAATAGAGAGAACGGAGAAGGCAATGGCAGCCCACTCCAGTACTCTTGCCTGGAAAATCCCATGGATGGAGGAGCCTGGTAGGCTTCAGTCCATGGGGTCGCTGAGTCGGACACGACTGAGCAACTTCACTTTCACTTTTCACTCTCATGCATTGGAGAAGGAAATGGCAACCCACTCCAGTGTTCTTGCCTGGAGAATCCCAGGGACCACGGAGCCTGGCAGGCTGCTGTCTGTGGGGTCGCACAGAGTCGGACACGACTGACATGACTTAGCAGCAGCAATAGAGAGAAGGGGAAAACGACGTGAAATAAAACCCCCTTTGGCTTAGACTTTGTCCAGTTTAAAAAAGAATTGATGTCTTTTGAGTTAATGGTCTCATAAAAAAAATACAAGAGCAGCAAGAGCAAAAGCAGAGAAAGTTCTATTTTCAGGTTAAAGATTAAAAACAGAGAGGAAGACTTTTAAAATATGCTTAGAAACCGTATTCTAACTACTGATACATAGTGTAGAGCAGTACTTTGTAGTAGTATGGAATTGCTTTTAGGAAAGTAACTTAATCAGTTTTGTTTCATGTTTAAACCTTTCCTTACTAACAGAAAAGAATCAATGTTAAGTAGGAGAGTATGTCTTGAATTCAAACAGATTTTTTTCCTTTTAGGACATTCTCTGACTCCTAAGCAATCTAATAAAACATAGCACCTGAAAGAACAATATTGAAGCATTTTCAAACTTTTGGAAGGAAAGAAAGAAGGACTGAGAAGAGGAAAGGAAGGAGTGGGAGGAAGAGGGAAAAGGGAAAACAGGAAGGTGAGAGAGGAGAGTATTTCTAATAATTGAGCATTTTTATGTCTGGAGCAAAAATATTCTCCTTGAAAGATTACTTGCTCCAGTGGTTTTAATGGACATTTTGTAGAGAACCGGTGGCCTTGTTCTCTTACTAAAATTCAAGGCCACTGAGAAAAACATATCTTATCCCAGGGAAATGAGCAATTTCATGAACCTTCTAGGGAGCATATGGTCACCACTAATCTAGTGACTTAATCCTCTCCTTTGGGTCTCTTATTCTATTTCAGGTTATCTATCCTTTGCCTCCAGGCAGAACTGCAACTAAGCCATGTAAAACAGATGGGTTTCTAGCTAGTCAAGATTTCCAGAGAAGTCACTTTTATAGCCTTTCAACATTAATCAAAAAAAAACAGCCAGCCCAAGAATTTAGGAGGAATAGAAAAATGTCCCAAGTAGGCAAAAATTATTGTTAAACAAACACAAATTAAATACTTTGCATATTGTATAAGGGTCTTTTCAGATCCAGATCTAGGTTTTCTTTTGTTTTTGAATGTCTTTTTTGTTACCATCTTCTTAAATCCTTTGTCATAGTGGCGATTCACCCCCACCCCAATCAATTTAATACTGAAAAGATTTGAAATTGTATTTTCTAAATAAAAATGTGAAATTTTACAAAGGTAAAAGATAGTTCCCCAAAAGCAAAATTTAAATAAAATATGGGGAATAATCTAAGCTGTTTAACTGACTTTTAAGACTTCCTACAGCTTTGCATTTTTGTATCATCAGATTTTACAGCTAATTTATTTTGTTCTTCATAATTCTTTGTCAGCGTTGGCAACTCCCTGTGAGCCAAACAAAAACACCCATTCCCAGGCTTTATAGACATATACACTCCACATCACGCAGTATCCCCATTCCTTATCATCATGCCTAAATCTGATGCATCTGTAAAAGTCTCACTAAAAGTGATCCATGCAAAATGTTGCCTCCTCCTACAGATTGAAAACAATGATAGCAGCGTTTATTAAACTCTATCATTATTTACTATTTACTAGCTGCTGCTACTGCTGCTAAGTCACTTCAGTTGCGTCTGACTCTTAGTGACCCCATGGACTACAGTCTATCAGGCTTCTCCATCCATGGGATTTTCAAGGCAAAAGTACTGGAGTGGGGTGCCATTGCCTTCTCTGATTTACTAGCTAACATAGTTTAAAAAACTATGAGAATTATAATGTACAAACTCATCTATTTGAAGAGATATTCAATGTGCTAAGTATTATTAATCCTAATTTAAAAATGGAAAGAAATAAACCTAAAGATGAATAGTAATAATAACACGTTGTTGTTGTTTAGTTGCTCATGTCAAATTCTTTTGCAACCCCATGGACTATAGCCTGCCAGGCTCCTCTGTCCATGGTATTTCCCAAGCAAAAATACTGGAATGGTTGCCATGCCCTCTTCCAGGGGACCTTTGTGTCCCAGCGATCTAACTCATGTCTCCTGCATTGGTAGACAGATTATTTTACCACTGAGCAACCAGGGAAGTCCCCAGAAAAAAAAAAAAAAAAGAAATTCATTCATTATAGTTAGGTTGTCCTTGATAAGAGAATTATTTAAACATATTTGTGAATTTACTTCACTCTCACCCATGAGAATTCAATACCATCTAATTGTTACTGCCTTCACATCATCCATTTTTTTTCTGCCTTTTCTTAGACAATTCCTTCTGTCTGGAATGTTCATCTTCTACCCTGTTCATTAGCAGCACTTTGTTTGACTCTTGCTATGTCTTATGAACTTTTCTAACATAATCCATTTTCCTTTCTTGTTTTTTTTTTTTTTTCTATTATGGTAAGCTGCTATCAAATGAAATAAATTCAGTTCAGTCGCTCAGTCATGTCTGACTCTTTGTGACCCCATGAATCACAGCACACCAGGCCTCCCTGTCTATCACCAACTCCCAGAGTTCACTCAGACTCACGTCCATCAAGTCAGTGATGCCATCCAGCCATCTCATCCTCTGTCGTCCCCTTCTCCTCCTGCCCCCAATCCCTCCCAGCATCAGACTCTTTTCCAATGAAGTCAACCCTTTGCATAAGGTGGCCAAAGTACTGGAGTTTCAGCCCCAGCATCATTCCTTCCAAAGAAATCCCAGGACTGATCTCCTTCAGAATGGACTGGTTGGATCTCCTTGCAGTCCAAGGGACTCTCAAGAGTCTTTTCCAACACCACAGTGCAAAAGCATCAATTCTTCGGCACTCAGCCTTCTTCACAGTCCAACTCTCATATCCATACATGACCACAGGAAAAACCATAGCCTTGACTAGATGGACATTTGTTGGCAAAGTGATGTCTGTGCTTTTGAATATGCTATCTAGGTTGGACATAACTTTCCTTCCAAGGAGTAAGCGTCTTTTAATTTCATGGCTACAATCACCATCTGCAGTGATTTTGGAGCCCAAAAAAATAAAGTCTGACACTGTTTCTACTGTTTTCCTATCTATTTCCCATGAAGTGATGGATCGGATTCCATGATCTTTGTTTTCTGAATGTTGAGCTTTAAGCCAATTTTTTCACTCTCCACTTTCACTTTCGTTAAGAGGCTTTTGAGTTCCTCTTCACTTTCTGCCATAAGGGTGGTGTCATCTGCATATCTGAGTTTATTGATATTTCTCCCAGCAATCTTGATTCCAGCTTGTGTTTCTTCCAGTCCAGCGTTTCTCATGATGTACTCTGCATATAAGTTAAATAAGCAGGGTGACAATATACAGCCTTGACGTACTCCTTTTCCTATTTGGAACCAGTCTGTTGTTCCATGTCCATTTCTAAGGGTTGCTTCCTGACCTGCATATAGGTTTCTCAAGAGGCAGGTCAGGTGGTCTGGTATTCCCATCTCTTTCAGAATTTTCCACAGTTTATTGTGATCCACACAGTCAAAGGCTTTGGCATAGTCAATAAAGCAGAAATAGATGTTTTTCTGGAACTCTCTTGCTTTTTCCATGATTCATCAAATGTTGGCAATTTGATCTCTGGTTCCTTTACCTTTTCTAAAACCAGCTGAACATCAGAATGTTCACGTATTGCTGAAGCCTGGCTTGGAGAATTTTGAGCATTACTTTACTAGCATGTGAGATGAGTGCAATTGTGCAGTAGTTTGAGCATTCTTTGGCATTGCCTTTCTTTGGGATCAGAATGAAATAAATTAGTGATGAACAAATATTTTCAAAGCAGGATTTGATTTTCAGTGTTTGGTTTGATATTGTTAAAAATTCCCTGTAATTTCAGGACACTTACCAGATCATGAAAAAGTGAAATTTTCTCCTCAGTGAAACAGTACTCTGAAAGAGGAACAATATAGAGTCTGATCCATAACTATCTACTGAAAAGTAATAGAATATTAATATCATATTGACACTTTTAAAGAATGTTGATCTCAGTGTTAAACAATGTCATGATTCAAAATAGTCACCGAGGGAAAAAATAACCAAAAAGGACTGTAGGAAACTTTTGGATACATATTTTATGCCATAAAACATGTTTATGGCATACATTGTGGTGATGATTTCATGTATGTATACTTCTCCCCTAACTCAAATTGTATACATTTAAAATACAGCTTTTTGTATATAAATTATACCTCAAACTTACTTTTAAAAAAAAAGAGCTGTTGAAGAATCTCATAATCTCTGTAACTGACTATATTACTATAGTATTTCTGACCAATATATGTATATTTATTATACAACGTATATATACATATACATGCATATCTATATCTATATATATAGTTAAAAGCTGTTCTTTTGTGAGTTTAACTTGATGTATGTTTTGAAAAAAAGTATAAGAATTTTTTGTGCCCTAGCTCAAATAGTTTTTGAACAGACTGTTTTTCAAGACTGTTACCATCTTAATAAAGGAAACACTACAGATGTGTAAAAACAAGGTTCCAACCTTGAAAGTTTTACTTATGTAAGGAAAGTGTTTTACAATTTAAAAATGATTTTTTCTTCATATTTTCTATTACTTAAATGGTACATGCTATCCAATATCGACAATATAAATCTACCTCAGTTTTGTTAAGAAACATTTTTAAAGTGATTTTATATGGGCATGTTTTTCTTCCCCAAAATACCTTGCCAAATCAAAGAAGGACTGTCTTTCATCCAAGCATTGAGTAAACAATGTAAACTAACCTTATATTGAAGAAAATTTTTTTCTCGTTTTTTGTTCCTGCTAAGAATTCTGTATTAAATAGAAATGCCTCACTCTAGGGATGAAAGGATTTCTGTTGAATATGATGCATTTTCTTCTGTGGAAATTGTTTTGGGATTCTTTACGATAAAAGATCTATACAAAAGTTATTATTATCGGTTCCCTGTCTTGGTTCCTTGATTCCTATATTGGCTATTTCCCAAAGGTAATTTTCATTCAGCCTTACACTGTAACACTTCTAGCGCTTCATGTCTTTGTGTTTGCCTCAGTCGGTGCTCTCAGACTCAGAAATGTACCAGGAAAGAGAGATTTTTCTCTGATTGATTTAAGGAAGCAGGTGCAAAATTTTGTGACCTGACTTCTTTTCCTGCAAGTCTTCCCTTTCAAGTCACTTAATCTGATATAAAGGACGTGGTAGTTTCTAATCACACTCTAATCTCTATTGGTCTAAATCCAAATAATTTCCTTCAGCACCCTGCCTGGTTGAGACTTAAATCCCTTATTATTCAATGATCCTATTTTTAAACTCTGCTTGGGAAAGCAGTGGTGACTTTTGATGCTAATCCTATTCAGTCCACTGACTCTATCCCCTTCAGGGAAATGGCCAAGGATTTTTAAGGGGGTAAATATATAGCCAACTGCATAATAAGAGAAAGAGGAAGCTAAGTTAGAATTTTGAAAACTACACAGGATAGTAAAAAATACAGTCTTGCTATTAAAACCCAAGTATGTTTATTCTGATGAGCTATCTATTCATTCCAATGGAAATAACTAGTTAAATCCTTTAGTCACAGTTTTTCATGGCCTAGGAGTTCATAGCTACAGAATTGGAGGATAAGCATTTGATTTTATATTCAAGGCTACAGCACTGGCAAGTCCTTAGTCAGACCCTTCAAATGAAAACTGAACCTGACCATATTCCATATTCAAATTCTAAATAAATATGTTAATTAATAAACCCTGAGAGTTTTCTTTTTGGCTTTCTGTGGGAGTTAAAAGTGGCCAAGAAAATAATAAAAAGAGATACAGCAGAGAAAGCTCTGGACTGAGTATCAGGACACCTTGAATCTGAGTGTGGCCTGAATTACAGAACTGCATAGCAGGCAGAGAACTGAATCTTTAAGGGACCCCTATATCGATCCAGAAGACCAGGAAAAGGGGACTTTGAGATCCCAAGGGTGAGAGAAAAATCTTTTTTTCTTTTTTTTCCTTTTCTTCTCCTCCCACCTCTGCTCTCACATCTGCCCTAGCCCTGGAGACATACTGCTATTGTGCCGACGATGGCATAGCCTCCTATATACCCTGAAGATTAGGAGACACTTATCTTAAGCCTAAAGAACCCCTGTGTTCTGAATCACCACTATTTAGCTCTTATTATTTGATACCTCAAGGATGGGCCCAGTCATGTGGAATTGTGTGATAGCACAGTGGCTAAACTTCTGAGAGAAACTGTTTTTCCATCCAGAGGAGCTGGGATATGAGAACCTGGAAAATGGAAATTGTGGATGGAATACTGAAGAAGTGAGAGCTGGAGAAGCAGGTTTCCTAATCCTGTGTATGATCATCTAATACATGGGCCTGACTACACCCCCAAGGTAAATACTCAGCTAGTTAGACAGGGCTAAAGATTTTAGAATTGAACTACGATATGGGCTTCCATCATAGCTCAGTCGGTAAAGAATTTGCCTGCAATGCAGGAGACCCGGGTTCAATTCCTGGGTTGGGAAAAATCCCCTGGAGAAGGAAATGGCAATCCATTCCAGTATTCTTGCCTGGAAAATCCCATGGACAGAGGAGCCTGGTGGGCTACCATCCATGGGGTTGCAAGAGTCGGACATGACTTGGTGACAAAACTAAACTAAACTATAAACCACCAACCAAATATTACAGTCAGAGATAAATGACTGAGTAGCTCATGGCTCATGCCCTGGCAGACATAAACACATAGTAGAATGTACACATATACTGACATTGGAGCTTCTGCCCACAGAAGATGAAATAGACATTGCCTTCTGAAACTAATTATTTTAACTATCTGCTAAATAACAACAACTAGGATTTGATTAGGGCCCATGATCCACCAACATAATATTCCAAATGTCCAGAGTACAATCCAAAATAACATGCCAAAGTTGAAGGATGAGGGAACAAAGGAAAAACTGCCTAATCCATCACCAAGTAAAAACAAAAAAATAAAGTCAACCCAAGATTGCCATGACAGTGAGATTATCATACAAAGATATTATAAGGACTCTTAACACATAATCCATGAAATAAACACATCTGAATGGAAAGTAGAAGCTCATACCAGAAAAAAGGGACATCATAGAAAAGATCTAAATAAGAATTTTTAAAAGTAAATATAACTGAATATTTTTAAATGTTGGCCTCAATAGCAGATTAAAGATGAAAGAAAAATTAATCAGTGAAACTGAACATGAAGCAGTAGAAATTTTCTAATGAGAAGAGACAAAAAATAAAAAGAAAATCAGTGAATTAGCCCCTCCCCTCCTATTCTATTATACAAGAAGTTCTAGACAGCACAGCAAGGAAATAAAGAAAAATTAACAAAATAGAGGCTAGAAAAGGTGAACTAAAGCTGTCTCTAGTAGCAATTTATAATTATCTATGGAATCTTAGGGAATCTGTACCAAACATTCATAACTGATTGGTGAGTTTAGCAAGATGGCAGGATACAAAATTAACAGGACAAAAGTGTTCTTTCTAATTAGTAGCACTGAACATTTGGAAATCAAAATTTACAAGAGCATATCCACAAAATAAGGTACTAAGCTATGAATCTAGCACTCTGTGGCCTGAATCTGTTTGATAGAAGCTCTAAAACATAGGTGAAAAAAAACAAAGATCAAATAAATAGAAGAGATGTACTAAGTTAATAATTGGAAGACTTGAGAGTATTATAGCAATATTCCTTGGGGTCACACAGAGTCAGACACGACTGAAGCGACTTAGCAGCAGCATCAGCAGATCAATGTAATCCAAATCAGAATTCCAGCAGAACTTTTTATAGATATTTAAAAAGATTATTATAAAATGTATGTATAAAAGAATAAAAAGAGTTGAACTCACACTATTCAATTTCAAGACATTATAAAGCAACAGTAATCAAGACAGTGTAGTATTGCTGAAGAACACTCGTTTATGAATAGAACAGAATGGTGAGTTCAAAAAAAGACCCACCATATATGAATAATTGATTTCAACAAAGTTAAAATGGTAATTTATATTTAAAGGATAGTCTTTTCAACAAATGGTACTTACAGAGAAGGTAATATTTTTAATTAATCATAATGAATTCTACCCCAGTTGCATTCTACAGACAACTGAGGAACAATGAGGGAAAAAAATGTGTTTTATATATCATCCATGATAACAATGTAGAAAAATTAGAGAAATGGTAGTGAAAACCCCCTATTTTAACTATAAGACTTATTTTATCTTTAAGAATCAGCCTAAAAAACCTTTAGGCAAAGGAGAAAAGGAAAAATATATCCATTTGAATGCAAGTTCCAAAGACTAGCAAGGAGAGATAAGAAAACCTTCTTCAGTGGTCAGTGCAAAGAAATAAAGGAAAATAATAGAATGGGAAATAATAGAGATCTCTTCAAGAAAATTAGAGATACCAAGGGAACATATCATGCAAAAACGGGCTCAATAAAGGACAGAAATGGTATGGGTCTAACAGAAGAAGAAGATATTAAGAAGAGGTGGCAAGAATACACAGAAGAACTATACATAAAAGATCTTCATGACCCAGATAACCTGATATAACATATGCTGATATAACATTTACAAGTAATGGAAATAATGTGATTTTTTTATTGTTGCATTATAATTCTGAAAGCACTAGTAATAGTAAGACAGTCATATTAAATATGTATGGATAAGAAAAAGCAGAAATTTAAAATGGCAGAATCGTGTCTTATTTTGAACCAACTGAAGTCTTATTCAAAGACTTCCTGAAAAAAATGGAAGGTATTATTATGGTATAAGGGCATTGGAAACATGTTTCCCGATTGAAACATCTATTGAAAAACACGTGGAAAATAATAACTAATTTCTTTAAAGTGAATATAATTTGACGGAGGTAATTTCAAGCAGCTACTTGAGGTATAGGTACTTAGTAATATTGTTTTTAATACTCTAATTTTCAATATAAATAAAGTATGCTATTAAATGTTCATGCCTTTTATTGAAAGCTTAAAATGGTCTTGGTATTTGATTTTCAAATTATAAAACCCTTTAGGCTTATGTGTTATAGCATTATAGGATAGATCTCTTTATAAACTATCGGTACTTCTTATTTTCAATTTTATAAGATATACTTCCATTAAGTATATATCAGAAATTATGGTTTTAAGATTAAAGTGCAAAAATATAGTTCACCCCTACCCTTAAAAATACAGAGGCTTCTTTATAGAGAATCAATATTGTACTGAGTCTTGTCTCTTAATAGGAGTTAAGTAACAGGTATTCTAGTTTAACTGCCTTAAGGATGCTTCTGGCTTTTCCATTTCTATTCTCCAAATTTTGCCTCATTTTAATTTTTCATCTTTCTCTGTGGAGATAAATTTAATCTTTTATTATTTGTGCTTGTATGTGCTTGAATGGAGGCCCCAAAACCCTTTGCTCTTTTGTACTGTTCTTTCCTTTGAAAACTATTACTGACAATTCTGGGAAATTTTTTCCCTTTCCCCCCCATCCCTTTACTATTATAACATCAAAAGGAAAAGCGGTCTGAGAAGAAGCTTTGAATATTGGAACTTCTGTACTTGAATACAGCGTTATTGTCCACCATGCCCCACAATAATAGCCAGGCTTCATCCAGTGTAGAATAGAAGATTCAGGACCAAGTTGCACTGATCCCGTAAAGGGCTAACTGCTTCTCAGTATCTACAGATCCAGAGGAAGGGCAGAGGGTACATTAAGGTTAGTGATGCCCTCTTTACATCTTACATATTTGTAAGTTATATTACAAATTATTAATCTATTCTCATAAAAGTCTAAGAAGTAAGTGTTGAGGACAGTCATTTCCCTTTATTACAATTGAGAATGCTAAAGCTCAGAGAACTTAGGTAGAGTGTCAGAAATCACCCAGCAAGAAAGTTATCATGCTATTATTAATGACAGAAATGAAACTCCCCCTCACTTCAGCCCAACACTTTTTTGCAAAACACTACATTTAAAATAAGATATACTGAATGAGATTCTATCAGGCTCCACCATAGAATAAATTATTGCTCTGATGTTCATGGCAAGAACACTAAACTTGACTTTATTGCTTTACTATATGTAAACTCTCCAAAAAACATACATATCATCTGACAATTAAGGGAAATAACAGGACTGTCAATAAGTATTTTTGGTCAAAATAGCTAGCAAATCAGATTATCAATGTAATGTAAGTTTATTATTATATCATAAGGTTGTTGGCCACAATACTTATACGTTGACTTTATACACACACACACACACACACATATCCCTTAGTTAATTTAAAACATCATATTTATTTCCATAACTTACACATCAACTTGGATATAACATTATTTACAAAGGGCACAAAAATCACCTAGATATCAATTTTGCTTCACCATTTTTTGACTGTTCATTTCTCAACATCTATAGTTTCATTTTCTTTCCCACACATTGAGTCATAGATACTTGTATTACTGATCTCTGGTATCAATATATTATGTACATGAAAAAGTATTGTTATTTTTAAGAATAGAAATGTTTTTATAATTTCTTTTACATACCTCAAATACATGCTAATTGATTGAAATACAGTAGACACACACACACACAACTATATACACAGATTACATATTTGCCTTAATTCACTTTTCACTGTTATTGAGCACAGCATCTCTTATTTATGTTTATATATCTGAATGTTTCCTGTCTTCATTTTTAGAGGTATTTTCATAACTTTAAGTAACTAATCAATAGAAAAATAAGACAAAATAAGGCAAACTTCTTTATATTTTAATCAGGGTGCACTTATATTTGAGGGAGTGTGGTAATATAATTAGTTGAATTTTTACATCACTATTACAGTAAACTGCAATTTTTAAAAGCTACTTCTCTACTTAAAGTTATGGTATAAGCAAACAAATGCGAATGAAAGTTTTCCTACATATGTTTCACATCTTTTTACTGTCATTTGCTTTATACAGTCTGCACTCACTTTTTACAGTGGCCATTATTCTGTTGCTGCTTAATAAAGGTGTTGCTGTTATTAATTTTATGATATTCTTCACTGAGATTTAATTTACAAACATACACAAATGCACACAAATATTCTGTTGCCAGTATCAGTACTTGGCACTAAAGAAAATGGAATGCCTTTAACAAAACAGTTTTTGGTATCTCAAGAATGGATAATAAAATAATTTTTACTATATTAACAGAAGTCATAGAAGAATTATGTAGTTAGAAGACTAAATTTTATATGATGATTTTAAGTCCCATTTTAATTATTATCTATAATATTAAGTACTTCAGACTCTATAGAGCTTCCTTATTGGCAAAATGAGTATGCTGAGTGAGGAAAAAACAGATTAATTAAAATTAGTATAGGGTAACTGCCTAATTATTTTTGAGAAAATAAACCTGTACAACAAACTTATTCTCTCTTTAAATTATAAGTGCTTAAGGATTTAATTATATATATTAAAACCATTAAAAAAACTATAAGGTTATTTTATTTTAGTTGTTTATTTTAGAATTGTGGAAAACAGAACTCAAAAGCCACACAGCAAAAATATAGTTGATAAATTTTAAGTATCCAACTTTTAGCAAAATATAAACAATTATAAAGGCCACAGAATAAATTAGATAAAATATACAGAAAACAATGTAAGAGATAAATGGGTAATATCCTTAATGTGCCAAAATTTCTTTAAAGCAATAAAAATTTAAAACAATAAAAATTAAAACAAAATTAATAAAAGTTCAGAGAGAGAAAGAAAAGTATGTTAAAAAGATGCTTTTCTGATTTCTGGATATGAATCATTTGGCAAAAATCTTGCCCATAAAAGCATCTGAAAATTGAAGATAAATTTGTAGAATTATAACTTTGTTTATAAGGTAGAAACAAAGGAGGGACGGGGAGAAGATGGGGGGAGGTGGGAAGAGGACAAAGAGAGAAAGAAAACAGAAAAGTAGAATGGTAAGAATGAGAGCAGATAAATTAGAGGATTAGCTTTTAACTTCACAAGGATAGAGAACTAGGCCATAAATCTGTGAAAGGTCAAGAATTAGAAATGTGGCCAACTCTTGAAAAGTTCCCAAGTCAGAGAACAGTTGGATTAAAAAGAAAATATACGCAGACGGGAAAGGAGACACCAAAGAACCTTGTTTCTTTTTGTTGGAAATCCAAAGACCTGTACCTCTGTGAATGCTACTTACTGAAAGAGGATAAAACTTTATAATAATTTGTGTTGTCTGAAAATTCCCAAGCTAAGAAATAAATGTAAAGTTCTAGTCAGATGGTGATGACTAATTTCATGCGTCAACTTGATTAGGCACCCAAATATCTTAGTACCCAGATATTTGAACAAATTTTACAAAAGACTCTGAAGGTATATTTTGAGTGGGGTTAACATTTTAGTCTTTGAGTAGAGAAGATTGCCTACCATGATGTGAGTGGGCCTATCCAATCAGTTGGAGACCTCTAAAAAAAGAATGGGATCTCTCTTTTTTTTTTTAATTATTATTATTTTTTTAAATTTTATTTTATTTTTAAACTTTACATAATTGTATTAGTTTTGCCAAATATCAAAATGAATCCACCACAGGTATACATGTGTTCCCCATCCTGAACCCTCCTCCCTCCTCCCTCCCCATACCATCCCTCTGGGTCATCCCAGTGCACTAGCCCCAAGCATCCAGTATCGTGCATCGAACCTGGACTGGCATCTCGTTTCATGCATGATATTTTACATGTTTCAATGCCATTCTCCCAAATCTTCTCACCCTCTCCCTCTCCCACAGAGTCCATAAGACTGATCTATACATCAGTGTCTCTTTTGCTGTCTTGTACACAGGGTTATTGTTACCATCTTTCTAAATTCCATATATATGCGTTAGTATACTGTATTGGTGTTTTTCTTTCTGGCTTACTTCACTCTGTATAATAGGCTCCAGTTTCATCCACCTCATTAGAATTGATTCAAATGGATTCTTTTTAATGTCTGAGTAATACTCCATTGTGTATATGTACCACTGCTTTCTTATCCATTCATCTGCTGATGGACATCTAGGTTGCTTCCATGTCCTGGCTATTATAAACAGTGCTGCGATGAACACTGGGGTACGTGTGTCTCTTTCCCTTCTGGTTTCCTCAGTGAGTATGCCCAGCAGTGGGATTGCTGGATCATAAGGCAGTTCTATTTCCAGTTTTTTAAGGAATCTCCACACTGTTCTCCATAGTGGCTGTACTAGTTTGCATTCCCACCAACAGTGTAAGAGGGTTCCCTTTTCTCCACACCCTCTCCAGCATTTATTATTTGTAGACTTTTGGATCACAGCCATTCTGACTGACGTGAAATGGTACCTCATAGTGGTTTTGATTTGCATTTCTCTGATAATGAGTGATGTTGAGCATCTTTTCATGTGTTTGTTAGCCATCTGTATGTCTTCTTTGGAGAAATGTCTATTTAGTTCTTTGGCCCATTTTTTGATTGGGTCATTTATTTTTCTGGAGTTGAGCTGTAGGGGTTGCTTGTATATTTTTGAGATTAGTTGTCAGTTGCTTCGTTTGCTATTATTTTCTCCCATTCTGAAGGCTGTCTTTTCACCTTGCTAATAGTTTCCTTTGATGTGCAGAAGCTTTTAAGGTTAATTAGGTCCCATTTGTTTATTTTTGCTTTTATTTCCAATATTCTGGGAGGTGGGTCATAGAGGATCCTGCTGTGATGTATGTTGGAGAGTGTTTTGCCTATGTTCTCCTCTAGGAGTTTTATAGTTTCTGGTCTTATGTTGAGATCTTTAATCCATTTTGAGTTTATTTTTGTGTATGGTGTTAGAAAGTGTTAGTTTCATTCTTTTACAAGTAGTTGACCAGATTTCCCAGCACCACTTGTTAAAGAGATTGTCTTTAATCCATTATATATTCTTGTCTCCTTTGTCAAAGATAAGGTGTCCATATGTGCGTGGATTTATCTCTGGGCTTTCTATTTTGTTCCACTGATCTATATTTCTGTCTTTGTGCCAGTACCATACTGTCTTGATAACTGTGGCTTTGTAGTAGAGCCTGAAGTCAGGTAGGTTGATTCCTCCAGTTCCATTTTTCTTTCTCAGGATCGCTTTGGCTATTCATAGTAATACAGGCATATCTCAAGAAACAAGAAAAAAGTCAAATAAATAACCTAACTCTACACCTAAAGCAACTAGAAAAGGAAGAAATGAAGAACCCCAGGGTTAGTAGAAGGAAAGAAATCTTAAAAATTAGAGCAGAAATAAATGCAAAAGAAACAAAAGAGACCATAGCAAAAATCAACAAAACCAAAGCTGGTTGTTTGAAAGGATAAATAAAATTGACAAACCATTAGCCAGACTCATCAAGAAACAAAGGGAGAAAAATCAAATCAATAAAATTAGAAATGAAAATGGAGAGATCACAACAGACAACACAGAAATACAAAGGATCATAAGAGACTACTATCAACAATTATATGCCAATAAAATGGACAACATGGAAGAAATGGACAAATTCTTAGAAAGTACAACTTTCCAAAACTGGACCAGGAAGAAATAGAAAATCTTAACAGACCCATCACAAGCACGGAAATTGAAACTGTAATCAAAAATCTTCCAGCAAACAAAAGCCCAGGTCCAGATGGCTTCACAGCTGAATTCTACCAAAAATTTAGAGAAGAGCTAACACCTATCCTGCTCAAACTCTTCCAGAAAATTGCAGAGGAAGGTAAACTTCCAAACTCATTCTATGAGGCCACCATCACCCTAATACCAAAACCTGACAAAGATCCCAGAAAAAAAAGAAAACTACAGGCCAATATCACTGATGAACATAGATGCAAAAATCCTTAACAAAATTCTAGCAATCAGAATCCAACAACACATTAAAAAGATCATACACCATGACCAAGTAGGCTTTATCCCAGGGATGCAAGGATTCTTCAATATCCGCAAATCGATCAATGTAATACACCACATTAACAAATTGAAAAATAAAAATCATATGATTATCTCAATAGATGCAGAGAAAGCCTTTGACAAAATTCAACACCCATTTATGATAAAAACTCTCCAGAAAGCAGGAATAGAAGGAACATACCTCAACATAATAAAAGCTATCTATGACAAACCCACAGCAAACATTATCCTCAGTGGTGAAAAATTGAAAGCATTTCCTCTAAAGTCAGGAACAAGACAAGGGTGCCCACTTTCACCATTACTATTCAACATAGTTTTGGAAGTTTTGGCCATAGCAATCAGAGCAGAAAAGGAAATAAAAGGAATCCAAATTGGAAAAGAAGAAGTAAAACTCTCACTATTTGCAGATGACATGATCCTCTACATAGAAAACCCTAAAGACTCCACCAGAAAATTACTAGAACTAATCAAAGACTATAGTAAAGTTGCAGGGTATAAAATCAACACACAGAATGGGATCTCTTAAAGAAGAAATAAATCTGTCCATAGCCTACCTTAGGTCTTGAACTGCGACAACTCTTTCCAGAGTCTCTAGCCTGCTGGCCTATCCTGGATATTCTGGACTTACCAGTTTCCACTATCTCATTCCTTAAAATAAACTCTCTGTATATGCACATCTTATTGGTTCTGTTTCTCTGGAGAACCCTTACAGCAGGTGAAATATTTGGAAATACTACAAGACAAAACTACAGAACCGCTCTGAGGGATGCACCGTGATCAAGGCTAGAGATACAGAAAACAAAACAACCACATAATAAAAGTCCTCTAAGAACTCAGTCCACCCCCCCACACACACAATAAAACACACTAGCTTAAAACAAAACCACTCTGAGGTACATAAAAAAGTCAGTTTCATAGTAATTCTTTTCCATTCCATATAACATTATACTGAATAGTAATATGAAACAGAAAATAAAATAGGTATATTAATATTATATATATAATATAATATATTATTATATTATTATTCAGTCATGAAAGAATAACTGAATGATAAGGAAGGTAAAAACTATCAGGCAGATTTGAGACAGACCCAAATACAACAATTAAAAATGAAAACATATAAACAATAAAATTAAAAAATGTAAAATTGCTAATTTCTATAAATTAGGAATAGTTGAAGAGAGGACTGGAGAAACTGGGTCACTGCATTCATTAGCTATAATGCAGAGCAGAGAGATGAAAAAAATATGAGAGTAGTGAAGAGACACTGAGGCTAAAATGAGAAAATATAACAAACAGTTGAGTTATCAAAGTAAAGTATGAAAGAGAGGTAACATTTGAAGGTTCCATGGGGATATTCACATCCCTTGTTTACACCATATGTCTTGCACATCATGGTAAAACTGCTGCTGCTGCTGCTGCTAAGTCACTTCAGTCGTGTCCGACTCTGTGCGACCCCATAGATGGCAGTCCACCAGGCTCTGCCATCCCTGGGATTCTCCAGGCAAGAACACTGGAGTGGGTTGTCATTTACTTCTCCAATCCATGAAAGTGAAAAGTGACAGTGAAGTCGTTCAGTCGTGTCTGACTCTTAGGAACCCCATGGACTGCAGCCTATGTATCTCCTCAGTCCATGGGATTTTCTAGGCAAGAGTACTGGAGTAGGGTGCCATTGCCTTCTCCAGTGGTAAAACTACATAATAATACAACAAAAAATACTGAAGCCACTAGAGAGGAAAATGGTTTATTTGCAAAGGAACCTTGGACTCAAACTTGAATTCTCAGGCCCAGCATTCAAAGAACATGACAAATGAAAATAACTTGAACATGTTGGATGAAAGTGCATATAAATCTAGAAGGCTATACTCTGGCAAATTACTACTGAAACTTAAGTTGAAAGTTCTAATGGAAACTGAACAATGTTTGCTGTTTCTGGATCCTGGACTATTATTCAGCTAGTATTCATCAGAATAGCCACAGGAGTTGTTAGAACATTGAGATAATTCCATCAGTTGGAAAACAGCTGATGCTCTAAGACTTCTGATTGTCTCTCTGAATGACAGAGTGGAATAATGGAAACAATGGTAGTCAGACAAATCACTAAGCATTTGGTTAAAAATAAGGCAAGAAATGACTGCATAAAATAGGGCAATTATACCAACTAATATTTAAATTACAAAAATAATATGGAATTAAAATGCTGTAAGATGAAAGGAAATGTATCTTCAATAACAGAATTGGTCAATAATAATTGAAAATATCAATAGTAGCATGCCATTTAAAAATCAAATCATTAGCTAAAATTCTTCTATCTTCCTAATCCACATTTGAAAAATACATTTCGAAAATATCTAGGCCCAATTATTTTATAAGAGAATATTTTATTTAAAAAAAAACAGGTATTTGTCTTATTCAAACTATTTGCATTAGGAACAAAAGGAGTAGTATACCAAATAATTGTTGCTCTGAGATCAAAAACTAGGTAAGGACCTTGGAGTAAAATTATAAGTGAGTTTCACTTAAAATATAAGCATAAAAATTCTAAAACATAATTTTAAATGAATAAAACACTCACAAATCAAGTCACAATTATTTAAAGGTTATAAAATTTAAGATTTATATTTAAAATCTTTACAAGGAAAATAACTCAATAGGTGAAGAAAAGCTATTTTATAACACTATTATAATAAAAAGTAACACTCAAACTTCAGAAGAATATACTTAAATGAATTACCATTTTTCATATCTAGTGCTGAGAAGAACTCAGAAGAGGAATAAATTACTATGTTCTTTGTGACTATTATTTACTAGAATCTATAAAATAGTGCATACTCTTTGACTAAACAATCCTTCCTCTAGTAACCTACACTGAAGGAATGATTCAAGCACTAATCAACTTCTGTGAAGAAGAATGTTCATTTTGCATTATCCATAATAGCAAAAGCTGGAAACAACCTAAATCAAAAAGTGATTATTTAAGTAAATTATGGTTTAGCAATGCAGTCATATTATGTAGCTCCGGAATGAGATAATTCTCTAAGGACCAGCATAGAGTGCAACCATGATATAGTGTTGAGTGAGAAAGTAAGTACCAGAAACATATGAATAGTGTAAAGCAATGTGTATTTTAAAAAATCTATCTGTTTATGTATTCATAGAAAAACATCTAGAAGGATAGACACAAAACTATTTATAGTGGCTACCTCTGGGACATGGGATTGGAGTGAGTTTTTATGTGAATTTGTTTATTATGCCACACAGACCTTTGCATTGTTGCATTTTAAGCACCAATATTACTTTTAAATAATATTAGAATAAATGATCATTAAATGATTAAATTTACACCTGGGACATAGATCACCAACCTTTAACTCTCTGCTCCTTCCATATTCATTTATTAAAACCTCATCTCTAGTTAAATAACCCTGTTTATTCCACACTTGCTCCCTGTACCTGAACATGGCTAGATAGAAACAATCCATCCTGGTGACTATTCTGACTTTAAGTTCATAGTCACAAACATCAAGTGTGGTCTTTAGTGATGCCAATAAATCAAAATTCATTTCCAAAATTCAGTCAATATCCCCATGCTCCCAAGAAAGCTATTTTCTTTCTTCTTTCTTTTTCAAACTTTTTTTTTATTTTATTTTTAAACTTTACATAATTGTATTAGTTTTGCCAAATATCAAAATGAATCCGCCACAGGTATACATGTGTTCCCCATCCTGAACCCTCCTCCCTCCTCCCTCCCCATACCATCCCTCTGGGTCGTCCCATCTTCCCTGTCCTTGCTTTCTATGTGAATAAGAAAAAAAGGAGCAATCAGGAAAGCCTTGCCACCAGCTGTAACCAAACTCCCTAACCCATCCATGACCCTTCCCTTCTGTTACTATGGATGAGTTATGTTCTAAAATTAATACTCCTAAAATGCATTGCATTTTCTTCTTTCTCATCTACATGGAAACACAGCTTCTGCATTTCTCTACCTATGTCTAGTAACACATCAATGATAATTTCTCCCATTTTAAAAACAAAAAATCAAAATAAAAATTTCTTGTATCCATCTCCTCTCCTGACAGTGATTTATTTCCCTGCCCTATTTTTACAGCAAACATTTCAATGTTCTGTTCCCTAACTACTTCTCTATTGCCCTGCTTCCATTTACTTTTGAGCTCACTGCATTCAGCCTGTTACTACTAGTGCTTCACTCAAGATTGCTCTTACCAAAATCAGCTATCAATAGTGAATCTTCATTTGCCATCTAACTTGGCACATCTAGACATATTCTTGACTTTGCTTCTATATTATCCTCCTAGTTTCTTCCTACCTTACTGGCTATTTCTTCCCATAACTGTTCTTGGTTATCCTTTCCCATTCTCTTGTCTTGCCTATTTGAAGGGCCTTGTCGCACAGAGTTGGACACGACTGAAGCGACTTAGCAGCAGCAGCAGCAGCAGGGAAATAGATGAGGAAACAGTGGACACAGTATCAGACTTTATCTTTTTGGGCTCCAAAATCACTGCAGATGGTGACTGCAGTCATGAAATTAAAAGACGCTTACTCCTTGGAAGAAAAGTTATGACCAACCTAAATAGCATATTGAAAAGCAGAGACATTACTTTGCCAACAAAGGTCTGTTTAGTCAAGGCTATGGTTTTTCCTGTGGTCATGTATGGATGAGAGAGTTGGACTGTGAAGAAAGCTGAGCACCAAAGAATTGATGCTTTTGAACTGTGGTGTTGGAGAAGATTCTTGAGAGTCCCTTGGACTGCAAGGAGATCCAATCAGTCCATTCTGAAGGAGATCCAAACAGTCCATTCTGAAGGAGATCAGCCCTGGGATTTCTTTGGAAGGAATGATACTAAAGCTGAAACTCCAGTACTTTGGCCACCTCATGCGAAGAGTTGACTCATTGGAAAAGACTCTGATGCTGGGAGGGATTGGGGACAGGAGGAGAAGGGGACAACAGAGGATGAGATGGCTGGATGGCATCACTGACTCGATGGACGTGAGTCTGGGTGAACTCCGGGAGTTGGCGATGGACAGGGAGGCCTGACGTGCTGCAATTCATGGGGTCGCAAAGAGTCAGACATGACTCCGCAACTTAACTGAACTGAATTGAACTGAGTGATTAGTTCTTGCTCCTCTTTTCTTCTCTGTCTTCACTCATCTCCTTGGTTATCTCATTCAGTCCCATTGACTTAAGATCTGTTTCCATGCTTACAATTCCCGGATATGTATCCCTAGTTCAGACCTCTCCTCTGAACTCCATATTAAATTCTATAGTTGCCAATTCGATATTTTTTTAGAAGTCCCATAGTCTTCTCACACTTTTCATTCCACATTCTCCTCCTCCAGTCTTTAACTGATTAAGCTAAAATCCTATGGTCACATCCCACAGCCAGTCTGTCAGAAAATACTACTCTCTTTACTTTTAAGCATGCTCAGAAATTGATCATTGCACACTATCTCTATCATGAACACCCTGGTTCCCACTATCATTATTATTTAGCTAGATTATTTCAATAGATTCCAACTTAAATTTCTGTTTTTCTTTTCTCCCCTACTGCCTCTTCTCAACACAGTTCAGTGTTCTTTAAAAATAGGTCAGATCATATTAGTTTTTTGCCCCAAACCCTCCAATCACTTCCCATTTCACTTATAGTAAAAGTGAAGGTTCTTACAATGACCTGGGGGGCCCTACATGATCTGCTTTTCTTTTTATTACTTTTCTGACCCTCATCACCTTCTATCTTCCTCCTCATTCAGTTCATGCCCTGCTACTTACTGAACATGTTGACAAATTCCCTCCTGGTTGCCTTTGTGCTTGCTTTTTCTTCTGCCTGAAATATTTTTCCACTACATAGGCACACAAATGGTTGCTTTCTTATCTACCAGCATTTTGTACAAATTCTGCCTTTTGATTGGCAACTTCTTTGGCTGCCTCGTTTAACATTGTAAAGCTGTCTCTTACCCTAGAATTTCCTAGTCTTCTCTGCTTTATCTTTTTCCAAGGCATTTATCACCATGAGAAATATTTATTCGCATGATTATTTATGATAATGTGCCCCCAAAACCCTTTTATAATATTTGTTGGTTAGTTGCTAAGTTGTGTCCAACTGTTTGCAGCCCCATGAGATGTAGCACACCAGGCTTCCCAGTCCTTCACTGTCTCCTGGAGTTTTCTTAGACTCATGCCCATTGAGCCAGTGATGCCATCTATTTCATCTTTATAATATTAAGAAATTTTAAATTTATTGTATATGCTCAGCATCTAGGATATGCTTAGAAACAAAAGTTTTTCAAATATTTCAAATGAATAGATGAATGCTCAAGGTCTATCAGACTCAAAACAAATCTTTTGAAATGCATTAAAAATCAATGTAGAGAAAGTTAAAAATCCATTTGCTAAAATTTCCAATAAAACAATACCAGTTATTATAAAAGTTGGTTACCTATTAAAATCAAACATTTAAAGTCCATAGCATTATTTCTTTTTCAGTTAATAGCTCAATGCAAAGAAATAGAGGAAGACAATAGAACTGGAAAGACTAGAGACTACTTCACAGAGAAGGCAATGGCAACCCACTCCAGTACTCTTGCCTGGAAAATCCCCTGGATGGAGGAGCCTGGTAGGCTGCAATCCATGGGGTCGTGAAGATCGGACACTACTGAGTGATTTCACTTTCACTTTTCACTTTCATGCATTGGAGAAGGAAATGGCAACCCACTCCAGTATTCTTGCCTGGAGAATCTCAGGAAAAGTGGAGTCGGGTATGCTGCCATCTATGGGGTCGCACAGAGTCGGACACGACTGAAGCAACTTAGCAGCAGCAGCAGCAGCAGCAGCAGCAGCAGCAAAAGCAGCAGCAGCAGAGATTTCTTCAAGAAAATTAGAGATACCAAGGGAACATTTCATGCAAAGATGGGCTCAATAAAGGACAGAAATGGTAGGGACCTAATAGAAGCAGAAGATATTAAGAAGAGGTGGCAAGAATACACAGAAGAACTGTACAAAAAAGATCTTCACGACTAAAAAAATCACGATGGTGTGATCACTCACCTAGAGCCAGACATCCTGGACTGTGATATCAAGTGGGCCTTAGGAAGCATCACTATAAACAAAGCTAGTGAAGGTAATGGAATTCCAGTTGAGTAATTTTAAATCCTAAAAGATGATGCTGTGAAAGTGCTGCACTCAATATGCCAGCAAATTTGGAAAACTCAGCAGTAGCCACAGGACTGGAAAAGGTCAGTTTTCATTCCAATCCCAAAGTAAGGCAATGCCAAGGAATGCTCAAACTACTGCACATTTGCACTCATCTCACACGCTAGCAAAGCAATGCTCAAAATTCTCCAAGCCAGGCTTCAACAGTACATGAAACGTGAACTTCCAGATGTTCAATCTGGATTTAGAAAAGACAGAGGAACCAGAGTTCAGTTTGCCAACATCCGTTGGATCATTGAAAAAGCAAGAAAGTTCCAGAAAAATATCTACTTTTGCTTTATTGACTATGCTAAAGCCTTTGATTGTGTGGACCACAACAAACTCTGGAAAATTTTTAAAGAGATGGGAATAGACCACCTTACCTGCCTTCTGAAAATTCTGTATGCAGGTCAGGAAGCAACAATTAGAATTGGACATGGAACAATAGACTGATTCCAAATAGGGAAAGGAGTATGTCAAGGCTGTATATTGTCACCCTGCTTATTTAAAATATGCAGAGTACATCATGAGAAACGCTGGGCTGGAAGAAGCACAAGTTGGAATCAAGATGCTGCGAGAAATATCAATAACCTCAGATATGCAGATGACATCATCCCTATGGCAGAAAGCGAAGAAAAACTAAAGAGCCTCTTGATGAAAGTGAAAGAGGAGAGTGGAAAAGTTGGCTTAAAACTCAACTTTCAGAAACTAAGATCATGGCATCTGGTTCCATCACTTCAATGCACATAAATGGGGAAACAGTTGAAATAGTGACAGACTTATTTTGGGGGGACTCCAAAATCACTGCAGATGGTGATGGCAGCCATGAAATGAAAAGAAATTTGCTCCTTGGAAGAAAAGTTATGACCAACCTAGACAG
Organism: Bos indicus x Bos taurus; assembly: GCF_003369695.1. Taxonomy (NCBI): domain Eukaryota; kingdom Metazoa; phylum Chordata; class Mammalia; order Artiodactyla; family Bovidae; genus Bos; species Bos indicus x Bos taurus. Next base: position 34,075,252 of record NC_040076.1, on the reverse strand, counting down.
CGTATTAAAAAACAGACATTACTTTGCCAACAAAGGTCTGTCTAGTCAAAGCTATAGTTTTTCCAGTAGTCATGTATGAATGTTAGAGTTGGACTATAAAAAGAGCCGAGTGCTGAAGAATTGATGCTTTTGAACTGTGGTGTTGGAGAAGACTCTTGAGGGTCCCTTGGACTGCAAGGAAATCCAACCAGTCCATCCTAAAAGAAATCAGCCCTGAATATTCATTGGAAGAACTGATGCTGAAGCTGAAACTCTAATACTTGGCCACCTGATGTGAAGATATGACTCATTAGAAAAGACCCTGATGCTGGGAAAGATTGAAGGCAGGAGGAGAGGGGGATAACAGAGAATGAGATGGTTGGACGGCATCACCAACAAATGGACATGAGTGAGTAAACTCCAGGAATTGGTGATGGAAGGGGAACCCTGAAGTGCTGCAGTCCATGTGGTCACAAGAAGTCAGACACGACTGAGTGAACTGAACGGACTAATGCAAAAGGACTAATTTTATTCTTAAGACTAGATACTTTTCCTATATTTTTACATCATCATTTATTGAGAGTTGCAACATGAAAATTCATAGATTTATGAAATTGAAAGTGGCTCAGTTGTGTACAACTCTTTACAACCCCATGGACTACACAATCCATGGAATTCTCTAGTCCAGAATATCGTAGTGGGTAGCCTTTTCCTTCTCCAGGGTATCTTCCCAACCCAGGGATCAAACCAGGTCCCCTGCATTACAGGCAGATTCTTTACCGGCTGAACCCCAAGGGAAGCCCTATGATCAATCATTTCAAGTCCAAAGCATGAATTTTCTCAGTTAATGGCAAATGGGTTAATTTTATTATTAAGACTAGATGCTTTTGATGTATTTTTAGATCATTATTTAATGAGAGTTGCAACATGAATTTGTCTTTGACTGGAACACAAAATGCATTGAAGACAACCTCTGATGTGTGCAGTAAATGTTTCTATCAGCATCTGACTGCAACACTATAACTTAAAAAGAAGACTTTTTCTTATTTTTAGTTACTTATCTAGAAATATGTCTTATACAAAAAGTTGTTGCCTGGTCAGAAACCTTTGCAAATCTCTACAGGTATAACCTCCTATCAGAAAGTAAGCAAATCATCACATAGTAGACATGTAGAGTCAATATTAAAGTAACCTATTTAACTGGATTTAACTGATGATTTTGTAAACTTACTTGAGCATCCAACCCTTTTTTCATAAAACACAAATTAATATGCTAAGGAACTAAAAGGCCATAAAGCACATGTGGATATATTGTTTCATTTGGTATCCTCTGTAATCATTTTTTTTCTCAACTGAGTATGGTTTTTGAAAAACAAATCTTTGAGAAAATTGTTTTAGTTGAATATATAATCAGTATCATATTCATAAAATGATGATCTTTGTAATATTTAGCATTTTATCATGAATATTTTTCAATATCACATTATTTATATGTTTCTAAATAATTTCTTAGAAGCTTAATACATCATTTCTGAATGGATGTGCATCTAATAAATCTATGCTCACACAGTACATGCATAAAAAGAATATATTAACTTAAAGTATTTAGCAGGTCAATAGAAGAATAAATGTAGTTTTCCAGACATCTTTTCTATAACCGAATAGTATCTACATGATCAAATATAATTTGCTGATTAATGTCATAAAGGGTGGGACTGATAACAGACTTTTTAAATAATAAGCGAGATTCAGATATCTGAGAAAAAGAAGAACCATTACTAAATCATTATAGATGAAATCAGAAATGAAGACAAGTCAAACTATGGATACCAAACTATGTTATAAAGAAACAATTCCCCCAGGTCACGTCTATTCGGGTGAATGCTGTGAATATGTTTTTCTCAGAGTAGTACCCCAGATAAGCCAAGGACCTGCTCAAACTTCAGTGATCTGCTGACTATACTCAGAGTAGGGCAGTTTCATTTTTGAGGAATATTAATAGAATGGTGATTATAGTGTAATGGAATTGATTTGCTTATGCAATTCTAAGTCATTTTGATAAAAAAAATTGTTTGAATAATAATATTCTGTTTTCTTTCCAATAGTAAATAAGGGTATTTAAATTATCATATTTCTCAACCCAAATCTCCTAGGTTTAGAACATACTTCTTACGCACATGTACAACATCTATCTCCACTCACAGGCACTTCTGTTTTTAAAGCCTAAAGTTGAATTTGTAAATCCCCAGAGGCTTTAAATCATTCCCTATCAAACTTGTAGATATCACAGTAAAATTATAATGTGGCAATAGCAACATTTCTCAAACAAGACCATCTCTAAACTAAGTAACAGAGAATTCACAGGTTCTGTATCATGTTTTAAAATATTTTGTTTTCATTTTGACAGCATCTAAAACACTCAATATACCTGGACTATCTGAATCACCTGCCCTAAAACCAAGATCTGACAAAGGAATTCATTCCTTGTTTGTTTTTAAATTCACATTGACACCACTTTAAGCTATTTTAATTTGCAGGGTAACAAATAAAAGAATAATGGTGACTCAATATTATAAAGATACATTTACCCAAAGAAAATGAAAACACTAATTCAAAAAGATACGTGTCCCCATGTTCATGGCAGTAATGTTTACAATAGTCAAGTTATGAAAACAATCTAAGTGTCCTTTGGTGGATGAACAGATAAAGAAAATGTAATACACACACATACAGGTATATTATATTCAGCCATAAAAAAATGAAATGTTGATATTCATGACAACATGGATAGATGTTGAGGGCATTATGCCAAGTGAAATAAGTTAGAGAAAGACAAGTACTGAGTGATTTCATTTATGTGTGGAATCTAAAAAAAAAATTCCATTATTGCCATGAAATTAATATCACTGTCGTACAGTAGCAAAGTTTTTGTATTTTAAATTAGTATGTAATATGTAATATTTTAAGTTCAACAAAATAGCAAGTTCAGAGAATCAAGTTTTTATTCATTTTTGAAGCATTAAATAAGAAAATTATATTACTCATTATATGAAATTTATGTTGATTATTAGCATTTAAGTGGTTTATATGAGTGCACATCTGTGTGGATACATATAGAAGAGTATAAGCTTGAGAAATGTATCACTACATTCATAATTGCACATACTTAAGTAGTAACCATACAATAAATATAAAGCTAAAAAAATAGAAATGGTTTGTCCACAATGGAAGACTCCTGACAATGTCTTTTAAAATGAACTCTAAGTTACTCAGGGATTCCCTGGTGGCTCAGACAGTAAAGCGTCTGCCCGCAATGCGGGAGACCCGGGTTCGAACCCCAGGTCGGTAAGATCCCCTGGAGAAGGAAATGGCAACCCACTCCAGTACTGTTGCCTAGAAAATTCCATGGATGGATGAGCCTGGTGGGCTACAGTCCATGGGCTCACAAAGAGTCGGACACGACTGAGCGACTTCACTTTCACCACATTATTTAAGAACCATGTCTTGGAACAGTCTAACTTTAGAAGTAAACCATCTGATGAAGCGACCACTCCCATCATGCGTCTGTGGCACGTGAAATGTGACTCCTCTGCACTGAGATGTAATGTAAGTATAGGTAACATTTCAAACTTTAATGACATTTTTTACATGTAAAATATTTCATTAATAATTTTATACCAATGCCATGTTGAAATGAAAATATCTGTAAAATGTCAGATGAATAAAACTTTAGTAAAACTGATTTTACCATTTCCTTTTACTATTTGAATATGGCTTCTCGAAAACTTATTATATATATGGCCTGCATAATATTTCTATTGAGTTCTTGACAAGGTTACCTGCTTCCTTATGTCATGGGCACACTTACTCTGGACACTTCTAGATTATCTTGAATGTACTACTGCTTTTTATTCTTCTGTATCTTTGCGTATGATATTACTTCTTTTTGGATTGCCCTTCTTATGTTTCTATTCTTTAAGAATTCATAATAACTCTTCGCTACTTAATTCAGGCTAATACCTCTGAAACCGTCTCTGATTTTTCTTAGTTGAATTTTTTTTCTCTTCTGAGCTCTTCTAGCCCTGCACATGTCTATATTTTAGCACCTCTCACGTATTACAACTGTTTTTCTTCATGTTTGTTTCCCTGTGAGATCTTGTGTGCCAGGGTATTGTTTTAACTAGCTTTTCATTCACATCCATTAGGCCAGCATCTAGTGAAGGCTCTGTACACAGTGATTGTTCAGTAGATAATAGTCAAATGAATTATTAAATGAATGAAAGATGAATCATTATAGTGGCAGCTTAAAGTGTATACTTTACATTCCTGTATAACTACCTCTTATGTCAGTAGGCTTATCTTTGCCCTACCGTCCTATGCAAGGTAGACTAAAGCCAAAGAAGTTTAACGTCTTCTTCATTACAGCTGTGAATTTATCACTGAAGTTTCTGAGCTCTTGTTTTGTGTAATTTATTTCACCTATGGGTTGTCTCTCCTTTCCATAGATGCTACTTCTATCCCTCACTTTTTCCACCCATATAAGAATTAGGCCATTTTCTAAATACCCAAAAATCACACAAAGAATTGTGTGTGTAATAGATCTTATTTAGGACTTGCATTGGTAAAAGGAGTTTTGTTTACAAAAATAAAACAATTTCAAAAGAAACGTCACACAGAACTACTGAAAAAGTTTTTCATAGATTGTCCAACACTGGATTTTTTTTTTTTTTTCACCAGAAAGGGTTGCAAACACATTTTTTTTTTTGCCTCTCCTGTATCTTCCCTCTAAAACTTCCGGCCTCTCTCTGTCATTCTTGAATGTCCAAGAGGTCTCCTTATACATATTATACACTTTTTTATTTCTCCTGACCTTACTTTCAGACTCAGCTTCAGATGTATTCTAGAGCTATCAAGAGAATCAAAAGGAAAAAAAAGGTCTCTTATTTGCTAATATATGTGTCATGATTATACATTTATGCTGGAAAATGCAGTTTTATCCTCAAAAACATATAAAAAAATACCATTGCAAATATAATTATGTTTTTGCTATTGGATTTAGAACCATTGAAATAAATTCAATATTTGTGAAAATAAACATCTAGAAAAAGATTGTAATTTTTGTTTTGTATTTTATGGTTTCTAAAACTAATTTGTTACATCCAGTTTAATATGTTTTGGGGATAATATGTTCTGGGGATTCCCAGATTTGGAATCTTGTGTCAGTCTGCAATATAGTTAACATTTTTTAAACTATCAAATGTATTAATATATAGTAAGTAAATTCTGATAAATTAATCAGCAACAAAGTAAAATAAGAACTATCTTCTTAAAGTAACTGGCATCAAAAATTCCAGAACCATAAAACATAAGTAAGTCTACTACTTCAGCAGAAAATAACCAAGAGCTTAAAAAAATAAACATGAATATTTTGATAAAGTCCATTTAGTGTTAAGTACTCATTTGGGCTTCCTAGTGGCTCAGATAGTAAAGAGTCTGCCTGCAATGTGGGAGACCTAGGTTCAATTCCTGGGTTGGGAAGATCCCCTGGAGAAGGAAATAGCAATCCACTCCAGTATTTTTCCCTGGAAAATCCCATGGATGAAGAAGCCTGGAGGACTATAGTCAGTGGTGTGGCAAACAGTCAGACATGACTGAGCAAATAACACTTCAACTATAATCACACATTTAGGGCAGATAAATATAAAAATGTATTCAGAACAATTTCTTATTCTATTACAAAGTAATTTGAACAAACAAACAAACAAAAGTTCAGTTTTAAAGAGCCATTTGCCCTCCCACTCCAGGCTTCCTGTTCAGCATCAGCTCAATTTTAAGGTTTGTGGCTCACTATTGCCTTCTAGTAATGACGGGGGTCTAAACTAAATCAAGAACAGGAACCAAAGTGTTGAGAAAAAAAAAAAAGAAAACATTCCAAGTTATATTTAGAAGAGAGAGTCAAGAAGGTATAAAATGAATTGGATGTGGTAGTTGAAGGAGTAATATAGGATGAGTCTCACCTTTTGAGATTCATGCAAATAAAAGACACACTGATACACAGGAGTGGCAGGAAACCAGAAAATCTTCTTGGTGATTTCTATTTTATGTGAAAATTAGAAAGTAATTGAGAGATAAAAATAATAGAACTTGAGGAAAAGAATGTGAAATCAGAATTGATCTGCTAGATTACAGACAGAATGAAGGGATAAAGGTCCAGGGTATTTCCACATAGCTAAAGAAGAAGTGTGTATTGTTTTTACACCTAAATTTATTTATTTATGTTTGTTTATTTGTGTTCACAAAAACACAAATTTTCTGGATCAAAGCACAAACTGATTATTTACTTGCATGTCAATCATAGTGCTAATTTTCTATGCCCTAATTCCCCAGGTGGAATGCAGCACGAGTCAGATATATCCTTCTTGTCCTTCTTATCGATACCACAGCAGAGGATCTCTGAAATTATGCATCTTGGAACTTATAGAGGTCAGCTGGTCCATTTAACCCTCAACCTCTCTGGAAAGAGAATGACCTTTGGTTTGGAAAGCAAAATCACCCTGTTTGGGAAAAGGAGGTAAAGGTTCCTAGATTTATTCTCATTTGATATGTAAATTAATGGTCCACTGGAGTTGTCTGAATCTCTCTCTCTGTAAGTCTTGTAACCAGAGCAATATTTTTTCTCTACTCTCTTGGGGTCTCTGGCTGAACTTGAGAATTAAGTTGACATAGACAGATTAATAGGAGAAAAACATATGCAGTTTATTTTTACATGTACATGGAAACCTTCACAGGAAAATGAAGGCCCAAACAGTGCTTAGGTCCCCTAAGTTATAATATACTAGATTGAAGAAAGAGTAGTAATTGTGAAAAAAGTAAAATATTTAGGAAGACCAGAGGAGGATAAGGGTCATTTTAACAAGATGTGTTTGTACAGATTCTTCTCAGCCTCAACTCCCCTTCTCTGGTGATGAGAATGTCCTTTTCCTCCAGGTTCAGGGATGGCATCTTTTGGATAGGAATTACATCTCTTGTTTCAAGAAGAAAAGTGAAGGTCAGATGCCTCTTTTGGTACCTGCTGCTTTTCTAAATACCTTTAGATCAAAAAAGTCACTATATCAAATTGGCCTATTTTGGGGTGGCATGTTCTGAACCCTTTCATTCTGTCTTTAATTTTCAAGACTTGTTTTCCACTCAAACACTTCTTTAACCAAGGATCCAGCAATCTTTGTTCCAAAAGCCCCATTGGTGCAGAAACATGGAAATATTCATGAAGCATTGTTTTCTGACAATGGAGTAGTAATGTGGGCCAAGATGAATAATGCAGTTTATGGATCAGGTTGTTCAAGCAATGACTGAGGTTGAAAAAAATTAGGGAGCTGGGTGGATTAACCCCATAGACTTCCTATATCTCATAAGAACAGAAATCAGAGATTTTCAAAGCCCTTTAAAATCTGTTGGAATGCCCTAGTATAAAGGAGTGTAGCATGTGTAGAGGCTATGAATCACAAAGAAAGAGGGCACTTTATAATCAGGCAAGAAATAGTTGAAAGCCCATAGAATTTTGATCACCCCTCACTTTTGAATCACTGGAAAGTAAGTAGCTTTAAAAAAAAAAAAAAAAGAACCAAAATAAAAAATGCTATAGAGAGAGCTGGGTTTGAATTGAAGCAAAATGAGGCTGCATGTATTCTGTGATGCGTCTGAGTAAATATTGTTTACCACAAAACTAGCATTTCAGAGACCTCAGGAGAAAGGAAAGAGAAGAAAGCATCTTTAGGATAAGAAGTCAAGGTAGATACATGGCAAAACCTCCTGTTTTCTGTATTCTACTACCCTTCACTTCTGACACCAGACATGGCTTTTTTTTTTTCAAACCAAGCAATTTTTCCAATTCTCTGTGGATACTAACTGGGTGTCCCCAGTTCTGACACTGTTTGGAGTTAGGAAAGACTCCACACATGAAGGACTCAGTACCATAATGAGGCAAGTAGTGGATGCCCCCCACCTCCGCCCCGCCGCCCAGTATAAAATAATTGGAGATCCATTCTCTGTGGACCAAATCTCCAAGACTAGAATAGCAGAACAATTGAGAGAGGAGGCTGGGTCCTATCCAGATCACATATTTCTCCTTCACCAAGCCAGGAGACTTCCCCAACCACACATGCACAGAAAGTCTCCTTGGAGGTCAAAGGGAGTGATGTCAAGGGATGCTCTACCCATAAGCCTTTTTGGTAGAATCAATCTTGGCTAAGAAATGCATGTGCATACATGAGAGGATCCTAAGATATGGACTCTGAACCAGGCAAATCAACATGACTGGCCAAAGGAAACCCAGAAAAGTTGCGACATGAAAGTAGTTCAAACTGCCATGAGAGTGCAACTCAGTCACTCTCTCTCTGAGCCCACCTGTCTGTCTATCCACACATATTGTACTCTTTTCCTCCTAATAAATACTTTACTTGCTCCACTACTTTCTGTTTTGTTTCTCCATTACTTTATGTTAATTTACACAAAGCTGAAAAGCCAGGGCCCTTGCCACTAACTACTGATCTAGTGGTTAGGACCTGTGTGCTCTCACCACTGTGACCTGTCTTCAGTCTCTGGCCAGGGAACTGGAACCCTGCTTTAAGCCACTGCAGGCCAGCAGAGGCCACCTGATATTAGGAAGACTGCCCTACCCCAACCTCAGACACCAATCACAATTTTTAGGTTGTCATCTGTATTTCTGATCAAACAATTATAAATTGGAAGTTCCCACAACCCCTCTCCTGAGGTTCAATTATTTGCTGGAATGGCTCACTCAGGAAAGCACTTTACTTAGTATTAGAGATGGATAACCAAGAATATATTACAGGATAAAAATGAACAGGCAGGTAAAGAGATACATATGATAAGGTATGTAGGAAGGAGTGACTTGCTTTTATACTCTCGCTGGCCAAGCGGCCCTTCTCACATCTCCATCTGTACACCAACCCAGAAGCTCCCTAAATCCCTTTGGTGAGGGCTTTTTAATTGAGGCTTCATTATATAGGCATGGTTGATTAAATCATTGTCCGTTACTGATCAATGCAACCTCCAGTTACTCTCCTTTCTCTGGAGGTTAGAGGTTGGGGCTGAAGGTTACAAGTCTCTGATAACATTTGGTTCCTCTGGCAATCATACCCTCATACTTAGGGGCTTTCAAAAAGTCACCTTATTGACATAAACTGAGGTCTGCATTGGTATTTGTTATGCATAACAAAAATATGTATTTCATGTCTATTGTCCTAGAGCTGCTTCAGGAACTCAAGACAGAGACGAAATATTATAATAAAAGATACTCCTATTGCTCTTAGAAAATTAGGAAATTACAATTAGAAATCATTTAGGAAATTACAAGAGTTTTAGATACTCTGGCCAGAACCCCCAAGAGGGTAAAGCAACTGGAGATTCATTCCCCCTAAACCAAAACTCCAAGATAAGAATAGCAGGATAATTAAGGGAGGAAGCTGGGTCTTCCCAAGACCATGTATTTCTCTTTCTCAAAGTCAGGAGACCTCCCAGACCACACAGGCACAGAAAGGCTCCTTGGAAGTCAAAAGGGGAGTGATCTCAAGGGATGCTGTACGCATATGCCTTTTCAGTAGAATTCATCTTGGCTAAGAGAAGTGTGTACACACATCTGTACACACATGAGAGGATCCTAGGATGTACCAAATATGGACTGTGAAGCAGACAAATATAAATGACTGGCTAACGGAAACCTGGAAGAGATGCCTATAAAAGTAATTCAAATTGCCACAAGGGTGTGACTCAGTGACTCTGAGTCCACCCCTGTGTCTATCCACATGTACTATACTCCCCACCTCCCTTAATAAATACTTTACTTGCTTCACTACTTTCTATCTTTGTGGAAATTCTTTTCTGCAAAGCCAAAGGGCCAGGGCCCTTGTCACTGACCACTGGTCTACTGGCTAGGATCTGGTGCTCTCAGGGCCACAACCCAGCCTCAATCTCCAGCTGGGAACTAAACCCTGCTGCAAGCCAACTCCACACAAGATCAGAAGGAAACTGAACATATTTGCTATTATATTTCAATTTTACAGTAGAGAAAGTTCCGACCAATGCAATGATGGATTTGAAGAAGGGCCATTGAATTAAAGGTGCTTTTTAAACAGACTGAAGACTATAGGAATATTTGATCTCAATTCCTTAGGATAAGGGTCTTTAAAAAAATTCATTTATCTTCTAACATAAACATAGTACTTGAGTTAATTTTGTTAAGCAGTTATTTGCAATGCCTGTTATTTTTTTCAACTTCCTAATTTATTTGTAACTAAGCTTGAATTTGGAGAAGGCAATGGCAGCCCACTCAAGTACTCTTGCCTGGAAAATCCCATGGATGGAGGAGCCTGGTAGGCTGCAGTCCATGGGGTCGCTGAGTCGGACACGACTGAGCGACTTCACTTTCACTTTTCACTTTCATGCATTGGAGAAGGAAATGGCAACCCACTCCAGAGTTCTTGCCTGGAGAATCCCAGAGAAGGGCGAGTCTGGTGGGCTGCCGTCTCTGTGGTCGCACAGAGTCGGACACGACTGAAGCGACTTACTTAGCAGCAGCAGCAGCAGCAAGCTTGAAATTATTGTTCACAAAGATGAAATAATGGTAGAAATTAGGTGTGAAGAGAATGTTGGAAGCATCTCCACACGGTGATGTGTATGTGGCAGGGTGTACATAAAGGTTCTGAGAGAAGCCATGCCCTACATGCCTGAAGGTGGAGAGTAAGGAGCAGGGAGTTCTCAGATCAGCCTTAAATAGATACTAACAAAAGTAAAGGAAGCTAGAGATAAATCGGAGAAGGCAATGGCAACCCACTCCAGTACTTTTGCCTGGAAAAATCCCATGGACGGAGGAGCCTGGTAGGGTGCAGTCCATGGGGGTGCTAAGAGTCAGACACGACTGAGCTACTTCACTTTCACTTTTCACTTTCATGCATTGGAGAAGGAAATGGTGACCCACTCCAGTGTTCTTGCCTGGAGGATCCCAGGGATGGGGGAGCCTGGTGGGCTGCCGTCTATGGGGTCGCACAGAGTCGGACACGACTGAAGCGACTTAGCAGCAGCAGCAGCAGCAGAGATAAATCACTACTATTTATACCTTCTTCCTATTTCTCCCTCACTTATCTTCACTTGCTCTTTCTTTTTCCTTATTTTTTCCCTCTTACCTATCACTCTTTACCTGCCTTTTTTCCTCCTCATATCATCACCTTTCCACTCTTTTTCTTCTTCTTCCTACTTTTCCTTCATAGTCTTTGGGGTTAACATATACACACTACCATAAATAAAATAGATAATCAATAATGACCTATTATAAGAGGAAACTTTACTCAATATGATAACCTTTATGGGAAAATAATCTGAAAAAAATGCTGTATATCTATATATAAGAGAATCACTGCTGTACCCCTGAAATTAGCACATTATAAATCAACTATACCCCAATATAAAATATAAATACTTAAATAAAAATCCGCATTTCAATAACTGCTTATTGGTTTTAAATCATGTGATTCTATTTTGAGATACTAGTCAGTAGGTGAAAGAACACTAAATTGTCATGATCTGGCCTATACTTTATACTCAGAACGAGCTAAAGAGAAATGCAGTGTGAGTGGCAGTGTTAGAAAAATAATAATGATATCTGCATTTTTCTGAGAATGCGAGGACATGTGGGAGGTATACGTTTAGAGTGCTTATCTGTGACTCTTATACTTTTGAGGATGCAATTTCTGACAAAGCGCATCCTTAAAACACTTTCCTTTTCATTAATATTCTTCCCTACACTTTAATTCATACAGCACAATGGACAGCTATAAATTTATTCAGTTTATTGAGTATTGTTGTTTAGTCACTAAGTCACATCTGACTCCTTGTGACACCATGGACTACAGCATGCTAAACTGCTCTTCACTATCTCCCGAAGTTTGCTCAAATTCATGTCCATCGAGTTGATGATGCCATACAACCATCTCATTGTCTGTCGCCCTCTCCTCTTTTTGCCTTCAATCTTTCAAAGCATCAGAGTCTTTTCCAGTGAGCCTGCGCTTGCATCAGGTGGCCAAAGTATTGGCGCTTCAGTTGCAGTATCAGTCTTTCCAATATTCATATTCAGGGTTCATTTCCTTTAGGATTGACTGGTTTGATCTCCTTGTTGTCCAAGGGACGCTCAAGAGTCTTCTCTGGCACCGCAGTTCAAAAGCCTCAATTGTTTGGTGTTCAGCCTTCCTTAAGGTTAAATTCTCACATCTGCACATGATTACTGGGAAAAAACAAAAGCAACAACATAGCTCTGATTGTATGGAAATTTGTCAGAAAAATGATGTCTCTGCTTCTTAGTATACTGTCTAGGTTTGTCATAGCTTTCTTTCCAAGGAGCAAGTGTCTTTTAATTTCATGGCTGCAGTCACCATCTGCAGTGATTTTGGAGCCCAAGAAAATAAAAATCTGTCATTGTTTCCACTTTTTCCCTTTCTATTTGCCATGAAGTGATGGGACTGGATGCCAGGATCTTAGTTTTATGAACGGTGAATTTTAAGCCAGCATTTTCACTCTCCTCTTTCACCCTCCTCAAGAGGCTCTATTTGGTTATTTTTTATTTCAGAATTTTTTTTTTAACTTAATCAAGAAATAGGGTGACCCCAATCTTTCATTATAAAAATAGGACATGTGAAATTAGAAGGAAAAAAAAAGAGATTTGGCAAAGTATTTTAACTTCTTTCAGGGTCATTTGAGTTCAAGCTTTGGGCAAAGATTCAGGCTAGTTCTTATTTTAGCCAAACTAGTGCATTCCTAATCACAATGCCAGCAGCCAGCTGTGTTGATTCACTTGTTTCTAGTACATGTTTTTATTGTACTACAGAGAAAAGGATCATTTCATTTTGTGCTCAGGCAAGGGTATTTTATCAAAAACATAAGACTGTCGCTTATATTTGCTATATTCCACATGATATTTATGAATGAGAACACATAAAAATTGTTTTTTAAGTTAATATATGACAATTTAAAAAAAAATTTTGCTTTTCTTGGATATAAAAATAGAAGCACTTAATCTAATATTTATTATATAATCACTTATAATACAGAGTTAACAGCCTTTACTTAAAGTCACTGGTTAATGGATTATACTGAAAGATACCCCAAACCACATCAGATGTTAATATAAAGCTGTCTGTCCTGTTATTTTTTTATTTATGTACATTCAAGAAAAGGTAGTATAAATGTGGGGATTGACAATGCCCTTACATATTATATTTGTTCACATATATAAATGCACATACACAGGAATATTATTCAGCATTAATTTAGTATCAATTGTGTTCCCATATTACTGTAAAGGGAAGTCACTTTTAAATTCACTTCAAGAATAAATGCAGCTGAATTTATGTCTTTATTTTTAAATGAATCAAAGTGTAGTGTAACTGAAAACTGCTAATATCCTAGAACATTATGCATTAGAATGCTATTTTAAGACACTATTTTAAAAGTATCTAAGATCATGGACAAATTACCTGCTCAATTAAGTGTTCCATATAAAAATCACATGTAATCCTGATTATATTGTATTTTTCAAGTACTCTAAGATTGAAAATTACATAAAATGTGTCTAAAAATAAATGTAAGTCATGTTTATACATAGATGATTGATGTGCTCTGATATAAATGATCTGAAAAACATTAAATTAGAACATATAATCTGTAGTAAATTCAAAAGTAGTCTACATTATATTTGTAACAAAGTTATTTTAATTACCTTGATATGTTAAACTATCAAGGTAATTAAAATATGTTACCTTGATATGTTAAACTTGATATGTTAAACTCCACAGAATATTTCAGTATTCCTCTAGAACTGTTTTGCTTAAATACATTTCTGAAACATTGAAAACCTACATCTTATTTTTGTAACAAAAGATGTATTTGAATAATGTATGTATGCTTAGTTGTTCAGTCCTGTCCAACTTTTTGTGACCCCATGGGACTGTGTCCACGAGGATTCTCCAGGCAAAAATACTGGAGTAGGTTGCCATATCCTTCTCCAGTGGATATTCCCAACCCAGGGATCAAACCCAGGTCTCCCGCTATTGCAGGCAGATTCTTTTCCATCTGAGCCACCAGGGAAGCCTGAGTAATGTGTGGTTCAACACTTTAATATCAAAATAACACTATTTCTATAGAGCCCAATGATATGATTAAGCTGAGTAGCTGAGAAAAACATAAAATAATAAAGAGCAAAGCAATGCATCCTGTGACTGAACAATCTAACCTGATGCTCCAATAAAGTTACCTTTCTCATTTTTATAAGTATCATCCTATTAAATAAATCAGTAAAAATAAAACAGTTTTGTCAGAGCTTGTACATAATTCCAGTTCCCCTTCTCTCATTTTTCATCAAGTCTCTGTCCCAGAAATTTGCGGTCAGTGAAGGGCAATTCCAGTAGGTGGAGTAATAGTAAAGCAAATAGTATGTGTTGCACTATAACTTTCTGCTTCTATTATCATTTTGGGCAGAAATTAGCATAAATCAGATGAGGTTAATATAGAAATAGACAGTATAAGTATAGATAAATGTATTACTGTTTAGAGTAAGTGTATTGCTGTAGAACAAAAACATATTCCCTTTAGTCTTCAATATTCTCTTTATTTTTCCTTTTGACTTTCAAAAGTTTTCTAGGGAACCTGTGTTTAATACAAAAGCCTGCTTATTATTAGTAGCCCCAGATTTGACAGACAGCTCCTGAGTAATGTATTGGGGGAAATCAGAGAGGACAGACTCAGGCAACTTCAAAGTTAGTATCTGGGTATTTAGATTTTAGATAATTTTCTAATAAGCTCATAGCCTTTCCAAACCCTACATCTTTGGCCTGGTCAGAGCCTTCACTATCCTGAGCAGAAGAATGGCAGAGAGATCTTTGCCAAGTCAAAGAGAGACAGAGAGAGAAAGCAGATGTTGAGGTTCTCCATGCGTTTATCTATATTTCTCCTGGGGATTAAACTGCTGCTATGGGATCTCTCTCCTAGGGATGAAAGCTCAATATGTCTATCAAATATGACTACAGTTATCCACCAAATATGTATATGTGAAGGAAAATAAATTCAACTTGCTGTATCTCCATATCTATACTTATATGTGTATCGCTATACATAAACTGGAAGAAAAAAATGAATGTTTGTACTTTATTACCATCTTTTATAATTTATAATACAGGTCTTTCTCCCTCCCCTCCCCCGACTCTAGTCATAAATCCTGGGAAAAGCTTCACTTGAACAGTAAGAATGTACCTGGTATCCAAAGGAAGGCCCTAGGATTGCTTTCTGAATGGACATCAATACATAATGTCCCTACTGAGTGTTTTTCATCTCATGTGGATTAATTTAGAGACTATTTCAGGATGCCAGAATAGCCTAGTTTAAAATCATGGCAATCTTGTCAACTGGAATTTGTTAGCCAATGCCTTGAAATCTAAGTAACATATAGTACTGCCGTGATATACAGAAACATATAGCATCTTCAATGTTTTTCTTATGTTCAAAGTAGTACAAATAAACAATTAAAAACAATTCAAATAGGGATTATTTATTTTGTCTATAACATTTATTTTTGGTAAAAGTATCCTTGTCTTATCAACTAAATAGATAGTATTTTATCAAAATGCTGAATGACAAAATAGTAATATAAGCTATGAATTCCATATTCTACTGTATCATTTCCTATCAAATATTTCTCCTTAGGATAGTTTAATAACATTATAATTACATATCATCACAAAATTAAAAAAAATTAATATGGCTATCAAAGTTACTCAAACAAAACACATGTATTTAGATTCATCTTCTCATTTGTATTCTCTTTATATGTACTTAGCTTGGTTAATTTAGGAAAAATCTACAGAATATGACCTGTACACTTCTACATTCTATCTGAATTTGCCTTAGTGAGAATCATTAGATAATTGAGCACAAAATCCCAAAATTCTGAAAGTACTTCATAATAGCAATTTTTACTAACAAAATTAAATAGCATAAAAGTTAATAAAAAATTTAATATCTAAACAAAAGTGAATCTTTAGTCAAGACTAATCTTTATTCTTTTTTATAAATATTAAACAGAGAGAAAAATCAGTACTCTCATGTAAATATTTCCACCTAATAATCAACTCAATTTTCTGTCATTTATCTTGTCCCTATAAATCCATGCCCCTCATAAGTAGATAACCATTTTTTTTTTCTGCCTCACAGCTACAGAATCCCAGAGGACACATTGACATTTTTCCTTCATTTTGAGGGGATAAAAAATTAATGAGTCACTACTAGAGGGATAAAAGTATCTTATCAGGGAATAGTCAACCAATTAAGTGAAACATATTTTATTAGAATATGTTATGTTGGTGGGAACACTGTTTGTCTCTGATGTCACATTTTCATATGAAGACACTCGTGTTAGAATACTTCTCTTTGGTATACTCTCATCTTTTATATCTCTTAAAAATATGCCGTCAATAACTATCTGGTTCATATTTCTTGACTTTGTAGAAATAAAGCATCGAAAGTTTTAATTGCTAAACACTTGCTTTAATTCTCCTCCACCACAACCAGTAAGAGACTTGAAACAAGCTGATTTGTATTTAATAAACACAAACTTTTCCTGGGATGGGTGGTTCCAAGGCATTTACAAGTTTAGGAAGATGTGGTTGTGTGAAAGAAGAAAAGAATAGTCAATACATTTTAGATACAAATTGAAACTGAATTTTGTACTTTTTTCTAATAACAATTTTTATATCTCTTGTATCTTAGTTTTCACTTTGTTTCTAATTGAGGAAGGACAGAGAGGAGTGCTATATATTGACATCCTTAATCCCTAAAGGTAGGTTTGACATTATGAGAACCTCTCAGTTGAATATAATTAACTGTGAAATAAGGAGCAACAACAGCAACAACAACTATGGTTTGTTACTGTTTAGTTGCTAAGTCATGTTTCACTCTTTTGTGACCCCATAGACTGTAGAAGGCAATGGCACCCGACTCCAGTACTCTTGCCTGGAAAATCCCATGGACAGAGGAGCCAGGAAGGCTGCAGTCCATGGGGTCGCTGAGGGTTGGACACGACTGAGCGACTTCACTTTCACTTTTCACTTTCATGCATTGGAGAAGGAAATGGCAACCCACTCCAGTGTTCTTGCCTGGAGAATCCCAGGGACGGGGGAGCCTGGTGGGGTGCCATCTATGGGGTCACACAGAGTTGGACACGACTGAAGTGACTTAGCAATAGCAATAGCAGTAGACTGTAGCCCACCAGGTTCCTCTGTCCATAGGATTTCCCAGGCGAGAATACTGGAGTGGGTTGCCATTTCCTTCTTCGGGAGATTTTCCCCATCCAGGGATCAAACCCACATTTCCTGCTTGGCAGGTGGATTTTTTACCATTGAGCCATCTGAGAAGCCTGCTAAATATGGTTCCAACTTTGAAATATCTTATAATTTATCTGAAAAGAGGATATCATATCAGAGAAATTTTGTATGGTATCATATAATTATTAGTGTCTTCTGGGCTTCCCTGGTGACTCAGCTGGTAAAGAACCCACCTGTCAGTGCAAGAGACACAAGAGATGTGAGTTCCATGCCTGGGTCAGGAAGGTCTCCTGGAGAAGGAAATGGCAACCCACTCCAGTATTTTTGCCTGGAAAATTCCATGGACAGAGGAACCTGGTGGGCTATATAGTTCATGGGGCCACAAAGAGTTGGACAGGACTAAGCATATGAACACACACTGTCTTCTGAAATTACTTATACCCAGGAGAAAGTCATAAAATAACACACTCTGCTGAGGATATGATAGTTTGTTCCTTGGTAAATGAGATTCTTAAATGTTTGAGCCTTCACTTAGACCTCTGTAACATTAACATAATATATTGGATAATTCCTATTAAGTTTTAGTTACTGAATCATGAAACATACCACTTACATATAAGTGGAGGCTATGCAAATAGAAGAGTTCATTATGTCAGTATATATTGGCTTGAAGGTTCCTATATATGAAGCTTCAGTTTACTAACATATGTCAGTGAAAGCACAGATAACACAATATTACTTAAGATTATGTCAACTGGCCATAAGTCAAGATGACACTTTCAACAGAAATAAAAGTACTTTTTTAATAACTCAGTCAAACTTCTGCAATGTCTTTCACTTCACACTGACATGAAATATAGATTATTGTATAATTTCCTTGAGAGAAAAATATGTAATTCCTATTAATTTTATAATCTTCATCTAAAGACATCAGTTATCTTGAATTTGAGGTAGAAATTAAAACAGGAAAAATAATTTGACCATATTGTCCTATTAATATATGAAGGCACAAAATCCAGGAGAAACAGCTTAACAATAAAGCAAAAAATAAATAAATAAAGTATTTATGCAGGCTATTGTTCAAGGACAGAAAGTAAACTTTTTCCATAAAAATGTAAAAGATTAATGCATTTGTGGATAGGAATATATTTTTAGAGAATCATTCCTAATCTCTCTAACATACAGACACACACTTGTATGACTTTAAAGGCATAACATGATTTAAAGTAGAATAGTATATATGGTACATTGTGACTTGAAAATGATGTTTCCAGTGTGAATGTAATATTAGCACAAAGAAAATACATCCTGAAGAAGGAAAAAATCATTATGTGGTAAGTTCCATCTCATCTAGATGGCAAAAGAGGTCATGTCAGTCATGAAGGACAATTCTAAACTATTGCAGCTGAGCAAAATTCCATTATAAATCATCTCAATATACATAGATTCAATTTTACAAAGTCATCAAATCATGACCTCATTTTGATAGTATATATAACATAACTGTAGATCTGGTTTCATTACTAACTAGCTGTGCAACTGCAGATCGACACTTCTCTTGTTTGAGGATTATTCTCTCCATGTATAAAATAAAAGGATTAGAACAGATGATCTCTAACAGCCCCTGGAGAGTGAACATTCTATGTTTGCTTCCCTAAAAACACAGAAAATGTAGCAAGAATACGACTCTTGCTTCTCAGTGTCAGGACCTTTGATGAGATTATCTTGCATTTTAAATGATAAATAAGAAAGTTTCAGGTTAAGTTAAGTTAGATGCATCAATTCCATAGAAATGTGAGTGAATTCTTCACCAGCTCAGGGGAGAAGAGTCACCCATCATTGATTTACTTATTATAAAGGGAAAGTTTCTTGATATTTGGGAACTTTCCAATTCAGTTCTATATGAAGGACTAGTTCTCTTTACACACACACACACACACACACACACACACACACATTATATACTAAACGTATAGATACATAATGAAGAATGTAACATCCCCAATAGTAATACTTCAACAGTCTCAAACTATTAAATGTTTTAAATTAGAAAAGGAAGTTATATGTTCATGAAATAATCTATTGCAGGGTTTTTCAACTTCAGTACTTTTATATACTGGACTGGATAATTCTTTGGTATGGGGGCTGTTCTGTGAAAAGTAGGATATTTAACAACATACTTGGCTTCTAGATGTTAATATAGAATTTTCCCAACAAATTGCAACAGCCATCTGTTTCCTGGGAGAAAAGTAGTCTCTGAGAAACACTGGCTCAATACAATGCTATATATATATATATGTATACTCTCACAAAAAGTCTAATTGTTTCCCAATATGTTCTAATTTCAATACTTCAGGATGAATTATTTCATTTAGATTTAAACATGTATTACTACATTTAGTGTGGACTTCTAGAAATATAAAAGTTAAGAAACAAAGGTTATTTTAGCTTAGCTTTTCTAAACTTAAAAATTATAGTGAAACTACACAGAAACACAAATAAGTTTCACAGTAGTCAAGATACTGATATAATCTAAACATTCTCCATGGGACGAATGGATAGAGAAAATGTGGTGTACATATAAAATGGAATATTATTCAGCAATAAAAATAGAAAATCCTGTTATTTGTGTCAATATGGATGAAACTGGAGAGCATTATGGCTAAGTAAAATAAGCCAAACAGAGAAAGCTAAATATTGTATGGTATCACTTATATATAAACAATAATTCTTTGCTGGTTCAGCGATAAAGAGTTTGCCTGCATTGCAAGAGACACAAGAAATGCAGGTTTGATCCCTGGATTGGGAAGATTCCTTGGAGAGGAAATGACAACCTACTGCAGTATTCTTGCCTGGAAAATTCCATGGACAGAAGATCCTGGCGGGTTAGTCCATGAGGTCACAAAGAATCAGACATGACGGGCACACACACACATGAATGACAACAGCAACAAAAAGCCAAGTAATAGAAACTGAGAACAGAATAGATTGCCAAGAGGTTGGGAGAGGGAGAAATGGGGAAATATAGCTTAAATGGCACAATCCTTCCGTTCTAAGAACTGTAAGCTCTGAGGATCTAGTATAAAGCATGGTGACTATGGCTAATAATATGTTATTATATACTTGAGAGCTGCTGAGAACAAACCTTAAGTATTCTCTCCACAAAAAGAGAGATTTAGCTGTGTGAGCTGATGGATATGTTAATTTTCTTGAGCCTGGTAATCTTTCCACAGTGTATATGTATGTCAAATCATCACACTATACTTTAAATATATATGATTATATTTGTCAATTATTCCTCAATAAAGTTGGGGGGAAAACACAAATGAGGCTTCTGCTGAGGAAATTGAGATCTGCAAACCTGCTTCTTTTAGCAAAGAATCTCATTACTGGACATACACCCTAAGTTCCTGTGTGCTCTATGAATAAGGAGCAGCTGATTGAATTCTGTGCCCTGTTCCATGACCTCTATGCTCAAAACACTGTATTATGCTCACAAAAACAAAAATTACCCTTTACGTTACTGGTCTTAAGCCAACAAGTTTGTTGGTTCCTAATGAAAATTCTTTATCTACTAAGAATTTTGTTTTCATTTTCCTTCTTTGTGGCTCTGTGACAATCCCATTATTATTCATTTGCATACATTGAGAATTATTTAATATTTTAATATCTTAAAAGTAAGCATGATTCAAGTCCCATGTATCTATGCTCTGGGGTATTCCGTTGAGGCAAAATCACAACTGGCATTAAGCCTAAAGAGAATTATGCATGGCCACAGAGAGAATGCTGTTCACTTAGAGCACGGCCACATAGTGACTTCAATCAGGTTTGCTTTTCAAGTGTTAAATGGACTGAGTGACTCTAAAGGTTTTTGGACACTTTCCAAAATTGGAGTAGTGCAGTTTTTGTTTTAAGTTCAAGTTCTGTGGTTAAATTGGGAGAATCTTTAATATGAAGCAGATAAGTAGGATTCCAAAAAGAAAATGCATTCAGGAAAATGAGGTTCTAATTTATTGATATGCTAATTAGTAAAACATCATGCAAATCCGAAGAAGGCCATGGAGATTTTTCCTTCTAAGCATAAAAAATACATCTAATGTTACTTAAGCTGCAGTCAATTACAGTAGTGTGAGAGACTCAACCACATAGGGTCTAATGTCCTTAACAGAAATGATCCTTTTTTATCACTATTTACTTATTACAAGTCTACTAATAAGTCTCCAAATAATATATTTTGTTATCAAATGCCTAAAACTTCTGGTGCATAGACTTACTTGCATATTCACTCTTATAGGAAAAAGTCATAAAAATGTAAAGAATATATATATATTTTTGCAATACAGATATTCTGTGAAGAGAAGCAGCTTTACTAGTTCATCTAATACTGACAGTGAAAACTTATGCTTGAAGAGATATGAATTTTATGAGATGAGTTGAAGGGAACCTTAAAAATAATCTATTTGTTTTTTTAAATAGGAAGGAAGAAGGCCAAGATCACATGGTCAGATATCCAAAAAGTGAAGACCAAAATACTACCCTCCCTTCTTGTATGTATGTGTGTATGTGAAGTCGCTCAGTCATGTCTGACTCTTTGCAACCCATGGACTGTAGCTTACCACACTCCTGAGTCCATGGGATTTTATTTTTTCATTTTATTTTATTTTTTTACAAAACAATCTGAGCTTCCAAAGCTATGTTCCTTTGAGCCACTGGGGCTTTCATGCAAACAGCCTACCTTTCAGCAAAACAGACATATTCCCTTAGTGTCACATATAGATGTATGGGCCATTTAAAATCTGCGCTAGTAATAACAGTGAGATATAAACACTCTCACGTATTTGGCTGGTTTAATTCTCTGATCTAAAATGAATTGGCAAGTAAAAAATATGCTAATAAAATTGATCAAAACTAAGAGGTATCACAGTATACAAAACGTATTTTTTGTTTTTGTTTGGTAGAGCTCTATCAGTAGCCAATGATTTGCAAATGCAGAGACTATATTTTGTGTATGCACCACATTGATAAAGCAAATAGGATCATTTTTTTTTACACAATATGAACTTATCAGAGCAAATTAACACAAGTTTTCATGATCTTACTTTTTTCTTTTTTTCTTGACACCCTAGAACCAGATTCTTTAATGACTTGCATCAGAGTTATTCAGGGTAAAAATTTTTTCCTGCAGATATTTTCTTGTTGTTGTTGTGTTTAGTTTTCATAGGTTATTTTTGCAGAATTCAATTACCACTCCCAATGTTTAATATAGGGCTTCACTGATAGCTCAGTTGGTAAAGAATCCACCTGCAATGCAGGAAACCCCGGTTTGATTCCAGGGTTGGGAAGATGTGCTGGAGAAGGGATAGGCTACCCACTCCAGTATTCATGAGCTTCTTCTGTGGCTTAGCTGGCCTTAATATAAGATATACAGCAGAGGTTTTGTTATCGTTGTGGTTGTTAAACTAAGCATAGACTAATTCTGATAATCTGACTAAGGTTTTGGTTCGATATGAATACACTGAGTCTACAGTTATATTTGGAAAATTTTACTCTAAAACAAAGCAAAACAAAACAAAACTAAAGGCTGGCTGAGTGAGGACTATTGAGCAAACAAGAAAAAAGCCACATCAAAGTGGGTTGGGGAGGCTGGGACACAATTATGCCATAAATGCTACCCACAGCACAGAGACCCACAGCTGGAAGAAACTCAAAACCCAGAGGTTATCTCCAAGAAGCAAAGGGTTCAAACTCTACATGGGACCTGCACCTGAGAGAAAAGCCACCAAAATATCCAATTTTGAAAACCAAAAGGGCTCACAAGATAGTGGCCATCTGGGAGATAGCTTGCAATGCTCAGAGTAAGCCATCCCAGAGTCCAACTCAGACAACTAGACTTTAAGTGAAAGAGGATGACCTGCTTATAAGTAAAGCATCAGCCAAGGGCAGGCATCTAATTTAACACACACATCTAGGAACCTGTTGAAACATTATCTAGGCATGGAGATATTTTCATGAGGATTCCATCTTCATGTGTTTCCTTTCCTGTGCTCCAAAGCACCAGTGTCTCCTGGGAGGGAGCTGTCCCATGTGTCTCGTGCTCTGATCTCCATGGTTCCCATGCAGGGAATATCTCTTGGCTGCCTGACTATGGAGACCAGGAGAATTTTGGCTCCTGGTTCCAGGGGACTGTAATAATTAGTGTCACTCAGAAAGAAGCTCATATGCCTTTCTGGCACCTTAATTTTAGTGGCTCTCTCAGGGGATACCTCTACATTGCCTGGCTCTGTGGGCTAGTGGGGCTTCCATTTGTGAGTCCTACATGACTATAACTAACAGAGAAAAAGTTCTTAAATAGCTACCACCCCCAGGGCACAACAAGAGGCAACAAATTCAGGGGCCCAGTCTTTCTGTGAATGAAGCCTATTAGCTAATCGTCATGGCTGTGGCCTAAGAGGAAGGATTCTAGCGGTTGGCTATCATCCTTTCCAGACACCTGTCTTTGTGCTCTTCCTATACTGTGATCCAAAGCATAGTATGTCATGGAAGAGAGCTGTACACATGGCTGGTAACCTAGCTTTTATGTCAGGTGCCCCAGTTTGGGCAGCTGCCACCCAGAGGATGACTCTTGATAGCCTGGCACTGGTGGCCATAGCATTTGCATTCCTAGGTCCCACCAGACGGTGGCTGCATCACCCCCCCACCACACACACACACACACACAATACTTAGGTATTGCATAAACTAAGGCAAACCTCTAGTCTTTCTCTGAAGGAAACCCCTTTATTAGTCCTGGAGCTTTGGCCTGAGACAAGACTTCAGGTTTGACACACATTTAGTAGGCTATGGAGGTGCTCTCAAAAAGTGTAAGCTGTGGGCACCATCTTGACACTCTCCATTTGTCTCACTCCAGCTTTCTCTTATATCCCAGAAAAAAAAGTTTTATATGTTCATCTGGAGCCCTGTTTTTTTGTGACTGCTCCTCCTTTGGACAGTGCGGCTTATACTCATAGTCCCTGTACTAAGTTGCTTCAGTTATGTCTGACAGTTTGTGACTCGATGGACTTATAGCCCGCCAGGTTCCCCTGTCCATGGGATTCTCCAGGCAAGAATACTGGAATGAGTTGCTGTGCCCTCCTCCAGGGGATTTCCCTGACCCAGGGATGAAACCCACGTCACTTATGTCTCTTGCATTGGCAGCAGGTTCTTTACCACCAGCACCACCTGGGAAGCCCCATACTGGTAGTCCCACCTGACTATAACCACTTGCACACTTTAAAAAGCTACTGCCTGAGAATCTAGCTTCCAAACCTGAATCTAGGTGCTGAGATCTCTTTTAGGGACACTGGTGGGCCCTCACACTTCCTCAACTATTGAAAGTTATTAAAAAATATAATAGACTACATGGACAAGCATGAAGGTTTGAGAGATAATAAAGGGCTGAAGCAGGGTTGAATGATAATGTTCATCTTCTACACCAGGTCAGTCCTTTAAGACTGGGAGAGATGATTGTTTCATCTACTGTCTAGAAACTAACAGAGATCAAGCAAAATGAAGAAATAGAGAACTGTGTTCCAACTGGAAGAACAAGATAAAACTTCAGTAAAAACCTTAATGAAATGGAGATAAGTAATTCACAGAATAAGCACTCAAAGTAATAGTCATACAAAAATGCTTACCAAACTGAGGAGGAAAATGGGTGAACACAGTGAGAACTTCAGTGAAGAGATGAAAATATACGAGTGCCAAACAGAAGAAAACTAACAAAAAGTGAAGATAGCATAAAAGATTTAAGGGTCATAAAACAAATTAACATTTGCATTATAAGGCCCCCAGAAGGAGAAGGGAAAAAGAAACAACTATCTTATTAGAATGCATAATAGCTAAACCTTCCCTAACCTGGGACTGAAAATAGACATCCAGAAAGGAAACCAAGAGAGCCCTAAACAGAGTGAAGTAAGCCAGAAAGAAAAACACCAGTACAGAGTGAGAGAGAGCCCTAAACAGTGAAGTAAGCCAGAAAGAAAAACACCAGTACAGTATACTAAATCATATATATGCAATTTAGAAAGATGGTAATGATAACCCTGTATGCGAGACAGCAAAAGAGACACAGATGTATAGAACAGTCTTTTGGACTGTGTGGGGGGGGGGGGGAGGGGAGGGGGGTATGATTTGGGAGAATGGCATTGAAACATGTATTATATCATATAAGAAATGAATCACCAGTCCAGGTTCGATGCAGGATACAGGATGCTTGGGGCTGGTGCACTGGGATGACCCAGAGGGATGGTATGGGGAGGGAGATGGGAGGGGGATTCAAGATTGGGAACACATGTACACCCGTGGCAGATTCATGTTGATGTATGGCAAAACCAATACAATATTGTAAAGTAATTAGCCTCTAATTAGAATAAATAAATTTAAATTAAAAAAAGAATAATTCAGAGACTGACAACAAGATATGTTATAATTAAAATGTAAAAACTTAAAGACAAGAAGAGAATATTAAAATCATTAACATTTCAATGGTTTTACTACCTAAAACTATCAGCAGAGTTTTCAACAGAAAGTTTGCAGGTCAAAAGGGAGTGGATAAGATATACTGAAAGGGGAAACAAAAATTCCAGGTAAGAATACTCTACCTGGCAAAGTTATCATTCTGAAATAAAGGAGAGAGAAAGGTTTTTTTGTTTGTTTTTAAGATAAGCAAAAGCTAAAGGAGTTTATCACAACTAAACCAGCCTTACAAAAAATGTTGATGCAAACTCTTTAAGCTGAAAAGAAAGGATCCTAATTAGTAACAAGGAAATGAATGAAAAAATAAATCTCATTAAACAGTTAAAAATATATTAAAAGCAATGAAATATTCTTTATGATATTAATATGAAGGTTACAAGAAAAGATAAGTAAAAGTAAGCATAATTATAATAATTACTGAAGGGACACACAATGATAAAATGTGAAATATAACATCAAAAACATAAAATATAGAGGGTAAAGTAAAAATACTTTTAAAATGAGATCAAGCTTAAGTTGTCCTCAATTTAAAGCAGACTGATAGAGATGTAAATTGCTATTTTAAGCCTCATAGTAATCACAAACAAAAAACCTATACTAAACACATATAAGGGGCTTTCCTTGTGGCTCAGCTGGTAAAGAATCTGCCTGCAATGAGGGAGACCTGGGTTTGATTCCTGGGTTCGGAAGATCCCCTGGAGAAGGAAAGGGCTACCCACTCCAGTATTCTGGCCTGGAGAATTCCATGGACTGTGTTGTCCACGGGGTCACAAAAAGTTGGACATGACTGAGCAACTTTTTCTTCACAAACATATATAAGAGAAAGGAATCTAAGCATATCACTAAAGAAAGTTATCAAACAACAAAGAAAAAAAAAAGAAGAAGAGGAGAGGAACTACAAAGATGCTGGATAAACAATTAACAAAATAACATGCGTGCCTGCGTGCATGCTAATCTCTTCAGTCATGGCAGATCCTTGCAACCCCATGGCCTGTAGCCCACCAGGTTCCCCTGTCCATAGGATTTTCCACGCCAGAATACTGGAGTGGGTTGCCATGCCCTATTCCAGGGGATCTTCCTAACCCAGGGATTGAACCAAAATCTCATGTCTCCTGGATTGGCAGGTAGGTTCTTTACCGCTAGTGCCACCTGGGAAACTATAAACTGACATGCCTATTAATAATTATTTAATTGTAAATAAATTCCCCAAAAGATGCAATAGATTAAGAAAAGGAAAAAACAAACAAACAAACAACAACCTCTATTCTGTGTAAAATAGACTCACTTTAGATATCACAGCCTTGTTGTGGCAAAGGGACTTGGGAAAAGAAATGAAGCTATGAGACATGCCTTGTAGGGCCAACCAAGATGGACGGGTCATAGAGAAGAGTTCTGACAAAGTGTGCTCCACTAGAGAAGGAAATTGCAATCCAGTATAGGATTCTTGCTACTAGAACCCCAGGAACAGTATGAAAAAAATAAAATAGGCATAACCCTGGAGATGAGCTCAAGTTGGCAGGTGTCCAATATACTATTAAGAAAGAACAGAGAGCAATTACTAAAATAGCTCCAGAAAGAACAACGTGACTGGGCTAAAGCAGAAATGCACTCAGTTGTAGATGTGTCTGGCAGTGAATGTAAGTTTCAATGCCATAAAGAACACTATTGCATAGGAACCTGGTATCTAGGTCCATGAATCAAGGTAAATTGGACATGGTCAAACAGCAGATGGCAAGAGTGAATGCTAATGTTTTAGGAATCAGTGAACTAAAATGTATGGGAATGGGTGAATCTAATTCAGATGACCATTAAATCTACTACTGTGGGCAAAATCCATTACAAGAAATGGAGTAACCCTCATAGTCAACAGAAGAGTCTGAAATGCAGTACTTGGGAGCAATCTCAAAAATGACACAATGATCTTGGTTCTTTCTAAGACAAACCATTCAACATCACATTGAAATCTATGCCTCACCCACTAATGCCAAAGAAGTGGAAATTGGTGAGTGGAATTGGAAATCTGTGAAGACTGACAACACTTTCTAGAGTAAACACACACACACAAAAAAAGAACCCCTTTTCCTCATAAACAATTGGAATAAAAAAGTAGGAAGTCAAGATTTACTTGGAATAACAGGAGTTTGACCTTGGAGTATGAAATGAAGCAGAGCATAGGCAAACAGACTTTTGGCAAGTGAACACACTGGTCATAGCATACACCCTTTTTCAACAATGCAAGAGAGAATGCTACACTTGGACGTTACCAGATGGTCAATACTGAAATCAAATTTCTTATGTTCCTTGCAGCCAAACATGGAGAATCTCTATACAGTCAACAAAAGCAAGACCTGGAGCTGACTGTGGCTCAGATCATCAGCTCTTATTGCAAAATTCAGGTTTAAATTGAAGACAGTGGAGAAAACCACCGGGCCATTCAGCTATAACCTAAGCCAAATCCCTATGATTATACGGTGGAGGTGACAAATAGATTAAAGGGATTAGTTCTGGTAGACAGAGTACCTGAAGATCTATGGATGGAGGTTTGTAATATAGTACAGGAGGCAGTGGCCAAAAATATCCCAAAGAAAAAGAAATATAAGAAGGCAAAGTGGTTGTCTGAAGAGACTTTATAAACAGCTGAGGAAAGAAGAGAAGTGAAAGCAAGGGAAAAAGGGAAAGATACACCAAACTAAATGCAGATTTCCAGAGAATAGTAAGGAAATATAAGGAGGATTTCTTCAATGAACAATGCAAAGAAATAGAGGAAAACAAAAGAATGTGAAAGTCTAGAGATCTCTTCAAGAAAACTGGAGGTATCAATGGAAACTTTCATGCAAGGATAGGCATGATAAAGGACAAAGATGGTAAGGACATAATAAAGGCTGAAAAGATTAAGACAAGGTGGTGAGAATACACAGAACTATACAATAACCAAGATAACCTAAAGCCAGATATCTTGTAGTGTGAAATCAAGTGAGGCTTAGGAAGCATTACTATGAACAAAGCTAGTGGAGGTGACAAGATTAGAGCTGAGCTATTTCAAATCCTAAAAGGTGATGCCGTTAAAGTGCTGAACTAAACACGCCAGCAAATTTGGAAAACTCAGCAGTGGCCACAGGACAAGAAAAGGTCAATTTTTATTTCAATCCCAAAGAAGGAAAATGCCAAAAAATGATCAAACTACCATACAATTGCATGCATTTCACAAGCTAGCAGGTTTTTGCTCAAAATCCTTCAAGTTAGATTTCAACAGTACATGAACCAAGAACCTTCAGATGTATAAGCAGGATTTAGAAAAGGCAGAGGAACCAAAAATCAAATTGTCAACATTCGTTGGAACATAGAGCAAAGGAATTCCAGGAAAACACCTACTTCTGCTTCATTGACCATGCTAAAGCCTTTGACTCTGTGGATCACAACTAACTGTGGAAAATTCTTAAGTAGATTGGAATACTACTACCTTATCTGTCTCCTGAGAAACCTGATATGTGGGTCAAGAAGCAACAGAATCAGACATGGAACAAGTGACTGGTTCAAGTTTGGGAAAGAAGTATGAGGGCTGTATATTGTCACCCTGATTATTTAACTTCTATGCAGAGTACTTCATGCAAAATGCTGGGCTAGATGAATTACAAGCTAGAATCAAGATTTCTATGGGGAAATATATATATATATATATATATATATATATAACTCAGATATGTGATGATACCACTCTAATGGCAGGTAGCAAAGAGGAACTAAAGAACCTCTTGATAGGGATGAAAGAGAGGAGTGAAAAAGCTGGCTTGAAACTCAGCATTCAAAAAACAAAATCATGGCATCTGGTCCCATCACTTCATGAAAAATAGCAGAGGAAGTGTAAGCAGTGACAGATTTACTTTTCTTGGGCTCCAAAATCACTGCATACAGTGATTGTAACATGAAATTAAAAGATGTCTGGTCTTGGAAGGGAAGCTATGAGCAACCTAGAGAGCTTATTAAAAAAACAGAGACATCAATTTGCCAACAAAGGTCTGTATAATCAAAGCTATGTTTTTTCCAATAATCATGTACAGATGCAAGAGTTGGACCATAAAGAAGGCTGAGCACCAAAGAACTGATACTTTCAAACTGTTGTGCATGGAGAATCCCGTGGACAGCAAAGAGATCAAACCAGTCAATCCTAAAGGAAATACACTCTGAATATTCATTGGAAGGACTGATGCTGAAGCTCCAATACTTTAGCCACTTGATGCAAAGAGCCAATTCAGTGGGAAAGATCCTGATGTTGGAGAAGATTAAGGAAAGGAGGAGAAGGGGGTGATAGAGGATGAGATGGCTAGATGGCATCATTGACCCAATGGACATGAGTTTGAGTAAACTCTAGGAGCTAGAGAAGGAAAAGAAAGTCTGGCTTGGTGCAGTCCATGGGATCACAAAGAGTCAGACACAACTGAACAACTGAAAAACAACAATGAACCATTAGATAGCAAAATTTGATAACATAGAATAAATGAATTCTTAGAAACCTATAATTTAACAAGACTGAATCAACACAAAACAGAAAATCTTATTCACAGACTGATTTTGAGTAGGTATAGTGAATCAGTACTCAAAAACCTCTCAATAAAAAAAAAAAAAAAAGTTCAGTGCCATATGCTTTACAGGTAATAATAATACCAAACATTCAAAGGAAAGTTAATACCAATCCTTTTCAAACTCTTCTGAAACACTGAAGAGGAGGGAAACCTGTTTGCAGATCAAGAAGCAACAGTTAGTTAAAACTGAACATGAAACAACAGACTAGTCCCAAATCGGGAAAGGAGTATGTCAAGGCTGTATATTGCCACCCTGTTTATTTAACTTATATGCAGAGTACATCATGAAAAATGCTGGGCTTAATGAAGCATAAGCTGGAATCAAGATTGCCAGGAGAAAAATCGATAACCTCAGATATGCAGATGACATCATCCTTATGGCAGAAAGCAAAGAACTAAAGAGCTCTTGATGAAAGTGAAAGAGGAGAGTGAAAAAGTTGACTTAAAATTCAATATTCAGAAAACTAAGATCATGGCATCCGTTCTTATCACTTCATGGCAAATAGATGGAGAAATGATGGAAACAGTGAGAGACTATTTTGGGCCGGGGGTAGGGGGTGGTGAACTGTGGTGTTGGAGAAGACTCTTGGGAATCCCTTGGACTGCAAAGAGATCCAACTAGTCCATCCTAAAGGAAATCAGTCCTGAATATTCATTGGAAGGACTGATGCTGAAGCTGAAACTCCAATACTCTGTCCACTTGATGCAAAGAACTAACTCATTTGAAAAGACCCTGATGCTGGGAAAGATCAGGCAGGAGAAGGGCATGACAGAGGATGAGATGGTTGGATGGCATCACTGACTCGATGGACATGAGTTTGAGCAAGCTCTGAAAGTTAGTTTACAGGGAAGCCTGGTGCTCTTCAGTCCTTGGTATCACAAAGAGTACGACACAACTCTTTTTTACTCTCCTCTTTCACTTTCATCAAGAGGCTCTTTAGTCCTTTGCTTTCTGCCATAAGCGCTTTCTCTTGATGTACTCTGCATATAAGTTAAATAAGCAGGGTGACAGTATACAGCCTTGACATACTCCTTTCCCGATTTTGAACCTGTCTGTTGTTCCATGTCCAGTTCTAACTGTTGCTTCTTGACCTGCATACAGATTTCTCAGGAGGCAAGTCAGGTGGTTTGATATTCCCATCTCTCTACGAATTTTCCACAGTTTATTGTGATCCACACAATCAAAAGCTTTGACATAGTCAATAAAGCAAAAGCAGATGTTTTCTGGAACTCTCTTGCATTTTTGATGTTCCAACAGATGTCAGCAATTTGAAATCTGGTTCCTCTGCTTTTTCTTAGTCCAGCTTGAACATCTGGAAGTTCATGGTTCACGTTCTGTTGAAGCCTGGCTTGGAGAACTTTGAGCATTACCTGACTAGTGTGTGAGATGTGTGCAATTGTGCAGTAGCTTGAGCATTCCTTGGCATTACCTTTCTTTGGGATTGGAATGAAAACTGACCTTTTCCAGTCCTGTGGCCACTGCTGAGTTTTCCAAATTCGCTGTTGGGTGCAACACTTTTACAGAATCACTTTTTAGGATTTGAAATAGCTCAACTGGAATTCCATTACCTCCACTAGCTTTGTTTGTAGTGACGTTTCCTAAGGCCCTCTTGAGTTCACATGCCAGGATGCCTGGCTCTAGGTGTGTGATCATACCATCATGGTTATCTGGGTCATTAATATCTTTTTTGTAAAGTTCTTCTGTGTATTCTTGCCACCTCTTCTTAATATCTTCTGCTTCTGTTAGGTCCATACCATTTCTGTCCTTTATTGTACCCGTCTTTGCAAACAGTATTATAAAGGGCTACTGATTCTAAAGTCTACCATTTACTTTTGTCTTCTTACCTCTATTTTATAGCTCTTGATAATGTGCAATTTAAATTTGTTTTAGTTTCTTTTCCTCTATATCTCTATATATAGGATTATCATTTAAATTAAATTACAGAGTACATATAGAGCATTTTGAATAATCATAGCAAGCATTCAATAAGCATTAGCCCTTATCACTATGCAGTTCCTAGTTAATACAAATTATAAAACTACTAATACATCTTCAAACATGGATGTGTGCTGTGCTTAGTCACTCAATCATGTCCAACTCTTTACGACCCCATGGACTGTTGCCCACCAGGTTCCTCTGTCCATGGATTCTCTAGTCAAGAATATTGGAGTGCATTGCCATGCCCTCCTTCAGGACATCTTCCCAACCCAGGGATTGAACCCAGGTCTCCCGCACTGCAGGCAGATTCTTTACTGTCTGAACCAACACAAATAGTCATATGATAAAACATGTTACAGAGATGGGCGGGCAGTGGGTCCGGGTCTGCAGGCTGGCCCTATGGGTGGTAGGCTATGGGTTGGGCCCTGTTCCCGGGTCTTGTGAGCTGGAGTTCCTGCTCTGCACAGCC
This sequence comes from Bos indicus x Bos taurus, assembly GCF_003369695.1. Classification (NCBI taxonomy): domain Eukaryota; kingdom Metazoa; phylum Chordata; class Mammalia; order Artiodactyla; family Bovidae; genus Bos; species Bos indicus x Bos taurus. The sequence goes on along the minus strand of NC_040076.1, from coordinate 34,042,390 downwards.
ACGCCCTCAAACCGGACTGAGCGCACCCTCTAGGCAGCCCTGAGGCATGGAGCTGGAAGGTCAGCCCAGCCAACTCGCCCATTTCACAGATTTGGAAATTCATCCTTAGGGATAGGATTTAACTTGTATCTCTAAGATACTTCAAGATAGAGACCAAATGGGACAGATGGACCAGCCTTTCCACTTCATCCCTCCAGTATGTTCATTCAACAAGTATTTATTAAGTACTTCCATGATCCAGGAGGCCTGGGTTCGATTCCTGGATTGGGAAGATTCCCTGGAGGAGAGCATGGCAACCTACTCCAGTATTCTTGCCTGGAGAATCCCTATGGACAGAGGAGCTTGGCGGGTTACAGTCCTTGTGGTTGAAAGAGTCGGACATGACTGAGTAACTAAGCACAGCACAGGGCAGGCAGGAAACCCTGGACACCTCTGCTACTGTGGCTAGGCCCACAGGGCCATGTGGATAGCTTTGTGCACATTGGTCAGGCTCCATTCAGTGGTCTGTCCACACAGACAATTCCAGAGACCCTGCTTGAGCTTGGAGCTGCCTCCCTATTTCCCACAGCTGGTGACTGGCCCAGTAGGCCTCACCTTTAGGTCTTTACCTCTAAGCTGCCCACTTGTGGGGCAAGGAGGGACAGGAACCATGCTGGCCCCTCACATTGCTGTGTTTTCCTAGGAGCCATGCAGGGCCAGAGGAGCCTGCGGCTGGGCCCTGCCTGCCTCTGCCTGCACCTGTGTCTGCTCCTGGGTTACAGGTGCCACTGCCCACCTCTGCTCCATGGCCTGATGCAGCGCCAGCGCTATGGCAAGGTCTGCCTCTGCTCCCTGCTCTACAACTCCTTCGGGGGCAGTGACACCGCCATGGACGCTGCCTTTGAGCCTATCTACTGGCTGGTGGACAACATGATCCGCTGGTATGGGGTGGCGTTCGTGCTGCTGGTGATTGTGCTGACCAGCTCCATTGTGGCCATCACCTACATGTGTGTCCTGCCTCTCATCCTCCAAACCTACTCCATGGCCTGGCTCTGCTGGCATTTCTTCTATAGTCACTGGAATCTGATTCTCATTTTCTATTCTAGTCTTCCATTTCTACTAGGCTATTACCACCCGACCTGGATACCCACCCCAGGGAAGGAATGATAGGACAACAGTCTCTATCTTTAAGAAGTGCATTAACCCCATGCCAGCCCGAACACACCACTGCAACATCTACAATAGCTATGGAAGCTGGGACCTTTTCCAGGAGGCTTATGCTGCCATCGAGACTTGCCACCAGACCCACCACCCATTTTCTCCTTCCAAGAAAGAGTGACTCACAAGAGTCTTGTCTACCTCTGGTTCCTGTGCAGTTCTGTGGCACTTGCCCTGGGTGCCCTAACTGTATGGCAGGCTGTGCTCATCAATCAAGGTGAGACTAACATCGAAAGGCACATCAACAAGAAGGAGCATCGGTGGCTGCAGGCCAAGAGCAGAGTTTTTAGGAATCATTACAACTATGGCTGCTTGGACAACTGGAAGGTATTCCTGGGTGTGGACACAGGAAGGCACTGGCTTACTCAGGTGTTGTTACCTTCCAGTCATTTGTCCCACGGGAACAGAATGAGCTGGGATCCCCTGCCCTGGGTGACTGCTCACTCAGCCTCTGTGATGGCAGTGTGAGCATGTGAGCCGGAGTGTGTCAGCCACAACTTGAATACCACCATGCTTCCTGTGTTGCCTCAAGGGCCTCCAAGGATAGCTTCTTGGGATCCTTGAGCCAAAAGAGCCAGTGGGCCTGCCCCAGGGTACCATGCGGGGACAGCTCAAGGACCGGTATCCTGGCCATTGCAGAAGCAAGGCACGATGTGGAGAAATCCTAGGACTGATGTCCCTTTACTCAGGCAAACAGAAGTTCCAGCCCCAGACTAGAGATCAGGCAGCTAGCAACCTTGCCAGGTTGACCCCGATCTCCTCCAGGTTACAGCACTGGGGTTGGCCACTACCTCTTCTACTTGCGGTCTGAGGAAACAGCTGAATGGTAGAGATGAGATTCTGGCTTCTCAACAGGGCAAAGATACCAGGCCTACTGCTGAGGTCACTGCCACTTCTTATGTGCTGCCGAAGGGAGCAAAAATAAAGGTATTTGATTTTATTAAAAAAAAAAAAATGTTACATAAGGAAGGATCACGCATAGTGTTGTGAATTTCATATATAAAATATGTATATCTTGTATATTTCAATGAAACTCTTCTATTAGTAGTTTTCTTCTACAAAGAGTAAAAATTCTAGAAATAAAATGAATGATTCTGGTTTGGCTTTTAAAATATGTTCATAAAATATGAAGATAAAGTTTCAAGACCACTTCTATAAATAAATATGATCTATCCACATCTAATTAATATACATTAATAATTGCTGGCACCTCTTGTATTGCTTGCTTGGCATTTTGTAGATATTTTCTAATTTAATCCTCCTAATGACCTTGTGATTTAGGTTTTACTACTCTAATTCATCATATGAAGCAATTGAATCCACAGGTTCTAGTGGATCTGTTATTCCAAGTCAAGTGTCACTGCCCGAGTGAAATGATAGGCCTGAACTTCTAGAAGTTCTCTCACTTGAATGCAAGTATTTGCTTGAAGACTTGATTTTTGGAAAGAAGACAGGAAAAGAAATTATAATAAAAAGTAATTATCCCCAATTTTCTCACCACATAGAAGCAAAGTAAAATTAGCCCGGGGTGACACTGATTCTGTTTCACCTATTGTTAACTCACTACTCTGTTTCTCAGTCTCTAAATTATTCTTATCTCAAAGAAAAATGTGTGTGGCAGGGGAGGTCAATTAAATCTTTGGAAGTAGCTCAGGTATGTGCCAGGGACTGTGCTTGGAATATCATAAACACATAACACAAGAAAACGTTGGGGGTAGTAGGAGGAGTTAGGGAGAAGAGAGGTGGGAATTGTAAAAGATGAGAAAATTGGCCTAAAGGCATTTCAAGTTGAGTTGTCTTAACTCCAAAACGTATACTTGGAAATGAGAATTTGTTCCTTCCATTTAACTAAGTCAAGGAGTTTCTTTTCTATGAAATATCTTTGCCTAGTTCAAATTTGCTTAATTTAGTGTTAGTTACTTAGATGGTAAACTTCAAGAAAGCATAGGATTTTTTTTTTAATTAACTTTCTGGCCCTACAGACCCTTATTTTAAAACAAATAATGAACAAAACTAATTTTGATTATTATTAATTTATAGCCACATCCCTTCATTAAACATTAGCAGAATAAATACATTCATTTCTGAGTTAAACTCTGGTGTCCTAAACAAACACTAAAATGTATTAAATATTTTTTACATTATCTGCCTAGTTAATATATTTTGTCATTAAATTTAACTTAAATACATTAATATGTAGGTGTATGAAACATATTCAATGATTGCTTATAAATTTAATGAAAAAATAGATTAAAAGTCATTGCTTAGAGTAATTCTTCAAAAATTGCAAAGATATCACAAAAGATGAGGTGTTACTTTTAAAGAAGATCAACTAAAATATTATCAATGAAACAAATTCCCTGTAAGAACAGCTTACAATGGCAGTTTAGGATTAAATTGTCCTCATTATGAAGGATTTGCAGTAGGAAGCTGAGTTATTTCTAGACTGAGTACAATAGGGATGCAGCAGGACATGAACCTTAAGCAGCAGCCAAAATGACTGTGGATAACAGTTAACTTTGTTGCAGTAATTTACAACTATAGGACCAATATTTCAAGTATGGCATTGAATTATATTTATCATACTTCTTGCTTCTGAAAAAAATCTAAGTAAATGAGAGCTTAAAACTGTAGTACACTATTATATATGGGTTTACAACTATTTCCCCCATTATACATTTTTAAATAATACTTAAAAAACAACAACAACTATCATTTCCTTACCTCCCCTACCTTAAAGTGATTCTCATTATATTTTTGGCTCATTTCTTCTTAGATGTCAAGAAAAATTCAAAAGAGGGGTAGATTAATGACCTACATTATTAGCTTAATACATATTTGTAAAATAAGTGAATGAACAAACTGGTACTAGAATTTTTAGGATAATAATTTTAAATGGATACATTATTTTCAAAATGAAATTTGAGCTTCAAATTTGTAACTATTTTAATATTTAAAATTCTTGGCTCAGCAAAGCATCCGCCTGCAATGCAGGATATGCAGGTTCAATCCCTGGGTTGGGAAAATCCCCTGGAAGAGGTCATGGCAACCTACTCCAGTATTCTTCCTTGAAGAATCACATGGATGGAAGAGCCTGGCAGACTACAGTCCATAGGGTCACAAAGAGTCAGACATGACTGAAGTGACTGAGTACACATGCATGCTGTTATTTTCAAGATGAAATCTGAGCTACAAATCTGTGAATATTTTAATATTTAAAATACTTATTCCTGTAACATCAATATAACATGTTATCACAACTTTTTTTCCAAGAGAAGAAAAAAAATCAAGTTAGATTTAGTAAGCCAAAAATAGTGAAGAACGCTGTGTATGCTCATAGAAAGAGGAACCTCTCTTTGTTGTTGCTGTTTTTCATTCATTTGTTTTGCTATTGGAGTATAATTGCTTTACAATATTGTATTAGTTTCTACTGTACAACAAAGTGAATCAGCTATATGTATACATATATCCTACCCCTCTTGAACCTCCCTCTTACCCCCACATACCACACCTCTAGGTCATCACAGAGCACTGAGCTCCTGCTATACACCACAGCTCTCCACTAGCTAGCCATTTTACACATGGTAGTGTATATATGTCAGTGCTACTCTCTCAATTCTTCCCACCCTCCCCTTTTCCCACTGTGTCCACAAGTCCTTTCTCTACATACTTCCCTGCAAATAGGTTCATCAGCAATCCCACTACCGAGCATATACCCTGAGAAAACCATAGTTCAAAAAGATACATGTATCCCAGTGTTCACTGAAGCACTGTTTACATAAGCTAGGACGTGGAAGCAAACTGAATGCCCATCAACCAATGAATGGATGAAGTTCTTGACATACATACAATTGGAATATTACTCAACCATATAAAAGGAACGAAATTGGATCATTTGTAGTGATGTGGATGAACTTACAGTTTGTCACACAGAGTGAAGTAAGTCAGAAAAAGAAAAACAAATATTATATATTGATGCATCTCTTTTCATTTTTTAACATGTTTTTTCCCTTTACCTGGCTGTCTATGTAAGATGACTTAGCACCTATGTAAACTTTGGAGAGAGTTCAACAATTTTTAGTTTAAAAAAATAAGGGAGAAAAAAAAATACATTCTTACATAAAAATCATCTTTGTTCTCCCCAAAATGATTTTTATTATTTTACATAAATGAATTTTATTTTATTTTATTTTTTAACTTTACAATATTGTATTGGTTTTGCCATATATCAACATGAATCCACCACAGGTATACACGTATTCCCCATCCTGAACCCTCCTCCCTCCTTCCTCCCCATACCATCCCTCTGAGTCGTTCCAGTGCACCAGCCCCAAGCATCCAGTATTGTGCATTGAACCTTGACTGGTGACTCGTTTCATATATGATGTAAAAGAATGAAACTAGAACACTTTCTAACACCATACACAAAAATAAACTCAAAATGGATTAAAGATCTAAACGTAAGACCAGAAACTATAAAAGTCCTAGAGGCATAAATGAATTTTTAAATGCCACATAGATTTCCTTTTACCTAGAATCAGTAAGACTCATCCTCCTTGAGGGAAAATCCTTTCCATTTGGAAAATTTGTGATAATATTAAGGTTTTAATAGTACTGAATAAAACTAATCAGAGATAAATTCATAGAAATAGGACCAATAATATATGTGAAACGATATAAGTAAGTTATGATAAAATTGTAAGAGACTATTGATAAAAAGAAACACAAAAGAGAGAATATAAAAGTTGCACTAAAAGTGAAATGATAGACCAACAGATTAATTTCAGATTTTTTGACACTAATGGAAGACAGAGATTGAATGGAAAGGGAAAATAGGCATCAACCTAAATTTGCTTACATAGCAAAACTATATATTAATAATGAGTAAAATAGTGCTATATCTAACAAACAACAGTTAGTGTTATCCACAAATAATTTTCCCCTATAGAAATATTTAAAGTATATATTTCAGGAAGGAAAAAAATATTATTCCAGAAGAATGGTCTAAGATGTATGAAAGTACAGTGATAAAAAAAGTGGTTTGGGTAAAATGAAATAAAAGTGCCATGTGAACATGAAGACACCATCTGAAAGCCAAGGAGAGAGGTTAGAACAGATCTTTCCTTTAAGAGCTCCCAAAACGAAAGAGCTATTAACAACCCTAATGACACTTTGATTGTGGATATCTTGCTTTCAAAACCATATGCTAAGTCATTTCAGTCATGTCGACTTTTTGCAGCCCTATGGACCACAGCCTGCCAGACTCCTCTGTCCATGGGATTCTCCAGGCATGAATATTGGAGTGGTTTGCTGTGCCTTCCTCCTGTACATCTTCCTGACCCAGGGATCCAACCCATGTCTCTTATATCGCCTGCATTAGAACGTGGGTTCTTTGTCACTAGCGCCAAAACTGTGAGACAACAAATTTTTGTTATTTAAACCAGCCAGATATTTTAAATTTTTAAAAATCTAAATAAAAGTTATCTGTATAATAATAACATCAAATGTATTGGATTACAAAACAGAAAGTAAAATCATGAACAGAATAATCTATAAAAACAGATTAGAGTTGAAAAAGTGAAAGAGTCCCAAGGTAAAAGAAACATTTTCAATTGTTATATAAAATTAGAGGGATAAAGTTCTTAAAAAGTGGGGCAATGATTAAACACTAAGTAAGTTGAAGAAATAAGTCAAAATATATCAGTTATCAAAGGACTAAACTTGTTGGTTAAACAAAAGTATGGAAAACCCAAATGGAAAATCAAATAACATCCCACAGTATGCTATTTACAAATAACATACATAAAACATAAACAGCCTCAAATTTTCAAATATATATAAATAGGAAAGTGAGAGTCACTACACAATGTTCAATTAATTAGGGTTATATAGCAATTGTGAGAGAAGGCAATGGCACCCCACTCCAGTACTCTTGCCTGGAAAATCCCACGGACAGAGGAGCCTGGAGGGCTGCAGTCTATGGGGTCATTGAGAGTCGGACACGACTGAGCGACTTCACTTTGACTTTTCACTTTAATGCATTGGAGAAGGAAATGGCAACCCACTCCAGTGTTCTTGCCTGGAGAATCCCAGGGACGGGGGAGCCTGGTGGGCGGCCGTCTATGTGGTCGCACAGAGTCGGACACGACTGAAGCAACTTAGCAGCAGCAGCAATTGTGTTCTTGTTTACACCTAACAAAACAGAAGTCTTAGATTAAAAGTAGGGCTACATGTGCCACATATAAAATAGGGATGGCTGAAGTAGTTCCCCCTCCCACTTTTATACACTTAAACTTCCAATTTTGATATAAAAAATGATTTTTCTTCAAATTTCTCTAGGATCAGGATTCTTCTTTCTCATCTCTCAGTCACACTTGGATACAGTCTTCATCTTCCTGGTCCAAGAAAGTGACATTTTGTGTCTCATGTTGTAGGCTAGAAAAGGGATAAACAGGGCAAAAGTTCTATGCCAACTATAGGGAACAACTGACAAACATTCAGAAAACTAAGATCATGGCATCAGGTCCCATCACTTCATGCCAAATAAATGGGGAAACAGTGGAAACAGCGGCTCACGTAATTTTTTGGGGCTCCAAAATCACTGCGGATGGTGATTGCAGCCATGAAATTAAAAGATGCTTACTCCTTGGAAGGAAAGTTATGACCAATCTAGATAGCATATTCAAAAGCAGAGACATTACTTTGCCAACAAAGGTCCGTCTAGTCAAGGCTATGGTTTTCCCAGTGGTCATATATGGATGTGAGAGTTGGACTATAAAGAAAGCTGAGCACCGAAGAATTGATGCTTTTGAACTGTATTGTTGGATAAGACTCTTGAGAGTCCCTTGGATTTCAAGGAGGTCCAACCAGTCCTTCCAAAAGGAGATCAGTCCTGGGTGTTCATTGGAAGGACTGATGTTGAAGCTGAAACTCCAATACTTTGGCCACCTGATGTGAACAGCTGACTCATTTGGAAAGACCCTGATTCTGGGAAAGATTGAGGGCAGGAGGAGAAGTGGATGACAGAGGATGAGATGGTTGGATGGCATCACCAACTCAATGGACATGAGTTTGGGTAAACTCTGGGAATTGGTGACAGACAGGGAAGCCTGGCGTGCTGCGGTTCATGGGGTCGCAAAGAGTCAGACATGACTGAGTGACTGAACTGAACTGAATTATAATGAGATATTTCAACATTCATTTCTTAAAATCTGAGAAGTAAGACGACAAAAATATGTTTACTTTTATAAATAAATATATATTTAAATATTTGAACAAAAGAACTGCCAAACTAAGTTAAAAGACATATGTATCACACTGAAACCAACAATTGAGGAATATTATTAAGAGCATAGAGCATATCTACACAAACTGGCCACCTACGAAGATTTAAACAAGCTACCAAGAAAATTTTAAAAAGTCAGTGTCAATAGAATCTTAAATAAAATGCAAATTAACATAATGATAAATTTATTAAATATTATAAATGCATATACTTATAAGTAAATCTCTTTTAAATATCTAACATAACAAAAAAGATCATTATAGAAATGGAAATAGTAAGAAATGAGTGTATGTATATATAAAACTTCCTTGGTGGCTCAGACAGTAAAGAATCTGCCTACAATGAAGGAGACTTGGATTTGATCCCTGGGGTCAGGAGGATCCCCTGGAGAAGGAAATGGCAACCCATTCCAGTATTCTTGCCTGGAGAATCCCAATGAACACAGGAACCTGGCAGGCTACATTGGATGAGGTTGCCGAATCAGACATGACTGAGCGGCTAAGCATAATACTCAAAGTGAAAGTTTATCTGCTAGTGAGAAAAAAAAAAAGTGCACATTCTTAGAAAATCTGTATAACCAATCTTAAATTAGGAAGAAATGAACTTCAAACACTCCTTAAACAAATAAGTAAGCTAACTGAATCAGTTTTTTCAAATGTTCCAAAAAGCAAATTCCAGGACAAATATGTTTATGAGTAGTTTCTTTGAAATTCTAAGAAGAGACAATTAAAATGAAGAAATACTTTCCAACATATTCTGTGAGGTTGTATATCTTCATTATTAATTTTAGATAAGAAGATGATGGAAGAGTAAAGTATAGGGTACTTCTTTTTATAAATATAGATGTAAAACTCCTAAACAAAATATTAGTTAACTTAATCTAGCAGTGCATATGTTGATGCTATAGCATAACTATGGTTGATTTATCCAGAATTGCAAGGGTGGTGTATCACTAAAAATCTGTAAATGTGATTACAAATGGGTAATTCAATAAATACAGGCATATCATTATTAATTCAAATTTTATCCATGAAAAGAACTATTAGTAAGCTAGAATCATCTTTAATTTAATAAAAAATAAGCCACAGGAAAATAATTTTTAATATTGAAAGCTTAAAAGTGTTCTATTTAAAATCATAGGCAACATAAGGATAACAACACAATTTTTTATCTTTGTATTGAAAAACATTCCCAATGCAATAAGATAAGAAAAAAATAACTTTATAAAGATTAGAAGGAAAGAAATGAATTGGTATTATTCATATATGATATATTTGTGTAGAAGCTACAAAAATATTCATAAAAATATTAAAATTGAAAGAGGTATTAAGAAAGTTGCTGAGTGTAGCATTAATGCAAAAATATTTATTGTATTTTTTAAAAACTAAAATATTGATAGAACACATTCAAACAGAATATTGATACATCAGATATCATTTGCAATGGTGATCTCTGTTAATCTCTGTCAATGTCATCTCTGTCAATCTAAAATACAGAAAGATATTTTCACAGAAAATTACAAAGTTCATTATGAGGCATAAACAGAAAACACACATTTTTCTCAATACGGATCTATTTAAATTGTTATAATATTTTTATCAGAATTTTTGTAAAATCTGTATGGAATTACAAGGCCCAAGAGTAACTGAAAGGTTCCTGAAAAAGAAGAGTGAGTTTGGATGATCTTTATCAAATACCAGGGTTTATTAGAAAACTAATATATTTAAGTTAATGTGGTCCTGAAACAGGAATAGACAAACTAGATTTAACACATCCATTGATTGGAGAACATGAAATATATGACAGAAGACACATGGCAGTCATTAATAAATAATTGAGGAAAGAAGAGACTAGTTAATTAATGGTTCTGGGACAATTAGTTATTCATATATTAAAAAAAATGAAATTAGCTCATGAGATCTATAACAGTCAACTTCAAATAAAGACTTAAGGAAAACAAAAACTTCAAAACCTTTAAAAGAAAAAATAATTTTTTATTGACTTTGGCATAAAATGCTATTCAAACTGAAGAAGAGTTTATTTAGAACATGAACCAAACAAGAAAAGCAAATGAAAGATCCTCATTACTAATTAGGAATATGCAAAATTAAGAACTAAAGTAAGAAAATTTTTTATTCGTAAGACTAGCGATGTCTGACAATACCAAAAATGCTGGGAATATAGAACATAGGGAACTGTGTATATTTTCTAGTGGAAAATCCTGATGCAATTATATTGGAAGCAAATTTGGCATGATCTTATAAAATGATGTGTGCAAATACTAAAAACCAGATACTCCACTTCTAGACTAAACTTTTGCAAATATGCCATAGAAAACACATATAAGAATATTCAAAATAACATTATATCAACAAAAATGTAAATTGCCCCAAAATATAGGAAACTATATAAATAAATCAATGTATTTATATTGAAATAATATTATATAACAATGGCAACAAATTTATAAAACTCCATAGGCGTAACATGGATAAAATTTAGAAATACAATGTTGAATGGTAAATGAAAATATCAAAAACTTTTTAAAGTATTAAAACACTTTTAAAAATCTCAAAGTAAATAAAATTAATGTACCTTATATAAGAATTCATGCATATAATAATTACATACCTATAGCATATGAGCAAAATTCCAAATTTTAAAAAAATTCAAAAGATTAATTCTCAATACAGTGAGAATTAATTCTTACTGATTTATTCTCACTACAGTGACAATGGAATGGGGAAGAGTAAGGTAGCAGTAATGTTTGTGGTTTCAATGATATCTGTTTTATTCTACTTTTAATGTACAAATTTGTTACATGCATTTTTATGGATCAAATAATACATGATTGTTCTTATATTTCAAAAAGCAAAACAAAACCTGGTATCAATTATAGCTGCTTTTTTTTTAATCACAGAGATCTATTACTGAGCTATATTCAGAAAACAATGGTTAGGAAAATGATATTATATTATGCCATTAGTAACAGGTGACAGCTCATTTATTTTGTAAGAATTATAGATTTATTTAAGATTAATAGAATGCACACATAAATGGAGAGAAAGAGAAACAGCAAGACAGTTTGAGACTGCTTTTCAGTTAAATTTCAGCTTCAAATTATAATCCCCACATTAATATCCTATGTCACTTGGTCAAAGTTGCTGATTCTGACTACTGAGTTAGAAGCAAAAAGAATGCTCCTTCCCAAACAAAAGTTCCCCAAGTCTGAGCAAAATGTCCAAATCATCTATTTCACATTGATGTGCTTTTTAAAACTTTTCAAATCAAGGTCACTTCTTTGTTCCACATTTAAAGAGCTGATGAAATATATTCTAATAGATTCATATCATAAATCTCTAGTGTCTAAGTAGACCTGAAGAAACATCTATCTGTCCTGATCAGTATCTCCAGAGGCTATTATATTCCCATTAAAAAAAAATATATTGTCATCTGTGTAGAGCCCATCTCAGTCTCTAGCTTGTCAGTTCAAGAACATTAGAATGCCTATTTAGTTATGCTCATTAAGATGTATATCTTTTATGCCTTGTGATAACTATTAATATTCAAAAAACATAGGGAAAAGCATAAGGCAAGTGCTTAAACTAGAGAATACAACTATTCCAAACATTTGGAGCTTCCCAATTACTACTGGACCCTATTTCCATCTGGCAACTCAGGGTTATATCACACCATAATGCCATTTTGAGACTCAAGTAAGCAGCGTCAATCTAACTGCTATTTGCAGGATGACTTTGTAGTCCTAGAGGATTGCACGATACGGATGATTGCTCCTTAGAGGAATAACTGTTGACAGGGCTGGTGAAACAACTCACGAATGATGAACTGAGAAAGTGCCCAACTGTTCATGCAGACCTGTAAAAGTGCCACAGCACAACCTCAGGAAGGATTACAGCAATTTTCCCATGTCCTATTATTTGTCTCTGAATGAAATTGACAGAGATGCACAGCATCACTAGACATCGTCTACGTGTACATTTCACACATCCTGATCCTTTAACATCATTGACTTTAAGAAATGTCATCAAACAGAGCTATCAAAATCTTGAAGCTCTCTATTATACCTTGAACAGGGATCAATTTCCTCTGTCACAAAATTAATGACTAAAAACAACTCTAATAATGTTTAAAATGAATGAAGAATTTGCCAAGAGTTCAACACTGTATTAATACTTCTGTCTAACCTTCTATTCCCAAGGCTGATAGCATGCACAAAGACTTTGACTAGGACTTGCAACACACAATTAAAAAAAAAAAATCAATCTGACCATCTGTGTGAATTTATGTAAATATAAGCATATAATAGGCATACCTTGAGTAGCTGTAATCAAAGAAAACCTTTTACATAGTAATCTAAAAATAATATATTGTTAAAAAAGAACGTAGTTCATTCTTCTGCAGGTAGTACTGTCCCTGGTAATGATAGTGACAGCATTTACAAAAGGGAAAATATGATGCAGTTGAGAAAAAGAATTAATATACACTCAAGAATGGGATCATTTACTATTTAACAGAGCATTCCCATTCTATTGATGTCTTTGACATATTACCACTATAAACTGTTCATCATATTTGCTCAAATACCATGCCGTATACCTTAGTAGTTTAAAATTCGGCAGTTAAATAACATCAACAGTATATGAGCAAACTTTTATTTCCCTCCTTGTCCTATATATTGTACCATCTGTCTCATTTACTTTTCATGTGCTGCTCATCTATTTTTTGGCCATTAATAGGTTACTTTATTCATCCATGTGTATCATTCATTAGCTACTACTTCTACGATTATTATCATTATTGTTGTTGTAAGAGCACTTAACATGATATCTGTTCCCTTAACACATTTTTAAATGCATAATATAGTATGTTAAACTATGGACACAATGTTGTATAGCAGATCTCTAGAACTCATTCATCTTGTATATTAAAACATTAATGTCTGTCAAACAGCAACTCTCCACATCCCACTTTGTCTTCACTGTTCCCCAAATCACAGTGATGTCCTTGTGTTTACCACGTTCTTTGTTCTTTTCTCCATTTTATCTACTCTGCTTCTTAGAAAATATATAGATTTTTATTTTATTTTTACTCCCAATTCCTGATAAAATCATTTCAATTCTATATGTGGATAGTCAAAAAATAAAATAAAATCATTATCTAGTAAAATGATTTTATTTTATGCCCATTAGAAAAACACTTCATAGTATCAATGTTTTAGGAGTTCCATTCAGTTCAGTTCAGTCGCTCAGTCGTGTCCGACTCTTAGCGACCCCATGAATCGCAGCACGCCAGGCCTCCCTGTCCATTACCAACTCCTGGAGTTTACTCAAACTCATGTCCATTGAGTCGGTAATGCCATTCAGCCATCTCATCCTCTGTCGTCCCCTTCTCCTTCTGTCCCCAATCCCTCCCAGCATCAGAGTCTTTTCCAATGAAGTCAACTCTTCTCATGAGGTGGCCAAAGTACTGGAGTTTCAGCTTTAGCATCATTCCTTCCAAAGGACACCCAGGGCTGATCTCCTTTAGAATGGACTGGTTGGATCTCTTTGCAGTCCAAGGGACTCTCAAGAGTCTTTTCCAACACCACAGTTCAGAAGCATCAATTCTTTGGCGCTCAGCTTTCTTCACAGTCCAACTCTTGCATCCATACATGACCAATGGAAAAACCATAGCCTTGACTAGACGGACTTTTGTTGGCAATGTAATATCTCTGCTTTTGAATATGCTATCTAGGTTGGTCATAACTTTTCTTCCAAGGAATACCTCTCTGCTAAAGAAGAACTAATTTATTATGCTATCTAATACCTTTCTTGTAATCCAGCCTGTCAAATTAGGTTCTATATCTAAATTAAGGTTCTGCTTGTTGTTCTTATTGATTTTAGTGTGATCTTAATCTCTCCTGTTATTTAAATCTTTTAAACAAAATGAAACAATGATGTTTAATAACCAGCAAAACCCTAAGAAAATTTAGCATTTGGATGAAGAAGACCTAGTCTCCAGCAGGATGAGATAACAGAATAAGAATGGCCACAGATGCATCTCAATGGGAAAATTTTTAATGTTCTTTTATTTTGTTTTGATTCTTTTTAATTAAAAATTAGTATTTTATTATTTGCTATACCTTGTGGCATGTAGGAATCTTAGTTCCCTGACCAGGGATACTTGTGTTCCCCTCTATGGAAATGTGGAACTCTAACCACTGGACCACCAAGTGAAAATGAAAATCGCTCAGTCGTGTCCAACTCTTTATGACCCCATGAACTATACAGCCCATGGAATTCTCCAGACCAGAATACTGGAGTCGGCAGCCTTTCCCTTCTCCTCTGGACCACCAGGGAAGTCTCTTTTGTTTTGGTTCTTAACCAAAATTTCAAATGACAGTGAAGGCTAATTCTGTATTATTGATTTGTTGATGATGGTTTTACTAAACGTAATTCATTAAAATTCATCCTAAAGTTGTTTTTCAGCAGGTTTTATGTGATAATGCATATTCAGTTATATTTATGTAAGTGCATTTGAAACATTTTAAAAAGCATATAGCTTAAAAGTATGGAACATTCAAGAACTTAATACAGAAATTTTTACTTATTTTCAAAAGGAAACATAATTCTTATTACTACATAACCCCTTGGGTAAAAAATTAAAATGTATTACAAATACCCTTCTGTTCCCATTTGAGAGAAAGACTGAATCAAACACATTTGAAAATAAAAGACGTTAGTCAAGATAGACATTCTTTCTTTTAAACTATTTCTTAAAACATAACCTAGGTGATTACATTTAAGAAATTTCTTCTTTTTCTTGATATAGTATTTTGACATACTCGTCTATGAAAATAGGGCATGCAGATGAAGTTTCTTATTTGGAACACGATTTATGATGAAAATATATAGGTCCACACATATTTACATATATGGATTATGTTCTAACATCTCCACTTAGAAATCCATGTTCATCAATGTGAGTAAAAGTGTTCGACTCTTTGTGACCCCATGAACTGTAGCCTGCCAGGTTCCTCTACCCATGGAATTTTCCAGGCAAGAATACTGGAGTGGGTTGCCATTTCCTTCTCCAGAGCATCTTCCTGATCCAGAAATTGAACAGTGGTCTCCTGAATTGCAGGCAGATTCTTTATCATTTGAGCCACCAAGGGAACTGTTTTATATTATTAAATATAAAACATTTACTGTTCAAGCTGCCAGGGAAGCTGTATTATATTATAAAATTATTAAACATATATTTCTCAATCAACTATAATTTAATGATATATTTATTTATTAATAGTGACAGGACAGACTTGGCTTAATCATGCTCAAGTATTCAATTGGTAAATTCAGTATACTGCACATTTATTAGAACAATGCATTTAACCATAAATACTTTTTTCTGTAACTTTCTATGTTTGGGATTACTGTATATGCTTCCAGCAAACATAGAGGGACAAACATCTTGCAGTATTCTTATGTCTGTTATAATAACAATAATCTTTAAAATATTCAACTAAATACATTTATTATGTGTGTTATAATTTAGCACATGATAAGTTTTCTATAATTATTAGATACACATAATTGAAATAAAACTGACAGTAATAAAAAAACTGTGATCCTTGTTTTGCTTGTGAAAATTTAGTTGGTCATGATAGCACTAATTGGAGAAGGCAATGGCACCCCACTCCAGTACTCTCGCCTGGAAAATCCCATGGACGGAGGAGCCTGGTAGGCTGCAATCCATGCTAAGGGTCGGACACGACTGAGCAACTTCACTTTCACTTTTCACTTTCACGCATTGGAGAAGGAAATGGCAACCCACTCCAGTGTTCTTGCCTGGAGAATCCCAGGGACGGGGGAGCCTGGTGGGCTGCCGTCTATGGGGTCGCACAGAGTCGGACATGACTGAAGTGACTTAGCAGATAGCACTAATTCATTATGACTATAAACTATTTATCTGCAAAATTAAAATTAAGTAGATGAAACACTTTTATTGTTGAATGTAGGAAATACATTCCTGTAACACTGTCAAAAGTATATTTACAAGGCCTGAATTTTGGAGCCAGAGAGGCATTTTTTTAAACTTTGCATCTGCTACTTACATATACTACAATTTTAAGTCAAAGTGGGAATTTCAAGACCTTGAAATCAGTCAAAGTATGTAGTGTAGATTAATATGAAATTATATGAAAAAAATCTACATAAAGGACCAAGAAAGTAACTGGTCAACCGTGATATAACCACAAATATTTACAAAAACCCTTCCTTTTTTTTGTCCTAACTGCAAGTATTCAGTGATCTAGATAGATATTTTTCCTTATTCTTAAATATTGTGATAAATATTCATAACATAAAATTTACCAATTTAACCATTTCTAAGTGTACAGTCAGGCGGCATTAAGTATATTCACATTGTTGTGCAACAATCATCACTACTAATTTGCATAACTTTTATCATCCCAAACTGAAACTGTACTCATTAAACGACTCCCTATTCTTCTGCCTCTTGTATGGTTTCCAACACTAGTCTATGTCTCTATGGTGGTGATGGTTTAGATGCTAATTTTATTTGACTCTTTGCAACCCCATGGACTGTAGTCTGCCAGGCCCCTCTGTCCATGAGATTTCACAGGCAAGAGAGTGGGCTGCCATTTTCTTCTCCAGGAGATCCTCTCAACCAATGGGCCCAATCTGCATCTCCTGCATTGCAGGAGCATTCTTTACTACTAAGCCTCCAGGGAAGCCTCTATATCTCTATGGGTTGTTTTATTAACCACATATAAGTAGACAGAATGACCTCTGTTCATTTCCAAGGCAAATCATTCAATATCACAGTATTCCAAGTCTATGCCCCAACCACTAATGCCAAAAAAACTGAAGTTGAATGGTTCTGTGAAGATGTACAAGACTTTCTAGAACTAACACCAAAAAAAGATGTCCTTTTCGTCATAGGGGCCTAAAATGAAAAAATAGGAAGTCAAGAGATACCTGGAGTAACAGGCAAGTTTGACCTTGGAGTACAAAATGAAGCAGGACAAAGAGAGTTTTAGACCAACAGAGTTTTTCCAGGAGAACACACTGGTCAGACCAAATACCCTCTTCCAACAACACAAGAAAAGATTCTACACATGGACATCACCAGATGGTCAATATTGCAATCAGATTGATTATATTCTTTGCAGCTGAAGATGGAAAAGCTCTATGTAGTCAGCAAAAACAAGACTGGGAGCTGACTGTGGCTAAGATCATGAACACCATACTGCCAAATTCAGACTTAAATTGAAGAAAGTAGGGAAAACCACTAGGCCATTCATGTAAGACCTAAATCAAAGCCCTTACGAGTATACATTAGAAGTGGCCAATAGACTCAAGGGATTAGATTTGATAGAATGCCTGAAGAACTATGGACAGTGTTTTGTAGCATTGTACAGGAGCCAGCGATAACAAAAAACATCCCCAAGAAAAGAAATACAAAAAGGCAAAATGGTTGTCTGAGGAGGTGTTACAAATAGCTGAGAAAAGAAGAGAAGCAAAAGGCAAAAGAGAAAAGGAAAGATATATCCATCTGAATCCAGAGTTCCCAAGAAGAACAAGGGGAGACAAGAAAGCCTTCCTAAGTGAGCAATGAAGAGAACTAGAGGAAAGCAACAGAATGGGAAAGACTAGAGAGCTCTTCAAGAAAATCAGAGATACCAAGCGAACATTTCATGCAAAGATGGGCACAATAAAGGACAGAGACATCATGGACCTAACAGAAACATAAGATATTAAGAAGAGGTGGCGAGAATACACAGATGAACTGTACAAAAAAGACCTTAGTGACCCAGATAACCATGATGGTGTGATCACTCACCTAGAGCCAGATATGAGTGTAAAGTCAAGTGGGCCTTTGAAAGCATCACTATGAACAATGCTAGTGGAGGTGATGGAATTCCAGCTGAGCTATCTCAAATCCTAAAAGATACTGCTATGAGAGTGCTGCACTCAATATGTCAGCAAATTTGGAAAACTCAGCAGTGGCCACAGGATTGGAAAACTTCAATTTTCATTCCAATCCCAAAGAAAGGCAATGCTAAAGAATGTTCAGACTACCACACAATTGCCCTCATTTCACATGCTAGCAAAGTAATGCTCAACATACTCCAAGCTAGGCTTCAAAACAGTACATGAACCAAGAACTTCCAGATGTACATGCTGGATTTAGAAAAGGCAGAGGACCCAGAAATGAAATTTGCCAACATTAGTTGGATCATAGAAAAAGCAAGAGAATTTCAGAAAAACATCTACTTCTGCTTCATTGACTACATTAAAGCCTTTGATTGCATGAATCACAACAAACTGTGAAAAATTCCTAAGGAGATGGGAATACCAGACTGCCTGATCTGCCTCCTGAGAAATCTATGCAGGTCAAGAAGCAACAGTTAGAACCAAACATGGAACAACGGACTGGTTTCAAATTGGTAAAACAGTATGTCAAGGCTGTATATTGTCACCCTGCTTATTTAACCTAACAGAGTTTATCATGTGAGATACGGGCTGGATGAAGCACAAGTTGGAATCAAGATTGCCAGGAGAAATATCAATAACCTCAGATATGCAGAAGACACCACCCTTATGGTAGAAAGTGGAGAGTCGGAAAGAGTATCTTGATGAAAGTGAAAGATAAGAGTGAAAAACCTATCTGAAAATTCAACATTCAAAAAATGAAGATCATGGCATCCGCTCCCATTACTTTATGGTAAATAATGGGGAAACAATGGAAACAGTGACAGACTTTATTTTCTTGGTTTACAAATTACTAGAGATGGTGACTGCAGCCATGAAATTAAAAGACTCTTGCTGCTAGGAAGAAAAGCTATAAAAACTTAGACAGCCTACTAAAAACAGATATATTACTTTGCTGACAAATATCCGTATAGTCAAAGCTTTGGTTTTTCCAGGAGTCGTGTATGGATATGAGAATTGGACCATAAAGAATGCTGAGCACTGAAGAGTTGATGCTTTTGAACTGTGGTGTTGGACAAGACTCTTTATAGAGTCCCTTGGACTGCACGAAGATCAAAACAGTCAATTCAGAAGGAAACCAATCCTGAATATTCATTGAAAGGGCTGATGCTGAAGTTGAAGCTCCAATATTTTGGCCAGCTGCTGGAAAGTGCTAACTCATTAGAAAAGATCCTGATGCTGGGAAAATTGAAGACAGGAGGAGAAGGAGACAACAGAGGATGAGATGGTTGGATGGCATCACTGACTAGATGGACATGAGTTTGAGCAAACTCTGGGAGATGGTGAAGGACAGGGATGCCTGGCGTGCTGCAATCCATGGGGTTGCAAAGAATTGGACATGATTGAGTGACTAAACAACAATTGCAACATACAAGTAGAATCATACAACATCCATTCTCTTATCTCTGGCCTATTTCAGTCAGCATAATGTTTTAAAGTTTCATCTGTGTAGTAGCATATATCAAAATTTCATTCTTCACAAAGGCTGAATTATATTCTATTGTATGTATATTCCACATTTTGTTTATCCAATCAACCTTCGGTGAACATTGGGGTTAGTCTCACCTATTCAATATTGTGGGAAATACTGCTATGAATATGATGTGCAAATATCTGTTTGACAATTGCATTCAACTCTTTGAATCTCTTTAGGGTTTATACCTATACTTGGAATTGCTAGGTGCTATGGTCATTCCATTTAATTTTTTTGAAGAAAAGATCATTTTCCACAGGACTTTCATCACTTTAAATTCCCACCAGCAATGTATAAGGGTACCAACTGCCTCAGGTCTTTTCATATAGTATTATTTCCCAGGATTTGTTTTGATAATAGCCATTATAATGAATATGAAGTGGCCTCTCATTTAGGTTGAGATTTGCATTTTGCTAGTGATTAGTGATATTGATTAGTAATGTTCCTCTTTTCTTGTGTATATTGGTTATTGTAAATCTTTGAAGAAATGTCTGTTCAAGTCTTTTGCCCATTTTTTAATGCTTCCCATTCCTTTTGTTTGAGTTTTAGAAGTTTTATTTTTAATATTTTCTGAATATTAATCCTTTGTTAGATATATTATTTGGAAATATTTTCTCCAAATTTGTGCATTGCCTTTTCATTCCAATGCCCTTTGATACAAGTTTTTCATTTTTTAAAGTTCATTTATTTTTTCTTTTGATGCCTATGCTTTTAATGTCACATTCAATAAATCACTACCAAATCTAATGAATCTTTCACCCTATGTTTTCTTTTAATGTTTAGCTCTTTTGTTTTAGGGCCTCCCAGATGGAACAAGTGGTAAAGAATTATCCTGCCAATGTAGGAGACACAAGAGATATGAGTTTGATTCCTAGATCAGGAAGATTCCCTGGAGAAAGAAATGGCAACCTACTCCGGTATTTCTTGCCTGGAAAATTCCATGGGCAGAGGAGGCTGGTGGGCGCAAGGGGTTTCAAGCAGTCAGACACGCCTGAGTGCACAGATGCTAGATACTTATGATTTCGCTTTTATGTTTAGGTCTTTGACCTGTTTGGGGTTAATTTTATATATGACGTGAGATAAGAATTCATAACTATTCTTTTCCATAGGGGTATCCAGTTTTCCCAGGGCCATTTGTTGAAACACTGACCTTTCCCCGTTGAATGGTATTGATACTTTGTTGGACATATTTGATCATATATACGTAAGTTTACTTTTTCAGTTCTCTTTTCTATCCCATTGTCTGTATGTCTTCCTTTATGCCAATTCCACAATCTTTTTTGAGTACAGCAGATTCTAAGTAAGTCTTATGATCAGATCATGTGAGTCCTTCAACTTTGTTCTTTTTCAGGAGTATTTTGTCTATTTGCAGTCCTTCAAGGCATGGAATTCAGGATTTTTTTTTATATTTCCTCAAAAAAATATTATTTGAACTTTGAAAGGGATTGCATTGAATCTGTATGTTGCTCTGATGGTATTTACATCTTAACCATATCATTTGTTCCACAGACATAATATTAACATTTTAACAATGCTATGTCAGTCCATAAACACAGATGTCTTCCCATTTGTTTATGACTAGTTTCTTTCAGCAGCATTTTGTAGTTTCAGTGTACCAGTAGAACTCCCTTGGCTAAGTTATCTCTAAGTGTTTTATTCTTTTTGAAGCTTTTGTAAATGGATTGTTTTCTCAATTTCCTTTTTGAATTGTTCACTGTTAGTGTATTAAAACATACCTTATTTTCTGAATGGAATTTTTATTCTGAAATGCTGCTGAATTTATTTATTCACTGAAACTTTTGTGTGTGTGTGTAATTGTTAGCACTTTCTACATGCAATTTCATGTTGTCTGCAGAGAAAACTGTACTTTCTCCTTTCTTTGGTGTTCTGAATTACTTAACTCCTCCCTTCCTCCATTGCCTAATCACTCTGGCTGGAACTTCCAAAACTATATCGTATAGAAGTGGTAAAAGCCATTATATCTTATCTTATATCTTAACTCATCACTTACCAACTATGTGTCTTTGAAGTCATATAACTCTGACTGTTTTCAAATAGGAATAACTGTGTCCACTACATTTGATAATTTTACATATTTAATGACAGTTTATTCCATAACTTTCAGCATAATCTCTAACAAATAGAGGATGTACCCCAAAATTAGTTAGAGTTCATTCTTCTCATTTTCTTTATATCTTAAAGGAATTAAATAGGGATTAAAACCACCTTTAAATTAAAAAAGGAAATAAGATATGTGTTAATTTTATCTTTTTCATTTTATTTCAATAGTCTATTTTCATATATATATGATAAGTAATTCTATAAATAATTATACATTGAAATGTAAAGGGTAGTATTTTAAATATTTAGTTGATTTTTACCCTTTAACATATTTCTTCAGACACAAAAACATATGCATTTTTAAGGTTGAATGTTCTTGACTAACTAAATATATAAATTAATACATATTTATAGCTAAATATGTAAATTAACACATATTACATACATATTTAATAGCTAAATATGTAAATTAATACATATTTTCCTTTACAAGACCAAAAATGAGCAGTTAAAATATTCCCACAATGTTCACTTGGAAACACACAACTATATAAATTCAGTGAAATTTTACATCATTACACTCATGTCTTCATTTGTTTCTAACTCAGGATAAATCCAGAATGCTGAAGAGTAAGTTAATTTTAGCTATTTGGTTGTTTAATCTAATTTTCAATTGGGTTTAAACTCAAATCTTACATAGGACAGTTTGTGAAAGCACTTTCTTCTTCAAAGGAAAAAGGAGTAAAGGTGTATTTAATGAACATACAGAATATAATCATGTTGTTTAACTGAGAGACTGAAAGAAAATAAACTGCATCTTTATAAGTAAAGGATAAGTTTGTTAAATATAAAGTGTTGATATTAACTTGAAAAAATGATAGAAATAGAGGTTACCTTAAGAGGCTCAAATTGGTCTTTTAGATAAATTTAATATTTTTAAATGCTAGTGACAATAATGAAGGCATTACAAGGGACAGCTGAAATGTAATTCAAGACAGTGAATAGAATTTACTGTCACACACATGCTGATACTATGCAGGGCAATACCTTAGCTGCTATTTTATTTTCTTTCTGTGTTTTTGACATACTCCTATAAACTTTTTCTCAAAATAGGAGATATTCTGATACCTCCTGGTCATAAAAACAAATGCAACCCAGCTATGAGACTAATTATATTTTAAGATCATACAAGCATCTATTCTTGTGAATAGAATAAAGCTCCATCATTAAAATATTGTCTTCACAAATGAAACCCATTGCTTGTGGAAGGTGCTTTTAGGAAAAGGGAAAGAATAAACTTAACATCTTGAGTAACAGGATATCAGCCTTATTGTATATCTGTTAATTACTTGTTATAAGAATTGAAGTGAAGTGTTAGTTGCTCAGTAGTGTTTGACTCTTTGTGACCTCATCGACTGTAGCCTGCCAGGCTCCTCTGTCCATGGAATTCTCCAGGCAAGAGTACTGGAGTGGGTTGCCATGCCCTTCTTCAGGGGATCTTTCTAACCCAGAGATCAAATCCGGGTCTCCCGCATTGCAGGCAGATTCTTTACTGCCTGAGCCACCAGGGAAGTATACTTGATATAAACATATATCTGATATAAATGGTTATTATATCTTCTATAAAAATGATATATCAATTTTATTTATATATATATCATAAAATAATTGTTCAGGTCTGCAAAATTAAGAATATTAAATAGAAAGGTTATGAACAATTTTGATAATGTAATTCTGAAGCTGCTGCTGCTGGTAAGTCACATCAGTTGTGTCCAACTCTGTGCGACCCCATAGACGGCAGCCCACCAGGCTCCCTTCCCTGGTATTCTCCAGGCAAGAATACTGGAGTGGGTTGCCATTTCCTTCTCCAGTGCATGAAAATGAAATGTGAAAGTTAAGTCGCTCAGTCGTGTCCGACTCTTTGCAACCCCATGGACTGTAGCCTACCAGGCTCCGCCATCCATCGGATTTCCCAGGCTACTGCTAAGTCGCTTCAGTCGTGTCCGACTCTGTGCAACCCCAGAGATGGCAGCCCACCAGGCTCCTCTGTCCCTGGGATTCCCCAGGCAAGAATACTGGAGTGGGGTGCCATTGCCTTCTCCAGGCTAGTCACCCTTAATTACCCTTACAATATCCTTACACATATTTGCAAATTTTACAGATCATATATATTTCTTCTATTTACCTATAGTCTGATTTCCACCTTTGACTAGATTTTCATTTCCCACTTTCTGTTTAGTAGCTGCTTTAGATGACTTTTTCCTATTTTGCTTGACACATTTTAGACATCTGTGGAAACTCTCATATTCTATTCATTAAACATGTATCTATTTATGTTCAAAAACTTATTTGATTCATATATTAGACAAGCAGTATTCTATAGAGAGCATGCTCTCTCTCTCTCTCTCTCTATATATATATATATAATAAAACAAAAGCTAAAATAATGCTTTGCTCTCCATAATTTGTCCTCTTAAAAAGCTCTCAGAATAAACTTATAATAAGAGAAATAAAATATTTATCCTCAATAAACTTAGCAGTGTGTGGCACCAGATTCCTCTTTTAGAATTTAACAATCTAGTTAATAAAATCTTGACCATGGCTTCTAATTACATATTTCTAATATTTTAGTAAATATATTTACTGAATATAAAAATTAACGTAGTAAACATATGCTTTTCTATTATTGTACAATCAGATTTCTTTAGTTTTAATTTTTTTCCCCAGGAACATAGAAAATTCTAATGGTATTGGTTCATCTTGGTAGGTACTAGGACTATTCTTAGATTGTATCTAAAGCAGAATTCTCATAAATGGGCCATAATTTATATGCAAAAGTGTTTATATACATTTTATTGCCCTCATTGGAATGTACTACCTCACTGTGTTTCATTAGTTCCTATTTGTCCTTTGAATTTTACCTGAAATGTCTCTTCTTATACAATGTTTCCTCTAATATTCCCCTAGCTGTAACTATCTTTTGTCATAGTTAGAAGGTGATCATTGGTTGCAGGAATTGTGTCTTATTTCTTTGCCCCAATGCTTAGCTTAGTACATGGTAGATAGTAGACAAAAAAGTTGAAGAGTGAAGTAATTGTTCAAATCTCATACATTTTCCTTTTTCCTGCCTTTGATTTATTTACATATTTATTAATTTACTGAGCTCAATGCTAAAGCTGATTCAAAATATTACCCAAACATATTTCTTGCTACTTATAAATTATAAAAGGATATTAAAAGGAAAAGAAGGAGGAAGATGATGGATTTCCTTAATTTTTGTTACAGTCAACATTATGCTGATTCTTAGCACAGAGATAGAAAATTTGCTGAGTTTCCTGAAAAGTCACATTCTGAGGCAGCACCATTATATTCTTTCTTTTTTCCAAAATCCAACCTCATTGGTGGAATTTAGCTTTCCGTGTTTGAACAGTAAATATTTTAAATTGAACATTGGCAGGCTTTCAAGAAATAATATATGCATTTATAGTTTGTACCCATATCTTGCATGTATTTGGTTTGGCTATGACCACAGACACATCCTCAGAATAATCCTTCTTGACATTAGGAAAGCCCTATGTAGCTAAGATAAACTATACATTTCACTACTTCTATCATATAATGTTTATGAAAAAACATGCATTTAATAAATAATGTCACAATTAATAAGACTAGATTCCATGCCCCATAGCTCTATGTGAACAAATAAGGCCTTAATTTCCCTAGGAGAAAGTTAAACTCCCAAGACATATTTCAAAGCAACTTTCAATTATCATAATTTATGGGATTCCTTCAGTCATGAGTGAATAATAATCTCCTTCCATTTTCTATGCCACATTTGGATGGTTTTAATTCCACCACATCACTTTTCAAAAATCTATCTAATCAATAAAATGTGTAAAATTTAAAAGCTCTAAACTTTACTACAAACTTTGTTTCATTGATGAATGACTAGTCTTCATACATATTTAAGGTTTATCATGTGTGAGAGTCATGTATTTTGAAATATTTCTTTACTGGTCAAATATTTACTGGTCATTAATTACCATCTGTGATTTAAAAATTCAATATCTCAGTCATGTCTGACTCCATGGATATAGCCCACCAGGTTCTTCTATCCATGGAATCCTCCAGGCCAAGAATACTGGAGTGGGTAGCCTTTCCCTTCTCCACAGAATCTTTCCAACCCAGGGATAGAACCTGGGTCTCCTGCATTGCTGGCAGATTCTTTACCATCTCAGCCACCAGGGAATCTATGACACACCTAGACAGCATAATAAAAAGCAGACACATCACTTTGGCAACAAAGGTCCCTGTGTTTGTATTAGTCATTCACTCATGTCTGACTATTTGTGACCCCATGGACTGTAGCCCACCAGGCTCCTCTGTCTATGGGATTCTCCAGGAAAGAATAGTGGAGGGAATTACCATTTCCTTCTCATGGGGATCTTCCCGGCCCAGAGATTGAACCTGCATCTCCTGTGTGTCCCCTGCATTGCAGGCAGATTGTGGACCATATGAGCCATCAGGGAAGCCCAAGGTCCATATGCTCAAAGCTATAGTTTTTCCAGTAATCATGTATTGATGTGAGACTTGGACCATAAAGAAGGCTGAGCACTGAAGAATTGATGTGCTTGAACTGTGGTGCTGGAGAAGACTCCTAAGAGTCCCTTGGACACTAAGGAGATCAAACAAACCAATCCTAAAGGAAATCAGCCTTGAATATTCACTGAAAGAACTGATGCTGAGGCTCCAATACTTTGGCCAGCTGAAGCAAAGAGCCGATTCATTGAAAAAAAACTTGATGCTAGGAAAGATTGAGGGCAGAAGAAGGGGGTGACAGAGGATAAGATGGATGGATGTAATCACCTACTCAGTGGACATGAGTTTGAGCAAGCTCCAAGAGATACTGAAGGACAGGGCAGCTTGGTCTGTTGTAGTCCATGGGATCTCAAAGAGATGGACATGACTTAGCGACTGAACAACCTATTCTTAGTGATATTGCTTGTATTTAGAGGTTTCATAAATCAAAATGCATCTCTGTTATACCAAGCTTACAGAACATATAATATTCAGGTTCATTACTGAATGAATTATGATCTGTTTACCTTAACATACAGAGAAGGCAATGGCAACCCACTCTAGTACTTTTCCCTGGAAAATCCCATGGATGGAGGAGCCTGGTAGCCTGTAGTCCATGGGGTCGCTAAGAGTCAGACACAACTGAGCAACTTCACTTTCACTTTTCACTTTCATGCACTGGAGAAGGAAATGGCAACCCACTCCAGTGTTCTTGCCTGGAGAATCCCAGGGACGGGGGAGCCTGGTGGGCTGCCGTCTATGGGGTCGCACAGAGTCGGACACGACTAAAGCGACTTAGCAGCAGCAGCACCTTAACATAAGAGTTTCCTTGTCATAAGAACTGGTGAATTTCAGCTTGCATTTGGTAGTACCTATATAACTGGTTGAGACTTGAACTATTATCCCGCTATGCTAGGCTGTGAACAGATACCTTGTTACTCAGTTTTTCTTCTATCAGTTCAGTTCAATCACTCAATCGTGTCCAATTCTGTGACCCAATGAACCACAGGACAATAGGCCTCCCTGTCCATCACCAATTCCTGGAGTCCACCCAAACTCATGTCCATTGAGTTGGTGATGCCATCCAACCTTCTCATTCTCTGTTGTCCCCTTCTCCTCCTGCCCTCAATCTTTCCCAGCATTAGGATCTTTTCAAATGAGTAAGCTCTCCGCATCTTTGGCAAGGTGGCCTAAGTATTGGAGTTTCAGCTTCAAAATCAGTCCCTCCAATGAACACCCAGGACTGATCTCCTTTAGGATGGACTGGTTGGATCTCCTTGCAGTCCAAGGGACTCTCAAGAGTCTTCTCCAACACCACAGTTCAAGAGCATCAATTCTTCTGTGCTCAGCTTTCTTTAGAGTCCAACTCTCATATCCATACATGACGACTGGAAAAACCATAGCCTTGACCAAATGGACCTTTGTGGACAAAGTAATGTCTCTGATTTTTAATATGCTTTCTAAATTGGTCATAACTTTCCTTCCAAAGGGCAAGCATCTTTTAATTTTATGGCTGCAATCACCATCTGCAGTGATTTTAGAGCCCCCCAAAATAAAGTCAGCCACTGTTCCCACTGTTCTCCCATCTATTTGCTATGAAGTGATGGGACCGATGCCATGATCGTAGATTTTTGAATGTTAAGCTTTAAGCCAACTTTTTCACTCTCCTCTTTCACTTTGATCAAGACTTTTTAGTTCCTCTTCACTTTCTGCCATAAGGGTGGTGTCATCTGCATATCTGAGGTTATTGATATTTCTCCTGGCAATCTTGATTCCAGCTTGTGCTTACACCAGCCCAGAATTCCTCATGATGTACTCTGCATATAAGTTAAATAAGCAGGATGACAATATACAGCCTTGACGTACTCCTTTTCCTATTTGGAACCAGTTTGTTTTTCCATGTCCAGTTCTAACTGTTGCTTCCTGACCTGCATACAGGTTTCTCAATAGGCAGGTCAGGTGGTCTGGTATTCCCATCTCTTTCAGAATTTTCCACAGTTTATTGGGATCCATGCAGTCAAAGGCTTTGGCATAGTCAATAAACCAGAAATAGATGTTTTTTTCCTGAAACTCTCTTGCTTTTTCAATGATCCAGCGGAGGTTGGTAATTTGATCTCTGGTTCCTCTGCCTTTTCTAAAACCAGTTTGAACATCTGGAAGTTCACGGTGCAGGTATTGCTGAAGCCTGGCTTGGAGTATTTCGAGCATTACTTTGGTAGCATGTGAGATGAGTGCAATTGTGTGGTAATTTGAGCATTCTTTGGTATTCCCTTCTTTGGGACTGGAATGAAAAATGACCTTTTCCAGTCCTGTGGCTACTGCTGAGTTTTCCAAATTTCCTGACATATTGAGTGCAGCACTTTCATAACATCATCTTTTAGGATTTGAGATAGCTCAACTGGAATCCCATCACTTCCACTAGCTTTGGGGCTAGTGATGCTTCCTAAGGCCCACTTGACTTCAGGTTCCAGGATGTCTGGCTCTAGGTGAATGTGAGTGATCACACCATCATGATTATCTGGGTCATGAAAATCTTTTCTGTACAGTTCTTCTGTGTATTCTTGCCACTTCTTCATAATATTTTCTGCTTGTTAGGTCCATACCATTTCTGTCCTTTATTGAGCACATCTTTGCATGAAATAGTCCCCTGGTATATCTAATTTTCTTGAGATCTCTAGTCTTTCCCATTCTATTGTTTTCCTCTATTTCTTTGCATTGATCACTGAGGAAGGCTTTCTTATCACTCCTTTTCTTCTATAGATATCTTTAAAAATCAAAAATTTCAAAGCATATTTCAAATGTTTATTCCCTTCTCATTTATTCTTCTATGTGTGAAGATTCTAGAGTTCTTGGAATCATAGGTTCTTAAACTACAGTGTGCATTAACATCACTGTAGTCTCTCCATCCCCAGAGACTCCATATCAGTAGGGCAATAATGAGACCCCAGATATGACATTTTCAGCAATCTCACTGGATGAATCTGGTATTGTTAACCTTAGATCACACTCTGAAATTCACCATTTTATTGTGTTAAACTCCAGGTTCAGAATTCACAGTAAACGGAGAACTTTCTGAGAGACCACCCTGCACTGTGTTTCAGGCATTCATAATATTGTGTAGGAAGACAATTAATGATAAATTGACTGTGATTCCTAATTTGAAGTAAGAATGGAGATACTCCAAGTAAGTCTTATGTAAAAGAATCACTAGAAAAACTAAGGGGTCACACATTTTTACAATGAAAATGCTCTTAGCTGATGAAGGGGTAGGAAGAAGATCTTCAGATACAAATGTAGCCAGAGACATCATTCTTAGTTACAATCACATCAAACAGATCTTAAAATTAAACAAATGAAAAAAGGAGGGGACATAGAAAGTCACTGTAATTAAACACATTTTTGAGTCAATAATGAATATGGATATAATATGAATATTAACTCAAATACCATGTGAATTGTGATTAAACTTAATTTTATAGTGAAAAAATAAAACATCTTTTAAACCCTGTATCCTACCAGATCTTATCTTGAGCAAGCCTACAAAAGCTATTTATGTTGTGATTAACTGCATTGTTTTAACTGCATTGCTCATCTAAACTGAGCAAATGCATTCACTGTAAATTGTCTTCTGACAAAATGATGACATTCTTAATTGCTATAGTTTAGATGATCAAACCAGAGAAATAGAGAATGATAGCCCTGTGAGAGAGTTGAAAGACATGACATCCTGATCAGTCACTTTTTCAGAGTCAGGTACAATGTAGGCATGAGCCACAGTGACAATTTTGTGTGTGTATGTATGTGTGTTCAGTTGTATCTGACTGCAGTGCTATGGACTGTGGCCTGCTAGGAATTTCCCAAGCAAGAATACTGGAGTGGGTTGCCATTTCCTTCTCCAATGCATGAAAGTGAAAAGTGAAAGTGAAGTCGCTTAGTCATGTCCAACTCTTCACGACCCCATGGACTGCAGCCTACCAGCCTCCTCTGTCCATGGGATTTTCCAGGCAAGAGTACTGGAGTGGGGTGCCATTGCCTTCTCCATCCTCTGCCCTTAGCAAGTTGCAATGTGAATCTGGATACTAGAACCCAAGTAATTTTTTTCCCATAGAAAAAAACTTCTCACCTGTTCTTTTATATATATATAGTATTTTAGAGCTGTTTTAGTTCAGTTCAGTCGCTCAGTCGTGTCCGACTCTTTGTGACCCCATGAATCGAAGCACACCAGGCCTCCCTGTCCATCACCATCTCCCAGAGTTCACTCAAACTCAAGACCATCTAGTTGGTGATGCCATCCAGCCATCTCATCCTCTGTCATCCCCTTCTCCTCCTGCCCCAATCCCTCCCAGCATCAGAGTCTTTTCCAATGAGTCAACTCTTCGCATGAGGTGGCCAAAGTACTGGAGTTTCAGCTTTAGCATCATTCTTTCCAAAGAACACCCAGGGATGATCTCCTTTATTATTATTATTTTTATATTTTATTTTATTTTATTTTATAACTTTACAATATTGTATTGGTTTTGCCATACATCAACATGAATCCGCCACAGGTATACATGTGTTCTCCATCCTGAACCCTCCTCCCTCCTCCCTCCCTGTACCATCCTTCTGAGTCATCCCAGTGCACCAGCCCCAAGCATCCAGTATCGTTCATCGAACCTGGACTGGCGACTCATTTCATATATGATATTATTCATGTTTAAATGCCATTCTCCCAAATCATCCCACCCTCTCTCTCACCCGCAGAGTCCACAAGACTGTTCTATACATCAGTGTCTCTTTTGGTCTCTCGTATACAGGGTTATTGTTACCATCTTTAATGGACTGGTTGGATCTCCTTGCAGTCCAAGGGACTCTCAAGAGTCTTCTCCAACACCACAGTTCAAAAGCATCAATTCTTCGGTGCTCAGGTTTCTTCACAGTCCAACTCTCACATCCATACATGACCACTGGAAAAACCATAGCCTTGACTAGACAGAGCTTTGTTGGCAAGGTAATGTCTCTGCCTTTTAATATGCTCTCTAGGTTGGTCATAACTTTCCTTCCAAGAAGTAAGCGTCTTTTAATTTCATGGCTGCAGTCATCATCTGCAGTGATTTTGGAGCCCCAAAAAATAAAGTCTGACACTGTTTCCACTGGTTCCCCATCTATTTCCCATGAAGTGATGGGACCAGATGCCATGATCTTTGTTTTCTGAATGTTGAGCTTTAAGCCAACTTTTTCACTCTCCTCTTTCTCAGAGCTGTTTTAAGTTAACAATAAATTAGAAGATCAGGAGGTTATTTGCTCCTTGTACTGTACATTTTATGGCATTGGACAAATGTTCTGGAGGAGGGCATGGCAACCCACTCCAGTATTCTTGCCTGGAGAATCCCCATTGGCAGAGGAACCTGGCAGGCTACAGTTCATGGGGCCCCAAAGAGTCAGACACGACTGAGTGACCAAGCACAGCACACATAATGACATGTATCCAACATTATAAAACCATACCAAGTATTTTCACTGTCCTGAAAATCTTGTGCTTCTTTTTATTACTTTCACTTCTCAATATGAGAACATAGAGTTGATGATTAATGCTCAAGAATGGCCAATAAAAAGTCTATTTCATTTTATATATACTTTACATATTTTTTAGTTCCTTTTGCTACCTATTCTCCAAATCTTTCCACTTTCTTGTTACTAAATAATGCACAGTAAGTTACATATAGGAAGACAGAGAGAGCTACACGTTTTCTTTCTTTCTTTCTCTCTCTTTTTTTTTTTTTTGATTCAAACAATTCTAAAACTCATGTTTGTATTTCTGGGCAATGTTTGTCATACTTATTATATAATTATGCTCAAACTTTCATTCGATAATTTCAAATAATTACCAAATACATATTGGATGCCAGGAAGTTTCTGGATTCTGCTTAGATAACAACATACAAAATCAGCAATAACCCTGATGTATGAAGCTTGTATTTTAATGAGGGAAGAGAGATAAGAAATGTATAAATGTGCAATTTGTCAGGTGGAAATAAATGACAAACCAGAAAAATAACACATGGTGGAAGGGAGAGAATGAGGTGGTGTTGCATTGTTGTACAGAGCAGGCAGGAAATCTGCTCTGCAATGCTGGTTTCTGAGCAGATGCACAGCTTACTCTACTCAGTGTGGGTCACTGTCCTCATTGTATCCTGAATGGGACTCTTGTCTCGGATAGTCCCTTCACATTGTTTACCAGTGCTTGTTTGGTTTAAAATTAAGAAATAGAAATAAAGCTTTAAAAAACCACTAAAAGCTTCTTCCACATGGATGAGTTACAAAACCTTCCCATCTGACCAAGAGAATCTCAGCCCAGCTGCACAGGTATTGTGAAACTGGGACTCACTTTCCCTAACAGCCATAGCTGGGTCCAATTTTTCCCATTGGTACAATTTAACCTGCAGTTGGAAGTTTCAGTAAGTATGCACTGCTTTCTGAGCTACTGACTTTATTAAGTTAAATCAGGTACAGCTCTGCTCATAGCAGGGTTTAAAATGACAACTCTGAATCCCTCAAGTACATTAACACCTCAGGCTCTAAGGGCTGTACTGGCCCCAGTACCTCAGTGAGTCATACAGCTTCAACTTCCATTTTACTGCCACCGCTAGGAAGTCCCTTTTAGTAACTGAACATTACTATTTTTCTCTTTTCAGCTATGTCTTTTCATTGACAATAATATATCTTTATTGTTCTGTGTTTGAAGCTTAAGATATGAAGCTTGGTAGAAGTGGGGGTGTATTCAGAATTTACTCAGTCCCCTATCAGAAGTCTTCTCAATTAGAAGTTAAAGAGTCTGCAGTGTTTTCTGTGTGCTAAACCTCAATCTTAACACCATTCACAAAAAGAAATGCATATATTTTATTTGATATATCTTAACGACTCATTCTATCCATTTAATTTATGGTGACAAGTGCTACCTTATTAGTTGGAAATTACCTAGCTACCCATCATGTAAGACAATAGCCAAGTTTGCATTGTTGCAGAGAATGAGAGAAGTAAACCTCATGCATCGAAGTGTGGACAAATTAGTGTTCATCTTTAGGTTTCCCCCTTCCCTGTTAACTTCAGGAGATCTGATTGGAATGATATAAAAGACAATTTATTGTCCATTAGAGGCACATTGGACCACTAAAAAAATGCACTTCAAATGTATGAGGAAAATAAAGTCACAGTGATGGCTTTAGACAAAGAGCTCAAGAAATTTAAGTTATGCTTCAGTTTATACAACCCTCAAACAACACTTATGAAAGTGTTAGTTCCTCAGTCATATCCAGCTCTTTGTGATCCCCATGAACTGTAGATCACCATGGTCCTCTGTCCATGGAATTCTCCAGACAAGAATATTCGAGTGGGTTCAGTTCAGTTCAGTCACTCAGTCATGTCTGACTCTTTGTAACCCCATGAACCGCAGCACACCAGGCCTCCCTGTCAACTACCAACACCCAGAGTCCACCCAAACCCATGTCCAATGAGTCGGTGATGCCATCCAAACATCTCATCCTCTGCTGTCCCCTTCTCCTCCTGCCCTGAATCTTTCCCAGCATTAGGATCTTTTCAAGCGAGTAAACTCTCCGCATCAGGTGGCCAAAGTATTGGAGTTTCAGCTTCAAAATCAGTCCCTCCAATGAACACCCAGGACTGATCTCCTTTAGGATGGACTGGTTGGATCTCCTTGCAGTCCAAGGGACTCTCAACACCACAGTTCAAGAGCATCAATTCTTCTGTGCTCAGCTTTCTTTAGAGTCCAACTCTTATATCCATACATGACTACTGGAAAAACCATAGCCTTGACTAGATGGACCTTTGTTGGCAAAGTAATTTCTCTGCTTTTTAATATGCTGTCTAGATTGGTCATAACTTTCCTTCTAAGGAGCATGTGTCTTTTAATTTCATGGCTGCAATCACCATCTGCAGTGATTTTGGAGCCCCAAAAAATAAAGTCAGCCACTGTTTCCCCATCTATTTGCCATGAAGTGATGGGACCAGATGCCATGATCTTAGTTTTCTGAACGTTGAGCTTTAAGCCAACTTTTTCACTCTCCTCTTTCACTTTTATCAAGAGGCTTTTTAGTTCTTCTTCACTTAATGCCATAAGGGTGCTGTCATATACATATCTGAGGTTATTGATATTTCTCTTGGCAATCTTGATTCCAGCTTGTGCTTCCACCAGTCCAGTGTTTCTCATGATGTACTCTGCATATAAGTTAAATAAGCAGGGTGACAATATACAGCCTTGACGGACTCCTTTTCCTATTTGGAACCAGTCTGTTGTTCCATGTGCAGTTCCAATTGTTGCTTCCTGACCTGCATACAGGTTTCTCAAGAGGCAGGTCAGGTGGTCTGGTATGCCCATCTCTTTCAGAATTTTCCACCGTTTATTGTGATCCACACAGTCAAAGGCTTTGGCATAGTCAATAAAGCAGAAATAGATGTTTTTCTGGAACTTTCTTGCTTTTTCCAAGATCCAGCGGATGTTGGCAATTTGATCTCTGGTTCCTCTGCCTTTTCTAAAACCAGCTTGAACATCTGGAATTTCACTGTTCCCATATTGCTGAAGCCTGGCTTGGAGAATTTTGAGCATTACTTTACTAGCGTGTGAGATGAGTGCAATTGTGCAATAGTTTGAACATTCTTTGGTATTACCTTTCTTTGGGATTGGAATGAAAACTGACCTTTTCCAGTCCTGTGGCAACTGCTGAGTTTTCCAAAATTGCTGACATATTTAGTGCAGCACTTTCACAGCATCATCTCTTAGTTTTGAAATAGTTCAACTGGAATTCCATCGCCTTCACTAGCTTTGTTCGTAGTGATGCTTCCTAAGGCCCACCTGCCTTCACATTCCAGGATGTCCAGCTCTAGGTGTGTGTGAGTGATAACATCTTTGTGATTATCTGGGTTGTGAAAATCTTTTTTGTACAATTCTTCTGTGTATTCTTTCCACCTCTTCTTAATATCTTCTGCTTCTATTAGGTCCATA
Organism: Bos indicus x Bos taurus; assembly: GCF_003369695.1. Taxonomy (NCBI): domain Eukaryota; kingdom Metazoa; phylum Chordata; class Mammalia; order Artiodactyla; family Bovidae; genus Bos; species Bos indicus x Bos taurus. The sequence continues at coordinate 34,006,781 of NC_040076.1, read as the reverse complement.
CCATTTCTGTCCTTATGCCATTCCCTTATCCAAGGGATCTTCCTGACCCAGGGATTGAATCCAGGTCTCCTGCTTTGCAGGCAGATTCTTTACCATCTGAGCCACCAGGGAAGCCCACAAACTTATACATGATGTTTACAGAATCCTCTTACACAAAGGTCTTATGAAACCTGCTGGAATGCTTCCTCAAGATATAGACACATATTGATTTTACATGTTATTTCTTTTACTGATTAGGTGGCAAAAATAGTTGTCCTCTATAGGAGATACAGACTTTTAAGAATAAAGGGAGATTTTAAATACTACATTTAAAGCCCGTGTAAAGTTGGTCATATATACAAAAAAGACAGAAACTCTAACTCAAAAAGATACATGCACTCCAATTTTCATAGCAGCTGTATTTACCACAGCAAAGACCATGGAAGCAATAGATGGATGGATAAAGAATATGTGTTACATATATACAATGTAATATTACTGAGCCATAAAAAAGACTGAAATACTGTCATTTGCAGCAACATGATGGACCTAGAGATTATCATACTAAATGAAGTAAATCAGGCAGAGAAATACAAATATTGCATATTATCCCTTATATGGCATCTTAAAAAAGACAGAAATGAACTTATCTGATAAACAGGAACAAACTCCCAGACATAGAAAAGAAACTTATGGTTACCAAAGGGGAAAAGGGATGGAGGAGTGAGAGGGATAAATTAGGAATATGGGATTACAGATACATACTACCATGTATAAAAGAAGTAATCAAGGATTTATTGTATAGCACAGGGAAATATAGCCAATATCTTTAATAACCTATAATAATGTAAAAGAATCTGAAGCTGTGCATCTAAAACTAATATTGTAAATCAAATAAAATCAAATAAAACAAATTGTATATCAAGTTGGCAATTGGTATGAACCAAGAATGTGAATTATGTTCTAATTGAGAGTTATTAAATTCATAAAAAATTCACACTGCATATTTGTTTTTTACATTTTCCAAATGAAATAGAAATCTATTCAGTCATATCAATTTTATTGATATTTCATTAAAATGTGTTACAAACAAATTCTATAAAACCTTCAAATAGATCTTATTGTATTGTTATTTTTTAACGATATATCACAGTGAGTGTGCACTTGTTTTTGTGTGTGTGTGTGTGAGTTACTTTTGCGTATTTTTTTAAACCTATGAGAAAAATTTCAGTAGTTGATCTTATTTTTCCTTCCTAAAATTACTGTCCAGCTTGCAAAGGAAATATCTCTAAGAAACTTAGTACGACTATGAATAATACAAAGCTATCAGGAAATTTATCTCCATGGAGGTGAATGAGGCATAAGTGGGTGAGATTATGCTGAAATTTCATTCTTTCTCACTGAGTTAGCCTTTGTAGTTAATGATTCCTACATGTTTAAGTTTCAGGTGAGAAAGAATCTCAAAAACATATGTGGCCTGATTCATGCTCTGAGAGATCCAAGCTACCTATCCATTACAGGTGCTCAATCTCCTGAACATCTTGGATATGAAGACTGAGTTTACAATAGCAAGCCCCAGAACTGTATGGGAGACTCAAGAGGGAGGGGATATATGTATACACACAGCTGATTCACTTTTTTATACAGCAGAAACTAACACAACATTGCAAAGCAATTATACTCCAATAATGATAAGAACTAAGATTAAAAAAAATAGTAACAGGAAAAAAGAAAAACAACAAGACCAAAAAAAAGTGTAAGCTAAAAGAATTAAAATTTATATTGTAGCATTTTGAGAAAAAATTAACCTACTAAAAACTATATTTCTGTAAAGTAAGTATAAACCAAGGTATTTATCTTAAAAAAAAAAAATATATATATATATATCAGGACTTCCCTGGTGGTCCAGTGGCTAAGAATCAACCTGCCAATGCAGGAGACATGGATTGACTCTTATTCTGGGAAGATTCCATGTGCCTCAGGGCAATTAAGCCCATGTGCCACAACTACTCATCTTGTGCTCTAGAACCCATGAGCTGCAACAACTGAAGCCCACACATCCTAGAGCCCATGCTCCTTCACAAAGAGAACCCATCACAAAGAGAAGCCCGTACTCCACAATTAGAGAGCAACTCCTGCTTGCTGCAACTAAGGAAAACCCACTTGTAGCAATGAAGACTGAGCACAGCCAAAAATTTAAAAATAAATAAATAGCTTTAAAAAATAGGTAAACAAAAACAGATTATAAACAAGTTACTGATGTATAGGACCTCATTTTGCCCACCAGAGGAAGGGGTAAACATGAAATGGATCTCTTCAGAATACTCTCAAACAATAAGGATGCCCATGTTCCTTGTAAAAGCCCATCAGAAAACTCTCTCTATATTATAGGCTTTAAGCAATCAAGTAGATATAATGATCTATTCTGTAGATGAAAATCAGTACCCTTGCCATCTAGCCCAGTGCAAGAATGATCTATGGATATAAAAATGGACTCATAAAAATGCCCAATATATCAGAATAGAGGCTGTCACTGGATTTCTACCCACTAAATCTGATTTGACTAATGTGGTCTAGATTGTACGTTTCCAGCAATGAAAATAAACAAACTAACAACAAATAAATCAAACTGATTCCCATTTAACTTGATGTCTTCAAGAAGCCAATCTAGAAGCAAGTTATTACACTGAGCCCATTTTATATTAAAAGTTATACTTTCCCTTCCCTGGAATAGACTTTATTGTAGAAATGAATGTGCCTCCCTTCCCTTCAAATAACTGCCAGCACTTCAACAAATAGATTTGCCACACACATTGTATACTGTGGGCTTCCCCTGTGGCTCAACAGGTAAAGAATCTGCCTGCAACATAGAAGACACAGGAGATGAGGGTTCAATCCCTGGGTAGGGAAGATCCCCTGGAGGAGGAAATGGCAACTCACTCCAATATTCTTGCCTAGAAAATTCTATGGACAGAGGAGCCTGGCAGGGTACAGTCCATAAATGTCACAAAAAGTCAGACACGACAGAGTGACTAAGCATGCACAAATGGTATACTATCCATCACACACTACCTTACATAGTACTGACTTACTCATACCCCTTATTTGACAGCAAAAGTACAGCAACAGACTGATGCCTTTGGGATTCTCTAGTACCATCTACTTTATCATCCAGAGACAATTTTATGAATGATGTGATGACATACTGACTTGTAGGATGTGATTGAAATAAGATGCCAATTAATGTTGCCGTTTCTCCTGTCTAGTCCAGTACATACTAGATCCCATATACATGTAAAATGCATGGGTCCCAGAACCAACAGTTGGAATGGTTAGTGACTTCAAGTTTGTACTCAAATATATACCTTCATAATATTTCTAATTTTTTCACCAAGAGATCAGGTTCTATAGACTTTAAGATTATTCCACTCAAGGGATAACATACTTTCTATTAAGGGATCCAACAATAGTTTCACTAATTTGGAACCTAAGAGTTAGTCATTGAGCATTGCTCATGCCACTAAACAGGAGGACAAAAGAATGTTTCAGTATTTGATAGAATATTCATAGTAATAAAACAGTAAAATAAGGACAATAATATAGCCACTATAAAATAGGACCCTAGAAAAGTACAGCTGAAGTTCAAGTGATTGGGACACTTTCTTTTCTGTACTATGTCCAAAATTATGGTTACATTACTGCAAAACAAAACAGGAAAGATGGTCAAGGCTTTCAGTCACTCATGAAAGGAAATCTGGTTCAACCCATCAATGAAAAAGTAAGAATGGTACTGTAGATGTGACCCAGAGAGCTGCTGTATGCCACCATCAGTAAGGCAGGGAAATCAAGAAACAGCATTTGGTATGGTTATCTTTAGGAACATAGGTGCCTTCACTCTAGTTTAGAATATTGGAAACCCCTATCACCTCTGCAACTATTTGTCTTATAGCCATGTCTGTTACTTAATCTGCACGGGTAATCAATTAATCAATGAACACACAAGCCTCACACTTGCAGGCTGACACCTTAAAACACATTACCTCCATGACTCAGGGTAGGTACCATACACGGAAAGAGCAGAAGAAAGACATTATCCACCTCAACTAACCTTCCAAATCTTATACCTGACAATTTACATAAACGCAGAGATTGGTGAAAATTAACTAACTTCCAAAAACCTAGTCATGAGGTTATCTGGAAAATTAAGTTTGTTGGTTGCTTTCTTGGTTGATTTCTCTAGGCTCTGGAGGAGTCTTACACTGGATGGTGGTTTAATAGATGTATTGACCCACAATCCGTACCATGTAGAAGAAAATCAAGTACAATTTGGGTTTTATTTCCATACTAGATCCCATATACATGTTTAATCATATATCTTAGTAGTCTTACCTTTCCAGTGATCTTTCTCCTGCTAACGTATATAAAGTGCATTAGAGGTAGATAAACATAACTTTATGTTCAGTTAATAGACTATCACATCATATTATGACATAACAGGAGAGAGGGGAATCACTCAAGACCAAGTACTTGTCATTTGGTCTTCAGGCTATCACTCTGCAGAAACAGGATAGTGAATGCATGCATGCACATGTGCACAATGTACAGTTATGCAAAGTAGAGACATTTTAAAATTGTATCTATGAGAAAAATATTTATGTCTATGACTTTCTCTTTATATTTTAAACATACTAGGGATAAATCTAGTATGAATTTGTTAGATATTTTCCAGCCATTCTCACTCATCCATTTTCTTTGAAAATCAGTCTCCCTCTTTTCCTTTGTGGAAGAATTTTCACTTTTCCTGTGTTCTTCATAGAAATGGCTGTCAAAGATCTATCACTCTGCAGGCTCCTCCCTTCATCCTTGCGGAGTACACCTGACCCAAGTGGGCCACTCATACTCCCTTCCAGAAATTAAAATCTTGAGAATAACAAATGAGCAAGAGGCAGATGAAACACTCCAAAGACACTGTTTTGAAGCTACTGGAAAATATCAGGGAAACTCATGGATCTCATGATTCCTATGCTTGCTTCCCTAGGTTTTTCTTTCTTTCTGTGAGCATCCTATAATTATCCCAATATTTCTGTGTTACTCTGTTTCAGCTGCTATAACTGCATACACAGTGTCTTAAACAACAGAATCTTATTTCTCACAGATTTTTATGTGTCCTTAGATGAAAGAGAGATTATCTCTTTGGGTCACTTCTAATAAGGACATTAATTCTATTCATAAAGTTTCTACCCCTGTAATTACCTCCTAACAGCCCCACCTCCAAATATAATATTGTGGATTAGGGTTTCAACATAGGAATTTAGGGGGGACACAGATATTCAGTTCATGTATTATTCATTTACTCAGTTATTTCATTGATTCATGCAATAATGAAATCTTATTGATTAATTAATAATGATTATAAACAGACATATGTCTTGGGCACTACATTAATAGTTTTATATTTAATGAAATTAATAGTTTTATCTACAAATATATTGATATTAATATAATGAACTTAATAGTTTTTTATATTTAATGTTTACAAGTGAAAATAAAGGTATTATAATTTTAAAGATTAGGAAGTGAAGAATTTAGAAAGTAAAAGTAATGAGTAACTTATCAAACTAGAACCTAGCAGACACAGGACCCAAGCCTACAGTTCTCTAATTTTAAAACTGTGCTCTTTAAGACATTCAAATCAAAACTACAATGAGATATCACCTCATACCATCAGAATGGCCATCATCAAAAAAATCTACAAACAATAAGTGCTGGAGAGGATGTGGAGAAAAAGAAATCCTCCCACACTGTAGGTAGGGATGTAAACTGGTACAGCCACTGTGCAGAACAGCATGGAGTATCCTTAAAAAGCTAAAAATAGAGCTACCATATGATCCAGCAATCTCACTCCTGGGCATATATCCAGAGAAAACTGTAATTCAAAAAGATAGATGCACCCTAATGTTCACTGCAGCACTATTTACAATATGCCTTGATATATTTTCTGCCCGGAATCTGGGAAAACATAAAATACTGGACCAGAAATAGTACTTAATTTTTACTAATATAGAAAAAAAATGAAAAAGGAAATGTTGCCTTCTAGTCTGTATGAAACGAGGTTTGAATACCTGCAGTTTTTGGTCAATAGGAAGTTGTCTGAAATGTTAAACACTTCTCTTTGTAGACATTCTGGTATTCAGAAAAAGTAAACACACACATGCATAAACTGTATCTTACGACACACTAAGATGTCCTATTGAGGTTTTGGTTCCTTAGCAGCAACATGTGCTCTGAGTAAAAGCTGTAGGAACAAGAAAGTATCAGTTCCCAAATGATGATATGAGAATTCCATGCCGCGTATAACATATCCTAAGGAGGCTACCTACCTTAATCTGGATCCAACTCACCTAAACAAGTATCTGTTCCACTGATGAAGATTAACATTCTGTGACCTACAGTGACCAAATAAGGCAAGTCTTCAGTAAATAGCCATTCCCCTAGTTACCTACATATCACACTCAGAGATGACTGTGTCACTACCCAGACCAACTGAAATAGAATGCAAGCTACTGGTGGCCTTAGATTTTGAAAAATAACTTGAGTTTCTAATGGGCAATTGGTCTTGAAATGTAATACACAAAATGGCCAAAAGTCAGATTTGATATTGTTCCAGGAAAACTGTGTGGCCCCCCAAAAGTTACTAAAATTATGCAAGCTTTCACTTCTACATTGGTGAAGTTAGGTAGTATAACTAGATACTCACATTTTAAAGGCACGTTTTACCTTTATCATATATATTATTGAATGATAAGCCTGCTGTGGCACTAGTATATAAAAAGTGATTTGACGGACCTGAACTCTGTCATACAGAGTGAAGAAAATAAGAAAAACAGATATCATATATTAATGCATATATATGGAATCTAGAAGGGAAGGAGAGGGTGGGATGAAATGGGAGAGTGGCACTGACATATATAATCTACCATGTGTGGAATAGATAGCTAGTGGAAAGCTTCTGTATAGCACAGGGAGCTCAGCTCAATATGGTGAGGACCTAGAGGGATGGGATGGAGGCAGGGAGGTAAGGGAAAGTTTCAAGAGGGTGGGGATATATGTATATATATAGCTAGTTTCCTTTGTTACATAGCAGCAATAACACAATGTTAGAGTTGGACTATAAAGAAAGCTGAGCACCGAAGAATTGATGCTTTTGAACTGTGGTGTTAGAGAAGACTCTTGCGAGTCCCTTGGACTGCAAGGATATCCAACCAGTCATTCCTAAAGAGATCAGTTCAGTTCAGTTCAGTCATTCAGTTGCATCCGACTCTTTGTGACCCCATGAATCGCAGCACGCCAGGCCTCCCTGTCCATCACCAACTTCCGGAGCTCACTCAGACTCACGTCCATCGAGTCAGTGATGCCATCCAGCCATCTCATCCTCTGTCATCCTCTTCTCCTCCTGCCCCCAATCCCTCCCAGCATCAGAGTCTTTTCCAAGAGTCAACTCTTTGCATGAGGTGACCAAAGTACTGGAGTTTCAGCTTTAGCATCATTCCTTCCAAAGAAATCCCAGGGCTGATCTCCTTTAGAATGGACTGGTTGGATCTCCTTGCAGTCCAAGGGACTCTCAAGAGTCTTCTCCAACACCACAGTTCAAAAGCATCAGTTCTTCTGTGCTCAGCTTTCTTCACAGTCCAAAAGGAGATCAGTTCTGGGTGTTCATTGGAAGGACTGATGTTGAAGCTGAAACTCCAGTACTTTGGCCACCTGATGCGAAGAACTGACTCATTTGAAAAGACTCTGATGCTGGAAAAGACTGAGGGCAGGAGGAGAAGGGGACGACAGAGGATGAGATGGCTGAATGGCATCACCAACTCGATGGACATGGGTTTGGGTAAACTCCGGGAGTTGGTGATGGACAGGGAGGCCTGGCGTGCTGCGGTTCATGGGGTCGCAAAGAGTCAGACACAACTGAGAGACTGAGCTGAACTGAACTGAACACAACATTGTAAAGCAATTATACTCCAATTGTTTTTTTAATGATTAAGTTGCCATGGAGATAACATCATCAAGGTTTACTCTAAAAGCAAGACTTCTTGATTTCTGTTTTTTAATGCACCTAAACAGTTTCTTTAGAATTCACAAGAGCACATTTCTCTGTGTGTTCATAAATATAATAAAAAAATAGTTGATTTAAAAATGTACCATCTACCTAGCATCATTGAGTTCAGGGGAGAAATATTGAGCTAGATGCCAAAATATTAAAGTAGATGTGTTTCAGCCTTGTGTTGGTCATTCAGAAGTTACAGACTGTATTACAGAATTGGACCTTATCTGAACCCTAGTTTTATTTCTTTTCTTTGCTATAGCAAAGCACAAATGCCAGAATCATCATTTGGGAAGCACAGCAGGTGTCAGGAAAAGTAGGCGGCTGCATTGTCTTCCTTTTGTCATACTGACAAACTTATTTTTGAAATGCTGATGGAAAATTCAAATTGCAGTTTGCCAAAAAATTTCAAACTGCATTTTCACAAAAGTCTGTCTCTGTTCCTCACAGGAGAAAATAATTTTTGTTATGAAACTCATAATTAGGGATAAGTTTCTTAATTGAACATATGGTTAACTTTTTAGTTGAACTTTTATATGAAACTAAAATGGCAGGGTTTTTTTATGCTATTCTAGATGTAGGAAGTTAGAGGTTTATACACAATAAAATATTAAATATATAGTATTTATTTAAAAAGAGAATATGTTCTCATTTCATTTTATTTGAACTAATTCATTTTGATATGCCTGTGATGTTAACCTAGATAGAATATCAACTTATTTGCATAAAATTAAAATATATGTGGAAAATATAACATCTGTTAATTATTTTTCTGTTGAAGACAAATAATAAGTGAGTAGATTTCTAATAATTAAATTAAAAAGCTCCCTGGAAGGTTAGATAATTGTTTATCTATGCCCATATTTCACAACTAAAAATGCAAATTATTCATAGTGGCTGTAAATAAACTGTGATCTTCAAATATTCACATGGAATTGGGGAAATTAAAGGACACTACGAGAGTTTGTAAAATATTATTTTACAGGTAAGTAACTTCTTCAAATAGAGACATTTAGATTATATTGAAACTGAATTTGGAGTCTCACTGTCAGGTATATTTCTAATCAGTGTCAGTTCCTGGATACTTCCCATTATCCTTCATCTATTATTAAAGAATAGAAGAGAAGAAACAGATGTTGGGAAACAAAGACCAATAAATTCAACCAAAGAAAATAATTCAGATGAAAATATACATCTAAGGCTGAATTTGCTTATACCATATGGAGGTGGATAAAATGGTCAAGGCTTTCTCCTGAAGGAGGGATGCAGAATGTTCATAGGAATCATGCCAATAACCTTGTCACCACCACCAACACATTGATCTCCGCTTTGCTCAATTTTTCTTCACATGTAAAATTTTAATTCTAGCTTTTCCATTCTCTTTTCAATTCACTTCAGTATGGCTTTAGTCTCCATTTTAAGAAATTTATTTTATTAAGGTAAGTACTTCAGCTTGAATACAAAGACAGCTCTTTAAAGAGGCAATGTTTTTGGTGAGATTAGAATGATGGAAAGATCCAAGAGAATACAGATCAAAAGAGAAAAACGTTGAGGTATAGATGTAGACATTCAAATGGTCAGAGTTGGGGGAAGGAAGAGGTCTTAGTGCAGAGAAGGAAATGGCAACCCACTCCAGTATTCTTGCCTGGAGAATTCCAGGGACAGAGGAGATTGGTGAGCTGTCGTCTATGGGCTCTCACAGAGTCGGAACACAACTGAAGCGACTTAGCAGCAGCAGCAGCAGAGGTCTTAGTGAGTGTGCACATTTGAGGATAGAAGGACAAGTGTGGACAGAAAATGATCAAGGGAGAGTCTGTAGGGTGGGCGAAAACAAACACAAAGGACAAAGTTGGGGAAAAAAGAAGCAATACCCCTTTCATGTAAGGTCCTTGCTGCAGGAATACTAGAGGTAGGGATCATTGGAGGTGACATTAAATGACTCCCTACATAGTCTATCCTCTGGCCTCCAACAATTTATGTCCCTGAAAATTATCCTCTCTCAAGGTCCCTGGAAGTCTTATCCCATTATAGCATCAGCTCAAAGTCCAGAATCTTCAGCACTAAAATCAATCCTAGCTCCTTGTCAGGACTTCTTGGTTACCTGTGACTTTCCAGGTTAATCCCATGACACCTGTTGATACCACACGGAGCAAAAGAATCACCTAGTCAAGCCTTTCCAGATTCCTTAACCACGTATTTGCAGGATTTAATAAAGTAGTTAGCATCTTAAGCAATTCGGTTTTTGCTATACAGCAACTGAGCACCAGAAAAATTTACTAGGAGTCCCAGTCCTTGGAACAACAGAAGCGCATGATCACAAAATATACCCTGCAACAGAAGTGTGTCAAATGTCTTGAAGTAAATAATCCTTATGTTTCATGGTCAGAAGCTCAAAACACTTCCTTCTGGGAGAAGAGAAGCTGAAGGCCAAACAGCTACAGTACAGAGCACTGGGTAAGTGTCAGGACCAACCGTTATGCTAACAGAGGCTTTCTGTATTTCTCTATGGGGCATACCGGTAAAGCCATTCAGAGGCTGCAGATAAAGGGTAACTCATAACCACTGAGGCACACCTAGACATGGAATCCCAAAATATGCTGCTTCGGTATATTGATTTTCGTGTGTGTGTGTGTGAGCTATTGGCAGCTGATAAACAACAAATGCAGGGAGAGGCTTTCTCTAAATTCCCCTTGTCTCTCAAAAGACATAGCTTCCAAAGGAGCTCACTTGGCATGCATCCCCTATCCAGGAATGTTATCAACCACGGAAGATGGACTCTTATCACAGGAGAGGAAATCACACCAACCAGACAAACTTTGCCACAGGCTATCACATCTTCCATCGTTTCTTCTAAAGACCCATTCATCTTTCCTAAAAGCCATTGCTTCTACCATTAAAAAGTATTTTCATATTAATATGGCATTTCATACTGAATTCTAAACCACCTTGAAGAGTTACTCATTTCTCCCTGAAGACCTTTCATGTATACATGAGGTACAGAGAAACTTCTGTCTATTTTTCTCTCATTAATCTGTCTTTTGTTATAAGAGTCTCAGCCATGAACTCGAAAGGGCAGAAAGAACACTCGTCACGTGATATGCCTTATTTCTGCTTATATCAATTGTGATGGAAGACACACTGTTTCTCATTTCTCTACTCCTTCCCAACCTTCTCAGGAAGAACTGGGAACAATGAAATGACATCAGGCAGCTCCTATCCCATTTCACTGTGCAGGAGAGACATCAAGTGTCTGGAGGCTGTTGAGTTTTTTCACTATGTCATGTCTTAGAAATTGTGTGACTGGACTCCCAAGTCTTTCGACTAATGAAGAGTTAACTTCTGCTTAGGAGGCTTTACTTGAGCAAAAGCCAGCTCATTTCGTAAAGTTTTTTTTTTTTTTTTTAAACTTTACATAATAGTATTAGTTTTGCCAAATATCAAAATGAATCCGCCACAGGTATATACGTGTTCCCCATCCTGAACCCTCCTCCCTCCTCCCTCCCCATACCATCCCTCTGGGTCATCCCAGTGCACTAGCCCCAAGCATCCAGTATCATTTCGTAAAGTTTTGAACAGTCTGTTGAATAGAATTTTATTCAGTTAAGAAAATAAAACCCATCTTTGATAGTTAGGGGGTAGAAATAATAGGAACATCAGCCTGGCACTGGGAAAATATAGAAGTCAGTGTTCAGGGTTGTGGCACAGACTTTCATGGCAGGGTTTTTGACTCACAGGATAAGGTATTTATCACAAACTTTATACCATAAAGCATACTCTAGGAACTGCCCTCATTATCTATACTCACTCCTGTTGTTATTCATGCTTATGACTTTAAATATCTTCCTACTGATACACTTAAATGTTTCTCTGTTCTCTACCTGTCACTAGATATCATATTCATATTTCCATTTGCTCACATCTCCTCTTGGATATCTAATTGGCATTTCAAACTTCACATATCTGAAACCAAATATCTGTTTTCTTTTCCTCAATCTATTTCTCCTCCAGTGGTCTAAAATCACACATAAAATTCCTCCATTCACCTATTGCTCAGATTAAAGAAATAAAATTTAGAGTCACCTTTGTCCCCTTTCTTGCCCTCACATCACATAGTGATCCATCAGACAAACATACTAAATGTATCTTTACATTCACTCTAAATCTATGCATCTGACTCCATGTCTATAGCAACCCTTCTGACTCATGCCACCACATTCTTTCAAGTGGCTCCTGCAGTAGCCTCCTGACTGCTTTTTCCCAATTCTATTCTCATACTTCTGGGTGTGTGTGTGTGTTTTCAGTTGCTCAGTTATGGCCAATTCTGTGTGACCCCATGGACTGTAGCCCACCAGGCTCCTCTGTCCATGGGATTTTCCAGCCAAGAATACTGGAGTAGGTTGCCATTTCCTACTCCAGGGATCTTCCCAACCCAAGGATCGAAACCAAGTCTCTTGTGTCTCCTGCATTTTCAGGCAGATTCTTTACCACTAGAGCAACTGGGTCTAAAGTCATTGTGATCCTGTAACTGTAAGTAGGTTAACATAATCCTACATAATATCTGGGAATTCAAAAAAGGGTGTTTTCTATTCCTAATAAGTCGGATCAAGGACTGTCACCTGGAATTATCATCTCTGCCCTCCCTTCCTGCTTGAGCTCCATTGCTGGTATTCACAATATATCCATATAAGTTTTATCTTCACCAAAACGACAGCAAGCATCATTTGAACTTATGTTAGGTTACTGAAGAAGCTTCCTAGCCATTCCTAAAGTTATCAGTAGTTGAAGGGCCAGAGTATCTCTGAAAATGGCCTCCTTCCCAACTCTGGGATAATATGTCTGTTACCTCCAGATTAATGATTAGTTCTCTTATCTGCCAAGAGAAAAGTGAAAACTTCCTTAAACATCAGTAGAAATAAACAATCACAGGAATGGTACAATATGTTGGACTGAGTGGACACCTCAATATGTCCCGTCAGATTTATAATTTGCTCATGGAAACTATTAACTTATGAGTGAGATAAATCATGTCCTTGCTCAGAGCTTTCATTTAGTTCCCACGTTTCCCTTTATTCCAGTTCCCACCCCCCTAAACCCATGGGCATGCTGCACCTGGGCTTGAGGTTTCTTCAAAAGTCTTTTGGTAATAACAGAAGGTGAGTGTAGTTCAATAAATTGTCATGGGAATTGGTGCTGTATTTTATTAACAATATACTCAGACTAGGAAGTTTTGCCTGCTTTGAAGAGAAATTTGAAAGGTAATGTGATGAAGTGACTTCTTATTGTAGAGTTTACAAAGCTCCTTTTGTTTGTAACATATTGTTACTTTCAGTCTTTATGTTTCAAAGGTTTTAGATTGCTCCTTAGAGTTTGGAATTTATCTGTCCAGAACATTACAATGTCATAAAAAAGGGGAAAATATCCCCAAGTTCAAACTTCTATTTTCTATAATAAAGGTATAAAAATCCCACAGAACTCATTCTTCGTGGAAGAATTGTGTGCCCCACAAGCTGAGACTCAGGACAAAGAACTGCATACATCTCCTCTCCCTCAGTTCCCAGCAGTTTTCATTTTCAAGCAACCACTACAAAGTTCTTTTTCTAGTTACTAAGATGAATATAAAAAAAGATTTAATGCTCCAGGGCATTTCTGTGTTAAAAAAAAGATCCTAGCACCTGAATAACTAATGCAGACCTTAATGTGATATTCAACTTTACGATTCCAGTTTAGACAGAAAGAAATCAGATGAATTACACTTGAATACATACCACAATACATTTGATGCTTCAACTTATATTGTAATCTTTCAAATGAAAACAAAAAAGGTAGATGCCTTTTCGTATGCCAGGGCTACCCAATTTATAACAATGTCTGCATTTATCAACACCAGAATGACACTAACAGAAAATAGAACACAAAATGCAGAGCCATCAATTCCTCTCACATAAAAACGCTATAGCTCCTGAGTTTTGAGTCGGATTTTTAAAATAATTATGCTAGTTGTAATCTCAAAACAATTACATGGCATCAGCTTTTGTAGTTTGGGAATCTAAACTATTTGAAAGCGTCTGAATCCACATTTCCTATGTGGATTTGACTAATGCAAAGGTGCTTTCCAGAGTCATGATTACCAGAAAACTCCCTATGGAGAAGAATATCCCTTTTGAAAGAATTAGCATATATAGTCCTTTGAAACAAAATAACAGAAACTTTAACTAATTACACTTAAAAAACAGGCAGTAATTACTTTTATTATTCTTACACACTTTCAAGATGTTAAAATTCAGTAATCCTTAAAGATGAGAAAGTCTGAGTCAATGTATGTTAAAAAAAAGCCAATATATATAGTCATTTCATTCTATGCTTCTCATCACAAAATTAGATCATGCTTTTCCAATTGCAAAAGGTAAAAGAATCCATAGATACATGTTTTCACTTACCCGCCTTTGTAAATGACAACAGTAGTATAATGAAAAGACTACTAACTGGAAAATCTGAATTCAAATTCCACTTTGCACCTCTGCTCCAATTATGTTAGGCAGTCCAGTTAGCTTGTTTGAGTCCTAACCACAGTACAGAAAAGTTTCTATTCCCATGGGAGTGTAATTAAACTTGTTTTTTTGGATCTCAGTAATCATAATAGGACAAACATGTACAAGCATCAGATTCAAGTTACTACTTTCCACAAGGTAGAGGTACCCAAAGATGGCATGGGAGGCAGGCAAGACACATGTTCAAACTTCAACTTATACTGGATAATCACATGGCAAGAATCTGGGAGAGGAGACCCAAGCTTTGAAAGGGACACAGAACTAAAAGTTCTTGCATCTCCTGCATTGGCAGGTGGATTCTTTACCACTGTGCCATCTGGGAAACCTAACATTTCAATGTTTTGTTCCTTGAAAGTGAAAGTTCCCTGAAAGCTCAGTCATATCTGCCTCTTTGCGACCCATGGACGGTAGCCTGCCAGACTCCTCTATCCATGAAATTCTCCAGGCAAGAATACCGGTGTGGGTTGCCATTCCCTTCTCCAAGGGATTTTCCTGACCTAGGGATTGAACCCAGTTCTCCTGCATTGCGGGCAGATTTTTACTGTCTGAGCCACCAGGGAAGTCCCTAGAATTTCTAATAACCCTGAAATTTTATAACTTTCTGGCTTCCATATTTCTAATGTTCCTCAAATATGGCTTTCATCAGGGTACTTCCTTTTGAAATGACTCATTAATTTAAACCATATTGGATCCAGTTCCTTTTAATAATTCTCATGGCCCATAATTTCTAATTAAATATATTTATTCCTCAAAAACACCTTCTACTCTAGCCAGAACAGTCTTCATCTTACACCATGAACACACCATGGCCATGCCTATCCCCATTTTTTTTTAATTCAGAATTTTTTCTTACTTTTCATTTTCCATTTAAGTTAATGCCTTCATTATTCATAGGCTAATTCTTCAATATCAGTTTAGTGTTTTAAACACCACCTATTCATCCAATAATAAAGGATTTTTCTTTTCCTAAGGTTATGGTAATGGCTGAACATATAACACCCAGCTCGGGACAAATGAGATCAATGGTAGTTTATTAGTCACAGATATAGCCTGGGAGAAGATGACCCCCACATGCTATTCATAGCCCCCACGGGTGTTGCACTCAGGAACAGAGTGAACACCCAGATGCTGTGGTCTGGAACATGAGTTTTGTAGAATCATGAAGGTGAGGTGCCTCCAGTACACAAGCAAAGATACGACTGTCTTGTTTGAACACTGTGCACTGGCAGGGAACAGAAATGTGATACTCAGCTATAAGCAAGAGATTTATTTGGTCCCTTTAATGAGCAGGGTTATTTGGCTAGAGAACTGTATTTGTGCAGTAGCATTGTGGGTAGGGGAACTTACAGAAAGGCCATTTGAGGCCCTCCAGTTGTCAAGGCAGCACATAAATACATTTTGAATTTTAGACATTACACCACAGTCATGAATTATCTACCATAAAACCTTCTGATCAAGTGAGGTAAAGTGCACAGATATGATTTTAAATGACAATACCAATCTGCTATTTTCTCCTCTCTGCTGTAGCTTTCATCTACGTCCAACTGAATAGTAAGAATGTAAAACATTAATTTATATATGCATTCTTATTACTAATTTTGTTATTTTTGTCTCATTATCTAGATTTCATGTCCTTTAAGGGTACTGGATATAAAAAAGCCAAATTTTTACTTCAGTTTCTCTACTGTACAACACTGAATACACACTAGACATTTGACTGTTTTAATCATTCTGTGAAGAGGGGAATGAACACATAATTTGTAAAATACCATTGCATTCTAATAACTTTGTTCGCTCATCCTCACTTAACATAGACACATAGATATTAACATAGATACATTTTAGGAAAACTAATTATTATATGTATTCCTTTTCCTTGATGATTTACATTATGAAATAGATTTATTTCCATGTAAAATTTGGCCTTAATAGACTGTTAAACATCTCTAATGTGGAAGTGATTAAACTAATAGTCACATAAAATGCTGGAAAAGCAAAGAATTATTAAACAAGCAGCTTATAGGCATTTTAAAAATAAAATTGAGATAACTTGAAATCAAAAAAGGATTTATTAAAGAATTACATGTGCATTGACTTAGGTTTTAGCCACTTTACTGGTATTACTGATTTGGAAACTACCACATAGAATATTTTAATTTTGTTGATATACTTGACATGACTTTCTTAACATTCTGGAAGATCAGAAATAAATTTATAACTGGTAGAAGAATACATAGAGGATATTGTTTAATGTCAACTTGACTAGAATTTTCTTCTAATTTGATGAAAGATTCTGTCTTTGCTCTTGTTCTATACAAAAATGCTAATAACTAGGGTAGGACTCAGAAAGTAAGCTTATCAAATTTTGAATGGCATACAGTTGAGAGAGATGATAAATGAAAGAATCAGATAAAAAATTACCTCAACAGGGAAGAATGTTCAGTCCAAAGAAAAAAGATTAAGTTTAGTAGGAATGTTGGAAATTGAGTCATATATTAAAAAATTGGTTGTGAATGTTACAGGATGGGTATATCTGGAAGTATAGTTGGCTACAAGATTAATAATGAAATAGCAGTACTGTGGTTAATATGATCAAAGGCTGATGAAGCACGTGGTCTAGATTGATGGGGCACACCAGCACACAGCACTGCTCTGCCCAAACCCAGGGCTCCCCTCTGTTGTGAATGTACAGAGAACATGCTGGATGCATTCGATGACTAAGTAAAAGATCCAATGGCCTTAAGGTAAGGGAAGCTAGAAGAGAGAACAGGCATAGTACAATTTCTGAGGAAAATGGTAGGCTATGATTTGCAATTAAAAGTTTAAGGTTTCTATGCTTTGATTTTATACTTAATTCTAAATTGAAGAATGAAGACATTATTATAAAAGGTTGTAGTGGGATAATATATACTTGGATTATATTCTAAAGTGACTCTGACAAAAATCACTACCAACCAAAGTTAATCAATATTCACTTACCAGGTTTTCAAGCCCACTTCTCAGATCACCAGACTAAGGAAACTAAAGTACATCCTTGGAGCCAAAAACCACTCAAAGGTCACCGGCAAATACAATTCTCCATAGACATCTAACAAAAGGGTAACAGAAAGAAACTGCAGGAAAGGAAAGATGAGAGAGAACAATAGTACCTTTAAAATCTGTGAACTTCAAAAGGAGAAAGGTTGAAAGAGAGAAAAGAAAGCAAAGGCTGATAGGGATAGGAGGGGACCAGAAGAAAAAGAAGTTATTAAAAAGACTTTAAATTCACTGCTTCTCTTTTTTTAAAGCTCACCCTAATTTATAATGCAACTCTGGCAAAGGAGATTTTCCATTTGCATATTTACTTTTAGATATTTCGAAGTGTCAGGCAAATTGAATTTTTATTTATATTTAGCAAACTAATCATTTGCCTTGAGAAACAGAAGGCTCTGATGTTCTGAGACTTCTTTTCAACAATTAAAGAGGTTGATATTCTCTCAATTTCCTGAGATATTGGAAAACTGAAAATTGACAGAAAAATGATTTTGTATTGCCAAAGAGCCTGACAGGTGGTCAAAGTATTTAAAGGGAATTGCAGTGACTTTCAATTATCTATCCGTAGACACTTATCTGTTCCTCATTGTGTCCTACCTAATGAATAACTCTTCTGCAGGTGGTAAGAAAACCAGGATTCTTAATTGCCACCAGGCTAAAATTAACAACAATCATGAGCAATGTTAGGGGAAGAACCTGATATAACACAGTTCATCTATCAGAAAAGGAAGCTGGATATTCACCTTGATGATGTGTGCTGTACAATAGATGGTAAGGAACATTTTAGCATTATGAAATCTCATCAAATTCTATTTTTACTAGGAGCCAGTATTAATAATAAAGTAGTTAAAATAACTTTAAATCTATTTTCACTGGATTAATGTTTCTTGAACATGCTTTGATACTTATATTACCCAGTGCTCAAAACAACCCTGAAAGCACATATAATTTTGTTACCCACACCTTAACATTAACATCTGTAATATGAGTTCAAGTAACTTAACTTGACATTGCAACTTAAACTGATATCTAACATTTAAAGGGTACACATCGTGTTCCCCCAAGATCACAGTTCATTTTCTGGCATGTGCTAACATTATTTCTCATATGAGCTTTCAATTATGAAGCAAATAAATGCCAAAATACGGTGATAGGGTACATAGTATGATGCTAATCCATATTTACTATCACTTTTTTTATTGTAAGTCATTCTATGCAAATAATTTACTAAATAGGATAGTAATAGAAAATTGCAAGGAAAGTAGCAACTTTAAAAAAGTAGCAAAAAAAAGTAGCAACTGAATAAACAAACTTTAACATTATTAATTTTCAAATAATTGTATAGATTTCTGTATTTCAGCTGGTGAACTGCAACCAAATATTGATTAGTTCAAAATTTTGCATGCCGCCTCTTTTTAATCTCATTTCTTAATCACAATTTAAAAGTAAGGAAATGGGACAAAAATAAGGCAGCAATTGCCCAAATAGCCTTTTTAATTATAGTTTTATGCTTAACTATTGTTTTAGTGCTCCAACTTCTAAATAATCTAGTAGTTTGGGGAACAGGAAGAGACAGTGAAAGTTCTCCATTCCAAATCTCTTCTTCCATTTCAAGATCTATGAGATTAAAAACTTGGCTGCAGGTTACTGGTGTATGTAGAGGCTTGCATCTATGCCAAGGCAGCTTAGAATGCAGTACATGCTGGAATGTTTGAAATGACTTAAATTGCACCCTGAAGTATCACTGAGCAGTAAGCAGGGCAAAAATACACCTAAATATGTCCAGCTGGACTGCTTCCATCTTAACAGTTTTCTAGAAAGAATTTTTCTTTTACCAATGTCTATACCAGTCATAGAACCATATCACAAAATTGGTCCAAAGGTAAGTGGCTCATACACAAAGAAGGAACACATAATTTGCATCATGATATTTTTTTAGTGTTTGAATTGTGTGTGTGTGTGCCCAGCCACTCAGTCATATCTGACTCTGACCCATGGACTGTAGCCCTCCAGGATCCTCTGTTCATGGAATTTTCTAGGCAAAATTACTGGAGTGGGTTGCCATTTCCTACTCCATGGGATCTTCCAGACCCAGGGATTGAATCCATGTCTCTTGCACCTCCTGCACTGGCTGGTAAATTCTTTAACCACTGTGCCCCCTGGGAAGCCCCAGTGCTAGAATGATCAAATATCAAAATTTTTTATCTTCTATGATGAGATCTCAGAAGGGGAAAGTCTATCAGCTAAACCCATTCCTATGACTACCTACGAATGAGTAGATTGACAAATGTAGAAACTTGTGATTTTTTGTTTTGTCATGCTTTGCAGCATATGGGATCTTAGTTCCCTGACCAGGGATTGAACCTGGGCCCCTTGCAATGGCGGCTCAGCCTCTTAACCACTGTGCTGCCAGGGAAATCCAGGACTTGTGCCGGGGAGGGTGGGGGGCTGGCGAGGGAATATATATTGACATTGAAGTCTCTCAGTCGTGTCCGACTCTTTGAGACCCCATGGACAGTAGCCTACCAGGCTTCTTCGTCCACGGGATTTTCCTGGCAAGAATACTGGAGTGGGTTGCCATTTCCTTCTCGAGGAGATCTTCCCGACCCACGGATCGAACCCGGGTCTCCCACATTGTAGGCAGACGCTTTACCGTCTGAGCCACCAGGGAAGTCCATATATATAAAAGAGCCACCGGAGCCGGAAAGCAGAGGCTGTGGGAACTCTTCATTCACTCACAGCCCGCTCTGATAGTCTGTCTCACTCTATGTGTGTTCTTTCCTGTCTTGACATCACGTGCTGTACAGCCATCACCATTAAAGCATTTTAATAGTGAGGGGAAAAAACATATATATATATATATTTTTTTTTGTTTATCTTTTGAAAGACTAACTTTTCTAGTTCTTCAGCTTGAATTTGAAGCTAGGCAAAGTTTACAATATTTAAAACCTTTATATAATGAAAATAACAAATATAGAAGACTGATTTTTTTCGTCCTACAACTGTTTCTTGATCGCGTCTCTTCATGTTAGCTACTGGATATTTTTGGAAATCTGTTATAGTAAAAAAGAAAAAAAATACAAAAAGTGAAGTTAAATGGTTCTTTTCCAAGACTTTTTAGGCCTTGTAGGCAAATAAACAAGAAGCTATTAATTGTTGTGAGAACCTCCAACTTAAGCTCTCTCTATGAGCTGCAGAGTAAAGAACTACATGAAAAGGATAAGACATTAGAAGCTCTTAGACATCAGCCTCCAAGATGAAGTCATCAGACTTTCTTAAACCCTGCAGTATTTATATCGTCGTACAAATATTGACTATCTCTTAAGATAGGGAAAGTGTTTATCTCCTTGTGGGAAGAGCATACAAGTGTTCATTGTTTGTTTATTTTTGATTTTCTTTCTCATATAGTCCAGGGGATTTAAATAAAGGTACTTTGGAAATTACTTATGAAGAGTTGGCTAAGTTACATGATGCTTTGCAAAAAATCTCTGTGTGGCTTTTTAAAATTTAATTATGTCTTCAAGCATCTGGATACTATTCAATTGGTGCCCTTGGTGTCATCTATATCCATACTTGCTACAAGTTGAAGGAGACAGTACTTGTGATGCTCTTCTGCAGTTTAATGCCTCAAGCTCTTACTCATTATTGATTCTTGCAAATGCCAATACGCCCAAATCAAAAACTGTATCCCAAAATACTATTTGTATTTCCCTGAGCTTGTGCTTTCATTTTGCACATTCCATTATCTTAGATAACTTGTCTATTCTATCACAATGGAGAAAAGTTTTCCTTCTTACTTGGCATTAGATACATACATTTATCATCAATCAATTTTCAGGAGCTGAGTCTATTACTAACATAAGACAGTGGAATGCTGCCTTGATGATAGAAAACGGAGAATGTCAGAGCCACAAAGGCAGTAACTTGGGTAGACAGAAAGGCTAACACTTAAATGAAATTTCCGATTTTTTGGAAAGGAATTATTGGATGTTCTTTGGTCCTCTTCACTTATTCTGTTGCCCCTCAGGTCTTTTCTTTTCTGCTTTTAATATTAGATTTTGGGAGATTCGATTGACTGCCATGCCCTACTGCCTAATCAGTTGGTAAAAAAAAAGCACCAAAGTCAAGAAAAATATTTTAAGAGATGTCAGTTCCATAAAAGTCAACAGAGATAAAGAGATTTATTGCTTCTATCTCACTGCTGACCTGATTCTATTGGAGTCAGAAATCAAGAAAATCCGATTGTTTGTGTGTGGGTATGAAAGCAAGCAAGCAAGCAAGCATGAGAAATAGATTTAGTTTGTAGGGGGAAAAGAATAATATTTATAAGTTGTCATATGTCCCCAGAAGTTGATATTTTACTGCACTGCCTCAATTTACGGAACTTTCTTTTTTCTTCTGTTGGTTTGGTAGAAGAAACAAAAACAAGATAAATTAAGGTATTATAATCTGTTAGTAGGTTTATTAACTCATGTACTCATTTGAGCCATACTTATTATGCTCCTATTGTATGCTGAAAATTATTCTAAGCACCAGAGTTAACAATAGTGAATCATCCTAATTTGGCTCTAATTTCATATTATATGGCCCAAGGGAAATACATTAATCTGTCATTTCATATAAAGTAAGATGAAAGGGATTTGGCTAGAGCAATAATGAGAGAAGAAAGCATTCAAGTTATAGAGTACAATCACCTCTAGGAATTTCTGTAATTACAAAGTACCTTTCAATTCAGAGCTAAGTTAGAAGAAATTGTAAATCCATATAGAAGTCCTGGATGGTCAGAGGGCCATTAAGTCATTGATGTCTAGGTTTTCTGGGATGGAAGGGAATCTAGAGATGATTTCAGCATCCTTCTTTTTACAGATGACAAGGAATATGCTGCTTGGAAGGATTGATTTGTTCACCTGGCTCATTATGATAGTGTAAAAATTAAAAATGCAGTTTCTTGTGCTCATTTCATGGCAAATTCTGCCAAAATGTTTTAGCACCCCCTTATCTAAACAGTTTCTTTCAAAGGCTGTTCTTGTTGTAAGGGTAATAATAGGACTGAGTTCTGTAGACTGTGTAAAGTAAGTTATGCTTTAGTTCATATGGAAGACAACTCAAATACTGCTATTTACACATATCTCAGGTTATACTATACATACATATAGTAATACCAAACATTTTAGGCTATTTACTGTCATACCCACAATGACATTAAAAAATTTAAATATTCCAATAATTACTCAATTAATTCAACAAGGAGGAATTACTTATGTACTTTAAGCTAGGAATTCTGTAATGTGAACACCCGTTTATATCATCATAATTATCAAAATTTCGTAAGTAACACAATCCATAGTCTGTTAACACTATAATCATGTCTCTCCATTTTATATTATCTGGGAGAGGAGATAAAAGGCAGGAGGTTTAAAATTACAGAGATTTATTTTCATCAAAAACATCCATGCTCAAGCATTCTGGGCCTCATTAAAACAGATTAACTTCAGTATGCCAGAAAAATTTGTCCTTATCACTTACCCTCTAATTAGTTGTTTTTTTTAATAGATACATTTATGCCATTTTGTAAATTCATTATAAATGTAAGAATAAAGATACAGTGACAAAACAGCTATTAGAAATTTTAAAAAGATTTTAAACATAATATACTATAAGTTGTATTCCTCATTAAAAAAAAAAAAAATTGCACCCAAAATGGACAACATTCTTTGAATGTATCTAACCACTCTGCAACTTTTTATGCATGGACCTGAAACATATCCATCTTGTAAATAGTGATTCCATATTTCAAGCACATCTCTTATGGGTTCCAGTTTGTTATTGCTTTTGTTCTTTTACTTGCACTTATATCACCAAAACATAATGTTTTTGAATATTTTGACTACCCTAATTTTTTTAAAAAGAGGATGTCTATCATCTACGTTCCAAACCATAAAACATTTTATTTTTAGATTTATGAAAATGAAAGTCACCCAGTGGGGTCCGCTCTTTACAACCCCCTGGACTATACAATCCATGGAATTCTCTAGGACACAATACTGGAGTGGGTAGTCTTTTCCTTCTCCAGGGGATCTTCCCAACTCCAGGATCGAACCCAGGTCTCCCGCATTGCCGGCAGATTCTTTACCAGCTGAGCCACAAGGGAAGCCCAAGAACACTGGAGTGGGTAGCCTATCCCTTCTCCAGGGGATCTTCCTAACCCAGGAATTGAACCGGGGTCTCCTGCATTGCAGGCGGATTCTTTACCACCTGAGCTATCAGGGAAGCCATTTAGATTTATGAATACAAATTAAAGAAGCCAATGAATTATTTTTCATTTCAATAATACCCTTTCGATAATCTTTGTATGCCTTCTAGGCTTCGGCTTTTGTCCACTTGTGAAATATACCAAGTACCTTTTGGTAAACGAACATAATAAAAAATACTTCTCACATGTTTTTTAAAGAAAAAAGTACATCTCATGCCATTATAATAAAATATACATGATGAAATGCCTTCTGTTGAAGGAAGGACTGCTCAAGGACCTCATATTTCCTTTTCTGTTCTTGGAAATAATGGTTCACTTGTTCAATATTGTTCACTAATTTCTGAGAAGAACCATGTAATTTATGGTCATCTGAAGATATTTCTGAGATTTCTTTTCAAATTTACCATCATCATTAGAATCCTGAGTGGTGTTATATGACTGTGCTATTGTTTTCTCATTTGCCTAATAATTTTGAAATGTCTGTATTCTACTCGTTGCCAGTATAGATGAAATTTTTTAAAAAAATTAAAAAAAATCTTAACTCTGTTTAATGAAAACGGTAAACAAAAATGCTACATAGAAGATGGCACTACACTTCTCTTAAAACTTTTTGAAGAATGAGACAACATTTTAAGCAATGCAGTAAGAAAAACTGACAAATGATTAAAAGTTTATTTGTTTCACTATTATATCATCCTACCAGGTGATATTATGCTGCTGCTAAGCCGCTTCAGTCGTGTCCAACTCTGTGAGACCCCATAGACGGCAGCCCACCAGGCTCCCTCGTCCCTGGGATTCTCCAGGCAAGAACACTGGAGTGTGTTGACATTTCCTTTTCCAATGTATGAAAGTGAAAAGTGAAAGTGAAGTCTCTCAGTTGCATCCGACTCTTCTCGACCCCACGGACTGCATGCAGTCTACCAGGCCTCTCCGTCCATAGGATTTTCCAGGCAAGAGTACTGGAGTGGGGTGCCATTGCCTTCTCCAAGGTGATATTATACTATAGTCTTTATTAGAATAACTTGGCAGTGTCCAGTCCAAGATGGCAACATAGGAGGCTTCTCAACTCACCTCCTCCCATAGACATACTAAGGTACATGGAACAATGTTCTCCAAAAGAAATCCTAAAACTATCTGAGTGACTCCTACATGTCCAGGAAAGTACATATCAAAAAGCCTATCAAAACTGGTAGGAGAGACAAAGACACAACATCACCATAAATCTCACCTTTATTTTGCCAACACTCAACTGTAAGGTACTCACAACTTCCAATTTCTTGTTGAGGAGTGAAGGATTTGGAGTTAACAACCTACCAGGCTTCCACCTAAGAGATAGTCCCTCAAAAACCTAGCTTTATTAGCTCTGAAGGCCAAAGAGTGTGTGTCTACAGGCCTATAGCAAACAAAGAAACAGTGCTTAAAGAGCTCTAGAGGACTCATCTGGCTATCCTCTCAGGGGTTAGAGTAGACGCAGTAGACTGAAATTCCCATCCCCCAGTCCTTCCCAGAAAGGAGGCTTGTTTGCCTATCTTAAATGCTGCAGCCTGAAGGCCAGGTTCCTTACTTAACACAAATCTAGGGGCCAACTTTGGGCTTCCCAGGTCGTTCAGTGGTAAAGAATCCACCTGTAATGCAGGAGATGTGGGTTCAAACCCTGGGTCAGAAAGATTCCTCTGGAGGAGGAAATGGCAACCCACTACAGTATTCTTGTCTGAGAAATCCATGGCATCACAAGAGTTGGGTAAACTTAGTGACTGAGCACCCACGCATGTGGGGGCCAACTTCAATCCTCTCCAGAGATCAGGGAGCCCAGTGGGCACCATCTCTGGTGCTCTCCCTTTGTCCCTTTCCAGGTCACTTGTATATTCCTGAAAGGAACTTGTGCACAGAATATATGGGAAAAGTAGATCACTGAGTTTCCATAATAAATCTTATTATTTTATAAAAGACCCCAATGGACCCTTGGGGAAACAGCAAGATAAAATGGTTATTATTTTATTAAAAATGTAAATTATCTTTATAGAGAAATCTTTTAAAAAGAAAATTCATATAACATCTATTCTCACAGTAGATAGAATTTCTTAAAGAGAAACCCCAAAAGTTTGAGCTCAAAGGACCCTGATAGTATTCCTGGGATTAAATTTGAATCATTTATATTGAATAAAAGTTGAATGTCTTCTTTATAGCTACTCTTCAGGGAGGTAATAGGCTCACTTCTCAAATATTGTCGCATCCAAACCTGCTCCTAAGACTCATGACAGATAACTGAGATTTGAACCTAATGCCTAGATTTTTAATTATTGAATTCCAAGTAAGTAAATTTACTTTCTTAGGCTTTTCAAAGTAAACAGATTTACTAAAATATTTTTGTTAATACATTCTCCTAAAATCCCATTGTTTTAAAAATACATTTAGAATAAGTTTTTAAATGTATATTTATTATAATTTGATTTCCTAATTTTCTTCTATAATTTCAGATTAAGATCATGAGAAAAACCTTGGCTTTAATTAAATTTTTGTTGGCATTATATAATCTTTAAAGGTAAAATTTTGAGTCCCTGAACAAAGATCCAGCATTTGGCAATAAAATCCTGCTAGTCTTTGTATTATTCAGGGAGAACGTTCTGCTCACCCAAGGAAATCAAAGCTTGGAAAATAAACATAAGCTCTGCATGAGAAAGCAGGGCCATGACATCATTTTGGCTGAAGATAACCAAAATTTATTGATAGGGGTTAGGAAGCCTGCTCTGGAGTGGTTATGTCAGAGGCAGAGACCATTCAGGCAGCAGAAGGCAGGTATTATGTTAATAGTCTCCAGAGCATAATCCATAGTTTACCAAAAATATCTCATAGTGGTCACTGTTCTTTGCTTTTGATTTGTCATGATGAATATAATCACAAGTGAGAAAGTCAGTGTTTGCTTCAGGGTATTTCTCTCTACACCAAGATTTCTCAGATATTTGGATAAAGACTACAGTTACCAAAATTACAAAATAAAGAGTCCTTCCTACTATGTGCATGTTTACATAGAGGTGACCTAGTAACATCCTAACAGATGTTTGAGTCGGTGAATTAACAACAGTTTAATAAAACATTGCATATTTGAAGGAACTTGTCTTATACTGCCCACTTGGTAGGTCTTTGCTTTTATAAATTCTAGATATTTATCATTTCACTTACTCATTATTCACTTATTTTAGTTTGAACAATATCAACACAATGGTTAAGTACAGTGATCTGTATTAGGCTGTCAAAAATACTTAGCCAAGTGGTTCAAAAACATATCACCTACAAGTCAGGCCCACATACATACTAGTTTTCTTAGAGTGCTGGGTGTGTGTGTTCTCAGTCTGGTCCAACTCCTTGCAACCCCATGGATTGTATCCCGCCAGGCTCCTCTTGTCCATAGTATTTCCAAGGCAAGAATACTAGCGGCTGCTGCTGCTGCTAAGTCGCTTCAGTCATGTCCGGCTCTGTGCGACCCCATAGATGACAGCCCACTAGGCTCCTCTGTCCCTGGGAGTGGGTTGCCATTTCCTTCACCAGGGAATCTACCCCACCCAGGGATCGAACCTATGTCTCCTGCAGTATCAGGTGGATACTTTGCCATTGAGCTACCTGGAATAATCCTGGCTTATGACTAGGCTTTTTTTTTTAAGTTTTTAATATTGTCTGTTTTTACTCTCAAGGTTTCTGAGAGAAATTTTGTGGTTCCTCTACCTGTAAGAATCTAAACGAACTCATTCCTCATCCCTTAGTTTTCAATAGCTAATTTTGATTGTAATAAAAATAAAAAATGTAATAAAAATGGAGTCTTTTATTATTCCACTATTACTCCATTCATTTATTACTCCATTAATACAAGATTGTAAAGCAACTATGTTTTGTTTAGTCACTAAGTCATGTCTGACTCTTTTGAGACCCTATGAATTGTAGCCCGCCAAGCTCCTCTATCAATGAGATTTCCCAGGCAAGAACACTGGAATGGGTTGCCGTTTCCTTTTCCAGAGGATTTTCCAGATCCAGCAATCAAAACCGAGTCTCTGCATTGCCAGGTGGATTCTTTACTACTGAGCCACCAGGGCAGCAGCTACACTCCGATAAAAACAGAATGACTCAGGATAGAGGTGAAGAAAACCCAGATCTTGCCACCATGTCACCACTGTGAAAACTTTTCATTAGTGGAGGGTACTGGGTTGAAGGATTCAGCAACTAGAGACCTATGATTTCTTCCAAGGCCAGAGTTAAGTCTGATTTCTTTGTTGATTCTTTTACTGTAACTAGTTCAGTCTTGGGTAGGTAGAAACAATAAGCACTAACAGATAGATTAAATTCTTAATTCAACACAGAAAAATGATCATTCAACATTAGAATAATGAATGTGGTGATTTTAGAGAAGGCCTCTCTGAAACAAACACCCACACACAAATAGGTCACTGAAACTTCATTTTGAATAAACTTTTCTTTTTTAGTGAATACGGCAAAGAATGAAAAAACTTGTCTCTGATGTTCTTTGAAGCCAAGTATGCCCTATAGACATCAACAATTGATTTGAAAAACAGAATGAGAAAAAAAATAACTACAGTAAAAATGTATTTATACTGAAAAAAAAGGTCGTGTTTTTACAAACAGATTGATTCTAGACCATGTTTTGAAAATGAAGCTTCAGATTCTAGTTAAGACTTTTTTTCCTCTGTAAATTTTGTATTTCTCTAATTACAACTGCTTTAATATTAAACACTTTTCCAACCCATGCCAAGCATTTGTTTGTGAGTAATTTCCATACCTAAATAAAAAAAATTATGATGTAGACCTGCCAAATGTATTATTAAATTAGTGAATTCTAAACTAGGGCATTGTGATATCCTGGTGTGATGGAAGCAGCACTGGAGCGCTGCTGAAGCACAGGGGTTTTGATGAGATCTGCCTCACTACCAACACTTCACTCTGAAAAAGAAATAGGACAAATCCCAGCAGAAACAGGGTATCTAAGACTTGGAACAGCCATAAACAAACACAAGTACTCTAATTGGACATTTATGAGAAAGTCCAAATTGTCACAGAAATCAGAATCCTTGACAATGACTACTTATTAAAAAGTAAGGGATGGTCAGTCACCCTGCCTGTAATCAGCTCCTTCCTTGATCCTACCCTTTGCATAATCTCTATCATAGTAAATAACTCCAACATCCATCTGACAGCCTAAGCCAATACCTGGATTCATGTTTGTCTTTTTCATTAGCCTCCTACTTATACCCCAATAGCCTTGCCCAAGATCAGTGAAAGCGCCTCACTCATGCTACCCTTCTATTAATATGTACTAATACCAGAAGAGGTTTGGCCATTTTTTTTTCCAACAAACTATTCTGGATATTTGAGAGTTAGCAGTTTAATAATATGTCCCTTCTTTGGGCTAGAATCTTCTTTTTTCTCAATGAGATGGAATGTTCAAGACCCTAAGAGATAGAAGCTATTGATGCAATGCCTAGACAGTATCACATATTACTGCATGCTTCTCTAAACATGAACATATTCAATCATATGAACAGTCCTAGGCTCCTGAAGATGGATGGCTGAATGGTCTTGCTCTCACTTATAACTGAAACTCAGTAGAGGTTGAACTTCCAAGAAAGCATGTTTTGAGAATTGGAATTTCTCTCCTGAGACAAAGATTGTTGGCCATGATAAATCCGATTAAAACTTCAGTTTTTCATACACAAAGGTAGTTTCTTCTTAATTTTTTAAGAAGCCAAGTCTATCAAAAAATAACTAAGAAAGATTATTAAAAGGGTTGCTTATTGCAAGTACTGAAAAATACTGAAAAATCATTTACATGTTCCAGGTACTGTATTAAACTTAGTGAATATGACAATAAGCAACACAAACAAAAATCCCTCTCCACAAGAAAAACTATATATATTTTTTTCTTAAAATAGTTAGCTCACTGTTAAAGACCAAAGTTATCATGGCCCACCTAAGAACAATTCATCTTGTTTTGGTTTTGTTTCTGTGAGAAATAAAAGTTTTTATGCAACAGAATGCCAGAGATCTCAATCTCCATTTGGAGACTGATGACACTGAAACTTTCCACTCTCCTATGTCCCTACAGAGAGGACATTTATTATGTGTATTTTCTCTGTAACCATTCCAATATTGTCCTGGGAACATTTTCCCTAGTGGATCCTTTCTGATGACCTGGCCAATCAAGATTGGAAAAAGGTTAGACAAGCTGCTCAGATTCATTCCTGCAATGGTGACCTAAAGAAACTGCCCATTATGTGCTGCTACCTGGAATCCAGTTTCTGCCCTGCTTTCTCAGCATCCAATTATCCTTGTGAGCTCCATAAATTACTGCATAAAATTTTCCTCTGCTTAGTTAGCTTCGGTTTCCCTCGTTTGCAGTCCAAGATTCCTAATAGATAGACCATGGATTCTTCCAGAGGTGCTGATTGCATTCCCTGGGCTCAGAGCATGCCTTATTGTGCCTGGCAACAAGCACTGAGACAAGTATATTTTACTTTGAAAATGAAATAGCACAAAAAGATGGTTTTAAGACTCATCCACTAATTTATTCCTATAAATTATTCCTTGTGATTAACGTAGCTAGTAGCTAAAACTGTTGCTTGGACACAACACAGAAATGTCAGAAAATTATTTTTCTGGGTAGTAAAAAGCTACTGACTTTTATACCAGATTATTATTACAGCAATTACACAGCTGACATGCAGAAGCCTTGAAGATATGTGGCCCTCGGGATAGCAAATAAGAAGTCTGAAATAAATGAAACTCAAATACCAGAATCGTGTTGATGGTCAGCACTGCTCCTTTTGGCAAGAAAGCAGTTTCTTCTCTTCCAAGAGAGAATTTGCATGACACTTGCCATGGATATTACTTTTCTTCCCTGTCACACATTAACTGACTACCCAGGTGCTCAGAGCAAGAAGAGTAACACCAAGTGCTTATTAAAACAAAACAAAACAAAAAAGAAACACCTTTCAAGAATGCACAATGTAGTCACAAATATGAATGCCTTGGTAATTAATAACTTGGGCTAGCTTGTAGCCTAAATCAATAATGGTTTATTTTGCCCATCTCAAATATATAAAATTCCAGTCATGATCTGTTCTCGCACTCCTTGCCATAAGAGCTAAAAGCAAAGCCTGTGTCAAATTCTTGATTCTATATCTACTGGAGACACAATACCAGAGATAAAACCTAATGAGTTTCTATAAACACAACCAATTTGTTAGCATTGACTGGTCACTTCAGTGAAAGAACCAGTCAATTTAATCAAATTGGCCAAACTGGCCTTAAGCTGAAGTGACAAATGGATGCAGTCAAAATAATCAAACAACATAAACAGACTGTGTGTGTTCATTTCAGTATCCTTATTATGCTTCTGAATCTTAATATTTTTTTGCTAATAAGTGCTAGTCTCTGCTGAGTAGGAAAACATTAGTATTGAGGATCACAAAGTAAGATGCCTGCTTACCCTAGTGGTCATAACCAATCATCTGAATGAGCAAAACCTGTAAGCAAATGGACTCAACCTTCCCCCAACCTCTTGACTGAGGGCATGCCCAGGAGTCCTACACCAGGTTTTCTAATCATTGGCTTGTGAAGAATCCAGAAGAGACATTGCCCCTAGCCACAGTATAATTGGTTATATACATACAGCATAAACATACGTTAACTGGACAGTGGACACAGGAATACTGAATTAGAAAACATACCCAAGTGACTCCACCAGGAATCTAAGAAGAATAGACAGCAGAGAGGGCTTTCTAAAGCCCCAAACAATCACAGTAATTCACTTCCAACTGTTGCCCTGCTGGCACTCTTCCTAAGCAGACAGTGGAGGGCTGCTGCATCTCTCAGATAACAAGGTAATTAATGTTAAAAAGGAAGACCATATTGAGGAGGGTCAGTGGTAGCTTCAGAATTATAAAAAGGTAGAATTAAAGAGCCTATTTCCATTTGGTGCTTTTTTTTTTTTTTTTCTAAGGCTTATTTTAAAAAAGATTTGAAAAGGCAGGGGTAGAGATGTGAATAAACAAAAGCTATTATAGGAAAATGAAATTCCTTCCCTCTTGGCCTCTTGCTATTACAGAACTTTTCTGAAGCCCCAATGGCATTTTATAACCCAACTTTCCAAAATTATTCATCTACTTAAAAAAACACAGATCATAGAACATATTCATAAACACCTTTTGGGGTAATGACATCCTTTCAGGGTGCCCCAACTCTCCACCCTGATTCTATACTTTGCAGGTAAATACATAATTACTATTTGTTAATTATCCAAACTACAATTACCATCCCATAACATCTGGAGAAATTTTACCATCAGAAGATAGTGATGGGCTTGCATAAAGCTATATGGAAGGATTATATAAGATTTGCTTTTCCCAGCTGGCGCTAGTGGTAAAGAATACACCTGCCAATGCAGAAGATGTAAGAGATGTGGGTTTGATCCTTTGGTCAGGTACATAACTTGGAAGAAGGCATGGCAACCCACTCCAGTATTCTTGCCTGGAGAATCCCATGGAGAGAGGAGCCTGGTGGGCTGTCCATGGGGTCACAAAGAGTCAGACATGACTGAGTTGACTTAGCATGCACATAAGATTTAAATATCCTACTTTAAAAAGACTAAGAGAAATTTAATATTTTTTCAAATCTATGACATTTATGTCATAATAAATAACAATAGTAAATGTGGTGTTTAAGTAAATATGAAGCATAAGAAAATATTCTGCCTTATGCAGCACCTAAAGAAATGAAAATAGATAGCTAACGAGAATTTGCTGCATGCCTCAGGAAACTCAGACAGGAGCTCTGTATCAACTTAGAGGGGTGGGATGGGGAGGGAGATGGGAGGAAGTTTCAAAAGGGAGAGGATATATGTATACTTATGACTGATTCATGTTGCAGTTTGACAGAAAACAACAAAATTCTGTAAAGCAGTTATCCATCAAATAAAAATAAATAAATTATAAAAAAAAGAAAAGAAATGAGACCTTGAGAAATATTATTAGGCTTTCCTTAGAGAAAGATGTAATCCTAAACATGATAGTAGTTCACATGAACTAAACACTTTCTCTGGGCTTCTCCGGTGGCTCGGTGGTAAATAATCTGCCTGCCAATGCAGGAGACATAAGAGACATGATCCCTGGGTTGGGAAGATCCCCTGGAGTAGGAAATGTCAATCCAATCCAGAATTCCCAGTCCCATGGACAGAGGAGGCTGGTGGGCTACAGTCCATGGGATTGTAAAGAGTCGGACACGACTGAAAGACTAAACAACAAATACTTACTCTCTGTAAATACTAGACTTAGTGTTCTAATGCATTGAAACATTTAACACATTTAAATTGCAAAACAACCCTACCTGGTAGTTATGACTTTCATCCTCATTGTTTTAAAGTGAGAAAAGAAGACTGAGGCACAGAGAAGTTGAGCAGCTTACAAAGGTAATACAGCTAATAAGTGGATAAGCAAGGATTTAAATGCTGAAAATATAGTTTTGAGATCCATACCCTTAATCTATACATATAGAAGCCTTAAAATAAACCATCTGGATATCTGTGTAAACGAAATGTATATAGCTTAGTTTTGAACATAATGTTGGATATGCAGGACAAGCTCTCTAGAATGCTAATATTAATGGCAGAAGAAAAAAATTATAGTAAATAGTATATAAATTCTGTACTGTATTCTAAAATTGTTAGGACGTATGTGTATATACCATACTCACACACTTAATTACTTAGTGGTGAAATCTATGTCCGGAAATGATACCCGTTACAGAAAGTTTTTAAAGGAGTTTTAATTTCTTCTCTACCTATAATGTCTGCTTTTGGGGGTTTCCCAGGTGGCACTAGTGATAAAAAACCCACCTGCCAATGCATGAAACGTCGGTTTGATCTCTGGATTGGGAAGATCCCCTAAAGGAGGACATGGCAACCCACTCCAGTATTCTTGCCTGAAGAATCCCATGGACAGAGGTGCCTGGTGGGTACAGTCCATGCGGTCACAAAGAGTTGTACATGACTGAAGCGACTTAGCACACAGCACGTCTGCTTTTTGAATGAGTATTCAGTATTATTCTTTTTTATCATAAATAAAATTGATCAGTTTGGATTATAGCAAACTATCTTGAGTAAAATTACTTTATAAGTCTTAATAAGCTTCTAGAGAGTGTGTATATTAACAACTATTATCCTACATTCACAGTCAAAACAGGACAAGTTTAATGGTTTCATTAAAAGCCTGACAGATAGAGGAAAAGTCAGAACTTGGATTTCAAACTCAAGGAAACAGTTGGATAAAATCTATGATACTGGGTATTTCTTAAAATGTGCCTTAAAAGCATGTTAAATGACTATGATATGGAGCAACTATAGCTCTGGTTTTCCTTCCAATCTCTTAGTTCTGTTTACACAAGCACACAGCCCACCACCAACTCCACTACAGTAAAGCAGCAGAAAAAAATGAGGATCACTAAAGAAAAAGCTTAAAAGGCTCACAACTCCTGAAAGTGAGGTATGCCATAAACACAGGAAGAGGACAGTCCTCATTTCCAAGCAATAGAAAGTCCACAGAGCATTTTTCACCAAGAGAAGGTCTGCCTCATTAACCTTTAGGTGACGGCAACTGAGGGAGACAGCAGAAAAAAGGGCTTGGAACAGCTCTAGGAAAGATGACAATGGGTCAGAAGTAAGATAGGTTGTGACAGGGACGATCTCTAAAGGAGAGAAAAACATGGACATCGGCGACACAAATGGGAAGTGACAGGACGAAACTGTTTGGGACTGTAAATGAGCTCAGTGGGAAAAGAATTGGAACATGCATTGGAGTGAAACCACTGAATTATGGGATTATGCCCCCAGAACTTTTAACATAGCAATATGGTCTCTCGGCCCACAGAGCAGGCCTAGATTTATTACACAGCCTCCTGCCTTCCACATCCTGTTCTCAGAGAAGTCTACTGTGACTGGAAAATGAGCCAACCCTTTTCTTTTTTACCTCTTCTTTGCTTCCCAAATTAGAGAGAAAACATAAACGTAAATTTTCCCTGTTTGGTTGCATTCTCACTGAAAGGTGACATTTTAGAAAATCCTGGTGAGAATATTTAATTCTGTGTTTTCTTCTATCAGGGCTGATGTCCTTTGAAGATGCTAATGGTCCCTCTCCTGTTCAGAGCCTAGTACGTTCACCTCTAATTCTTTTCTATAAAAGATCTTTTAAAATACAATCTTGGATATAAACGTCTCAACGTATCCCATGTATGAGCCTCAGGTGTTTCTCGGCTGGATTTCCCCCCACAGGTGCTGTTAATAGATTGGAGTTAGTAAGGAGGCCCCTCACTCTGAAATCTAGGTCACAAACTGATTGCTCCTTGTTCAGCATCCACTTTGTAGGGAGAGCATCACTCCACCTGAAATTAAAGATAGTTAGCATCTCTCTAATCTGGTGAAGCGTTGCAGACCTAATGTAAGTGAGTCCAGTGGGGGCGCATCAGCTGACAGGTCCTGAATGCTGGACAGCCAGAGCTGTGGGAACTGTTCACTTGACCCCACACAGTCCCATTTTCACCTGCGAACCCAAATGAACGCTTAATGCGCTGTGTGCTCAGTGCTGCTCTGCATGCTTTACTTGCTTGAGAACAAATGGTATAAGGTGAACAATAGTAGTCAGGAAGTAGGTTTGTTTGAGTACAGTTTTTGAAACAAAATTTTTTATTCGATGCCTGTTTTCAATAGAACACACATACTCACATGAAAAGAGTAATTATAAGTCAGAGATTGAAAGCAAACAAAACTCAGAGATCTTGTGAAACAAAGCACTGCTGTGTCTGGAATGAAATGGCTGCTTTACAACAAAGCACAGGGTGATAGAGCTATGAGGGCATGGCAAAGGATGTGCTTTAATTTGTCCACATTTATAAGCCCCTGCACTAGATGGAATTCTCCATCCCGGGGGAAAAAATGAGTGATTTGCAGGGTTTGGATAGATATATTAATTAATTAGAAAGGTTTGGGGGGAAAGATAGCATGAGAATAGACTGGAAGTCCATCACCTCATCATTTACTACATACTGGATGGATAGGGGTGGGGTACAGGATTTGCCAAAACACAAACATATACAGAAGCTTGAACTTCTTCCTCTAAGTCACTCCAGGTCTCTCTCCAGAGAAGGAAGCGTGATGGTCCTTCAAGGTCCACACTCCTCATGTGAAGGGAAGCCCTGGGACAAACAAGAGCAACTACTGACCTCTGGCAGGTTTCACTTCAAGGTGTCATGCTACGGGATCAATTCTGCTATTTTCCTGTCTGTGAGACAGATGCAAGAGAAAACATCACATGGCCTATACGAGCTTTCACAAGTTGTGAGCAGGATTTCCCAGGTGAGCGAAAAGTATAACCTCAAGGAAGAGGGGCTTCACACCGTCAAGGCTGGCAGGATCAGGAAGCAGAGTGAGGAGACAGAACAAAGGGTAGGGTGTATTTCAGTGCCTCAGAGAGCAGGGGCGGAGGTGATGCAGAGAGCACCAGGTGATATTCACACTCATTACTAGTACTATCCACAGGAGGTACTGACATGCCAGCACTTGGAAGTGACCACAGCAGGGACACTGCTGCCTGCAATTGTTCAAGGGGAAATACAAAGTCTTGGGGAAAGAACAAGAATCAGAGGGGATGTTTTCAAAGAAGAGGGAATACATTTCTTTCCATTCCTTTTCCATTTAAAGTCTAGGAACTGGCTTAGTGCATGCGTGCTCATAGTCATTTCTGACGCTGTGTGACCCCCAGGACTATAACCCACCAGGTTCCTCTGTTTATGGAATTTTCCAGGCAAGAATACTAGAGTGGGTTGCCATTCCCTTCTCCAAGGGATCTTCCCAATCCAGGGATCCAAACCACATCTCCTGTGTCTCCTGCATTGGCAGGCAGATTCTTTACCACTGAGCCACCTGGGAAGCTCAACTGGTCTAGTAAGGGGAATCAAATGCCTTAGAAACAAAATTCTGGGACTACTATTTTTAAAAGATGCTAGTACAATTGGCTTTGCTCCAATATGAAAAATATAATTTCCAATGAAAACAAAACTCTTAATGTGGAGGAAATAATACTGAGATATATAAATACATTCAAAGTTGTCATATTTTATCATTATTGGCTTATCATGTTACATACTGCATTTGTTATCAATTTGAGCAGGAAGATAAATACTTATAAAAATTAAAATTAATTTAAAATAATAGAGCTTATGCCTTCAAAATAGTGATTCCTCACACACACACAAAACAGAAAAAGACATAATCTATATTTTTATAAATGCTTCTAAAGCAAATCATACAAAAATGTTTTAAAAATAAGCATAAGATAAAAAATAAAGTACTGAAATTATGTTTTAAAAGTAAATGTCTGAAAGAACAAAATATGATTCAATTTTAGCAAATTAATTATATTCATTGCTCTTTAAAAACAAATGTATTTAGTAAGTTTAAGAACAAATTTATTATTCTGTGTCATTTGGAATCAAATCAGTCAACCAATAAAAGTTTCAAGATCAATAACATCAATTTTATTTCACAAGAATTCATAGCAGACAATACCATTAAGTATATATACCTTTTAGTGTAGGTGAAAGGGAATAGAAAGTAGGAAAATATGATGAAAGTAAATCCAGAGAAACAAAATACAAGTCTACAATCCCTTATAAGAAACTCATGGACTCAATGGATTTTGCACATATCATATTTTGTATAATATCTCCAGCCATACTCTGTAACATATTGTTTCTCAATATTTATCCCACAAAGTGGGATAAATAAGAATGTCAATGCTAAATTGGTGTAGGTCAAGTTTTGTTGCCAAATGTGATTTGGTGCCAAACTAAAAGAAAAAAAAAAGATTGTTTTCATAGTTTGCTATCTTGTAGAAGTGCAGAAGTAGGGTTATATATCTATATTTTATGTGCACACACAACACTAAGTACTTCACTGATGATGCATTTTTGCATCCTTTAGAAGTAATGTGACTAGATGTAGTAATTCTATGGGAACTTAAAAGGGAAGGGTTTATGTTTACTGACTTTCAGAGGACTTTGGCACTATGCAGAAATTACAGTCTGGTGCTATGCAGAAATGCTTATGTGCCAGAAGGATAATGACTGAATTGGGGATGTTAACAGAAAGAGATTTACAAACAGTGTTCAAATATAATTTCAAATGTTGTAAATGTTTGAAAGGTTGCTAAATAAACAGTTTTAAAATTTTAATCACTTCTTCACTAAGTTATTGAGAAATACATGAAGCTCATCCACTGTAAGGCTTTTTATCCTGGAAATGCTATATACTGCAAGCAGGAATCATAGAGGATGATCCATACTTTGAAACAGCTCTTTGATCTCAGTAGGAGTCTTGGGATGGTGGAGCTGGTTATTATAATGCTGTAGAGACTAAACAGTGGTTATAGCGATATGATCATGAGACATCTCTTGTAGTTTCTTACTGATGTTGATATGCCTAGAACTGAGATTGATAGCCAATTGACTCAAAACCCTACTTAATATGTTTAAGTAAAACAAAAACAAAGCAAACAGAAATCAGAGGTCTGGTGAACAAAAGCCTAATATAAGTCACCATAATAGTCACAGATTTTCACCCTATGACCAGACCGGAGTCAATCTATACACTGCTGCTGCTGCTGCTGCTGCTAAGTCGCTTCAGTCGTGTCTGACTCTATGCGACCCCATAGACGGCAGCCCACCAGGCTCCCCCGTCCCTGGGATTCTCCAGGCAAGAACACTGGAGTGTGTTGCCATTTCCTTCTCCAATGCATGAAAATGAAGAGTGAAAGTGAAGTCTCTCAGTCATGTCCAACTCTTCTTGACCCCATGGACTGCAGCCTACCAGGCTCCTCCGTCCATGGGATTTTCCAGGCAAGAGTACTGGAGTGGGTTGCCATTGCCTTCTGTAATCTGTACACTAGGAGTCCCTGACATGTATGTAAATCCCATATACTTTTCTTAAGAGACTTGAAGTCATTTACCATGTAACTGAATTAGAGAAAATAAATGGGGTTACTGGAAGCTGGATCTGAAGTGAGATAAGCTCTGGGCATTCAGAACACTCCGTGGTTTGGACATAAGGTGATAAATGGAGTTTTGCTCTGGGCCTGTCTCTGTTTTCCCACTTCCAGAACATAAAGATGAAAAGGATATGTTTAGAAATTAATATAATTAATTAGATACATTTATTCAAATGATCCTATTTCTAATTCTGTGACTTATCAAATGGAGCAATCTTAAGTTACTACATAGGAAGTTAGCCTTGGTGTTTATTGGAGTTAATCTTTACATATGAAGAGTTATCTATCATTATATTATCATACAATTAATCAAAAACTTTGTAAAGTTTGATTTACGAGGTTCTGCAAATCTTCTCTATCAGAAAAAGCATATGTAAAGGCCACCTCTTATCAAATTTCATTTAAAGGACAGCTTCCCAACCAATGTGCTACAGAAACAGTTACAGTATTAATTTGATAATTATAACACTTTTGTGATTAAAAAATTCTCTTCACCAATTTAGAAATTCATCTTAGAGAATACAACATGCATTGGTATAACTAAGTTCATTTTTGATAAATAAACTTACAAGTAATATATTTTATTTATGTAACATTTAGATGTCACATAGCATAATAATTGAGAACATGAGCTCTTTATCCAGGTTCCTCCATCCATGGGATTTTCCAGGCAAGAGTACTGGAGTGGGGTGCCATTGCCTTCTCTGCTTTATTTAAATACCTGTATGTAAATTCACTTTTACTAGTGTGTCTAGTGTGTGCATGCTCAGTCATGTCTGACTCTTTGCGATCCCATTAACTATAGCCCACCAGGCTCCTCTGTCCATGGGATTTCCAAGGCAAGAATACTGGAGTTGGTTGCCATTTCCTCCTCCAGGGGATCTTCCCGACCCAGGGATCTAACATGTGTCTCTTGCCTCTCCTGCAATGACAGACAGATTCTTTACCATTTGCACTACAAGGGAAGCCCTCATTTTCACTACCTACCACCTAAGTGATCCTGGTCTAGTTTATTAATTTCTCTGTGCCTCAGTGTCCTTCAATTTCTCTAATATAAGATGAAGTTTCAAAAATATTTTTTCTCTTACACTTCACGTAAATCTCAAAATGAAGAACATATTCTACTTCATTAGATTAAGAATTATAAGATCACTAAAGTAAAATGTATGTACACCACCAAAGACACAGTCATAATAATGATGATAGTAACAATAATAAAGTATTATTATAACAATAAAGGTTTAGATTAAATACTGAAGTATAATTATTTAATCTTGACAATATCATTACAATTTATCTATATACTATCAACAAAATTTGGAAAATGAAATAAAACTACTATTCATAATAGACTCCCAAACTAAATTAATTACAATTAATTTAATGAAAGGAATGTGGCCTTTAAACTGAAAACTTCAAAACCTTGCTTTGAAAAAAAAGGATATAAATACAGGAGATACACTGAGCTCTTGGATTAGACAATTCAATGTTATTAAAACATCCATTTCCCCTAAACTGATCTATAGAGTCAATGCAATCCAAATAACTCCTTGGGATAAATGCCTCTAAAATCTGAGATAAAAGTAAATTTTAAACACAAACCCTGTCCCCTACCAGACTGCTCAAAAAGTAGGGAGGTAAAATAAGAGCAATTTCAGAAATGTAACATCTATAAAAATTGCATTTTATGCATCCTAAGAAGATTAATGCAGCATTTGCTCCAGCAAAATGAAGAAAACATATATAGTCAAGAGGAGTCTAAGGAGACATCACAAAACTGCAATGTGGTAACCTCAATGCAATCCTAGAACTGAAAAAAAGATGTTAGGTAAATAATAGGATTACTAGGTCTATACAGTCAAAGCTATGGTTTTTCCAGTAGTCATGTATAGATGTGAGAGTTGGACTATAAAGAAGGCTGAGCACCAAAGAATTGATGCTTTCGCCCTAGGGTGTTGAAGAAGACTCTTGAGAGTATCTTGGACTGCCAGGAGATCAAACCAGTCAATCTAGAGGAAATCAATCCTGGATATTCATGGGAGGGACTGATGCTGAGGCTGAAGCTTCAATAATTTGGCTACCTGATGCAAAAACCTGACTCATTGGAAAAGACCCTGATGTTGGGGAAGACTGAAGGCAGAAGAAGGGGAAAACAGAAGATGAGATGGTTGGATGGCATCACCAACTCAATGAACACGAGTTTGAGCTACAGCCAGGAGATGAAGGACAGGGAAGCCTGGCATGTTGCAGTCCAATGGGTCACAAACAGTCGGACACAACTAGGAGACTGAACAACAAAAGAATACTAGGTAAATACTTAGGAAATCTAAATAAAGTATTGCCTTTAGTTATACAGGTCAGGAAGCAACAGTTAGAAGTGGACATGGAGCAATA
Organism: Bos indicus x Bos taurus; assembly: GCF_003369695.1. NCBI lineage: Eukaryota > Metazoa > Chordata > Mammalia > Artiodactyla > Bovidae > Bos > Bos indicus x Bos taurus. The sequence goes on along the minus strand of NC_040076.1, from coordinate 33,965,378 downwards.
GACTGGTTCCAAATAGGAAAAGGAGTACATCAAGGCTGTATATTGTCACCCTCCTTATTTAACTTATATGCAGAGTACACCATGAGAAACGCTGGGCTGGAAGAAGCACAAGCTGGAATCAAGATTGCTGGGAGAAATATCAATAACCTCAGGTGTGCAGATGACACCACCCTTATGGCAGAAAGTGAAGAGGAACTAAAAACCTCTTGATGAAAGTGAAAGAGGAGAGTGAAAAAGTTGGCTTAAAGCTCAACATTCAGAAAACAAAGATCGTGGCATCTGATCCCATTACTTCATGGGAAATAGATGGGGAAAAAGTGGAAACAGTGTCAGACTTTATTTTTGGGGACTCCAAAATCACTGAAGATGGTGACTTCAGCCATGAAATTAAAAGACACTTACTTCTTGGAAGAAAAGTTATGACCAACCTAGGTAGCATATTGAAAAGCAAAGACCCTACTTTGCCAACAAAGGTCCTTCTAGTCAAGGCTATGGTTTTTCCAGTAGTCATGTATGAATGTGAGAGTTGGACTGTGAAGAAAGCTGAGCACTGAAGAATTGATGCTTTTGAACTGTGGTGTTGGAGAAGACTCTTGAGAGTCCCTTGGACTGCAAGGAGATCCAGCCAGTCCATTCTAAAGGAGATCAGTCCTGGGTGTTCTTTGGAAGGACTGATGCTAAAGCTGAAACTCCAGTACTTTGGCCACCTCATGCGAAGAGTTGACTCATTGGAAAAGATTCTGATGCTGGGAGGGATTGGAGGCAGGAGGAAAAGGGGACAACAGAGGATGAGATGGCTGGATGGCATCACCGACTCAATGGACGTGAGTTTGAGTGAATTCTGGGAGTTGGTGATGGACAGGGAGGCCTGGTGTGCTGCGATTCATGGGGTCGTAAAGAGTCGGACACGACTGAGCAACTGAACTGAACTGAACTGACATAACTTGATGACATAACAATACTGGGTTATTTACTGTACCAAATACACTGTAAGGTGCTAATAATAGGGGAAACAGTGTGGGTATATAGGAACTTTTTGTACTGTAGTCTTGCTGCTGCTGCTGCTGCTAAGTCGCATCAGTCATGTCCGACTCTGTGCAACCCCATAGATGGCACCCAACAGGCTCCTCCATGCCTGGGATTCTCCAGGCAAAAATACTGGAGTGGGTTGCCATTTCTATATAAATCTAAAACTGTTCTAAAAACATAAAGTTCACTTGAAAAATCAGTATGATTTAGGCCCTCCTATTTTCCCCTTCTTAGAGATGAGAAAACTGAGGCACGATATAATTTTGTTATTTCCCCCCAAAGCACACAGCTAGTAATTTGTAAAGCCAATATATTCTACCCTTAAAGTTTCACTCCAGCATCCATGCTCTTAATTATTATGCTATATGTATGTAAAGACCTAAGGCTAAGAGAAGTAAGTTGTCATGAGTCTTTTGTTGCTATATCAAATCATCCTGATCAGAAAAATTAAGAGGAGGTTCTTTCAATAACTTTCTAGCAGAAACAGGATAAGGAGGAAGTATTTCATTTCCTTACTTTCTCGACAAGTGAGAGCAGCCAAGAATACTATTTAAATGCTACTCTTGGTTTTCTGGTTATGAGGACCTCACATAGCATTCAGTCAGTTAGTTCAATTCAGTTGCTCAGTCGTGTCCAACTCTTTGCGACCCCATGAATCACAGCATGCCAGGCCTTCCTGTCTAACTCCAACTCCCGGAGTTTACCCAAACTCATGTCCATTGAGTCAGTGATGCCATCCAAACATCTCATCCTCTCTCGTCCCCTTCTCCTCCTGCCCCCAATCTCTCCCAGCATCAGCATCTTTTCCAATGAGTCAACTCTTCGCATGAGGTGGCCAAATTATTGGAGTTTCAGCTTCAACATCAGTCCTTCCAATGAACACCCAGGACTGATCTCCTTCAGAATGGACTGGTTGGATCTCCTTGCAGTCCAAGGGACTCTCAAGAGTCTTCTCCAACACCACAGTTCAAAAGCATCAATTCTTCGGCACTCAGTTTTCTTCACAGCCCAACTCTCACATCCACACATGACTACTGGAAAAACCATAGCCTTGACTAGACGGACCTTTGTTGGCAAGTAATATCTCTGTTGGAGAAGGCAGTGGCACCCCACTCCAGTACTCTTGCCTGGAAAATCCCATGGACAGAGGAGCCTCGTGGGCTGCAGTCCATGGGGTCGCTAGGAGTCGGACACGACTGAGCGACTTCCCTTTCACTTTTCACTTTCATGCATTGGAGAAGGAAGTGGCAACCCACTCATGTTCTTGCCTGGAGAATCCCGGGGACAGGGGAGCCTGGTGGGCTGCGGTCTATGGGGTCATACAGAGTTGGATACGACTGAAGTGACTTACCTTACCTTACCTTAATGTCTCTGCTTTTTAATATGCACTCTAGGTTGGTCATAACTTTCCTTCCAAGGAGTTAGATTCTTTTAATTTCATGGCTGCAATCACCATCTGAAGTGATTTTGGAGCCCTCCTGCTTAGCGTTACCAGGATTATAATAAAAGAATCCATATGCAAATGAAGTAAATAGTAGTAAGAGGTGAGGTAATTGGTATTTTAGCTATATCCAACTTAAGGGCCCTTCAGGTATTACATAAAGCAAATGCCCTTATGAGTATACAGTGGAAGAGACAAATAGATTCAAGGGATTAGATCTGATAGAGTGCTTAAAGAACTATGGACGGAGGTTTGGAACATGGTATCAGAGCCAGTGACCAAAAACATCCCAAGAAATTCAACATGGCAAAATGGTTGTCTCAGGAGGACTTAAAAATAGCTAAGAAAAGAAGAGAAACAAAAGGCAAAGGAGAAAAAGAAAGGTATACCCAACTCTGCATCTTTGGAATGCAGAGTTCCAAAGAATAGCAAGGAGAGATAAATTTTCTTAAGTGATCAACACAAAGAAACAGAAGAAAACAATGGAATGGGAAAGACTAGAGATCTCTTCAAGAAAATTAGAGATACCAAGGGAACATATCATGCAAAGATGGGCACAATAAAGGACAGAAATGGTATGGATCTAACAGAAGCAGAAGACATTAAGAAGAGGTGGCAACAATACACAGAAGAACTATACAAAAAAGGTCTTAATGGGCCAGATAACTGCAATGGTGTGATACCTCACCTATAGCCAGATATCCTAGAGTGTGAAGTCAGTGAACCTTAAGAAGTATGACTATGAACTAAGCTAGTGGAGGTGACGGAATTCCAGTTGAGCTATTTCAAATCCTGGAAGATGATGCTGTGAAAGTGCTGTACTCAATATGCCAGGAAATACAGAAAACTCAGCAGTAGCCACAGGACTGGAAAAGGTCAGTTTTTATTCCAATCCCAAAGAAGAGCAATGCCAAAGAATGTAAAAACTATCACACAATTGCACTCATCTCACATACTAGCAAGGTAAATGCTCAGAATCCTTCAAGCTAGGTTTCAGCAGTATGTGAACTGAGAATTTCCAGATGTACAAGCTGGATTTAGAAAAGGCAAACTCAAATTAGAAAAGGCAAGCTCAATTTAGAACAGGCAGAGGAACCAGAGATCAAATTGCCAGCATCTGTTGGATCATAGAAAGAGCAAGTGAGTTCCAGAAAACTATCTACTTCTGCTTCATTGACTACTCTAAATACATTGTGTGGATCACAACAAACCGTGGAAAATTCTTAAAGAGATGGGAATACCAGACCACCTTACCTGCCTCCTGAAAAACATGCATGAATGTCAAGAAGCAACAGTTAGAACTGGACATGGGACAACAGACTGGTTCCAAATTGGGGAAGGAGTACGTCAAGGCTGTATATTGTCACCCTACTTATTTACCTTCTATTCAGAGTACGTCATATGAAATGCTGGGCAGGATGAAGCACAAGCCAGAATCAAGATTTCCAGGACACATATTAATAACCTCAGATATGCAGATGACGCCACCCTTCTGGCAGAAAGTGAAGAGGAACTAAAGAGCCTCTTGATGAAAGTGAAAGAGGAGAGTAATAAAGCTGGCTTAAAACTCAACATTCAAAAAACTAAGATCACAGCATGTGCTACCATCACTTCATGTCAAATAGATAGGGAAACAATGGAAACTGTGACAGACTTTATTTTCTTGGTCTCCAAAATTACTGTAGATTGTGACTGTGGCCATAAAATTATAAAGTGCTTGCTCCTTGGAAGAAAAGTTATGACAAACCTAGAAAGCAAATTAAAAAGCAGAGACATCCATTTGCCAAAAAAGGTTCTTATAGTCAAACCTATGATTTTCCCAGTAGTCATATACAGATGTGAGAGTTGGACCATAAAGAAGGCTGAACACTGAAGAATTGACACTTTTGAACTGTGGTACCAGAGAAGACTCTTGAGAGTCCTTTAGTCAGCAAGGAGATCAAACCAGTCAATCCTAAAGGAAATCAACCCTGGATATTCATTGCAAGGACTGATGCTCAATCTCCAGTACTTTGGCCACCTGATGTGAAGAGCCAATTCTTTGGAAAAGATCCTGAATCTGGGAAAGGTTGAAGGCAGGAGGAGAAGGGGATGACAGAGGATGAGATGGTTGGATGGCATCATAGACTTAATGGACTTGAGTTTTCACAAACTCTGGAAGATAGTGAAAGACATGGAAGGCTGGCATAGTGCAATCCATGAGGATGCAGAGTCAAACACACCTGAGCAACAACAATCTTAAGCAGAGCTCTGAGAGGACTGTGCCAGTAGACAACAGATATATGTTCAGACTGGGAATCTTAATAAAGACGGCATTGTGATAAGACTAACTGCTCCTGAACCTTCGTAGTCCATACATTTTGCCCAGTGATTTTTACGTCTTACATAAACAAGGAGTTACTGTGCATCCACATTTTCCCACCTACTTTTATGTTAGTTTCATTACATGGAAGAAGTTCTAGACTATAAAATGGCAGATTTTTTATCTTCTTGAGATATCGTAATATTTGGCTGAGGAACTTGACCATTTTATAATTCTGAATGTGGGACTCTGTTTCAGTTGACAAAACCAGTTTAAACTACTTCAATGTCAGATTTAGTAGTACATACCACTGAGAATTCAGAAATGTCTAGATACAGGTTTCTATCTATGTCATCAGGATTCTTTCATTTATACTGTCCTCTGTGTGGTCCCTTAAGGAGATTGCTTACAGGGTACAAAGATCAATGTCAGAAGCTCTAGACTTAGTATAAAGAGGAAGTATCTTTTCTCCCCTTGAGTTGTATAAATTTATGAAAACCAAACACAACTGAGAGTAGCTGGTTTGTCCAGCTCTTTCATCCTTCATCCTGAACCAGTTATTTGATCAGAGGAAGGTGGTAGAATAATTTTGCAAACGTGGGTAACATGCCCATATCAGGTAGTAGGGTTTGGGGACAGCCCTGGTCAACAGTGTCGACAGTGGGGGAGGAGTGTTTCCTTAAAGCAACCCTGGGCCTACATACCTTACCTAGAAATGCAAAACTGTGTTTCTTTCTCTTTCTTATTTCCTTTCCAATGTCCAATGATTACTACTTATTTCCAAGGTTACAGCATTTAGATATATGAATAAAAATGATCGATTTAAATAAATAATAACTTGAACTTCAATTATAAGCAATAGAAACATTGATTACTTTTAACAAGAATCACTTTATATTTTCCTTTCAGATGACGTGTTTAAGCATAGCATTATAAAAATTCCAAAAAAAAATTAACATCCTTAACAGCTTAAAATAAATGTTTTCTAAGGGTACTTTCTGTAAAACCGCAATAGCCACACTCTCCTAACAAAGACACTTGCCAAGACTTAAAGGGCAGTGTAGAAGCTAAATTTTTCCACTGTTATCTCTGTACACTTTTTCCTTCGAGGAGAATGATATTCAAACTGGAAAGATAGTCAGCTGGTCCCTGTCACCTGCATTTCAGTCTTTTCTTTCTATTGTACTTACCAAGCAACATTCATTAAAGTCTTAATTATTGACATGTAGATTCAAAATGCATCTCTAAAATATCTGAATGTTTGCTTCTAAGTTCTCACGCTTTCTATAATTTAGAGGAAAAATTAAAATAATTATATCTAAATTTAGTAACTTTAGATGAATAATTTTTAATGTAACATTGTCTAAAGAGTCTCTCTTACCTGGTACTTCTATCTTCTAATATTAAAGTTATTTCTGATTATTACATATCATTTATAAAGTTATAAAGATATGAGAAGACAAAAAAATTTCCATACCATCTAGATATGATGTCTGATATTTTGATAGTTTTTTTCTAATAATCATGAAAATTAAGTAGCTAAAACCACATTGGTAAACTTTTTAAATTTTGCCTTTTTTTGACAAACGTGTGATAAGCTTTCCCTCATGTAATTAATGGGCTTCTCTGGTGGCTCAGCTGGTAAAAAATCTGCCTGCAATGAGGGAGAACTGGGTTCTATCCCTGGTTGGGAAGATCCCCTGGAGAAGGGAAAGCCTACCCACTCCAGTATTCTGGCCTGGAGAATTCCATGGACTGTATAGTCCATGGGGTCGCAAAGATTCAGACACGACTGAGCGACTTTTTCTTTCTTTCTTCTGGTGGCTCAGCAGTAAAGAATCTGCCTGAAATGCAGGAGCCACAGGAGACAGGGTTTCAATCCCTGGTCTCTGGGTCAGGAAGATCCCATGGAAGAAGGCATGGCAAGCCACTCCAGTATTTTTGCCTAGAGAATACCAGGGACAGAGGAGGCTGGCGGGTTAAAGTCCATAGGGTCGCAAAGGGTCGGACATGACTAAAGCGACTTAGCACGCACACATGTAACTAATAATCTTTGTTTCAGTGGTTTCTATTCACCATAAGAGCATATAATATTTTCCCTTTGCTTAAATACATATGTTCATGACGGTTTCTGCACTCTATTTTTTCCATTGATTTCTTAGTGTATTCTTGCCTGTCAAGGTTTACATTAAGTCGTTCTCCATTATAAAGTAAATCCCACTCATTGTGTTTTAGAATGCCTTGGCAATTACATTTCCCTATGAATTTTAGAATCAGCTTGGCAACTTCCACACAAACACACACCCACACAAATCTGTGAAGGTATTCATTGGAATTTCAGTGAATCTATCAATCAACTTGAGGATAATATGGTTACCAAGTGTTCTTCATTCCCTTTGTCTTTTTCTATCTCTATTTCAAACCATGATCATCATACATTTTTCCATTTATTTAAGTCTTCTTTAATTTCTCTCAATATTGATTCATTGCCTTGGGTATCTCTCATTCAATTTGGTTGTATTTGATTTAATATGCTATTGTATATAGCATTTGTAAAGTTTATTTTATGTTTATTGCTACTGAAATAATTTTTTTCATTCCTATATTTCTGAGCACTTGAGTTATTTTTAGCTGTAAGTATGTATGTGTGGTGTGTGTGAGTGTCTGCGCATATAAGTGATTACATCATTTAACACTGCATTGTTGCCATTAACATGTTAATTTTATGAGTGAAAATAAAATTTTATCATCTTAATTCTCATTTCTTTAATTATTAGTAAGGGTGAATATTTAAAAATGTTCATTAGACATTGCAACTGAATAATTAACAATTCTGCAAGCTACAGAGAAACTCATAGAAATATTAGTTGAATTCATGCAAAAAGAATTTTTGTTACATTAGCCTTTTATTTAAGCATTGTTTTATACTGTGTAATGCCATTTACCTATGACTATATTTTATAATAACATCTGAATTTTCAAAGTCCTTTTGTTATGTCCTTGTTATTAATTGGATTCACTTACCACATTACTGGGATGCTGAAAGTTTAACAATGCCAAGCTTTTATTTATGACAGACTGTGTTTTAATATGTTGAATCCTGACTTAGATACCAGATTTATGTTATAAGAGTAAAACAAATGAATGTGATTCATCCCCTACTTTAAGTAGTTGACCATCTAGATAGTAGTATAGAAAGCCCTGGGTGCAGTCAAATAGAATCAAGCCTGGGGAACAGAATCTGGAATTAGTCAATCATAAAATTCCAAATGGAACATAAAATTTACTTTGTAGTTTAATTTATTTTGCCCTGTTGCTATCTTAGATGTTAATGAATAATCCTTCCTGGCCACCTGTGGTGAAATGAGTATGTTGATGAAAAGACTGAATTTGAAATTATGGAAAAGTTTATTGAGAAGGATAGGTAAAAATAAAGGAAAAATTCATTTGTTAACCATAAGAATAGACAAGGGAATGGAATTCACAATTAGAATGGAATTTGCATTCCGTTTATCATGTATGTTAATTTATAGACTTGTTCAGTGAACCCTGGGATGTGTTCTGCCAGCCCCTACTTCCCCATAAAGCAGCAGATTCTGGATCTCCTCACCCTGCAGGTGTCACAATTAATTAAACCAGTGTTTCTATTTTGCAAGTATTATGATTATGATCACTAATGGTGATTAGTCTAGATAATATTGTCAGGTTCTCACTTTCCAGCTTAGGGGTATTGCTTTCATTCTAAAGTGTTGATTGTTTCTTATCTAAATTTGAAAATAAGATTAGATGCTTTTTAAGCTGATGTCTCCTATATTGTCTAACTATGGAAATTTATATGGTAATTTAAAATCTGATAAGCTATGAGTGGCATAAGCCTGCATAATAAAGCAATCATAAGCATTGACATATTGGGCAGAATTCAACTCAGTTTGCAAGGGGAAAAGATCTCCATCACATGCCAAAGACTTAGAAGGGACATTGAAAATACAATTCATCAAGCAGAATTGTATTTATTTTATCCACTTTCTGCACATGTCTGGAAAATTTTATTTTGGAATTTCAACAAGATTAATGAAGAAAATAAAAGAGAATATCTCTCTCATTAGCATATCTTCATTCAACAACTAGTTTTTGAATGCTAACTTTGTAGAACAAGCTACTCTGCAAGGCAAAGGAAAGGATCAGATGCCATTCTTGACATTTAGTAGAGAAATCAAATCACTCATAGTCTCTAGGGCTTCCCTGGTGGCTCAGAGGTTAAAGCATCTGCCTGGAATGTGGGAGACCGGGGTTTGATCCCTGGGTCGGGAGATCCCCTGGAGAAGGAAATGGCAACCCACTCCACTACTCTTGCCTGGAGAATCCCATGGAGGGAGAAGCCTGGTAGGCTACAGTCCATGGGGTCCCAAGAGTTGGGCAGGACTGAGCGACTTCACTTCACTTCACTTCATAGTCTATTGGAATTATTACAATCTGGGTACAGATTTGCTACTTAGTAGTAACATGACCATGTAAAATCTTTTAGTCACAACTGTCCTTTTGTCAAAGGCAAAAAAAGAAAAAAATGTCTATCAAGGTTGTTCTGTGGATTATGCTGTATGTTATTAGCCCAATTTCTGACATAATAGACAACAATAACAAGACTTCAGGTTTTGTCCTGGCAGCTCTGACACGGGTCATGATGATCTAAGTCTCCTGTACAAGCACCTCCCATTGAGGGTGGGCTGAAAAGAGTAAAGTGTGTCTTGCTTTTTAAAAACAGAATAAAATAAAAATAACACATGTTATTTCATTGATTGGGTTAGAAAGAGACCAAGTTTTCTCTCTGGTCAGTACTTTTTATTGGTCTTCTTGTTCTCTCATGTCCTTGCTTGCTCCCTTTGATGAGAAAATATGTAATGTTGGAGAGATTCATACAATAAAAAACTGAGGCTTTTAGTCCACCAGACTATGCGAGACAAAATCCTGCCAACAGCCACTGAATGAACTTGGAAGTGAAACATGCCCCATTAGAATCTTCAGACGTTTACAGCCCCTACCACTACTGCGACTGTACCCTTGTAAGAGAGCTGGGCCAACATTTTTATTTCAGTCTTGTTAAAGACCATCAATCAGTGAACCCAGTAATGCCAGGCTCTGAATCCTGATTCACACACACACACAAAAAAAAATAATAATAATAATAATAAATGTGAGGTGTTTTAGGCTATTACGCTTAGCAGTAGTTTGTTCTCCAGCAGTGGCTAACTACTACAGTTTATGTTCCATATTCCTTCTCTGAATCTGCAATTCCTGATCTATAAAAGATAATAATACACGACCTACTGACCTCAGAAGATCTTTATAAAGTTCTATTATGATAATGTGCATAGAAGAACTTAAACTCTCCATCACTCTAAAAAACATAATTTTAAGAAATAAACAAGGTTAACACAAATGATTGGTGTCACAAGGCAAGTAATTACCACTTCCTGAGCACATAGGCTGTTTCAAGCACTTTCCAAGATATTTTAGAAACACAGCTAATCGATATTGACATCTTATAATTGGGGAAACACATTTAGCCAAGTTTAGTGATGTGCTAAGTGATGGTTTTGGAATTCGTCATCCAGATGTGGGTGAGAAGTCCATGTCATTTTCTCTATAAAATTCTATTTTCCTGTTTTTTTTTTTAATAAAACCAAAGTTTAGATTTTTCAAATATGAAATGTCTTATAGTGAGTCATGTTAGTGGCCCACTAATATTTCCTTAATTGAGCGGGTACACTAATCATCCAGCTGTTGATTATTGGCTGCCAAAAGTTCCAGCTATCCCCTGATCTGAAGAAATCTCTTGCAGACGAGAGGCAGTCTGAGGCTTAGGACTGATTGACACAGGCTATCACATGAACACTTCAAGTTGAGACCAACTCTGTTGTAATTCGTACTTCAAAGTCTCCTATCAGATGAAACAGAAGCTAGCCTCCAGATCAGAGCACATCTTTGCCATGTTATTATTACTCTGCCCTGTCCTGCTTCCACCACTCCATCTCTGAGAGTACTTCCTCCCTCCATAAATCCTCACCCACGTCTTTGTCTCAGCCTCTGCCTCCAGGGAACTCAAGCTAAGACAGTCCTTTGCCTCCCTTATTTTTTACTTTGTCTTTTACACATTTCTATCTCCAAATCTCATGTACACATACACAGCAATATATTTAGTCAAACCTTTAGGCTATAATTACACAGGTTATTGAGTTTATAACAAAAGAACTAGCTTAGGTACAAGGAGTAGCAGCCCAAAGCTTGTGTTGTACTTTTGCTGGTAGACTCCTGAAAAAGTTTTTTTCCATGAGTCTTTGATACAAAATCTGGTTGTACTACATATGTGTTCATTACACAAGAAAAATTCTATGTTACATTAACAGATTATTTTATACGTAATTTATAAATCATGTTCATTTTATTTATAAAGTAATATATTTGTGGTAGAAAATTTTGAAATACAAATATTTGAAAAAACATGGAGAAAATGTATATATACCCTTAATTCAACTATACAAAAATAATTTTAAAAATTACTCTACTTTTAAAGAAACTTTAAAAAAAATCATCTTAGTTCAAACTGATATTTTACTAGTCCAGAGCTATCAGTTCTTGATGAAAATTCTTGTTCTTTCACTAGTTATTATCCTTCGGGTACAAGGCATATTTTATAAATATATTTTTTACTCTTTCAACAGAACTGTTATTAAAAAAGGACAGATCCAGTCTTTTCATCAGAATAGCCTTTGGAAAAGCAATAGGTTAAATTACTACAGCCTTTATTTTTATTAACTTTCTAGGACAGATTCCTCAGAACAAAGGCATAATGGCATTCTCTGCTTGGGTCTCAACATAGATTCAAGTTCATTAGTCACTGCCCTCACCTTAAATCCTACTTGTTAAGGTAATTTATCATTCAAGTGAATTATTTTATACTTTTATTTATATCACTAAAAGAACAACATTATAATCAACTCAAATTATCCACACAAAGTTCTAGGGTTATATAAACCAGATACTATGCGACCTGAACTTAATGCATGTGGGGCTGAAGATTATACCCTATAAAGCCCTATCCAGCCTTGTTCTCCCCTGTGTAGTCTTCCTTAAACATGAATCGGCAGTGATATCCCCCTCAAGAATTCTGGAATGTTACACAGAACCTGATACATGTCCAATAAATATTAAAAACTGTAGTTCCTCAGTGGGTGATTCCATTATTTTAAATCATGTGAGTGGCAGAGTTCAGAAAACACACACTGTCTTTCCAAGTTTGGCCTTGGTCACTGACCCCTGAGATTACTCTAGAAATGTTTCTCAAGCAGATGTTCATCTTTGTCACTAAGTCTGGGTTCAAAATGGTTTATTTAGCAGATAAGTCTATTATGTTGAATTTTTTTTCTAGGTAGTATAAAATAATGAAAAAGGAACATAAAAACTTCCTCTTTGCGTAGGAATCAGTCATTATCAGGTAAGGTGAGTGTATTGCAGACTATGCCAGCTGTTACAACTAGGGTGATGACACGGCATTACCTTCATGTGGCATATTTATGCCTATTCTGTTCCTTAGAGTATTTTTGACTGTAAATATTAAAGCAAAATACACCAAAATAAATGTTTCATACAGACTGGTAAGCACGTACTTGCCTGTCTTTCAGTATTTTTGCTTTACATATCACAGTAAAGTTTGAGTCCATTTGGACATCAGTTTGGCAAACATATGCATGGTTGGTTGTTATATATGAGGCACTATTTTAAGCCCTACCTGGCACTCCACTCTGGCTATGGTGTCTAGGTTCTTCCCTATTATATAATACTACCTCTCATTCCAAACACTTAAGAAGGTTATGAGTTCAGAACTCTTGTTCAATTTCATAGTATTTAATTGTCTATATTCTTCTCTTTATCCAAAACATATTTCAATATCCCCCGGGCAATAGCATCTCATTGCTGACTTTGATTTTTCCTCTCTGAAGAAAATACACTTAAAATTTTTTTTAAGGATGTATTTCCTTTCCAGATTAAAAAAAAAAAAAAAAGAAGTCTTGTCTAGCTAAGATGGAATAAATTGTAAACTCAACATTATAGTCAAAAACAGAGTTTTGACTGATTGCCCAGCAAATATAAGAATGGTATGCAATTTTCATCTACCCAACAAAAATGTATACCATGAAATTCTCACTATGATATGAAAAACACAAATAGGTGCACGCCTTGGTTTCCTTTATATCTACCTTTCATGAAAAGAATCATGGAATTGGAAAAATTCTCAATGCTTTAGAAGAGACAGCATGTGTGAAAAATAAGTCAATGACAGATTCCAAGGAGTGGTAACTTATCTACAACTACAGAAAGTTTCCTAAGTGCCATTTGAGTTTTAAATGCTAGAAAATTAGAAGTAAAATATCTTGCTATTTACAATGAAAATCTTTTCCTGATTAGAAATGAGTGATAAGGCAGCCTATCACAAAAAAAGCTTTTTTCCAACAAAAGTTGGAAAGCCAATCTTTTCATATGAATGAAAAATCATAATCCATATACTCTGAGAAAGATCAGATTATAAATTTGATTTTAGAAATAGGGGAATCACAGCCCTGAAAGCTGAGTGATTTGCTTAAGTCTTTCTGTAAGTCTTGAAACTTAGCATCTCACTACCAACTAGTTTTATTCATAATGGTATGTACTCTCTAATTATTAAAATAAGCATGTTCTCTGGTAATCCAATCACATTTTGGAGCACACCAATTACCTCAAAAGAAAAAATCCAGTGCTCTATGTCTTAAGTATCCCCATATCAATGACACACAGTCTGCTGCTGCTACTGTTGCTGCTAAGTCAGTTCAGTCGTGTCCAATTCTGTGCGACCACATAGATGGCAGCCCACCAGGCCCCTCTGTCCCTGGGATTCTCCAGGTAAGAACACTGGAGTGGGTTGCCATTTCCTTCTCCAGTCACACAGTCTACCCACATTCAATTTAGGTTTTATACACTTCCACCTGGTTCAAATAAAATTTCTGAGTACTAAGTCTCTATTTTAAAATGTGCCTATTTTGAGCCACCCATCTAATTAGGAAAGATGGTGCCTTTGTGCAGATATTATCTCCAATATTTCATAAACAAAACTTTAAAAAAGAAAAGATAGAATAATACTATGTGCACATGTGTATGTTTTTTTATTTATTGAAGTTACCTATTTCTAAATACTGAGGTGGAATCATGCGACTTGAAAACAAAGATCTCTGCATATGATGTGAACTCTAATAGTATAAAAAATGTGTGTGCTGTAAATGCAGGATTTACCTTCATAGTGGCAAATTCTGAACTAGCTTAAGCTGAAATAGCTTAGTCTAAGATCCAAACTTTTCTACAGTATGATGAAAGGGTGATACGGATGATGACATTTTGATTTTAAATTGTATACGTATGTGTATATGTACAATCTTTATCAGTAATTCTTATATGAAGGATTTTTTCTCCACACTACCAAGAAATTATCAGATACTTCCTGGGTGTCCTATAGGTTAACTGGATAAATTCTGATCTCCTCCACTTGGAGATACTATCAGACCCGAAAGGTTAAGGGTTCAGTCATATAAGACCACCTCCTCTCAAAGCTTCAGAAAAGTGAAAGTGAAAGTCACTCAGTCATGTCTGACTCTTTGTGACCCCATGGCTATAGTCCATGGAATTCTCCAGGCCAGAATACTGAAGTGGGTAGCCTTTCCCTTCTCCAGAGGACCTTCCTAACCCATGGATTGAACCCAGGTGTCCCACACTGCAGGTGGATTCTTTACCAGTAGAGCCACGAGGGAAGCCCAATAGCTTCAGATGCTAACTACAAGTCCAGGTTGCCATCTGTGCTTTTGTCCAACCAGAGAGAAATTGGAAGTTTCAAAGACCTCCCTTGGGTTTGATTAATTTGCTAGAACACTCACAGAACTCAGAGAAACATTTTACTTAGTAGAGTATCAGTTTATTATAAAAGGATATAACTCAGAACACACAGATGGAAGAGATGCATAGAGTAACGTGTGAGGGAAGTGCACAGAGCTGCCATGCCTTCTTCTAATTCACCAGTCTCCTCAAATCTCCACCAGCCCAGAAGTTCTCCAAATCCTGTTCTTTTACATTCTATGGAGGTTTAATTACATAGGCATAATTTTGTAATTATTGACCATGGTCAATTGATATACTCTGCAGGTCCTCTATCGCGGCCAAGAGAGGACTGAAATTTTACCCTCTTATTTTGTGGCTGGTTTCTCTGACAACCAACCCTTAGGTTTCCTTGGCAGTTTCCAAAAGTCACCTCATTAATAAAAGATGCCTTTATCTCATCATTTATGAAATTCAAGTGGTTTTAGGAGTTCTGTGCCAGATATACATTTATTATAAGTCATAATATAAAAACATGGATGTATATGAATATTTATGTATGAATACTCATAGCTATGAACACTCAAGGTATAAAATATAATAATTACTCCTATATGAAGACTTAAGGTATAAAGTGTAATAATTACTCATATATTTACCACTCAAATATATGGTAAGACATGACCAGTACACATAGGCATCTTCTCTGCTCACCCATCTGTTTTACCTTACAGACATAACTATAGTACTGAATAATTTACTGTTTTATGGTATATCATCCCAAAATAGCCATACATCTTCCCATTCCTATACAGTGTACTTTTTTGCAATGTGATTTTTAATTCTTCTCATGAAAAGGAAGAATTTGCCCTTCACTATATCAAGTTTTCTTTCTTTCTTTCTTTCTTTTTTTTTTGCCTATTTGACCGTAGCAGTAAATTTGTGTCATCCTGGCTGAGGCATGGCACTCAGAAATGTGGTCAAACATTATTTTGGATGTTTCTCTGAGAGTGTTTTTGGATGACAATAACATTTAAATAAGTGGTTTTTGAGTAAACAGATTATCCTCTATAAGGTAAGTGGGTCTCATCCAATAAGTTGAAAATCTGAAAAGAATGAAAGACTGACCTCCCCTGAGCAAGACAGAATTCTACAGTAGGGAGATATCAAATGCAAGCTGAAACATAAGTTTTCCCCTAGGTCTTCAGCCTGCTGGCCCACTCTGCAGATCTGCCCTGCCAGCCTCCATAATTTCATGAATCAATTCCAGTCAATCAATCAATAGACACATACAGACTCACACAGAGAGCATTGGTGCTATTTCTCTTGAGAACCCTAATGCACTGCTGTTTCAAAAACATGAAGCAAACAGAAGCTTGCAAAATGCTTGCATGATAAGTCCTGACTTCTCTTTGTGCAAGTGGTATTCCTTGGAAACTTATTACCACCACTATATGGACAAACCAAGGCTAGTCAACTACATGATAAGAGGCAAGAGGCACAATTAATTCCATCATTCATGTCAATAGAAAGCCTAGTTTCAGACACAGAAATGAGAAACTCAACTACCAGTTGCCCACATATGCATGATCAAGCCTAGTCAACACACCTAAAAATTCAGCATCTTAAAGCAACAAATCTTATAATTAGCTCATATAGTTTCTGAAGATCAGGAATCAAGAGATGCTTAGCTGCTGTTTCTGCTCAGAGCCTCTTACTAGACTTTATTTAAGCTATCAGCCAGAACAGAAACTACCTGAAAACTTGACTGTGGCCAGAAAATTTGCTTCTAGGATCACTTATGTGGTTGATGGTGGGCCTCGGTTCTTAACTAGCTGTTGGCTAGATATTTTATTTCCTTATGTATCCATTGTTGTTGTTTAGTTGCTAAGTCATTTGGACTGTAGCCTGCCAGGCTCCTCTGTCCATGGAATCTCCCAAGCAAAAACTACTGGAGTAGGTTTCCATTTCCTTCTCCAGGGGATCTTCCCAACCCAAGAGTCAAACCTATGTCTCCTGCATTGACAGGCAGCTTCCATACCACTGAGCCACCAAAAAGCCTTATGTATCCAACCATTTTCTCAGTCATGTCCAACTCTGTGGAACTGCATGGACTGTAGCACACCAGGCTTCCCTCTCCACCACTAACTCCTGGGGCTTACTCAAACTCATGTCCATCGAGTTGGGTGAGGCCATCCAACCATCTCATCCTCTGTCTGTCATCCCCTTTTCCTCCTGCCTTCAGTCTTTCACAGCATCAGGATCTTTTCCAATGAGTCAGTTCTTCCCATGAGGTGCACAGAGTATTGGAGCTTCAGCTTCAGCATCAATCCTTCCAATGAATATTCAGGACTGATTTCCTTTAAGATGGACTGGTTGGATCTCCTTGCAGTCCAAAGGACTCTCAGGAGTCTTCTCCAACACCACAGTTCAAAAGCATCAGTTCTTCAGCACTGAGCTTTATAGTCCAACTCTCACATCCATACCTGACTACTGGAAAAACCATAGCTTTGACTAGATGGACCTTTATTGGCAAAGTAATGCCTCTGCTTTTTAATATGCTGTCTAGGTTTGTCATAGCTTTTCTTCAAAGGAGCAAGCGTCTTTTCATTTAATGGCTGCAGTCATCATCTGCAGTGATTTTGGAGTCCAAGAAATAGTCTTTCACTGTTTGCATTGTTTCCCCATCTATCTGCATTAAAGTGATGGGACTGGATGCCATGATTTTCATTTTTTGAATGTTGAGACTAAGCCAGCTTTTTCACTCTCTTCTTTCACTTTCATCAAGAAGGTCTTTAGTTCTTCTTAGGGCTAGTCATAAATATTTCTGCTGACTTCCTCCAGAATAAGGGATCCCAGAGGGAAAACAAAGATCATTCAAGAGAGAAACTGAGGTCTTTTATGTTATAAACCTGGAGGAAATATAATGGCACGTTACCATACGCATTGGTCACACAGACCTTCCCTGGTATACGAGGGAAGGGATTACAACACACATGTTTATCAAGAGCAAGGGCTCATTGAGTTCCTTTTCAGAGGTTGGATACCATATATTTCTTTTGGTGAAGACCTGATAATAATTCTTTTTCAATAGAGCTTTTGCTGGATTTAGTCTAAGATCCTTTCTTTTATGGCTGGTTATTTTTACAAATGACATTTTTTAAATGTACCTTCAAATATTCTCCTGAGGATATGCAAAAATGAATACAATTGACTTGTCTATATTGAACTTTCCTAAGATCTTTTTACTCATTCTGAAAGTAAACTGCAATTTATGTTTTGATACAAACCTGATTCTCACCTAACAGAAGCAGAAGATATTAACAAGAGGTGACAAAAATATACAGAAGAACTATACAAAAAGATCTTCATGACCCAGATAACCAAGATGGTATGTTCACTCCAGACATCCTGGGATGTGAAGTCAAGTGGGCCTTAGGAAGCATCACTACAAACAAAGTTAGCAGAGGTGATGGAATTCCAATTGAGCTATTTCAAATCCTAAGGGATGATGCTGTGAAAGTGCTGCACTTAATATGCCAGCAAATTTGGAAAACTCAGCAGTGGCCACAGGACTGGAAAAGGTCAGTTTTCATTCCAATCCCAAAGAAAGGCAATGCCAAAGAATGCTCAAACCACTGCACGGTTGTGCTTATCTCACATGCTAGCAAACTAATGCTCAAAGATCTCCAAGCCAGGCTTCGACAATACATGAACCATGAAATTCAGATGTTCAAGGTGGATTTAGAAAATGCAGAGGGACCAGAGATCAAATTGCCAACATCTGCTGGATCATGGAAAAAACAAAAGAGTTCCAGAAAAACATCTATTTCTGTTTATTGACTACGCCAAACCCTTTGACTGTGTGGATCACAACAAACTCTGGAAAATTCTTAAAGAGATGGAATACCAGACCATCTGGCTTGTCTCCTGAGAAAAGCAACAGTTAGAACTGGACATGGAACAACAGACTGGTTCCAAATCGAGAAAAGAGTATGTCAAGGCTGTATATTGCCATCCTGCTTATTTAACTTACATGCAGACTACATCATGTGAAATGCCAGGCTGGATGAAGCACAAGCTGGAATCAAGATTGCCAGAAGAAATATCAATAACCTCAGATATTCAGATAACACCATCCTTATGGAAGAAAGTGAAAAAGAATTAAAGAGTCTCTTGATGAGAATGAAGGAGGAGAGTAAAAAAGTTGACTTAAATTCAATATTTAAAAAATCAAAGATCATGGTATCCAGTCCCATCACTTCATGGCAAATAGAAAGGGAAAGAATGCAGTGAGATACTTTATTTTGGGGGCTCCAAAATCACTGCAGATGATGACTTCAGCCATGAAAAAAAAAAAACAAAAAAAACAAACAAACAAAAAAAAACCCTTGCTCCTAGGAAGAAAAGTTATGACCAACCTAGACAGCATATTAAAAAGCAGAGACATTGCTTTGCCAACAAAAGCCTGTCTAGTAAAAACTATGGTTTTCCAGTAGTCATGTATGGATGTGAGAGTTGGACTGTGAAGAAAGCTGAGCACTGAAGAATTGATGCTTTTGAACTGTGGTGTTGGAGAAGACTCTTGAGACTCCCTTGGACTGCAAGGAGATTCAACCAGTCCATCCTAAAGGAAATCAGTCCTGAATATTCATTGAAAGGACTGATGCTAAAGCTGAAGCTCCAATACTCTGTGCACCTGATGGGAAGAACTGACTCATTGGAAAAGACCCTGATGCTGGGAAAGATCAAAGGTGGGAGGAAAAGGGGATGACAGAGAATGAGATAGTTGGATGGCATCACCGACTCAATGGACATGAGTTTGAGTAAACTCTGGGAATTGGTGATGGACACAGAGGCCTGTCGTGCTGCAGTCCATGAGGGCACAAATAATCAGACACGACTGATCAACTAAACTGAGCTAAACATACCTAGTCATGTAATTAACAACTAATGAGCACTTTATTTCAAACTTTCTAGTTTTTCTTATAGAGTGATAGCAGGTATCATTTATCTAATCTGAAACTAAGTCTTAACCTTCAATATTAAAGCTGATGTTTTTTCTACACTGTGGTATTTAACAATTAAAGTCTCCTATTATGATTAAGCTAAGAACTTATTAAGGAATGAATCCTGAATTTCATTTAAAGATTTTACTACATCTGTTGAAATGGTCATCCCTTTTTGCTCATTTTATGTATTGATGTGGCTAATTATAATGTCAATTTCTTTAAATTAAAAACCAACCCTACACTAGCAGAAGTAAACCCAACTTGGTCAGGCTATGCTTTGTTACATGCTGTATTTTACTTTGTTATTATAAATGTATTTGCATCTGTATTCAATGAGAGTAGACTAGTTTTCATGCCATTGTCAGTTTTTATATTAAAGCAATGGTGATCACATAAAGTTTGAAAGAGTTCCTTTTTTCATTTTTTTAAATAAAGTTTGAAATTATATTTACTGATTTTTTTTAGAAATCATTTATAAAATCATCTTGGCCTGATAGTCTTTTAAAATAATTTGAAGTAAAAAAAATATACTTTATTCAACAGTTTTAATTGTATTAAGCAGTATTTTTATAGAGGTTTTCTATTTTTTTTTTTGAGCAAAGATTGACTTTTAAAGGAATAATTCTATTTAATCTAAGTTTCAAATTTAAAATGTAATTTTTAATAAACTATTAACTGTAGAAGCTTTGCTTAATATATATTTTGCAAATATAAACATATTTATGTAACTTATAATTCTAATATTGTTTATTTATGGCCTATTTTTTAAGATATTCTTAAGGTTTTCAAAATAGCCACTTAGACACTTTACCTCTTCAGTATGCAAATGTAAATAAGTTGTAATATAGGAAATCTTTTGTTTTAATATAAGAGTGAGCCTGTCCAATTTCTGCTGTACATTATTAAAGTTTTATTCACAGAAAAAAAAACAAACAAACAAACCAAAAAAAATAAAGTAGTTTTAGAACCAACTTTTAGCTGTCTAATTTTTCTTTGCTTTATATTGCTTTCATATCTCATTAGCTTTGACTATTCATTCACGCATATCTCTCATATTATCGAAAGTTATTCTATGATTCCTTTTATTACTTATTTAATTCAATGCTTAGATCAAAAATTGTCAGATTTTTTTCTCAAAGCTTTGCTAACATTGGAATAAAATTATGTTATGTGATATTTCTTTATTATTCATCTTAGAAAGTAACTATGAAATTAAATTCTCCAAGTGATTGATTTAGTTTTGCTTTTCACAGTTTTTTGGCTGCACGGGGCCATGACATGTGTGATCTTAGTCTCCAGACCAGGAATTGAACCCATGCCCTCTTCGTTGCAAGTGCAGAGTATTAACCACTGGACTGCCAGGGAAATCTTGATATAGTATGTTTTTAAAGTTCTTCAATATTTGGATTATTTAAACATTTTAAAATTCATTTTTCCTTGAAAATTTAAGATTTTGGCCTTGAATATGTTTCTTTCTTCTTTCACTTTTATTCACAATATGTATGTATTCTGTTATGATTTCCTTTGTATGTTCACAAAGACTGTCTTAGTTTTTTGGAAAAATACAATTCTACTTGATGGTGTGCTACTGATTTCTCCCACTGGGAATATCTGGTTAGTTCTGTCAATATCTAATTTATGTATATTGAAACTATTCCTTATATGTTTAATACTGCAAATATTTCTCAGAAAATATATAATTTATTATTTTTACCCATTTTTACTTAAACTATATAGTATATTCATAATAGTTATATAAGCATTCTTTTAATATTGTTCATGAAATATTGTTTGTTATTCTTCACCTTTCAATATTTATGTGCCTTCCATTGCTTCCCTGGTTGCTCATAAAGAATCTGTCTACAATTCAGGAGACTCAGGTTTGATCCTTGCGTTGGGAAGATCCCCTGGAGAAGGGAATGGCTACCCATTCTAGTGTTCTTGCCTGGAGAATTCCGGTGGACAGAGGAGCCTGGCAGGCTACAATCCATGGGGTCGCAAAGAGTCAGACATGACTAAGAGACTGACACTTTCACTTTCATATATGGTTTGTGTAAACAGCACATAGTTTCTTTGTGGGTGTATGTGTGTTCTCATCTAGACTATTTATTGTCATATTTTTACATGAAAATATTATTCCATTTACAAGCTTCACTGATGAATCAGTGGGCATGGAAAGCTTATTCCATTTACATGAATTGTGATTGTTGCTCTATTTGTGATTATTTCTACTGTCTTATGCTTTATATTTTACTCATGTTCTTGTAGTCTTTTTCCTACTTTCTTGTGTTATTTTCTCTTCTCACCCCATTTTTTAAATCAATTTAAAAAGCTTATACTTTATTTGCTATTTAAGTGGTATCAATAAATATTAACATGCATTCATAATAAAGTATAAAATTATAATCATAGTTTCTCCTTTTCTTGATACTACAAGGGCCAAAACACGTTACTTTTGACTTGTGTAAAAAATAACAGGAGTCATTTTTTTATAACACAAATTATTACTATTGTTTAGACCCTATTTCTTGAGAAGATCAAATGGCCGAATTGTGATAAATTGACTCTTCGGTCCTGGACGGCCCTGATATTATTGTGAGCTGAACAGCCACACAATTCAGGTAGGGGTTTGCCTACTCCCTAGGCATCTGTCAAAATTCCCAGGGATCAAAGAGCATTTGTTCCAATGGTATGGAATTTCATACAACATCAAAGAGACCAGGGATCCACCTTATAGCATAGTTGGTTCTAGAGAAGGTCTATGAACACCTATGCTACGCAGAAGCTGCTGGTCTGATAGAACAGTAAAATGGCCAGCTGATGACACAGCTAAAGAGTTATCATGAAGGCAATACTGTGTGAGGATGAGGTACTCTTCTCCCAGATGCTGTGTACTCATTCATTAAAAATCCTTTAAATGGCACTAGGTTCCCAATAGGAGGGCCCCTCCAGTCTGGAATCAAGCAGAAAGACATGAATTGTCTCACTTGTCATTCCCAGTGTCTCCCTATCAGAGGATATGTTTCATGTTCCCACAACTCTGGGCTCAGGTGTTAGAGGTCCTAGTCTCCCATAGAGGCAAAGTTTTGCCAAAGGTCACAGTAAATGAATATAGAGTAAGCAGAAATAAAACTACTGTTATGTAGGTATTTTATGTTTCCTGCTTCCAGAGACCAGGAAATTAAAAAAAAAGGATCACCATCTTTTCAGAGTACTGAAATTGACTCTGATGATTAGCAGGAGGCAGGGCTGCTCCTACAACAATGGAAGCAGGAAGAAACACACGTGAGCTTTTTTGGTGCTCTTGCTTAATATGACTGAACAAACAGGTAGAGCAACCTATCTTGAGAAAGGCATGGTGACATGGGGCTCAGAAGACTCACAGTTGAGAATCACCCAGGAAGATATTAAAGCAGACAGAGTTGGTGGTTGAGATTAAGGGGGGATCTAGAATGCATGATGTGAAGCACACAAAGAAAATCAATTGTGGTGCCAAATACATCTACCCCAGTGAGAAGTGTACTGTCTCAATCACCTCTCTCTCTTAAGTCTCCTTTCAGGATGAAAAAGCCACAAGAATCCTGATGGCACTGTTCCCTGAACACCGGGGAGAAGTAAATCTGGGCAGCACATGGGGTGGTGTCTTAGTTCCCAGATCAGGGATCGAACCCACACCCCTGCATTGAAGTGCACTCCAGTATTAATCACTGGACTTCCAGGGAAATCCTGATTTAGTATGTGGGCTGTAGGGTTGTGTTTTCTAGATCCTCCACCAAGTAAGGACATGCAGCCCACCTGTAAGAAGCATAGCCAGGAGATCACTGTCAGGTTAGGTCCTCCAAAGTCTGTCTCAGCTACATACCTAGATCAAGGTCATGACTTTACCAGGTAGCATAAATATGGTGACTGAGTAAAACCAGGGAGAAAAAGCTGGATGACTTTGACAGAAAATACCTGTTGCTCATCTCCCCAACAGTTTGACTGCGTTTTATTGCACCTATATAATAATTTGATATATTCCCCTGACTAATCCTTCCTCTCTCTTCCTTTCATGAGACTTGAATTCTCATAAACATCTTGCACTCCAAACTTCTCGTAAACATTTGCTTTCAGAGATGATAACTCTCTAGATACTAGTTTCTTGTCCTCAGAAATAAAGAACGGTTTCACAGGTTTTATACTTGTGTCATATGCTGCTGGTAGGTTCAGTGAACAAATAACCAAGATAGTCTAGTTTGGTAATAACAGAATTGCTCTACAGAATGTTTATTTTTCTTTAACACGGTATTTTTAAAAAATCACATTTATGCATTTGCTTAATTCCCTGGACTCTCAATACTTTTGGTTTGTGGAGGTTTCTAAACTCACACCCCCAGCACAGACACTCCTAAGCATTTGTATTCAACAGCTTACTAATGTTTGATTTTCATCAACTAATTTAGTGCTATATTGAAAACATTCTAATGATGTTGGAAAGAGTACAGCTAATAAAATTATAGTCATACAAATGTGATAAAATAGTTTTAAGATGACTTAAAAAAAGAAATATCTGCCCTTTGTACCACCAAAATTGAAGTTATAAAATGACAAATTTATATCTGTGATTCTATTCACTCTCCTTGATGGAAATTTTATGTTATGATGAAGTATCTTGATTCCTTATACAGAAGTTGCTAATCCAAGAATTATTATAAGCTGATGACACACCTAGGGCATAAGTTAAAAACAACTGCTAGAGATCTTTCGGACCCCTACACTTACCTTTGAATATAGATTTAGCTTCCTTGGTGGCTTAGACGGTAAAGCATCTGCCTGCAGTGCGGGAGACCCAGGTTGATCCCTGGGTTGGGAAGATCCCCTGGAGAAGGAAATGGCAACCCATTCCAGTACTCTTGCCTGGAAAATTCCATGGACTGAGGAGCCTGGTAGGCTACAGTCCATGGGGTTGCAAAGAGTCGGACACGACTGAGCAATTTCACTTTCACTTTTCACTTTCAATACATATATGGGCTATGAAGTAGTTTTCTCTCTAAACATCAATTATCATAATCATATCATACAGATTGAAGTTGTTGTCTTTGTCCTTTTATCAAAAAGAAAATAATTTGCCAGTTCCTCTATATATCTTCAGAAGACATTTGTCAGTATTTATTAGAATTGCTCACACAGCTCCATAAATACAACAGTCATTTAGTACTCTTTTGCTTGCTCCACACAGCTCAAGCAGGGGAACTTTTGCCTGAAAATTGTCTTATTTCCTAGTATTTTTCACAAGGAAATTGTTTATGTGTCATTCATCAGTTTTATGGCCTTTTCCCCCTGATTTTAGAAACCGGAAGCATGCTCAGTATTCAGTCACACACAGAGCAGACTCATTACAGGATTGTCAATGGGCAATTTACCAAGCAGAAAGTCAAATTAGCTTTACTGGAAAGTTGACTGTGGTGTGTTACCCTCAGTGCAAGCAGCAAGTAAAATTTTACCCACAACTGGTTACAGAGGGGTAATTAAAACCATTAATCTTTTTATTGATCTTTGACTCTGTTGCCTACTATATTTAGCAGATAAGATTCATGAGCTACTGGAGTGTGTCCATTGTCACAGATCTCCATCGATAGATATCCCCTGAAGAGGGCCCCAGGGTAAAAGAGCATTTATCTGATTTATGCCTATTATGTGGTTCCTTCAGACCTGAAACAATTACTTGTTATGCTTTATTAAGAAGCAATATTTGCAAACTGAAAATTCTGTGGAAAGTGTAACCTCTCAGGCTACAGAAAAGAACTTTACATGGTAAATGCTTTTTGAGTCATACCTGTTTTATTTAATTTTTACATTTGAAGGAGATATGTTTCTACTTAATAACATCCTAAAATGATATACGGCAATGTATAATTTTATACTTAGGTGCTCTTTTAAACAAGTAAATGTTTGACCGTATAGTCCATAATTACATCTCTGAAGTGGTAACAGTCCATCACAAAAGCATGGCTTGGTTCACAGATCATTGATACAGTTAGTTTTAGCAGATGCTTAGGTGCCATTATAATCTTTCCTATCCATTTGGCTGTCATAAAACCCTTGTGTCCAACTTAGGCTCTTATTACTACAGAGCTTTTGCTTTCTTATACTATGAACAATTAGTACTTTACAAGACTGGATCATTGACCAATGACCTTCATCAATTAGGGGATTTTTAAAATTAGGCATGTGTTA
Organism: Bos indicus x Bos taurus; assembly: GCF_003369695.1. NCBI lineage: Eukaryota > Metazoa > Chordata > Mammalia > Artiodactyla > Bovidae > Bos > Bos indicus x Bos taurus. The sequence continues at coordinate 33,939,484 of NC_040076.1, read as the reverse complement.
GCCACTCTGAATATTTGTTGAGGAAAGTGTAAGATTAGCAGATACTTCACTGTGGATTTCCATGGGGAGGAGAAATCAATACAGCCAGAGGATTTGGTATCTTGGCAGCTGCAGTCTTGGAAATTTAATGGTGAGGGTCCAATCCCAATAAATACTGGCTATATATTTCCATGCCCATGAAACCATCGGTGACAACGCAAGTAAGTTTTTCAGTAATTACAACTTTAAAGATGAAAAATGCTGAGATAATAATATATGCACTGAACAATTCTACTTTGAAGGTTACCAGTTTCTGCATACTCTGTCTCTGCAGGGTAAGCATGAGTTATGCTGCCTCATCGAGTCAAGAACCTTCTTCCTTTACTTAAATAGTTAAAAGGGAAGCAAGTAGGTCTTTCAAGGAAAAACCAGCTTGAGACCAAATTTAGCAAAGGTGAACAAAACCAAGCAGAGGTGTTCCTAGGAGACTGGAGATGGAGCTAAGCCCAGGGTGAGGCAGCAGGCAAGTGTGCAGGAGCCAGCCCACAAGCAGTGAGAGCTTGATATTCCGCTTGTGACTCTGGCTGATTCTCAAGGTCTTAGGAATCTGATAAGCTTGAATAAGACTAAGCCAGCTTCTCCAGATTTCTAATCATTTAGGTTAGCCATTCAATAACCATGCAATCATTCATTTTCTTCTGAAATTAACAAGCATTTTTAATGAATAATCATGACTGATGTACCTTGCTACTAGGTACACATGCAACTGTATATATGTGATGTCATAACTCACTTTGTTTGGTTTGATGGATTCCTGGCTAATGAATATTGCTGCTGCTGCTGCTGCTGTTAAGTAGCTTCAGTTGTGTCCAACTCTGTGTGACCCCATAGATGGCAGCCCACAAGGCTCCACCATCCCTGGGATTCTCCAGGCAAGAACACTGGAGTGGGTTGCCATTACCTTCTCCAGGCTAATGAATATTAGTTGTCATAAAATTTTATCATTTCTCTGTGTGCATATTAATACTGATTTATCTACTTCTAGATTTCAGATTTCAAATCTCAAAGCTATAAATCTAGGATAAGACATTTAAACTTAACCTATTTCTGATGAATATTTTTAATATTTCTCAGTCTCAGAAAAAAATTCATGATACTATGAGACAAAGGTTCAAAATTTACTCATTAACATTCTTTAAGCATGGTCAAGAAGGGTTCAATAAGTATTCTTTCAAATTTAGTAAGTAAGTAAATGAACAGACATATTTCTATTTCTATTCCATTATAGTAGTAACCAAGTCTACCAAATAGTCTCATAGTTTTGTTCTGTTTTTGCTTCCATTATACCAAGTAAGATGCTTACTTCTTGGAAGGAAAGTTATGTCCAACCTAGATAGCATATTCAAAAGCAGAGACATTACTTTGCCAACAAAGGTCCGTCTAGTCAAGGCTATGGTTTTTGCTGTGGTCATGTATGGATGTGAGTTGGACTGTGAAGAAGGCTGAGCGCCAAAGAATTGATGCTTTTGAACTGTGGTGTTGGGGAAAACTCTTGAGAGTCCCTTGGACTGCAAGGAGATCCAACCAGTCCATCCTAAAGGAAATCAGTCCTGGGTGTTCATTGGAAGGACTGATGTTGAAGCTGAAACTCCAGTACTTTGGCCACCTGATGTGAAGAGTTGACTCATTGGAAAAGACTCTGATGCTGGGAGGGATTGAGGGCAGGAGGAGAAGGGGATGACAGAGGATGAGATGGCTGGATGGCATCACTGACTCGATGGACATGAGTCTGAGTGAACTCCAGGAGTTGGTGATGGACAGTGAGGCCTGGAGTGCTGCGATTCATGGGGTTGCAAAGAGTCGGACATGATTGAGCAACTGAACTGAACTGAACTAATACCAAGTACTACTTCATTTTGAAAATTCTTTCACTTCCTAATCACCACCTACCCAGGTGACTAAATCCACTCAATCATTCAATAACCATTTATTAAGTACCAGGTATGTGACATGAGGTATTTGCTAATTAATGAAATAGACATGGATTCTGCCTTTTGTCAGCTTAACTTATTTACAAGAAGTAGATAATACATCACGTAACAAATGTGTGCACATTTGTGTACATGTGTGTGGATGGGGAGGTTAAAAGAAAACAGACTGAATGCAGAAGTAGAGAACAAACCAGTAACTCAAGGAATAGTAAGCAAAGACCTCTTAAATAGTGCAACATATAAAAAAGGACGGAGAAGTTTGCCAAAGAATTAGCCATGAACAGGAGGATGACAGGCATGTATATGTGTGTTGGAGAGAGAAAGGAACAGAGAAGAAAAAATGGGTGATAATTTCTGTACTGTGGAGAGTTTGGAATACATTAAAAGCTGACAGTAAGTCCATGTGGCTGAATTGTTGGAGGCTATGGAGAAAAGGCAAGAAATGACACTGGAGAAGTGGCAGACATTTCATGTAATAATTTACTGTCTATGTTAGAGTTTAAATTTATCCTAAGGAGAGTGAGAAGCAGTTGAAGGGTTTAAGCCTAAGAAGTGACATAATTTGATGTGTTTTTATTCAGCTGCCTCATATGTGAAGAATAAGTTGAAATTGTTAAACCTGGATTCAGGAAGAGTAGTAAGGATGCAGCTGATGATGCTGGTTAGAATACAGTGGTGGCGGGTGAGAGCTGGAGAGAAGCTGACTGAATATATTTGAAGTAGAAAATACAGGACTTGATTGACAATGTGAAGTTTACGTGAGAAAAAAAAAATCAAGGGTGACTTCATGTCCCAAATATATAGTGAGCTTAAGAACTTTGAATAAAATGCAATTAGTTCTACTTTTTAGTACTGTCTCCATAAAGAAACTCCATCTGCCTCTCCCACCCTCATCTTTCCCCCTTTCTCCCTCTTTATCTTCACTTCAGAAAACTCCTGAAACAAAGGCAATCTAGATATCTTAAAACTTTTCAATACCAAAAGCAAGAAGTACTGAATAAGATATAATTTTAAAGTACAACTGAGATTGCAGTAATTTAATTAAGGAAGAAAAGAATCATTACTCTTGCCTTTTTGTTCAAAATACTCCAACTTTATCCAGAAGGCCTTGCTTTCCCTGTGGGCCTGTTAAGCAGTGTCTGTATCTTCTCTGCACAGCCCTGTTCCTCTGGGAGTGGACTTGACGGAGCTCTCTATGATACTTCTTTCTAGACTTTTAGAACTTTCTTTTCTCTAAGGACAATACATTCATCCCTGAATCTCATGTTATTATATTATGTTACCAACTACTCGACAAGTTTCCTAGATCATCTCTCTTGGTTTCTCCATGATTTTCTCTCTATCCTAATTATCTATCCATAAGTGATTTCAATACAAACCTTCCATTCTCATTCAATAGTCTTGTCCTCCTCAGCTGCTAACTCCAGTGTGAATCAATGATCTCATAACTGCAACTTCTACATAGGTCAATTTCATGTGTCCTTCTGAGTATCAATAGCTGTACTGTATAAATGTTAATTTCATGAATGTGATGGTTATTTTGTGATCACATAGGGCAATGTTATATCTAGAATCGATGGAGCTTGATTTTGACAACCTACCTCCCTCAGATGGGGAAAATGAAGAGTTTTCTTTGTGCCATGTTCTAACATTTTTCTAAGTTTAATACCTCTTCAAAATTAAAAGAAAATATTCACAGATGAAGTCCCACCTACAAGGAATTCACAGCCTATAATCACCAAAGATACAATGAAACAACTCACTGTAAATGAAGTGAAGATTGCTAGAAAGGAAACATGCAATTTGCCAACACACAATGAGGAAACATTTTGATTAGAGAAACCCTAGAAAACAGACTTTCAATCTAAGTCTAGATTCATTGCTCCAAATGCATCCTATTTAATGAAAATTAATATTTGAATATTCAATGCAGCCTTAAAACCGCTATAAGGCAGGGCCCAGTATGACCTCTTGACCTTCTTCCTGCATGTTAGTGAGTGATGTACTTCACAAACATCAAAACCCAAGATTTTTTTTTTTAATCTCTTTAGAATATTTTTTGCAACTTCAGTTAACTGTCAAACAGGACTGGGAATGATACACCAGACAAAGATGCAAGACAGAGGAATACAAAGCATACCACTGTTAAAGCCAAGGGTCTCCCAAGTCATCTCAGTCAGGCTTGTGGGCTCCAGGCCTGGCCAAAGAGGCAGAAAGGGTCATGAGGTGGGAATGCGGGTGAGCATAGGGTGGTATATAACTTTTAAGTATTCAGATACATGATTTGGAGCCCTCATTTGCTCTCCAGCAAATGAAGTGTCCGGCTGAGTATGCTCTTCCTTTTGCATTCTATCACCTTTGCTGCCCAGCGACGCACGCTGCTTGTTCCTTCATGCCTCCAAGCTCACTCCCAAATGGGGACTTCCAACTGCAAACCTGCTGCCTGGGAAGCTCTTCCCTGCGTTCTTCCCTTGACTCCTCTACCCTCTTCCCAGCTTCCTCTATAAAAGAGCAAACCTGTCCCCCTTGCATTTCTTGCTGTTAATTCTGCTTTATTTTGTTCATAGCACTTAAACTCTCTGAAACTGAAAGCATTTTTTTATCAGCTTATTATTTCTCTCCCCATTAGAATGTACATGTTACAAAGGCAGGAATGTCATTCTTTTCATTTTTGGCTTCAACACAACACAGTTGCCCAATATATACCAGATAAATGAATGAACGAACTAGAAAAGGATGTGCAGTAATGTGATTTTAATATTTAAAGAAAAAATAAAAATTGCAAGCAAGTTGAATATACAAGCTTGTAATATCTAAAATAAATTAGAGCTAAAAGTCAAAAATACTGGAAAGATCATGATCACAGTTACATTTTTTTTAAAGATGCAGATAAAATACCAAATGGCTTCATAGAAAATCTCATAAGCCACTTTCTAGTAAAAACAAAACAAAACAAAACACACACACACAATCGTGGCATTTTAAGAAAAAGAAACATTTTATAAAACTGCATTAACATATTTAATGAATGTGTGAAAGGCTATGAATGATTCTTCTATTTAATTTTAACATTCGTGGTTGCTGCTGTTTAGTTGCTAAGTGTCTAACTCTTTTGAGACCCCATGGGATATAACCTGCTAGGCTCCTCAGTCCATGGGATTTCTCAGGCAAGAGTACTGGAGTGGGTTGCCATCTCCTTCTCCAGGGGATCTCCCTAACCCAGGAATCGAATCCGTGTCTCCTGCATTGGCCAGGGAGCTCTTTAACCATTGAAGTAAAGTGAAGATGCTCAGTCATGTCCACCTCTTTGCGATCCATGGACTGTAGCCTACCAGGCTCCTCCATCCATGGGATTTTCCAGGCAAGAGTACTGGAGTGGGTTGCCATTTCCTTCTGCAGAGGATCTTTCTGACCCAGGGATCGAACCTGGGTCTCCCACATTGTAGGCAGATGCTTTACCGTCTGAACACCAGGGATCCCATTTCAAACTCATGAGTAGCTGAAGTAAAACATTAAATTTATCACTCTAACAGATTACATAGCTAGTTACATGGCCACTTGTAGAGGTTTTAATTGATCTTTGTTAGATTTCGTCTCATTCAGTGCTGAACATTTTATTAAACTTGATGACTGAAAAATATATTTATATTTACTAAGTTTGAACAGTATCCAAGCCACAGAAAGAAGTGACTATAAGCAAAAAAGATAATAATAGAAAGTTTGATTTTTTTTCAAAAGGTAATAGGACTAACAATAATTCTGTGAGCAGGTGAATATTAAATTTAAAAATTACATTTTCTATGTTAACATGTGAGCTATACAAAGAAATATTTTGATACATAAGTAAGTACAAGATACACAAGTAAATGTTCCTAAACACCAATCATTTGACCTTGAACAAATCATTTAACATTTTAAAGTTTAGAATGTATTCAGGTAAAATAATCAGTAAGTTCAGTAAAAGTTCCTGGGCATCACAGGTGGCACTAGTGGTAAAGAATCCGCCTGCTGATGCAGGAGATGCAAGAGACATGAGATTAATCTCATGGTCTGGAAGATCTCCTGAAGGAGGGAATGTCAACCCACTCTAGTATTCTTGCCTGGAGAATTCCATGGACAGAGGAGCCTGATGAGCTACAGTCCACAGTGTCACAAAGAGTTGGACACGACTGAAACAACCTGGCATGCAGTGAAACTTACATAAGGAATTTCTGTGACTTTCTCAAACCGGACAAAGTGTAAAGCTGATGTATGTGTTTGTCAAAGTTCGTAGAGTGAACCAAAAAAGGGACTTTGCCTAAATACTATTTTCAGGGAGTAGAATCAGGAATAATATATTCATAATTTAAGAAAATATAATTGTATTTTATTTATTATATAATAATATAATTATAATATATTGTATTAGAATGATAATAATATTTTATTTTCTTATGAACACCTGGGCTCAAATGGAGTTTCACTGTTTCTAAAGCCCATGATTTTCAAATATTAATAAGATAAGTTTCAGGAGTGATTAGTTCTTCATGGAAAAAGACATTTATATCAGTTTATCATTAAATTGATTTTTAAGTGTATCAGCACAATGAATTAAGTGGTGGCATTTAAATTATATCTTAAATTTAGTTCTAAAAATCACCAGATAAATGATAAATGACTGTGGCAGCAAAGTTACAGAAAGGTTTCTGTAAGACTCCCTGGTTATTTAAGCAAACACTAATCTTGGCAATGTACTGCTGAGAAGGGACCTTGCTGATGGAATGAGGTTACTAGTCAACTGACTCTAAAATAGGGAAAGCAGCCTGAATTGTCCAGGTGGGCAAATCCAATCACTTGAACCTTAAAAGCAGAAAAATTTCTCAACTGTAAGCAGAGTGATATGGCAAAAAACAGGCAGAGGAGAGATAAGTCAGAAGCCAAGAAAGACTCAACTCTCCTTTCCTGGCTTGATAATGGAAGAAGGGGGCCATGAACCAAGGAACAGTCTAGAACATAAGAATGACCCCTGACAGCAAATAAGAAAACAGGGGCCTCAGTCCTAACACCACATGCAACGGAGTTCTGCCAACAAATGAATAAGTTTGGAAGTAGATTCACCACCACAGCCTCCAAAAGAAATGAAGCACATGCCCAAACCTTGATTTTAGCCCTGTGAAACCCAAAGTCTCATTTCCAAAATGCGAAATAATGAGTTTGTATCACTTTAAGCCACTGATTTTTGTGGTCACCTATTTGATAGCAATAAGATACTAATTACAATGGAAGAAATCAAAATTGTATAGTAAATCATTCTGTAAATTATGAGTTTGTTTAGACCATATATTCTTAGAGCTGGAAAAAAAATGACTTTTGGTGCTTCAGTTCAGATCAGTCACTCAGTCGTGTCTGACTCTTTGCGACCCCATGAATCGCAGCATGCCAGGCCTCCCTGTCCATCACCAACTCCCGGAGTTGACTCAAACTCATGTCCATCGAGTTGGTGATGCCATCCAGCCATCTCTGTTGCCCCCTTCTCCTCCTGTCCCCAATCCCTCCCAGCATCAGAGTCTTTTCCAATGAGTCAACTCTTTGCATAGAGGTGGCCAAAGTATTGGAGTTTCAGCTTTAGTATCAGTCCTTCCAATGAACACCCAGGATGGATCTCCTTTGGTATGGACTGGTTGGATCTCCTTGCAGTCCAAGGGACTCTCAAGAGTCTTCTCCAACACCACAGTTCAAAAGCATCAGTTCTTTGGCACTCAGCTTTCTTCACAGTCCAACTCTCATATCCATACATGACCACTGGAAAAACCATAGCCTTGACTAGATGGACCTTTGTTGGTAAAGTAATGTCTCTGCTTTTTAATATGCTATCTAGGTTGGTTGCTTACAGAACCCAGTTTCTTTCTTAAGACAGATTTTCTTTAAATATCATCCACTAAGCTACTATATATGCAACTCTTGAAATAACTCTCCAGTCCCAAGATGAAGTTACTCCTGGTGAGGGGTAGGGCATGTCAGCAAACCAAATCTTAGATAACTTTCCTCTCTTTGTAAACAATCTACCTGACCAGAAATGCAGTCTGTCCAGTTGGTCAATTCCCCAACACTAAGGCAGCTCTTGCCTAGAAAATCCCAAGGATGGAGGAGCCTGGTAGGCTGCAGTCCATGGGGTCACTATGAGTGGGACACGAGTGAGCAACTTCACTTTCACTTTTCACTTTCACACAATGGAGAAGACAATGGCAACCCGCTCCAGAGTTCTTGCCTAGAGAATCCCAGGGACGGCAGAGCCTGGTGGGCTGCCGTCTATGGGGTCGCACAGAGTCGGACATGACTAAAGCGACTTAGCAGCAGCAGCAGCAAGGCAGCTCTGGGCTCTATACTAATTTCCCTGTATTGTCTCACCTCAAACAAGGTTGACTGACCCTAGACAGTCAGATGTTTTTCCCTCTTTATTATTCTTTATCCTATAAAAGCTTCCTGTCTTTTGTCCCATATTGCAGTTCTCAAATGGAAGAACTTCTTTAAGTATTAAAAATTGAATCACCTAAATTGTTTTCTTTAATTATTCTTTAACTATACAAACACACACATGTGCGTGTGTGCACACACACACACACACACACACATTCCTGAGCACAATCTGTGTGATATTAAAATTGGTAAAGGAAACAGGTATCAGAGAAACTGATGATACAATGAAGACAGTATGTCACAATGTCACCAATAGCCCTGTGTTTACCCTATACTAATGAGCATGTTTTCAAACACTGCAAATTTGTTTCTATAATTTTCAGTGAGATGCCTGTCAACCAAGGCACAACTTTTTAAAGTACTGTAGTCAGTGCTTTGTAATGCCTCTAAGTATCACTGTCTGACAAAACACCCCTGCACTGGATTAGAAAATGCACTTTTTATATAAACATTAGAGTTGCCAGAGACTGAGCATACACTGATAATTGCTCTTTTCTCATCTGATATTTTGTCTTGTTAGGAGCCTGAGATTTTAATTTCTGTAAGGTCAAATTGGTCGGTGCAAAACTGAATCATTCTACTAATCATCATGTTGCTGAAATGCCTTAATAATCGGTTTTGCTTCCTTAACTTTGAACAACTGAGTTTTCATTTCATTAATTTCCCTATTACTAAAAATATTTATTCTAGCTATAATGGTAATTTAATTTACAAATTCAAATGCTTTGCATCAGAGTTATTTTTACCCGTATCCTAGCCTCCCTAGTAAATGTAAATCCTTCTTGTGATCACTGAGATTTTGTGTCATCTTTTTATAGCCCCCAGCACAGAATATTTCACCAAGTTCACACTGAATACAAAACAGTTGTTTTGACTACATAGTGCAATATTTCCAGCAAACTTCCATGGATTTTCTCATTAATTAGTGTGACTGGTTGTACCTGTTATATTTCTCTCTCCAAGAAACCTTAGAACTCTCTGAAATAAGTGAGCTATGTTCTCTGTTTTATTGAGAAAGTTGATTAAAACAAGCAATAGCATTAAGCATGTGGACTGAGAATTTTTGTAAATGTAAAACCTGAAAAACATAATTTCAAGATTCTACTGACTGTTTTAACTGCAGTCCCTACAACTCCTCTAAATATTTCCCTGCTAATTACCTATGAAACCATCACCTACTTCCATTCGAAGCAACTAATCACCTAGTGCTTGCACTACGAATTACCATTCAGTTCAGTTCAATTCAGTCACTCAGTCGTGTCCGACTCTTTGCAACCCCATGAACCACAGCACACCAGGCCTCCCTGTCCATCACCAACTCCTGGAGTTCACCCAAACTCATGTCCATTGAGTTGATGATGCCATCCAACCATCTCATCCTCTGTCATCCCCTTCTCCTCCTGGCATCAATCTTTCCCAGCATCAGGGTCTTTTCAAATGAGTTAGCTCTTTTCATCATGTGGCCAAAGTGTTGGAGTTTCAGCTTCAACATTAGTCCTTCCAGTAAACACCTAAGACTGTTCTCCTTTAGGATGGACTGGTTGGATCTCCTTGCAGTCCAAGGGACTCTCAAGAGTCTTCTCCAACACCACAGTTCAAAAGCACCAATTCTTCGGCACTCAGCTTTCTTTATAGTCCAACTCTCACATCCATACATGACCACTGGAAAAACCATAGCCTTGACTAGATGGACCTTTGTTGACAAAGTAATGTCTCTGCTTTTTAATATGCTGTCTAGGTTGGTCATAACTTTTCTTCCAAGGAGTAAGCATCTTTTAATTTCATGGCTGCAATCACCATCTGCAGTGATTTTGGAGCCCCAAAAAATAAAGTCAGCTACTGTTTCCCCATCTATTTGCCATGAAATGATGGGACTGGATGCCATGATCTTAGTTTTCTGAATTGCCATTACCAACTTCCAAAATCCATGGACCAACCATGCTAAAATGAATTGTTCATCTGACTTTTTCCAAATGATGCACCCTAGATAATAGTCTTTTTTTTAACTTATTTTTAATTGGAGGATGATTGCTTTACAATTTTGTGTTGGTTGCTGCCGTACAACATGAATCAGTTGTAAGTACACATAGATTTCCCTCCCTCTTGAGCTTCCCTTCCCCTTGCCAAGAAACTGACGCCAATAAATGAGTTTCACTGGAAGGGGGAGCACCATCTCCTCTCCCTCTTCCCTGCCCATGGCCTCTCTCCCCTTTAAAGTGAACTTGACGTTCACTTAGGAGATTTGCTATAGCCAGCACCTGCATTGCATAACAACAGAGAGAAAAGTTCCTAAAAGCCAGACAGGTGTTCTAATCCCGGCTCCTCTGACTGACTAGCTGTGTAATCATGCATCCTTTACTTAACTGTTCTAAAAGGTGAGATTGCTTTTTGGCTGGTTCTGTTATATAAGGAGTGAAGTTGGCCAATGATTTAAATATAATAAACGCAGTTTTGATGTATCTTATCATCATGTTGAGCCTCAAACATTAATAAACCTTGGAAAGAAAAAGAAAATTTTAGAAATGAGAAATCTATTGGATGTTCCCAACCCTACTGCTGCAGGAGACACAAACAATTTCATCTGTTGGTATGTGTGGTTGGCTGCTGCCAACATGGTGCAGAGGTTCTCCTACAGTGAAAGCTTGGGGTGCTCCATGGCATTAAGTCCTATTCAGGCAATCATGTAGAAAAGGATACATGTCAAAAGCCCATTTCACAATGCATATGTTTCAAGTTCTCCTCTTATACCTAACTGTATTTTAGTTGTTATATATAATGATAGTTTCCTATTGGAACTGCTCTCCCCAGTGGTGGAGGGCTGTTCACTCATTCATTCACTTATCCAACCATGAAAACCCTGGTGTGAAGAGCCTGATTGACTTCCCTTCTTTGTATTGCATGCTATGTATAGTGTTATCAAAGATACAGCAATCAGCACTTACGAGAAAAAATGTATTTTCAAACTGCCATCTCAAGAGTGTCACTTGCTATCTGTCTCTAGAAAGATTGAGTCATTAGCCACTTCAGTCGCTGACCTTCAACACTCCCTGAAAGAAGTTCAGGGCAGAGATCAGGAATGAGGCACTCTGTGCTCTGGGAAACTGGTAAATAGGCTGTTGGATATTTGGAGGATAAATTTTTATGAACCCGATTTCTTGCATCTCATCATACTTAGAAAAGTACTAAAATCATTAACTAAAGTA